>NC_090408.1:3847116-4488302 GCF_036365525.1 Heterodontus francisci
AGGGGCTGCCTTAATTTGAAGGTTTTCCTTAGCTTGAGCGGTTGCCTTAGTTTGAAGGTTTTCCTCAGCTTGAGCGGTTGCCTTAGTTTGAGGGGTTGCCTCAGTTTGAGCGTTTGCCTTAGTTTGAGAGGTTGCCTTAGTTTGAGGGGTTGCCTCAGTTTGAGCGGTTGCCTTAGTTTGAGCGGTTGCCTTAGTTCGAGCGGTTGCCTTAGTTTGAGTGTTTGCCTTAGTTTGAGGGGCTGCCTTAGTTTGAGAGACTGCCTTTGATTGAGGGGCTGCCTTGGTTTGAGCGGTTTGCCTTAGTTTGAGAGTCTGCCTTAGTTTGAGGGGTTGCCTTAGTTTGATGGGTTGCCTTAGTTTGAGAGTCTGCCTTAGTTTGAGGGGTTGCCTTAGTTTGATGGGTTGCCTTAGTTTGAGAGTCTGCCTTAGTTTGAGGGGTTGCCTTAGTTTGATGGGTTGCCTTAGTTTGAGAGTCTGCCTTAGTTTGAGGGGTTGCCATAGCCTGAGAGGTTGCCTTAGTTTGAGTGGTTGCCTTAGTTTGAGGGGGTGCCTTAGTTTGAGCGGTTGCCTCAGTTTGAGGGGCTGCCTTAGTTTGAGCGGTTGCCTTAGTTTGAGTGGTTGCCTTATTTTGAGCGGTTGCCTTAGTTTGCGAGTCTGCCTTAGTTTGAGCGGTTGCCTTAGTTTGAGGGGCTGCCTTATTTTGAACGGTTGCCTTAGTTTGAGGTGTTGCCTTAGTTTGAGCGGTGGCCTTAGTTTGACGGGCTGCCTTAATTTGAGGGGCTGCCTTATTTTGAGCGGTTGCCTTAGTTTGAGGTGTTGCCTTAGTTTGAGCCGTTGCCTTATTTGGAGGGGCTGCCTTTGTTTGAGAGTCTGCCTTAGTTTGAGGGGTTGCCTTTGTTCGAGAGTCTGCCTTAGTTTGAGGGGCTGCCTTTGTTTGAGAGTCTGCCTTAGTTTGAGGGGTTGCCTTTGTTTGAGGGGCTGTCTTAGTTTGAGCGGATCCCTCAGTTTGAGGGGCTGCCTTAGTTTGAGGGGTTGCCTTAGTTTGAGGGGTTGCCTTAGTTTGAGCGGCTGCCTTAGTTTGAGGGGTTGCCATAGTTTGAGCTGTAGCCTCAGTTTGAGGGGTTGCCTTAGATTGAGCTGTTGCCTTAGTTTGATGTGTTGTCTTAGTTTGAGGGGTTGCCTTAGTTTGAGGTGCTGTCTTAGTTTGAGCGGTTGCCTTAGTTTGAGCTGTTGCCTTAGTTTGAGCTATTGCCTGAGTTTGAGCGTTTGCCTTAGTTTGAGGGGCTGTCTTAGTTTGAGCGGTTGCCTTAGTTTGAGTGGTTGCCTTAGTTTGAGGGGTTGCCTAAGTTTGAGTGCTTGCCTTAGTTTGAGGGGCTGTCTGAGTTTGAGCGGTTGCCTTAGTTTGAGTGGTTGCCTTAGTTTGAGGGGTTGCCTTAGTTTGAGTGCTTGCCTTAGTTTGAGGGGCTGTCTTAGTTTGAGGGGCTGTCTTAGTTTGAGCGGTTGCCTTAGTTTGAGTGGTTGCCTTAGTTTGAGGGGCTGCCTTGGTTTGAGCGGTTGCCTTCGTTTGAGGTGTTGCCTTAGTTTGAGGTGTTGTCTTAGTTTGAGCGGTTGCCTTAGTTTGAGGGGCTGCCTTAGTTTGAGCGGTTGCCTTAGTTTGAGCGGTTGCCTCAGTTTGAGAGTCTGCCTTAGTTTGAGCAGTTGCCTTAGTTTGAGGGGCTGCCTTAGTTTGAGGTGTTGTCTTAGTTTGAGCGGTTGCCTTAGTTTGAGGGGCTGCCTTAGTTTGAGCGGTTGCCTTAGTTTGAGCGGTTGCCTCAGTTTGAGAGTCTGCCTTAGTTTGAGCAGTTGCCTTAGTTTGAGGGGCTGCCTTAGTTTGAGCGGTTGCCTGAGTTTGAGGGGATGCCTTACTTTGAGGGGTTGCCTTAGTTTGAGGGGTTGCCTTAGTTGAGGTGTTGCCTACCTTTGAGCGGTTGCCTTTGTTTGAGCGGCTGCCTTAGTTTGAGGGGCTGCCTTAGTTTGAGCGGTTGCCTTAGTTTGAGGGAATGCCTTAGTTTGAGGGGTTGCCTTAGTTTGAGGGGTTGCCTGAGTTTGAGGAGTTGCCTTCGTTTGAGCGGTTGCCATAGTTTGAGGGGTTGCCTTAGTTTCAGGGGTTGCCTTCCTTTGAGAGGTTGCCTTAGTATGAGGGGTTGCCTTAGTTTGAGGGCTTGCCTTAGTTTAAGCGGTTGCCTTATTTTGAGGGGTTGCCTTAGTTTGAGCGGTTGCCTTAGCTTGAGGAGCTGCCTTAGTTTGAGCGGTTGCCTTAGTTTGAGGGGTTGCCTTAGTTTAAGGGACTGCCTTAGTTTGAGCGGTTGCCTTAGTTGGAGGGGCTGCCTTAGTTTGAGCCGTTGCCTCAGTTTGAGGGGCTGCCTTATTTGAGCGGTTGCCTGAGTTTGAGGTGCTGCCTCACTTTGAGCGTTTGCCTGAGTTTGAGGGGCTGCCTTAATTTGAGCGGTTGCCTTAGTTTGAAGGGCTGCCTGAGTTTTAGCGGTTGCCTTAGTTTGAGGGGCTGCCTTAGTTTCAGCGGTTGCCTTAGTTTGAGGGGCTGCCTTAATTTGAAGGTTTTCCTTAGCTTGAGCGGTTGCCTCAGTTTGAAGGTTTTCCTTAGCTTGAGCGGTTGCCTTAGTTTGAGGGGTTGCCTTAGTTTGAGCGTTTGCCTTAGTTTGAGATGTTGCCTTAGTTTGAGAGGTTGCCTTAGTTTGAGCGGTTGCCTTAGTTCGAGCGGTTGCCTTAGTTTGAGCTGTTGCATAGTTAGAGCGGTTGCCTTCGTTTGAGCGGTTGCCTTAGTTTGAGCGGTTGCCTTAGTTCGAGCGGTTGCCTTAGTTTGAGTGTTTGCCTTAGTTTGAGGGGCTGCCTTAGTTTGAGAGTCTGCCTTTGATTGAGGGGCTGCCTTCGTTTGAGCGGTTGCCTTAGTTTGAGGGTTTGCCTTAGTTTGAGAGTCTGCCTTAGTTTGAGGGGTTGCCTTAGTTTGAGGGGCTGCCTTGGTTTGAGCGGTTGCCTTAGTTTGAGGTGTTGCCTTAGTTTGAGTGGTTGCCTTAGTTTGAGAGTCTGCCTTAGTTTGAGTGGTTGCCTTAGTTTGAGAGTCTGCCTTAGATTGATTGGCTGCCTTGCTTTGAGCGGTTGCCTTAGTTTGAGGGGTTGCCTTAGTTTGAGGGGTTGCCTTATCTTGAGAGGTTGCCTTAGTTTGAGGGGTTGCCTTAGCTTGAGGGGTTGCCTTAGTTTGAGGGGTTGCCTTAGTTTGAGGGGATGCCTTAGTTTGAGCGGTTGCCTTAGTTTGAGGGGTTGCCTTAGTTTGAGGGGTTGCCTTAGTTTGAGGGTGTGCCTTAGTTTGAGCGGTTGCCTTAGTTTGAGCGGTTGCCTTAGTTTGAGGGGTTGCCTTAGTTTGAGGGGTTGCCATTGTTTGAGCGGTTGCCTTAGTTTGAGAGTCTGCCTTCGTTTGAGCGGTGGCCTTAGTTTGAGCGGTTGCCTTAGTTTGAGCGGTTGCCTTAGTTTCAGCGGTTGCCTTAGTTTGAGGGGCTGCCATAGTTTGAGCGGTTGCCCTGGTTTGAGGGGTTGCCTTAGTTTAAGGGACTGCCTTAGTTTGAGCGGTTGCCTTAGTTGGAGGGGCTGCCTTAGTTTGAGCCGTTGCCTCAGTTTGAGGGGCTGCCTTAATTTGAGCGGTTGCCTGAGTTTGAGGTGCTGCCTCACTTTGAGCGTTTGCCTGAGTTTGAGGGGCTGCCTTAATTTGAGCGGTTGCTTAGTTTGAGGGGCTGCCTGAGTTTGAGCGGTTGCCTTAGTTTGAGGGGCTGCCTTAGTTTGAGCGGTTGCCTTAGTTTGAGGGGCTGCCTTAATTTGAAGGTTTTCCTTAGCTTGAGCGGTTGCCTTAGTTTGAAGGTTTTCCTCAGCTTGAGCGGTTGCCTTAGTTTGAGGGGTTGCCTCAGTTTGAGCGTTTGCCTTAGTTTGAGAGGTTGCCTTAGTTTGAGGGGTTGCCTCAGTTTGAGCGGTTGCCTTAGTTTGAGCGGTTGCCTTAGTTCGAGCGGTTGCCTTAGTTTGAGTGTTTGCCTTAGTTTGAGGGGCTGCCTTAGTTTGAGAGACTGCCTTTGATTGAGGGGCTGCCTTGGTTTGAGCGGTTTGCCTTAGTTTGAGAGTCTGCCTTAGTTTGAGGGGTTGCCTTAGTTTGATGGGTTGCCTTAGTTTGAGAGTCTGCCTTAGTTTGAGGGGTTGCCTTAGTTTGATGGGTTGCCTTAGTTTGAGAGTCTGCCTTAGTTTGAGGGGTTGCCTTAGTTTGATGGGTTGCCTTAGTTTGAGAGTCTGCCTTAGTTTGAGGGGTTGCCATAGCCTGAGAGGTTGCCTTAGTTTGAGTGGTTGCCTTAGTTTGAGGGGGTGCCTTAGTTTGAGCGGTTGCCTCAGTTTGAGGGGCTGCCTTAGTTTGAGCGGTTGCCTTAGTTTGAGTGGTTGCCTTATTTTGAGCGGTTGCCTTAGTTTGCGAGTCTGCCTTAGTTTGAGCGGTTGCCTTAGTTTGAGGGGCTGCCTTATTTTGAACGGTTGCCTTAGTTTGAGGTGTTGCCTTAGTTTGAGCGGTGGCCTTAGTTTGACGGGCTGCCTTAATTTGAGGGGCTGCCTTATTTTGAGCGGTTGCCTTAGTTTGAGGTGTTGCCTTAGTTTGAGCCGTTGCCTTATTTGGAGGGGCTGCCTTTGTTTGAGAGTCTGCCTTAGTTTGAGGGGTTGCCTTTGTTCGAGAGTCTGCCTTAGTTTGAGGGGCTGCCTTTGTTTGAGAGTCTGCCTTAGTTTGAGGGGTTGCCTTTGTTTGAGGGGCTGTCTTAGTTTGAGCGGATCCCTCAGTTTGAGGGGCTGCCTTAGTTTGAGGGGTTGCCTTAGTTTGAGGGGTTGCCTTAGTTTGAGCGGCTGCCTTAGTTTGAGGGGTTGCCATAGTTTGAGCTGTAGCCTCAGTTTGAGGGGTTGCCTTAGATTGAGCTGTTGCCTTAGTTTGATGTGTTGTCTTAGTTTGAGGGGTTGCCTTAGTTTGAGGTGCTGTCTTAGTTTGAGCGGTTGCCTTAGTTTGAGCTGTTGCCTTAGTTTGAGCTATTGCCTGAGTTTGAGCGTTTGCCTTAGTTTGAGGGGCTGTCTTAGTTTGAGCGGTTGCCTTAGTTTGAGTGGTTGCCTTAGTTTGAGGGGTTGCCTAAGTTTGAGTGCTTGCCTTAGTTTGAGGGGCTGTCTGAGTTTGAGCGGTTGCCTTAGTTTGAGTGGTTGCCTTAGTTTGAGGGGTTGCCTTAGTTTGAGTGCTTGCCTTAGTTTGAGGGGCTGTCTTAGTTTGAGGGGCTGTCTTAGTTTGAGCGGTTGCCTTAGTTTGAGTGGTTGCCTTAGTTTGAGGGGCTGCCTTGGTTTGAGCGGTTGCCTTCGTTTGAGGTGTTGCCTTAGTTTGAGTGGTTGCCTTAGTTTGAGGGGCTGCCTTGGTTTGAGCGGTTGCCTTAGTTTGAGGTGTTGCCTTAGTTTGAGTGGTTGCCTTAGTTTGAGAGTCTGCCTTAGTTTGAGTGGTTGCCTTAGTTTGAGAGTCTGCCTTAGATTGATTAGCTGCCTTGCTTTGAGCGGTTGCCTTAGTTTGAGGGGTTGCCTTTGTTTGAGTGGTTGCCTTAGTTTGAGGGGGTGCCTTAGTTTGAGGGGTTGCCTTAGTTTGAGCGGTTGCCTTAGTTTGAGGGGTTGCCTTAGTTTGAGGGGTTGCCATTGTTTGAGCGGTTGCCTTAGTTTGAGAGTCTGCCTTCGTTTGAGCGGTGGCCTTAGTTTGAGGTGCTGCCTTAGTTTGAGCGGTTGCCTTAGTTTGAGCGGTTGCCTTAGTTTGAGCGGTTGCCTTAGTTTGAGGCTCTGCCTTAGTTTGAGCGGTTGCCTTAATTTCAGCGGTTGCCTTAGTTTGAGAGTCTGCCTTAGTTTGAGCGGTTGACTTAGTTTGAGCGGTTGCCTTAATTTGAGAGTCTGCCTTAGTTTGAGCGGTTGCCTCAGTTTGAGCAGTTGCCTTAGTTTGAGCGGTTGCCTTAGTTTGAGAGTCTGCCTTAGTTTGAGAGGCTGCCTTAGTTTGAGCGGTTGCCTTAGTTTGAACAGTTGCATTAGTTTGAGCGGTTGCCTTAGTTTGAGAGTCTGCCTTAGTTTGAGCGGTTGCCTTAGTTTGAGCGGTTGCCTTATTTTGATGTGTTGCCTTAGTTTGAGCGGTTGCCTTAGTTTGAGGGGCTGCCTTAGTTTGAGCGGTTGCCTTAGTTTGAGCGGTTGCCTTAGTTTGAGAGTCTGCCTTCGTTTGAGCGGTGGCCTTAGTTTGAGGTGCTGCCTTAGTTTGAGCGGTTGCCTTAGTTTGAGCGGTTGCCTTAGTTTGAGCGGTTGCCTTAGTTTGAGGGTCTGCCTTAGTTTGAGCGGTTGCCTTAGTTTTAGCGGTTGCCTTAGTTTGAGGGTCTGCCTAAGTTTGAGTTCTTGCCTTAGTTTGAGGGGCTGTCTGAGTTTGAGCGGTTGCCTCAGTTTGAGTGGTTGCCTTAGTTTGAGGGGTTGCCTTAGTTTGAGTGCTTGCCTTAGTTTGAGGGGCTGTCTTAGTTTGAGGGGCTGTCTTAGTTTGAGCGGTTGCCTTAGTTTGAGTGGTTGCCTTAGTTTGAGGGGCTGCCTTGGTTTGAGCGGTTGCCTTCGTTTGAGGTGTTGCCTTAGTTTGAGTGGTTGCCTTAGTTTGAGGGGCTGCCTTGGTTTGAGCGGTTGCCTTAGTTTGAGGTGTTGCCTTAGTTTGAGTGGTTGCCTTAGTTTGAGAGCCTGCCTTAGTTTGAGTGGTTGCCTTAGTTTGAGAGTCTGCCTTAGATTGATTAGCTGCCTTGCTTTGAGTGGTTGCCTTAGTTTGAGGGGTTGCCTTAGTTTGAGGGGTTGCCTTAGCTTGAGAGGTTGCCTTAGTTTGAGGGGGTGCCTTAGTTTGAGGTGTTGCCTTAGTTTGAGCGGTTGCCTTAGTTTGAGGGGTTGCCTTAATTTGAGGGGTTGTTAATTGTTTGAGCGGTTGCCTTAGTTTGAGAGACTGCCTTCGTTTGAGCGGTGGCCTTAGTTTGAGGTGCTGCCTTAGTTTGAGCGGTTGCCTTAGTTTGAGCGGTTGCCTTAGTTTGAGCGGTTGCCTTAGTTTGAGGGTCTGCCTTAGTTTGAGCGGCTGCCTTAGTTTGAGCGGTTGCCTTAGTTTGAGAGTCTGCCTTAGTTTGAGCGGTTGCCTTAGTTTGAGCGGTTGCCTTAGTTTGAGAGTCTGCCTTAGTTTGAGCGGTTGCCTCAGTTTGAGCAGTTGCCTTAGTTTGAGCGGTTGCCTTAGTTTGAGAGTCTGCCTTAGTTTGAGAGGCTGCCTTAGTTTGAGCGGTTGCCTTAGTTTGAGCAGTTGCATTAGTTTGAGCGGTTGCCTTAGTTTGAGAGTCTGCCTTAGTCTGAGCGGTTGCCTTAGTTTGAGCGGTTGCCTTATTTTGATGTGTTGCCTTAGTTTGAGCGGTTGCCTTAGTTTGAGGGGCTGCCTTAGTTTGAGGTGTTGTCTTAGTTTGAGCGGTTGCCTTAGTTTGAGGGGCTGCCTTAGTTTGAGCGGTTGCCTTAGTTTGAGCGGTTGCCTTAGTTTGAGAGTCTGCCTTCGTTTGAGCGGTGGCCTTAGTTTGAGGTGCTGCCTTAGTTTGAGCGGTTGCCTTAGTTTGAGCGGTTGCCTTAGTTTGAGCGGTTGCCTTAGTTTGAGGGTCTGCCTTAGTTTGAGCGGTTGCCTTAGTTTCAGCGGTTGCCTTAGTTTGAGAGTCTGCCTTAGTTTGAGCGGTTGCCTTAGTTTGAGCGGTTGCCTTAGTTTGAGAGTCTGCCTTAGTTTGAGCGGTTGCCTCAGTTTGAGCAGTTGCCTTAGTTTGAGCGGTTGCCTTAGTTTGAGAGTCTGCCTTAGTTTGAGAGGCTGCCTTAGTTTGAGCGGTTGCCTTAGTTTGAGCAGTTGCATTAGTTTGAGCGGTTGCCTTAATTTGAGAGTCTGCCTTAGTTTGAGCGGTTGCCTTAGTTTGAGCGGTTGCCTTAGTTTGAGAGTCTGCCTTAGTTTGAGCGGTTGCCTTAGTTTGATCGGTTGCCTGAATTTGAGAGTCTGCCTTAGTTTGAGCGGTTGCCTTAGTTTGAGCGGCTGCCTCAGTTTGAGCGGTTGCCTCAGTTTGAGAGTCTGCCTTAGTTTGAGCGGTTGCCTTAGTTTGAGCTGTTGCCTTCCTTTGAGCGGTTGCCTTTGATTGAGCGGTTGCCTTATTTTGATGTGTTGCCTTAGTTTGAGCGGTTGCCTTAGTTTGAGGGGCTGCCTTAGTTTGAGGTGTTGTCTTAGTTTGAGCGGTTGCCTTAGTTTGAGGGGCTGCCTTAGTTTGAGCGGTTGCCTTAGTTTGAGCGGTTGCCTCAGTTTGAGAGTCTGCCTTAGTTTGAGCAGTTGCCTTAGTTTGAGGGGCTGCCTTCGTTTGAGCGGTTGCCTGAGTTTGAGGGGATGCCTTAGTTTGAGGGGTTGCCTTAGTTTGAGGGGTTGCCTTAGTTTGAGGGGTTGCCTACCTTTGAGCGGTTGCCTTTGTTGAGGGCTGCCTTAGTTTGAGGGGCTGCCTTAGTTTGAGGGGCTGCCTTAGTTTGAGCGGTTGCCTTAGTTTGAGGGGCTGCCTTAGTTTGAGGGGTTCCCTGAGTTTGAGGAGTTGCCTTAGTTTGAGCGGTTGCCATAGTTTGAGGGGTTGCCTTAGTTTCAGGTGTTGCCTTCCTTTAAGCGGTTGCCTTAGTATGAGGGGTTGCCTTAGTTTGAGGGTTTTGCCTTAGTTTAAGCGGTTGCCTTATTTTGAGGGGTTGCCTTAGTTTGAGCGGTTGCCTTAGTTTGAGGGGCTGCCTTAGTTTGAGCGGTTGCCTTAGTTTGAGGGGTTGCCTTAGTTTGAGCGGTTGCCTTAGTTTGAGGGTCTGCCTTAGTTTGAGCGGTTGCCTTAGTTTCAGCGGTTGCCTTAGTTTGAGAGTCTGCCTTAGTTTGAGCGGTTGCCTTAGTTTGAGCGGTTGCCTTAGTTTGAGAGTCTGCCTTAGTTTGAGCGGTTGCCTCAGTTTGAGCAGTTGCCTTAGTTTGAGCGGTTGCCTTAGTTTGAGAGTCTGCCTTAGTTTGAGAGGCTGCCTTAGTTTGAGCGGTTGCCTTAGTTTGAGCAGTTGCATTAGTTTGAGCGGTTGCCTTAGTTTGAGAGTCTGCCTTAGTTTGAGCGGTTGCCTTAGTTTGAGCGGTTGCCTTAGTTTGAGAGTCTGCCTTATTTTGAGCGGTTGCCTTAGTTTGAGCGGTTGCCTGAATTTGAGAGTCTGCCTTAGTTTGAGCGGTTGCCTCAGTTTGAGAGTCTGCCTTAGTTTGAGCGGTTGCCTTATTTTGATGTGTTGCCTTAGTTTGAGCGGTTGCCTTAGTTTGAGGGGCTGCCTTAGTTTGAGCGGTTGCCTTAGTTTGAGGGGCTGCCTTAGTTTGAGCGGTTGCCTGAGTTTGAGGGGATGCCTTACCTTGAGGGGTTGCCTTAGTTTGAGGGGTTGCCTTAGTTTGAGGTGTTGCCTGCCTTTGAGCGGTTGCCTTTGTTTGAGCGGCTGCCTTAGTTTGAGGGGCTGCCTTAGTTTGAGCGGTTGCCTTAGTTTGAGGGAATGCCTTAGTTTGAGGGGTTGCCTTAGTTTGAGGGGTTGCCTGAGTTTGAGGAGTTGCCTTAGTTTGAGCGGTTGCCATAGTTTGAGGGGTTGCCTTAGTTTCAGGGGTTGCCTTCCTTTGAGAGGTTGCCTTAGTATGAGGGGTTGCCTTAGTTTGAGGGCTTGCCTTAGTTTGAGGGCTTGCCTTAGTTTAAGCGGTTGCCTTATTTTGAGGGGTTGCCTTAGTTTGAGCGGTTGCCTTAGCTTGAGGAGCTGCCTTAGTTTGAGCGGTTGCCTTAGTTTGAGGGGTTGCCTTAGTTTAAGGGACTGCCTTAATTTGAGCGGTTGCCTTAGTTGGAGGGGCTGCCTTAGTTTGAGCCGTTGCCTCAGTTTGAGGGGCTGCCTTATTTGAGCGGTTGCCTGAGTTTGAGGTGCTGCCTCACTTTGAGCGTTTGCCTGAGTTTGAGGGGCTGCCTTAATTAGAGCGGTTGCCTTAGTTTGAAGGGCTGCCTGAGTTTGAGCGGTTGCCTTAGTTTGAGGGGATGCCTTAGTTTCAGCGGTTGCCTTAGTTTGAGGGGCTGCCTTAATTTGAAGGTTTTCCTTAGCTTGAGCGGTTGCCTCAGTTTGAAGGTTTTCCTTAGCTTGAGCGGTTGCCTTAGTTTGAGCGGTTGCCTGAATTTGAGAGTCTGCCTTAGTTTGAGCGGTTGCCTTTGTTTGAGCGGCTGCCTCAGTTTGAGCGGTTGCCTCAGTTTGAGAGTCTGCCTTAGTTTGAGCGGTTGCCTTAGTTTGAGCGGTTGCCTTCCTTTGAGCGGTTGCCTTTGTTTGCGCGGTTGCCTTATTTTGATGTGTTGCCTTAGTTTGAGCGGTTGCCTTAGTTTGAGGGGCTGCCTTAGTTTGAGCGGTTGCCTTAGTTTGAGGGGCTGCCTTAGTTTGAGCGGTTGCCTGAGTTTGAGGGGATGCCTTACTTTGAGGGGTTGCCTTAGTTTGAGGGGTTGCCTTAGTTTGAGGTGTTGCCTGCCTTTGAGCGGTTGCCTTTGTTTGAGCGGCTGCCTTAGTTTGAGGGGCTGCCTTAGTTTGAGCGGTTGCCTTAGTTTGAGGGAATGCCTTAGTTTGAGGGGTTGCCTTAGTTTGAGGGGTTGCCTGAGTTTGAGGAGTTGCCTTAGTTTGAGCGGTTGCCATAGTTTGAGGGGTTGCCTTAGTTTCAGGGGTTGCCTTCCTTTGAGAGGTTGCCTTAGTATGAGGGGTTGCCTTAGTTTGAGGGCTTGCCTTAGTTTGAGGGCTTGCCTTAGTTTAAGCGGTTGCCTTATTTTGAGGGGTTGCCTTAGTTTGAGCGGTTGCCTTAGCTTGAGGAGCTGCCTTAGTTTGAGCGGTTGCCTTAGTTTGAGGGGTTGCCTTAGTTTAAGGGACTGCCTTAGTTTGAGCGGTTGCCTTAGTTGGAGGGGCTGCCTTAGTTTGAGCCGTTGCCTCAGTTTGAGGGGCTGCCTTATTTGAGCGGTTGCCTGAGTTTGAGGTGCTGCCTCACTTTGAGCGTTTGCCTGAGTTTGAGGGGCTGCCTTAATTAGAGCGGTTGCCTTAGTTTGAAGGGCTGCCTGAGTTTGAGCGGTTGCCTTAGTTTGAGGGGATGCCTTAGTTTCAGCGGTTGCCTTAGTTTGAGGGGCTGCCTTAATTTGAAGGTTTTCCTTAGCTTGAGCGGTTGCCTCAGTTTGAAGGTTTTCCTTAGCTTGAGCGGTTGCCTTAGTTTGAGGGGTTGCCTTAGTTTGAGCGTTTGCCTTAGTTTGAGATGTTGCCTTAGTTGGAGGGGTTGCCTTAGTTTGAGCGGTTGCCTTAGTTCGAGCGGTTGCCTTAGTTTGAGGTGTTGCCTTAGTTAGAGCGGTTGCCTTCGTTTGAGCGGTTGCCTTAGTTTGAGCGGTTGCCTTAGTTCGAGCAGTTGCCTTAGTTTGAGTGTTTGCCTTAGTTTGAGGGGCTGCCTTAGTTTGAGAGTCTGCCTTTGATTGAGGGGCTGCCTTTGTTTGAGCGGTTGCCTTAGTTTGAGGGTTTGCCTTAGTTTGAGAGTCTGCCTTAGTTTGAGGGGTTGCCTTAGTTTGATGGGTTGCCTTACTTTGAGAGTCTGCCTTAGTTTGAGGTGTTGCCTTAGTTTGAGCGGTTGCCTTCGTTTGAGGGGTTGCCTAGGTTTGAGGGGTTGCCTTAGTTTGAGGGGCTGCATTAGTTTGAGGGGTTGCCTTAGTTTGAGCGGCTGCCTTAGTTTGAGGGGTTGCCTTAGTTTGAGCGGTTGCCTTAGTTTGAGCGGCTGCCTTAGTTTAAGCGGCTGCCTGAGTTTGAGGGGTTGCCTTGGTTTGAGGGGTTGCCTTATTTTGAGGGGCTGCATTAGTTTGAGGGGTTGCCCTAGTTTGCGCAAGCTGCCTTAGTTTGAGGGGTTGCCTTAGTTTGAGCGGTTGCCTTAGTTTGAGGAGTTGCTTTGGTTTGAGGGGTTGCCTCAGTTTGAGGGGCTGCATTAGTTTGAGGGGTTGCCTTAGGTTGAGCGGCTGCCTTAGTTTGAGGGGTTGCCTTAGTTTGAGCGGTTGCCTTAGTTTGAGGGGTTGCCTTTGTTTGAGCGGTTGCCTTAGTTTGAGAGTCTGTCTTCGTTTGAGCGGTTGCCTTAGTTTGAGGTGCTGCCTTAGTTGGAGCGGTTGCCTTAGTTTGAGCGGTTGCCTTAGTTTCAGCTGTTGCCTTAGTTTGAGAGTCTGCCTCAGTTTGAGAGTCTGCCTTAGTTTGAGCGGTTGCCTTAGTTTGAGCGGTTGCCTTAGTTTGAGGGTCTGCCTTAGTTTGAGCGGTTGCCTTAGTTTCAGCGGTTGCCTTAGTTTGAGGGGTTGCCTTAGTTTGAGCGGTTGCCTTAGTTTGAGAGTCTGCCTCAGTTTGACAGTCTGCCTCAGTTTGAGCGTTTGCCTTAATTTGAAGGGCTGCCTTAGTTTGAGCGGTTGCCTTAGTTTGAGCGGTTGCCTTAGTTTGAGGGTCTGCCTTAGTTTGTGCGGTTGTCTTAGTTTGAGCGGTTGCCTTAGTTTGAGGGTCTGCCTTAGGTTGAGCGGTTGCCTTAGTTTCAGCGTTTGCCTTATTTTGAGCGGTTGCCTTAGTTTGAGGGTCTGCCTTAGGTTGAGCGGTTGCCTTAGTTTCAGCGGTTGCCTTAGTTTGAGCGGTTACCTTAGTTTCAGCGGTTGCCTTAGTTTGAGCGGTTGCCTTAGTTTGAGGGTCTGCCTTAGTTTGAGCGGTTGCCTTATTTTCAGCGGTTGACTTAGTTTGAGGGTCTGCCTTTGTTTGAGCGGTTGCCTTAGTTTGAGCGGTTGCCTTAGTTTGAGAGTCTGCCTTAGTATGAGGGGCTGCCTTAGTTTGAGCGGTTGCCTTAGTTTGAGAGTCTGCCTTAGTTTGAGGGGCTGCCTTAGTTTGAGCGGTTGCGTTAGTTTGAGCGGTTGCCTTAGATTGAGGGGCTGCCTTAGTTTCAGCGGTAGCCTTAGTTTCAGCGGTTGCCTTAGTTTGAGAGTCTGCCTTAGGTTGAGCGGTTGCCTTAGTTTGAGTGGTTGCCTTAGTTTCAGCGGTTGCCTTAGTTTGAGAGGCTGCCTTAGGTTGAGCGGTTGCCTTAGTTTGAGCGGTTGCCTTAGTTTGAGAGTCTGCCTTAGTTTGAGCGGTTGCCTTAGTTTGAGCGGTTGCCTTAGTTTGAGAGTCTGCCTTAGTTTGAGGGGCTGCCTTAGTTTGATCGGTTGCGTTAGTTTGAGCGGTTGCCTTAGATTGAGGGGCTGCCTTAGTTTGAGCGGTTGCCTTAGTTTCAGCGGTTGCCTTAGTTTGAGAGTCTGCCTTAGGTTGAGCGGTTGCCTTAGTTTGAGCGGTTGCCTTAGTTTCAGCGGTTGCCTTAGTTTGAGAGTCTGCCTTAGGTTGAGCGGTTGCCTTAGTTTGAGCGGTTGCCTTAGTTTGAGAGTCTGCCTTAGTTTGAGCGGTTGCCTTAGTTTGAGCGGTTGCCTTCGTTTCAGAGTCTGCCTTAGTTTGAGCGGTTGCCTTAGTTTGAGCAGTTGCCTTAGTTTGAGCGGTTGCCTTAGTTTGAGTGTCTGACTTAGTTTGAGCGGTTGCCTTAGTTTGAGGGGTTGCCTTAGTTCGAGAGTCTGCCTTAGTTTGAGCGGTTGCCTTAGTTTGAGCGGTTGCCTTAGTTTGAGAGTCTGCCTTAGTTTGAGCGGTTGCCTTAGTTTGAGCGGTTGCCTTAGTTTGAGAGTCTGCCTGAGTTTGAGCGGTTGCCTTAGTTTGAGCGGTTGCCTTAGTTTGAGCGGTTGCCTCAGTTTGAGCGGTTGCCTCAGTTTGAGAGTCTGCCTTAGTTTGAGCGGTGGCCTTAGTTTGAGCGGTTGCCTTCCTTTGAGCGGTTGCCTTAGTTTGAGGTGTTGCCTCAGTTTGAGGGGCTGTCTTAGATTGAGGGGCTGCCTTAGTTTGAGGTGTTGTCTTAGTTTGAGCGGTTGCCTTAGTTTGAGGGGCTACCTTAGTTTGAGCGGTTGCCTTAGTTTGAGCGGTTGCCTTAGTTTGAGGGTCTGCCTTAGTTTGAGCGGTTGCCTTATTTTCAGCGGTTGACTTAGTTTGAGGGTCTGCCTTTGTTTGAGCGGTTGCCTTAGTTTGAGCGGTTGCCTTAGTTTGAGAGTCTGCCTTAGTATGAGGGGCTGCCTTAGTTTGAGCGGTTGCCTTAGTTTGAGAGTCTGCCTTAGTTTGAGGGGCTGCCTTAGTTTGAGCGGTTGCGTTAGTTTGAGCGGTTGCCTTAGATTGAGGGGCTGCCTTAGTTTGAGCGGTTGCCTTAGTTTCAGCGGTTGCCTTAGTTTGAGAGTCTGCCTTAGGTTGAGCGGTTGCCTTAGTTTGAGCGGTTGCCTTAGTTTCAGCGGTTGCCTTAGTTTGAGAGTCTGCCTTAGGTTGAGCGGTTGCCTTAGTTTGAGCGGTTGCCTTAGTTTGAGAGTCTGCCTTAGTTTGAGCGGTTGCCTTAGTTTGAGCGGTTGCCTTAGTTTGAGAGTCTGCCTTAGTTTGAGCGGTTGCCTGAGTTTGAGCGGATGCCTTCGTTTCAGAGTCTGCCTCAGTTTGAGCGGTTGCCTTAGTTTGAGCAGTTGCCTTAGTTTGAGTGGTTGCCTCAGTTTGAGTGTCTGGCTTAGTTTGAGCGGTTGCCTTAGTTTGAGGGGTTGCCTTAGTTCGAGAGTCTGCCTTAGTTTGAGCGGTTGCCTTAGTTTGAGCGGTTGCCTTATTTTGAGAGTCTGCCTTAGTTTGAGCGGTTGCCTTAGTTTGAGCGGTTGCCTTAGTTTGAGAGTCTGCCTTAGTTTGAGCGGTTGCCTTAGTTTGAGCGGTTG
The DNA here is from genome assembly GCF_036365525.1 of Heterodontus francisci. Lineage (NCBI taxonomy): Eukaryota > Metazoa > Chordata > Chondrichthyes > Heterodontiformes > Heterodontidae > Heterodontus > Heterodontus francisci. Next base: position 3,862,062 of record NC_090408.1, read on the forward strand.
CCTTAGTTTGAGCGGTTGCCTCAGTTTGAGCGGTTGCCTCAGTTTGAGAGTCTGCCTTAGTTTGAGCGGTGGCCTTAGTTTGAGCGGTTGCCTTCCTTTGAGCGGTTGCCTTAGTTTGAGGTGTTGCCTCAGTTTGAGGGGCTGTCTTAGATTGAGGGGCTGCCTTAGTTTGAGGTGTTGTGGGGCTACCTTATTTTGAGCGGTTGCCTTAGTTTGAGCGGTTGCCTCAGTTTGAGAGTCTGCCTTAGTTTGAGCGGTTGCCTTAGTTTGAAGGGGTGCCTTAGTTTGAGCGGTTGCCTTACTTTGAGGGGATGCCTTAGTTTGAGGGGTTGCCTTAGTTTGAGGGATTGCCTGAGTTTGAGGGGTTGCCTTAGTTTGAGGGGTTGCCTTAGTTTGAGCGGTTGCCTTGGTTTGAGCGGTTGCCTTTGCCTTAGTTGAAGGGCTGCCTTAGTTTGAGCGGTTGCCTTAGTTTGAGGTGTTGCCTCAGTTTGAGCGTTTGCCTTAGTTTGAGGGCTGCCTTAGTTTCAGCGGTTGCCTTAGTTTGAGGGGCTGCCTTAATTTGAGCGGTTGCCTTAGTTTGAGAGTCTGCCTTCGTTTGATGGGTAGCCTAAGTTTGAGCTGTTGCCTTAGTTTGAGGGTTTTCCTTAGCTTGAGCGGTTGCCTTAGTTTGAGGGGTTGCCTTAGTTTGAGCGTTTGCCTTAGTTTGATGGGTTGCTTTAGTTTGAGTGGTTGCCTAAGATTGAGGGGCTGCCTTCGTTTGAGGGCTTGCCTTAGTTTGAGTGGTTGCCTTAGTTTGAGCGGCTGACTTAGTTTAAGGGGTTGCCTTAGTTTGAGAGTTTGCCTTAGTTTGAGGGGTTGCCTTAGTTTGAGGGGCTGCCTTACTTTGAGCGGTTGCCTTAGTTTGAGCGGTTGCCTTAGTTTGAGGTGTTGCCTTAGTTTGAGCGGTTGCCTTAGTTTGAGCGGTTGCCTTAATTCGAGCGGTTGCCTTAGTTTGAGGTGTTGCCTTAGATTGAGGAGTTGCCTTAGTTTGAGAGTCTGCCTTACTTTGAGCGGTTGCCTTAGTTTGAGGGGTTGCCTTAGTTTGAGCGGTTGCCTTAGTTTGAGGTGTTGCCTTAGTTTGAGGGGTTGCCTTAGTTCGAGCGGTTGCCTTAGTTTGAGGTGTTGCCTTAGTTTGAGCGGTTGCCTTAGTTTGAGCGGCTGCCTTTGTTTGAGGGGTTGCCTTAGTTTGAGCGGTTGCCTTAGTTTGAGCGGCTGCCTTAGTTTGAGCGGCTGCCTGAGTTTGAGGGGTTGCCTTGTTTTGAGGGGTTGCCTTAGTTTGAGGGGCTGCATTAGTTTGAGGGGTTGCCTTAGTTTGCGCGGCTGCCTTAGTTTGAGGGGTTGCCTTAGTTTGAGCGGTTGCCTTAGTTTGAGGAGTTGCCTTGGTTTGAGGGGTTGCCTCAGTTTGAGGGGCTGCATTAGTTTGAGGGGTTGCCTTAGGTTGAGCGGCTGCCTTAGTTTGAGGGGTTGCCTTAGTTTGAGCGGTTGCCTTAGTTTGAGGGGTTGCCTTTGTTTGAGCGGTTGCCTTAGTTTGAGAGTCTGTCTTCGTTTGAGCGGTTGCCTTAGTTTGAGGTGCTGCCTTAGTTGGAGCGGTTGCCTTAGTTTGAGGGTCTGCCTTAGTTTGAGCGGTTGCCTTAGTTTCAGCGGTTGCCTTAGTTTGAGGGGTTGCCTTAGTTTGAGCGGTTGCCTTAGTTTGAGAGTCTGCCTCAGTTTGACAGTCTGCCTCAGTTTGAGCGTTTGCCTTAATTTGAGGGGCTGCCTTTGTTTGAGCGGTTGCCTTAGTTTGAGCGGTTGCCTTAGTTTGAGGGTCTGCCTTCGTTTGTGCGGTTGTCTTAGTTTGAGCGGTTGCCTTAGTTTGAGGGTCTGCCTTAGGTTGAGCGGTTGCCTTAGTTTCAGCGTTTGCCTTATTTTGAGCGGTTGCCTTAGTTTGAGGGTCTGCCTTAGGTTGAGCGGTTGCCTTAGTTTCAGCTGTTGCCTTAGTTTGAGCGGTTACCTTAGTTTCAGCGGTTGCCTTAGTTTGAGCGGTTGCCTTAGTTTGAGGGTCTGCCTTAGTTTGAGCGGTTGCCTTATTTTCAGCGGTTGACTTAGTTTGAGGGTCTGCCTTTGTTTGAGCGGTTGCCTTAGTTTGAGCGGTTGCCTTAGTTTGAGAGTCTGCCTTAGTATGAGGGGCTGCCTTAGTTTGAGCGGTTGCCTTAGTTTGAGAGTCTGCCTTATTTTGAGGGGCTGCCTTAGTTTGAGCGGTTGCGTTAGTTTGAGCGGTTGCCTTAGATTGAGGGTCTGCCTTAGTTTCAGCGGTTGCCTTAGTTTGAGAGTCTGCCTTAGGTTGAGCGGTTGCCTTAGTTTGAGCGGTTGCCTTAGTTTCAGCGGTTGCCTTAGTTTGAGAGTCTGCCTTAGGTTGAGCGATTGCCTTAGTTTGAGCGGTTGCCTTAGTTTGAGAGTCTGCCTTAATTTGAGCGATTGCCTTAGTTTGAGCGGTTGCCTTAGTTTGAGAGTCTGCCTTAGTTTGAGGGGCTGCCTTAGTTTGATCGGTTGCGTTAGTTTGAGCGGTTGCCTTAGATTGAGGGGCTGCCTTAGTTTCAGCGGTTGCCTTAGTTTCAGCGGTTGCCTTAGTTTGAGAGTCTGCCTTAGGTTGAGCGGTTGCCTTAGTTTGAGCGGTTGCCTTAGTTTCAGCGGTTGCCTTAGTTTGAGAGTCTGCCTTAGGTTGAGCGGTTGCCTTAGTTTGAGCGGTTGCCTTAGTTTGAGAGTCTGCCTCAGTTTGAGCGGTTGCCTTAGTTTGAGCGGTTGCCTTAGTTTGAGAGTCTGCCTTAGTTTGAGCGGTTGCCTTAGTTTGAGCGGATGCCTTCGTTTCAGAGTCTGCCTTAGTTTGAGCGGTTGCCTTAGTTTGAGCAGTTGCCTTAGTTTGAGCGGTTGCCTTAGTTTGAGTGTCTGACTTAGTTTGAGCGGTTGCCTTAGTTTGAGGGGTTGCCTTAGTTCGAGAGTCTGCCTTAGTTTGAGCGGTTGCCTTAGTTTGAGCGGTTGCCTTAATTTGAGAGTCTGCCTGAGTTTGAGCGGTTGCCTTAGTTTGAGCGGTTGCCTTAGTTTGAGAGTCTGCCTTAGTTTGAGCGGTTGCCTTAGTTTGAGCGGTTGCCTTAGTTTGCGCGGTTGCCTCAGTTTGAGCGGTTGCCTCAGTTTGAGAGTCTGCCTTAGTTTGAGCGGTGGCCTTAGTTTGAGCGGTTGCCTTCCTTTGAGCGGTTGCCTTAGTTTGAGGTGTTGCCTCAGTTTGAGGGGCTGTCTTAGATTGAGGGGCTGCCTTAGTTTGAGGTGTTGTCTTAGTTTGAGCGGTTGCCTTAGTTTGAGTGGCTACCTTAGTTTGAGCGGTTGCCTTAGTTTGAGCGGTTGCCTTAGTTTGAGGGTCTGCCTTAGTTTGAGCGGTTGCCTTATTTTCAGCGGTTGACTTAGTTTGAGGGTCTGCCTTTGTTTGAGCGGTTGCCTTAGTTTGAGCGGTTGCCTTAGTTTGAGAGTCTGCCTTAGTATGAGGGGCTGCCTTAGTTTGAGCGGTTGCCTTAGTTTGAGAGTCTGCCTTAGTTTGAGGGGCTGCCTTAGTTTGAGCGGTTGCGTTAGTTTGAGCGGTTGCCTTAGATTGAGGGGCTGCCTTAGTTTCAGCGGTAGCCTTAGTTTCAGCGGTTGCCTTAGTTTGAGAGTCTGCCTTAGGTTGAGCGGTTGCCTTAGTTTGAGCGGTTGCCTTAGTTTCAGCGGTTGCCTTAGTTTGAGAGTCTGCCTTAGGTTGAGGGGCTGCCTTAGTTTGAGCGGTTGCCTTAGTTTTAGAGTCTGCCTTAGTTTGAGCGGTTGCCTTAGTTTGAGCGGTTGCCTTAGTTTGAGAGTCTGCCTTAGTTTGAGGGGCTGCCTTAGTTTGATCGGTTGCGTTAGTTTGAGCGGTTGCCTTAGATTGAGGGGCTGCCTTAGTTTGAGCGGTTGCCTTAGTTTCAGCGGTTGCCTTAGTTTGAGAGTCTGCCTTAGGTTGAGCGGTTGCCTTAGTTTGAGCGGTGGCCTTAGTTTCAGCGGTTGCCTTAGTTTGAGAGTCTGCCTTAGGTTGAGCGGTTGCCTTAGTTTGAGCGGTTGCCTTAGTTTGAGAGTCTGCCTTAGTTTGAGCGGTTTCCTTAGGTTGAGCGGTTGCCTTAGTTTGGGAGTCTGCCTTAGTTTAGCGGTTGCCTTAGTTTGAGCGGATGCCTTCGTTTCAGAGTCTGCCTTAGTTTGAGCGGTTGCCTTAGTTTGAGCAGTTGCCTTAGTTTGAGCGGTTGCCTTAGTTTGAGTGTCTGACTTAGTTTGAGCGGTTGCCTTAGTTTGAGGGGTTGCCTTAGTTCGAGAGTCTGCCTTAGTTTGAGCGGTTGCCTTAGTTTGAGCGGTTGCCTTAATTTGAGAGTCTGCCTTAGTTTGAGCGGTTGCCTTAGTTTGAGCAGTTGCCTTAGTTTGAGAGTCTGCCTTAGTTTGAGGGGCTGCCTTAGTTTGATCGGTTGCGTTAGTTTGAGCGGTTGCCTTAGATTGAGGGGCTGCCTTAGTTTGAGCGGTTGCCTTAGTTTCAGCGGTTGCCTTAGTTTGAGAGTCTGCCTTAGGTTGAGCGGTTGCCTTAGTTTGAGGGGTTGCCTTAGTTTGAGCGGCTGACTTAGTTTAAGGGGTTGCCTTAGTTTGAGAGTTTGCCTTAGTTTGAGGGGTTGCCTTAGTTTGAGGGGCTGCCTTACTTTGAGCGGTTGCCTTAGTTTGAGCGGTTGCCTTAGTTTGAGGTGTTGCCTTAGTTTGAGCGGTTGCCTTAGTTTGAGCGGTTGCCTTAGTTCGAGCGGTTGCCTTAGTTTGAGGTGTTGCCTTAGATTGAGGAGTTGCCTTAGTTTGAGAGTCTGCCTTACTTTGAGCGGTTGCCTTAGTTTGAGGGGTTGCCTTAGTTTGAGCGGTTGCCTTAGTTTGAGGTGTTGCCTTAGTTTGAGGGGTTGCCTTAGTTCGAGCGGTTGCCTTAGTTTGAGGTGTTGCCTTAGTTTGAGCGGTTGCCTTAGTTCGAGCGGTTGCCTTAGTTTGAGGTGTTGCCTCAGTTTGAGCGGTTGCCTTAGTTTGAGGGGCTGCCTTAGTTTGAGGGGTTCCCTTAGTTTGAGCGGTTGCCTTATTTTGAGGGGTTGCCTTAGATTGAGCGGTTGCCTCAGTTTGAGGGGCTGCCTTAGTTTGAGCGGTTGCCTTAGTTTGAGGGGTTGCCTTAGTTTGAGTGGTTGCCTTATTTTGAGCGGTTGCCTTTGTTTGCGAGTCTGCCTTAGTTTGAGCGGTTGCCTTAGTTTGAGGGACTGCCTTAATTTGAGCGGTTGCCTTAGTTTGAGCGGTTGCCTCAGTTTGAGAGTCTGCCTTAGTTTGAGCGGTGGCCTTAGTTTGAGCGGTTGCCTTCCTTTGAGCGGTTGCCTTAGTTTGAGGTGTTGCCTCAGTTTGAGGGGCTGTCTGAGATTGAGGGGCTGCCTTAGTTTGAGGTGTTGTCTTAGTTTGAGCGGTTGCCTTAGTTTGAGTGGCTACCTTAGTTTGAGCGGTTGCCTTAGTTTGAGCGGTTGCCTCAGTATGAGAGTCTGCCTTAGTTTGAGCGGTTGCCTTAGTTTGAAGGGGTGCCTTAGTTTGAGCGGTTGCCTTAGTTTGAGGGGATGCCTTAGTTTGAGGGGTTGCCTTAGTTTGAGGGATTGCCTGAGTTTGAGGGGTTGCCTTAGTTTGAGGGGTTGCCTTAGTTTGAGTGGTTGCCTACCTTTGAGCGGTTGCCTTTGCCTTAGTTGAAGGGCTGCCTTAGTTTGAGCGGTTGCCTTAGTTTGAGGTGTTGCCTCAGTTTGAGCGTTTGCCTTAGTTTGAGGGCTGCCTTAGTTTCAGCGGTTGCCTTAGTTTGAGGGGCTGCCTTAATTTGAGCGGTTGCCTTAGTTTGAGAGTCTGCCTTCGTTTGATGGGTAGCCTAAGTTTGAGCTGTTGCCTTAGTTTGAGGGTTTTCCTTAACTTGAGCGGTTGCCTTAGTTTGAGGGGTTGCCTTAGTTTGAGCGTTTGCCTTAGTTTGATGGGTTGCTTTAGTTTGAGTGGTTGCCTAAGATTGAGGGGCTGCCTTCGTTTGAGGGCTTGCCTTAGTTTGAGGGGTTGCCTTAGTTTGAGCGGCTGACTTAGTTTAAGGGGTTGCCTTAGTTTGAGAGTTTGCCTTAGTTTGAGGGGTTGCCTTAGTTTGAGGGGCTGCCTTACTTTGAGCGGTTGCCTTAGTTTGAGCGGTTGCCTTAGTTTGAGGTGTTGCCTTAGTTTGAGCGGTTGCCTTAGTTTGAGCGGTTGCCTTAGTTCGAGCGGTTGCCTTAGTTTGAGGTGTTGCCTTAGATTGAGGAGTTGCCTTAGTTTGAGAGTCTGCCTTACTTTGAGCGGTTGCCTTAGTTTGAGGGGTTGCCTTAGTTTGAGCGGTTGCCTTAGTTTGAGGTGTTGCCTTAGTTTGAGGGGTTGCCTTAGTTCGAGCGGTTGCCTTAGTTTGAGGTGTTGCCTTAGTTTGAGCGGTTGCCTTAGTTCGAGCGGTTGCCTTAGTTTGAGGTGTTGCCTCAGTTTGAGCGGTTGCCTTAGTTTGAGGGGCTGCCTTAGTTTGAGGGGTTCCCTTAGTTTGAGCGGTTGCCTTATTTTGAGGGGTTGCCTTAGATTGAGCGGTTGCCTCAGTTTGAGGGGCTGCCTTAGTTTGAGCGGTTGCCTTAGTTTGAGGGGTTGCCTTAGTTTGAGTGGTTGCCTTATTTTGAGCGGTTGCCTTTGTTTGCGAGTCTGCCTTAGTTTGAGCGGTTGCCTTAGTTTGAGGGACTGCCTTAATTTGAGCGGTTGCCTTAGTTTGAGGTGTTGCCTTAGTTTGAGCGGTGGCCTTAGTTTGACGGGCTGCCTTAATTTGAGCGGTTGCCTCAGTTTGAGGGGCTGCCTTAGTTTGAGCGGTTGCCTTAGTTGGAGAGGCTGCCCTAGTTTGAGCCGTTGCCTTATTTTGAGGGGCTGCCTTAATTTGAGCGGTTGCCTTAGTTTGAGGGGCTGCCTTTGTTTGAGAGTCTGCCTTAGTTTGAGGGGCTGCCTTAGTTTGAGCGGTTGCCTTAGTTTGAGGGGCTGCCTTTGTTTGAGAGTCTGCCTTAGTTTGAGGGGTTGCCTTTGTTCGAGAGTCTGCCTTAGTTTGAGGGGCTGCCTTAGTTTGAGCGGTTGCCTTAGTTTGAGGGGCTGCCTTTGTTTGAGAGTCTGCCTTAGTTTGAGGGGTTGCCTTTGTTTGAGAGTCTGCCTTAGTTTGAGGGATTGACTTAGTTTGAGGGGCTGCCTCAGTTTGAGCGGTTGCCTTAGTTTGAGGGGCTGTCTTAGTTTGAGCGGTTCCCTCAGTTTGAGCGGCTGCCTTAGTTTGAGGGGTTGCCTTAGTTTGAGTGCTTGCCTTAGTTTGAGGGGCTGTCTTAGTTTGAGGGGCTGTCTTAGTTTGAGCGGTTGCCTTAGTTTGAGTGGTTGCCTTAGTTTGAGGGGCTGCCTTGGTTTGAGCGGTTGCCTTGGTTTGAGGTGTTGCCTTCGTTTGAGTGGTTGCCTTAGTTTGAGGGGCTGCCTTGGTTTGAGCGGTTGCCTTAGTTTGAGGTGTAGCCTTAGTTTGAGTGGTTGCCTTAGTTTGAGAGTCTGCCTTAGTTTGAGTGGTTGCCTTAGTTTGAGAGTCTGCCTTATATTGAATGGCTGCCTTGCTTTGAGCGGTTGCCTTAGTTTGAGGGGTTGCCTTACTTTGAGCGGTTGCCTTAGTTTGAGGGGTTGCCTTAGCTTGAGCAGTTGCCTTAGTTTGAGGGGTTGCTTTAGTTTGAGGGGGTGCCTTAGTTTGAGCGGTGGCCTTAGTTTGAGGGGTTGCCTTAGTTTGAGGGGTTGCCTTAGTTTGAGGGGGTGACTTAGTTTGAGCGGTTGCCTTAGTTTGAGCGGTTGCCTTAGTTTGAGGGGGTGCCTTAGTTTGAGCGGTTGCCTGAGTTCGAGGGGTTGCCTTAGTTTGAGCGGTTGCCATTGTTTGAGCGGTTGCCTTAGTTTGAGAGTCTGCCTTCGTTTCAGCGGTTGCCTTAGTTTGAGGAGCTGCCTTAGTTTGAGGGGTTGCCTTAGTTTCAGCGGTTGCCTTAGTTTGAGGGGTTGCCTTAGTTTGAGGGGCTGCCTTAGTTTGAGCGTTTGCCTTATTTTGAGGGGCTGCCTTAATTTGAGCGGTTGACTTAGTTTGAGGGGCTGCCTTTGTTTGAGAGTCTGCCTTAGTTTGAGGGGTTGCCTTTGTTCGAGAGTCTGCCTTAGTTTGAGGGGCTGCCTTAGTTTGAGCGGTTGCCTTAGTTTGAGGGGCTGCCTTTGTTTGAGAGTCTGCCTTAGTTTGAGGGGTTGCCTTTGTTTGAGAGTCTGCCTTAGTTTGAGGGATTGACTTAGTTTGAGGTGTTGCCTTAGTTTGAGCGGTTGCCTTAGTTCGAGCGGTTGCCTTAGTTTGAGGTGTTGCCTTAGTTTGAGCGGTTGCCTTAGTTTGAGCGGTTGCCTTAGTTCGAGCGGTTGCCTTAGTTTGAGGTGTTGCCTTAGATTGAGGAGTTGCCTTAGTTTGAGAGTCTGCCTTACTTTGAGCGGTTGCCTTAGTTTGAGGGGTTGCCTTAGTTTGAGCGGTTGCCTTAGTTTGAGGTGTTGCCTTAGTTTGAGGGGTTGCCTTAGTTCGAGCGGTTGCCTTAGTTTGAGGTGTTGCCTTAGTTTGAGCGGTTGCCTTAGTTCGAGCGGTTGCCTTAGTTTGAGGTGTTGCCTCAGTTTGAGCGGTTGCCTTAGTTTGAGGGGCTGCCTTAGTTTGAGGGGTTCCCTTAGTTTGAGCGGTTGCCTTATTTTGAGGGGTTGCCTTAGATTGAGCGGTTGCCTCAGTTTGAGGGGCTGCCTTAGTTTGAGCGGTTGCCTTAGTTTGAGGGGTTGCCTTAGTTTGAGTGGTTGCCTTATTTTGAGCGGTTGCCTTTGTTTGCGAGTCTGCCTTAGTTTGAGCGGTTGCCTTAGTTTGAGGGACTGCCTTAATTTGAGCGGTTGCCTTAGTTTGAGGTGTTGCCTTAGTTTGAGCGGTGGCCTTAGTTTGACGGGCTGCCTTAATTTGAGCGGTTGCCTCAGTTTGAGGGGCTGCCTTAGTTTGAGCGGTTGCCTTAGTTGGAGAGGCTGCCCTAGTTTGAGCCGTTGCCTTATTTTGAGGGGCTGCCTTAATTTGAGCGGTTGCCTTAGTTTGAGGGGCTGCCTTTGTTTGAGAGTCTGCCTTAGTTTGAGGGGCTGCCTTAGTTTGAGCGGTTGCCTTAGTTTGAGGGGCTGCCTTTGTTTGAGAGTCTGCCTTAGTTTGAGGGGTTGCCTTTGTTCGAGAGTCTGCCTTAGTTTGAGGGGCTGCCTTAGTTTGAGCGGTTGCCTTAGTTTGAGGGGCTGCCTTTGTTTGAGAGTCTGCCTTAGTTTGAGGGGTTGCCTTTGTTTGAGAGTCTGCCTTAGTTTGAGGGATTGACTTAGTTTGAGGGGCTGCCTCAGTTTGAGCGGTTGCCTTAGTTTGAGGGGCTGTCTTAGTTTGAGCGGTTCCCTCAGTTTGAGGGGCTGCCTTTGTTTGAGAGTCTGCCTTAGTTTGAGGGGTTGCCTTTGTTTGAGAGTCTGCCTTAGTTTGAGGGATTGACTTAGTTTGAGGTGTTGCCTTAGTTTGAGCGGTTGCCTTAGTTCGAGCGGTTGCCTTAGTTTGAGGTGTTGCCTTAGTTTGAGCGGTTGCCTTAGTTTGAGCGGTTGCCTTAGTTCGAGCGGTTGCCTTAGTTTGAGGTGTTGCCTTAGATTGAGGAGTTGCCTTAGTTTGAGAGTCTGCCTTACTTTGAGCGGTTGCCTTAGTTTGAGGGGTTGCCTTAGTTTGAGCGGTTGCCTTAGTTTGAGGTGTTGCCTTAGTTTGAGGGGTTGCCTTAGTTCGAGCGGTTGCCTTAGTTTGAGGTGTTGCCTTAGTTTGAGCGGTTGCCTTAGTTCGAGCGGTTGCCTTAGTTTGAGGTGTTGCCTCAGTTTGAGCGGTTGCCTTAGTTTGAGGGGCTGCCTTAGTTTGAGGGGTTCCCTTAGTTTGAGCGGTTGCCTTATTTTGAGGGGTTGCCTTAGATTGAGCGGTTGCCTCAGTTTGAGGGGCTGCCTTAGTTTGAGCGGTTGCCTTAGTTTGAGGGGTTGCCTTAGTTTGAGTGGTTGCCTTATTTTGAGCGGTTGCCTTTGTTTGCGAGTCTGCCTTAGTTTGAGCGGTTGCCTTAGTTTGAGGGACTGCCTTAATTTGAGCGGTTGCCTTAGTTTGAGGTGTTGCCTTAGTTTGAGCGGTGGCCTTAGTTTGACGGGCTGCCTTAATTTGAGCGGTTGCCTCAGTTTGAGGGGCTGCCTTAGTTTGAGCGGTTGCCTTAGTTGGAGAGGCTGCCCTAGTTTGAGCCGTTGCCTTATTTTGAGGGGCTGCCTTAATTTGAGCGGTTGCCTTAGTTTGAGGGGCTGCCTTTGTTTGAGAGTCTGCCTTAGTTTGAGGGGCTGCCTTAGTTTGAGCGGTTGCCTTAGTTTGAGGGGCTGCCTTTGTTTGAGAGTCTGCCTTAGTTTGAGGGGTTGCCTTTGTTCGAGAGTCTGCCTTAGTTTGAGGGGCTGCCTTAGTTTGAGCGGTTGCCTTAGTTTGAGGGGCTGCCTTTGTTTGAGAGTCTGCCTTAGTTTGAGGGGTTGCCTTTGTTTGAGAGTCTGCCTTAGTTTGAGGGATTGACTTAGTTTGAGGGGCTGCCTCAGTTTGAGCGGTTGCCTTAGTTTGAGGGGCTGTCTTAGTTTGAGCGGTTCCCTCAGTTTGAGGGGCTGCCTTAGTTTGAGGGGTTGCCTTAGTTTGAGTGCTTGCCTTAGTTTGAGGGGCTGTCTTAGTTTGAGGGGCTGTCTTAGTTTGAGCGGTTGCCTTAGTTTGAGTGGTTGCCTTAGTTTGAGGGGCTGCCTTGGTTTGAGCGGTTGCCTTGGTTTGAGGTGTTGCCTTCGTTTGAGTGGTTGCCTTAGTTTGAGGGGCTGCCTTGGTTTGAGCGGTTGCCTTAGTTTGAGGTGTAGCCTTAGTTTGAGTGGTTGCCTTAGTTTGAGAGTCTGCCTTAGTTTGAGTGGTTGCCTTAGTTTGAGAGTCTGCCTTATATTGAATGGCTGCCTTGCTTTGAGCGGTTGCCTTAGTTTGAGGGGTTGCCTTACTTTGAGCGGTTGCCTTAGTTTGAGGGGTTGCCTTAGCTTGAGCAGTTGCCTTAGTTTGAGGGGTTGCTTTAGTTTGAGGGGGTGCCTTAGTTTGAGCGGTGGCCTTAGTTTGAGGGGTTGCCTTAGTTTGAGGGGTTGCCTTAGTTTGAGGGGGTGACTTAGTTTGAGCGGTTGCCTTAGTTTGAGCGGTTGCCTTAGTTTGAGGGGGTGCCTTAGTTTGAGCGGTTGCCTGAGTTCGAGGGGTTGCCTTAGTTTGAGCGGTTGCCATTGTTTGAGCGGTTGCCTTAGTTTGAGAGTCTGCCTTCGTTTCAGCGGTTGCCTTAGTTTGAGGAGCTGCCTTAGTTTGAGGGGTTGCCTTAGTTTCAGCGGTTGCCTTAGTTTGAGGGGTTGCCTTAGTTTGAGGGGCTGCCTTAGTTTGAGCGTTTGCCTTATTTTGAGGGGCTGCCTTAATTTGAGCGGTTGACTTAGTTTGAGGGGCTGCCTTTGTTTGAGAGTCTGCCTTAGTTTGAGGGGTTGCCTTTGTTCGAGAGTCTGCCTTAGTTTGAGGGGCTGCCTTAGTTTGAGCGGTTGCCTTAGTTTGAGGGGCTGCCTTTGTTTGAGAGTCTGCCTTAGTTTGAGGGGTTGCCTTTGTTTGAGAGTCTGCCTTAGTTTGAGGGATTGACTTAGTTTGAGGGGCTGCCTCAGTTTGAGCGGTTGCCTTAGTTTGAGGGGCTGTCTTAGTTTGAGCGGTTCCCTCAGTTTGAGGGGCTGCCTTAGTTTGAGGGGTTGCCTTAGTTTGAGGGGTTGCCTTAGTTTGAGCGGCTGCCTTAGTTTGAGGGGTTGCCATAGTTTGAGCTGTAGCCTTAGTTTGAGGGGTTGCCTTAGATGGAGCTGTTGCCTTCGTTGAGGTGTTGCCTTACTTTGAGCTGTTGTCTTCCTCTGAGGGGTTGCCTTAGTTTGAGGGGCTGTCTTAGTTTGAGCGGTTGCCTTAGTTTGAGCTGTTGCCTTAGTTTGAGCTATTGCCTGAGTTTGAGCGGTTGCCTCAGGTTGAGCGGTTGTCTTAGTTTGAGGGGCTGTCTTAGTTTGAGCGGTTGCCTTAATTTGAGCTGTTGCCTTAGTTTGAGCTATTGCCTGAGTTTGAGCGTTTGCCTTAGTTTGAGGGGCTGCCTTAGTTTGAGCGCTTGCCTTAGTTTGAGCGGTTGCCTTAGTTTGAGGGGTTGCCTTACTTTGAGCTGTTGCCTTAGTTTGAGGGGTTGCCTTAGTTTGAGCTGTTGCCTTCGTTTGAGGGCTTGCCTTAGTTTGAGGGGTTGCCTTAGTTTGAGGTGCTGTCTTAGTTTGAGCGGTTGCCTTAGTTTGAGTGGTAGCCTTAGTTTAAGGGGTTGCCTTAGTTTGAGTGCTTGCCTTAGTTTGAGGGGCTGTCTTACTTTGAGGGGCTGTCTTAGTTTGAGCGGTTGCCGTAGCTTGAGTGGTTGCCTTAGTTTGAGGGGCTGCCTTGGTGTGAGTGGTTGCCTTTGTTTGAGGTGTTGCCTTAGTTTGAGTGGTTGCCTTAATTTGAGGGGCTGCCTTGGTTTGAGCGGTTGCCTTAGTTTGAGTTGTTGCCTTAGTTTGAGTGGTTGCCTTAGTTTGACAGTCTGCCTTAGTTTGAGTGGTTACCTTAGTTTGAGAGTCTTCCTTATATTGAATGGCTGCCTTGCTTTGAGCGGTTGCCTTAGTTTGAGGGGTTGTCTTAGTTTGAGCGGTTGCCTTAGTTTGAGGGGTTGCCTTAGCTTGAGGGGTTGCCTTGGTTTGAGGGGTTGCCTTAGTTTGAGGGGGTGCCTTAGTTTGAGCGGTGGCCTTAGTTTGAGGGGTTGCCTTAGTTTGAGGGGTTGCCTTAGTTTGAGGGGTTGCCTACCTTTGAGCGGTTGCATTTGCCTTAGTTGAAGGGCTGCCTTAGTTTGAGCGGTTGCCTTAGTTTGAGGTGTTGCCTCAGTTTGAGCGTTTGCCTTAGTTTGAGGGCTGCCTTAGTTTCAGCGGTTGCCTTAGTTTGAGGGGCTGCCTTAATTTGAGCAGTTGCCTTAGTTTGAGAGTCTGCCTTCGTTTGATGGGTAGACTCAGTTTGAGCTGTTGCCTTAGTTTGAGGGTTTTCCTTAGCTTGAGTGGTTGCCTTAGTTTGAGGGGTTGCCTTAGTTTGAGCGTTTGCCTTAGTTTGATGGGTTGCTTTAGTTTGAGTGGTTGCCTAAGATTGAGGGGCTGCCTTCGTTTGAGGGCTTGCCTTAGTTTGAGGGGTTGCCTTAGTTTGAGCGGCTGACTTAGTTTAAGGGGTTGCCTTAGTTTGAGAGTTTGCCTTAGTTTGAGGGGTTGCCTTAATTTGAGGGGCTGCCTTACTTTGAGCGGTTGCCTTAGTTTGAGCGGTTGCCTTAGTTTGAGGTGTTGCCTTAGTTTGAGCGGTTGCCTTAGTTTGAGGGGCTGCCTTGGTTTGAGCGGTTGCCTTAGTTTGAGGTGTTGCCTTAGTTTGAGTGGTTGCCTTAGTTTGAGAGTCTGCCTTAGTTTGAGTGGTTGCCTTAGTTTGAGAGTCTGCCTTATATTGAATGGCTGCCTTGCTTTGAGCGGTTGCCTTAGTTTGAGGGGTTGCCTTACTTTGAGCGGTTGCCTTAGTTTGAGGGGTTGCCTTAGCTTGAGCAGTTGCCTTAGTTTGAGGGGTTGCCTTAGTTTGAGGGGGTGCCTTAGTTTGAGTGGTGGCCTTAGTTTGAGGGGTTGCCTTAGTTTGAGGGGTTGCCTTAGTTTGAGGGGCTGACTTAGTTTGAGCGGTTGCCTTAGTTTGAGCGGTTGCCTTAGTTTGAGGGGGTGCCTTAGTCTGAGCGGTTGCCTGAGTTCGAGGGGTTGCCTTAGTTTGAGGGGTTGCCATTGTTTGAGCGGTTGCCTTAGTTTGAGGGGTTGCCTTAGTTCGAGCGGTTGCCTTAGTTTGAGGTGTTGCCTTAGTTTGAGCGGTTGCCTTAGTTCGAGCGGTTGCGTTAGTTTGAGGTGTTGCCTCAGTTTGAGCGGTTGCCTTAGTTTGAGGGGCTGCCTTAGTTTGAGGGGTTCCCTTAGTTTGAGCGGTTGCCTTATTTTGAGGGGTTGCCTTAGTTTGAGCGGTTGCCTCAGTTTGAGGGGCTGCCTTAGTTTGAGCGGTTGCCTTAGTTTGAGGGGTTGCCTTAGTTTGAGTGGTTGCCTTATTTTGAGCGGTTGCCTTTGTTTGCGAGTCTGCCTTAGTTTGAGCGGTTGCCTTAGTTTGAGGGACTGCCTTAATTTGAGCGGTTGCCTTAGTTTGAGGTGTTGCCTTAGTTTGAGCGGTGGCCTTAGTTTGACGGGCTGCCTTAATTTGAGCGGTTGCCTCAGTTTGAGGGGCTGCCTTAATTTGAGCGGTTGCCTTAGTTGGAGAGGCTGCCCTAGTTTGAGCCGTTGCCTTATTTTGAGGGGCTGCCTTAATTTGAGCGGTTGCCTTAGTTTGAGGGGCTGCCTTAGTTTGAGTGGTTGCCTTAGTTTGAGAGTCTGCCTTATATTGAATGGCTGCCTTGCTTTGAGCGGTTGCCTTAGTTTGAGGGGTTGCCTTACTTTGAGCGGTTGCCTTGGTTTGAGGGGTTGCCTTAGCTTGAGCAGTTGCCTTAGTTTGAGGGGTTGCCTTAGTTTGAGGGGGTGCCTTAGTTTGAGCGGTGGCCTTAGTTTGAGGGGTTGCCTTAGTTTGAGGGGTTGCCTTAGTTTGAGGGGGTGACTTAGTTTGAGCGGTTGCCTTAGTTTGAGCGGTTGCCTTAGTTTGAGGGGGTGCCTTAGTTTGAGCGGTGGCCTGAGTTTGAGCGTTTGCCTTAGTTTGAGGGGCTGCCTTAGTTTGAGCGCTTGCCTTAGTTTGAGCGGTTGCCTTAGTTTGAGGGGTTGCCTTACTTTGAGCTGTTGCCTTAGTTTGAGGGGTTGCCTTAGTTTGAGCTGTTGCCTTCGTTTGAGGGCTTGCCTTAGTTTGAGGGGTTGCCTTAGTTTGAGGTGCTGTCTTAGTTTGAGCGGTTGCCTTAGTTTGAGTGGTAGCCTTAGTTTAAGGGGTTGCCTTAGTTTGAGTGCTTGCCTTAGTTTGAGGGGCTGTCTTACTTTGAGGGGCTGTCTTAGTTTGAGCGGTTGCCGTAGCTTGAGTGGTTGCCTTAGTTTGAGGGGCTGCCTTGGTTTGAGTGGTTGCCTTCGTTTGAGGTGTTGCCTTAGTTTGAGTGGTTGCCTTAATTTGAGGGGCTGCCTTGGTTTGAGCGGTTGCCTTAGTTTGAGTTGTTGCCTTAGTTTGAGTGGTTGCCTTAGTTTGACAGTCTGCCTTAGTTTGAGTGGTTACCTTAGTTTGAGAGTCTTCCTTATATTGAATGGCTGCCTTGCTTTGAGCGGTTGCCTTAGTTTGAGGGGTTGTCTTAGTTTGAGGGGTTGCCTTAGCTTGAGGGGTTGCCTTAGTTTGAGGGGTTGCCTTAGTTTGAGGGGGTGCCTTAGTTTGAGCGGTGGCCTTAGTTTGAGGGGTTGCCTTAGTTTGAGGGGTTGCCTTAGTTTGAGGGGTTGCCTACCTTTGAGCGGTTGCATTTGCCTTAGTTGAAGGGCTGCCTTAGTTTGAGCGGTTGCCTTAGTTTGAGGTGTTGCCTCAGTTTGAGCGTTTGCCTTAGTTTGAGGGCTGCCTTAGTTTCAGCGGTTGCCTTAGTTTGAGGGGCTGCCTTAATTTGAGCAGTTGCCTTAGATTGAGAGTCTGCCTTCGTTTGATGGGTAGACTCAGTTTGAGCTGTTGCCTTAGTTTGAGGGTTTTCCTTAGCTTGAGTGGTTGCCTTAGTTTGAGGGGTTGCCTTAGTTTGAGCGTTTGCCTTAGTTTGATGGGTTGCTTTAGTTTGAGTGGTTGCCTAAGATTGAGGGGCTGCCTTCGTTTGAGGGCTTGCCTTAGTTTGAGAGGTTGCCTTAGTTTGAGCGGCTGACTTAGTTTAAGGGGTTGCCTTAGTTTGAGAGTTTGCCTTAGTTTGAGGGGTTGCCTTAATTTGAGGGGCTGCCTTACTTTGAGCGGTTGCCTTAGTTTGAGCGGTTGCCTTAGTTTGAGGTGTTGCCTTAGTTTGAGCGGTTGCCTTAGTTTGAGCGGTTGCCTTAGTTTGAGTGGTTGCCTTAGTTAGAGGGGCTGCCTTGGTTTGAGCGGTTGCCTTAGTTTGAGGTGTTGCCTTAGTTTGAGTGGTTGCCTTAGTTTGAGAGTCTGCCTTAGTTTGAGTGGTTGCCTTAGTTTGAGAGTCTGCCTTATATTGAATGGCTGCCTTGCTTTGAGCGGTTGCCTTAGTTTGAGGGGTTGCCTTACTTTGAGCGGTTGCCTTAGTTTGAGGGGTTGCCTTAGCTTGAGCAGTTGCCTTAGTTTGAGGGGTTGCCTTAGTTTGAGGGGGTGCCTTAGTTTGAGCGGTGGCCTTAGTTTGAGGGGTTGCCTTAGTTTGAGGGGTTGCCTTAGTTTGAGGGGCTGACTTAGTTTGAGCGGTTGCCTTAGTTTGAGCGGTTGCCTTAGTTTGAGGGGGTGCCTTAGTCTGAGCGGTTGCCTGAGTTCGAGGGGTTGCCTTAGTTTGAGGGGTTGCCATTGTTTGAGCGGTTGCCTTAGTTTGAGGGGTTGCCTTAGTTCGAGCGGTTGCCTTAGTTTGAGGTGTTGCCTTAGTTTGAGCGGTTGCCTTAGTTCGAGCGGTTGCGTTAGTTTGAGGTGTTGCCTCAGTTTGAGCGGTTGCCTTAGTTTGAGGGGCTGCCTTAGTTTGAGGGGTTCCCTTAGTTTGAGCGGTTGCCTTATTTTGAGGGGTTGCCTTAGTTTGAGCGGTTGCCTCAGTTTGAGGGGCTGCCTTAGTTTGAGCGGTTGCCTTAGTTTGAGGGGTTGCCTTAGTTTGAGTGGTTGCCTTATTTTGAGCGGTTGCCTTTGTTTGCGAGTCTGCCTTAGTTTGAGCGGTTGCCTTAGTTTGAGGGACTGCCTTAATTTGAGTGGTTGCCTTAGTTTGAGGTGTTGCCTTAGTTTGAGCGGTGGCCTTAGTTTGACGGGCTGCCTTAATTTGAGCGGTTGCCTCAGTTTGAGGGGCTGCCTTAATTTGAGCGGTTGCCTTAGTTGGAGAGGCTGCCCTAGTTTGAGCCGTTGCCTTATTTTGAGGGGCTGCCTTAATTTGAGTGGTTGCCTTAGTTTGAGGGGCTGCCTTAGTTTGAGTGGTTGCCTTAGTTTGAGAGTCTGCCTTATATTGAATGGCTGCCTTGCTTTGAGCGGTTGCCTTAGTTTGAGGGGTTGCCTTACTTTGAGCGGTTGCCTTGGTTTGAGGGGTTGCCTTAGCTTGAGCAGTTGCCTTAGTTTGAGGGGTTGCCTTAGTTTGAGGGGGTGCCTTAGTTTGAGCGGTGGCCTTAGTTTGAGGGGTTGCCTTAGTTTGAGGGGTTGCCTTAGTTTGAGGGGGTGACTTAGTTTGAGCGGTTGCCTTAGTTTGAGCGGTTGCCTTAGTTTGAGGGGGTGCCTTAGTTTGAGCGGTGGCCTGAGTTTGAGCGTTTGCCTTAGTTTGAGGGGCTGCCTTAGTTTGAGCGCTTGCCTTAGTTTGAGCGGTTGCCTTAGTTTGAGGGGTTGCCTTACTTTGAGCTGTTGCCTTAGTTTGAGGGGTTGCCTTAGTTTGAGCTGTTGCCTTCGTTTGAGGGCTTGCCTTAGTTTGAGGGGTTGCCTTAGTTTGAGGTGCTGTCTTAGTTTGAGCGGTGGCCTTAGTTTGAGTGGTAGCCTTAGTTTAAGGGGTTGCCTTAGTTTGAGTGCTTGCCTTAGTTTGAGGGGCTGTCTTACTTTGAGGGGCTGTCTTAGTTTGAGCGGTTGCCGTAGCTTGAGTGGTTGCCTTAGTTTGAGGGGCTGCCTTGGTTTGAGTGGTTGCCTTCGTTTGAGGTGTTGCCTTAGTTTGAGTGGTTGCCTTAATTTGAGGGGCTGCCTTGGTTTGAGCGGTTGCCTTAGTTTGAGTTGTTGCCTTAGTTTGAGTGGTTGCCTTAGTTTGACAGTCTGCCTTAGTTTGAGTGGTTACCTTAGTTTGAGAGTCTTCCTTATATTGAATGGCTGCCTTGCTTTGAGCGGTTGCCTTAGTTTGAGGGGTTGTCTTAGTTTGAGGGGTTGCCTTAGCTTGTGGGGTTGCCTTAGTTTGAGGGGTTGCCTTAGTTTGAGGGGGTGCCTTAGTTTGAGCGGTGGCCTTAGTTTGAGGGGTTGCCTTAGTTTGAGGGGTTGCCTTAGTTTGAGGGGTTGCCTACCTTTGAGCGGTTGCATTTGCCTTAGTTGAAGGGCTGCCTTAGTTTGAGCGGTTGCCTTAGTTTGAGGTGTTGCCTCAGTTTGAGCGTTTGCCTTAGTTTGAGGGCTGCCTTAGTTTCAGCGGTTGCCTTAGTTTGAGGGGCTGCCTTAATTTGAGCAGTTGCCTTAGTTTGAGAGTCTGCCTTCGTTTGATGGGTAGACTCAGTTTGAGCTGTTGCCTTAGTTTGAGGGTTTTCCTTAGCTTGAGTGGTTGCCTTAGTTTGAGGGGTTGCCTTAGTTTGAGCGTTTGCCTTAGTTTGATGGGTTGCTTTAGTTTGAGTGGTTGCCTAAGATTGAGGGGCTGCCTTCGTTTGAGGGCTTGCCTTAGTTTGAGGGGTTGCCTTAGTTTGAGCGGCTGACTTAGTTTAAGGGGTTGCCTTAGTTTGAGAGTTTGCCTTAGTTTGAGGGGTTGCCTTAATTTGAGGGGCTGCCTTACTTTGAGCGGTTGCCTTAGTTTGAGCGGTTGCCTTAGTTTGAGGTGTTGCCTTAGTTTGAGCGGTTGCCTTAGTTTGAGCGGTTGCCTTAGTTTGAGTGGTTGCCTTAGTTTGAGGGGCTGCCTTGGTTTGAGCGGTTGCCTTAGTTTGAGGTGTTGCCTTAGTTTGAGTGGTTGCCTTAGTTTGAGAGTCTGCCTTAGTTTGAGTGGTTGCCTTAGTTTGAGAGTCTGCCTTATATTGAATGGCTGCCTTGCTTTGAGCGGTTGCCTTAGTTTGAGGGGTTGCCTTACTTTGAGCGGTTGCCTTAGTTTGAGGGGTTGCCTTAGCTTGAGCAGTTGCCTTAGTTTGAGGGGTTGCCTTAGTTTGAGGGGGTGCCTTAGTTTGAGCGGTGGCCTTAGTTTGAGGGGTTGCCTTAGTTTGAGGGGTTGCCTTAGTTTGAGGGGCTGACTTAGTTTGAGCGGTTGCCTTAGTATGAGCGGTTGCCTTAGTTTGAGGGGGTGCCTTAGTCTGAGCGGTTGCCTGAGTTCGAGGGGTTGCCTTAGTTTGAGGGGTTGCCATTGTTTGAGCGGTTGCCTTCGTTTGAGGGGTTGCCTTAGTTCGAGCGGTTGCCTTAGTTTGAGGTGTTGCCTTAATTTGAGCGGTTGCCTTAGTTCGAGCGGTTGCGTTAGTTTGAGGTGTTGCCTCAGTTTGAGCGGTTGCCTTAGTTTGAGGGGCTGCCTTAGTTTGAGGGGTTCCCTTAGTTTGAGCGGTTGCCTTATTTTGAGGGGTTGCCTTAGTTTGAGCGGTTGCCTCAGTTTGAGGGGCTGCCTTAGTTTGAGCGGTTGCCTTAGTTTGAGGGGTTGCCTTAGTTTGAGTGGTTGCCTTATTTTGAGCGGTTGCCTTTGTTTGCGAGTCTGCCTTAGTTTGAGCGGTTGCCTTAGTTTGAGGGACTGCCTTAATTTGAGCGGTTGCCTTAGTTTGAGGTGTTGCCTTAGTTTGAGCGGTGGCCTTAGTTTGACGGGCTGCCTTAATTTGAGCGGTTGCCTCAGTTTGAGGGGCTGCCTTAATTTGAGCGGTTGCCTTAGTTGGAGAGGCTGCCGTAGTTTGAGCCGTTGCCTTATTTTGAGGGGCTGCCTTAATTTGAGCGGTTGCCTTAGTTTGAGGGGTTGCCTTAGCTTGAGCAGTTGCCTTAGTTTGAGGGGTTGCCTTAGTTTGAGGGGGTGCCTTAGTTTGAGCGGTGGCCTTAGTTTGAGGGGTTGCCTTAGTTTGAGGGGTTGCCTTAGTTTGAGGGGGTGACTTAGTTTGAGCGGTTGCCTTAGTTTGAGCGGTTGCCTTAGTTTGAGGGGGTGCCTTAGTTTGAGCGGTGGCCTGAGTTTGAGCGTTTGCCTTAGTTTGAGGGGCTGCCTTAGTTTGAGCGCTTGCCTTAGTTTGAGCGGTTGCCTTAGTTTGAGGGGTTGCCTTACTTTGAGCTGTTGCCTTAGTTTGAGGGGTTGCCTTAGTTTGAGCTGTTGCCTTCGTTTGAGGGCTTGCCTTAGTTTGAGGGGTTGCCTTAGTTTGAGGTGCTGTCTTAGTTTGAGCGGTGGCCTTAGTTTGAGTGGTAGCCTTAGTTTAAGGGGTTGCCTTAGTTTGAGTGCTTGCCTTAGTTTGAGGGGCTGTCTTACTTTGAGGGGCTGTCTTAGTTTGAGCGGTTGCCGTAGCTTGAGTGGTTGCCTTAGTTTGAGGGGCTGCCTTGGTTTGAGTGGTTGCCTTCGTTTGAGGTGTTGCCTTAGTTTGAGTGGTTGCCTTAATTTGAGGGGCTGCCTTGGTTTGAGCGGTTGCCTTAGTTTGAGTTGTTGCCTTAGTTTGAGTGGTTGCCTTAGTTTGACAGTCTGCCTTAGTTTGAGTGGTTACCTTAGTTTGAGAGTCTTCCTTATATTGAATGGCTGCCTTGCTTTGAGCGGTTGCCTTAGTTTGAGGGGTTGTCTTAGTTTGAGGGGTTGCCTTAGCTTGAGGGGTTGCCTTAGTTTGAGGGGTTGCCTTAGTTTGAGGGGGTGCCTTAGTTTGAGCGGTGGCCTTAGTTTGAGGGGTTGCCTTAGTTTGAGGGGTTGCCTTAGTTTGAGGGGTTGCCTACCTTTGAGCGGTTGCATTTGCCTTAGTTGAAGGGCTGCCTTAGTTTGAGCGGTTGCCTTAGTTTGAGGTGTTGCCTCAGTTTGAGCGTTTGCCTTAGTTTGAGGGCTGCCTTAGTTTCAGCGGTTGCCTTAGTTTGAGGGGCTGCCTTAATTTGAGCAGTTGCCTTAGTTTGAGAGTCTGCCTTCGTTTGATGGGTAGACTCAGTTTGAGCTGTTGCCTTAGTTTGAGGGTTTTCCTTAGCTTGAGTGGTTGCCTTAGTTTGAGGGGTTGCCTTAGTTTGAGCGTTTGCCTTAGTTTGATGGGTTGCTTTAGTTTGAGTGGTTGCCTAAGATTGAGGGGCTGCCTTCGTTTGAGGGCTTGCCTTAGTTTGAGGGGTTGCCTTAGTTTGAGCGGCTGACTTAGTTTAAGGGGTTGCCTTAGTTTGAGAGTTTGCCTTAGTTTGAGGGGTTGCCTTAATTTGAGGGGCTGCCTTACTTTGAGCGGTTGCCTTAGTTTGAGCGGTTGCCTTAGTTTGAGGTGTTGCCTTAGTTTGAGCGGTTGCCTTAGTTTGAGCGGTTGCCTTAGTTTGAGTGGTTGCCTTAGTTTGAGGGGCTGCCTTGGTTTGAGCGGTTGCCTTAGTTTGAGGTGTTGCCTTAGTTTGAGTGGTTGCCTTAGTTTGAGAGTCTGCCTTAGTTTGAGTGGTTGCCTTAGTTTGAGAGTCTGCCTTATATTGAATGGCTGCCTTGCTTTGAGCGGTTGCCTTAGTTTGAGGGGTTGCCTTACTTTGAGCGGTTGCCTTAGTTTGAGGGGTTGCCTTAGCTTGAGCAGTTGCCTTAGTTTGAGGGGTTGCCTTAGTTTGAGGGGGTGCCTTAGTTTGAGCGGTGGCCTTAGTTTGAGGGGTTGCCTTAGTTTGAGGGGTTGCCTTAGTTTGAGGGGCTGACTTAGTTTGAGCGGTTGCCTTAGTATGAGCGGTTGCCTTAGTTTGAGGGGGTGCCTTAGTCTGAGCGGTTGCCTGAGTTCGAGGGGTTGCCTTAGTTTGAGGGGTTGCCATTGTTTGAGCGGTTGCCTTCGTTTGAGGGGTTGCCTTAGTTCGAGCGGTTGCCTTAGTTTGAGGTGTTGCCTTAGTTTGAGCGGTTGCCTTAGTTCGAGCGGTTGCGTTAGTTTGAGGTGTTGCCTCAGTTTGAGCGGTTGCCTTAGTTTGAGGGGCTGCCTTAGTTTGAGGGGTTCCCTTAGTTTGAGCGGTTGCCTTATTTTGAGGGGTTGCCTTAGTTTGAGCGGTTGCCTCAGTTTGAGGGGCTGCCTTAGTTTGAGCGGTTGCCTTAGTTTGAGCGGTTGCCTTTGTTTGCGAGTCTGCCTTAGTTTGAGCGGTTGCCTTAGTTTGAGGGACTGCCTTAATTTGAGCGGTTGCCTTAGTTTGAGGTGTTGCCTTAGTTTGAGCGGTGGCCTTAGTTTGACGGGCTGCCTTAATTTGAGCGGTTGCCTCAGTTTGAGGGGCTGCCTTAATTTGAGCGGTTGCCTTAGTTGGAGAGGCTGCCGTAGTTTGAGCCGTTGCCTTATTTTGAGGGGCTGCCTTAATTTGAGCGGTTGCCTTAGTTTGAGGGGCTGCCTTAGTTTGAGTGGTTGCCTTTGTTTGAGAGTCTGCCTTATATTGAATGGCTGCCTTGCTTTGAGCGGTTGCCTTAGTTTGAGGGGTTGCCTTACTTTGAGCGGTTGCCTTGGTTTGAGGGGTTGCCTTAGCTTGAGCAGTTGCCTTAGTTTGAGGGGTTGCCTTAGTTTGAGGGGGTGCCTCAGTTTGAGCGGTGGCCTTAGTTTGAGGGGTTGCCTTAGTTTGAGGGGTTGCCTTAGTTTGAGGGGGTGACTTAGTTTGAGCGGTTGCCTTAGTTTGAGCGGTTGCCTTAGTTTGAGGGGGTGCCTTAGTTTGAGCGGTGGCCTGAGTTCGAGGGGTTGCCTTAGTTTGAGGGGTTGCCATTGTTTGAGCGGTTGCCTTAGTTTGAGAGTCTGCCTTCGTTTGAGCGGTTGACTTAGTATGAGGTGCTGCCTTAGTTTGAGGGGTTGCCTTAGTTTCAGCGGTTGCCTTAGTTTGAGGGGTTGCCTTAGTTTGAGGGGCTGCCTTAGTTTGAGCGTTTGCCTTATTTTGAGGGGCTGCCTTAATTTGAGCGGTTGCCTTAGTTTGAGGGGCTGCCTTTGTTTGAGAGTCTGCCTTAGTTTGAGTGGTTGCCTTTGTTCGAGAGTCTGCATTAGTTTGAGGGGCTGCCTTAGTTTGAGCGGTTGCCTTAGTTTGAGGGGCTGCCTTTGTTTGAGAGTCTGCCTTAGTTTGAGGGATTGACTTAGTTTGAGGGGCTGCCTCAGTTTGAGCGGTTGCCTTAGTTTGAGGGGCTGTCTTAGTTTGAGCGGTTCCCTCAGTTTGAGGGGCTGCCTTAGTTTGAGGGGTTGCCTTAGTTTGAGGGGTTGCCTTAGTTTGAGCGGCTGCCTTAGTTTGAGGGGTTGCCATAGTTTGAGCTGTAGCCTTAGTTTGAGGGGTTGCCTTAGATGGAGCTGTTGCCTTCGTTTGAGGTGTTGCCTTACTTTGAGCTGTTGTCTTCCTCTGAGGGGTTGCCTTAGTTTGAGGGGCTGTCTTAGTTTGAGCGGTTGCCTTAGTTTGAGCTGTTGCCTTAGTTTGAGCTATTGCCTGAGTTTGAGCGGTTGCCTCAGTTTGAGCGGTTGTCTTAGTTTGAGGGGCTGTCTTAGTTTGAGCGGTTGCCTTAATTTGAGCTGTTGCCTTAGTTTGAGCTATTGCCTGAGTTTGAGCGTTTGCCTTAGTTTGAGGGGCTGCCTTAGTTTGAGCGCTTGCCTTAGTTTGAGCGGTTGCCTTAGTTTGAGGGGTTGCCTTACTTTGAGCTGTTGCCGTAGTTTGAGGGGTTGCCTTAGTTTGAGCTGTTGCCTTCGTTTGAGGGCTTGCCTTAGTTTGAGGAGTTGCCTTAGTTTGAGGTGCTGCCTTAGTTTGAGCGGTTGCCTTAGTTTGAGCTGTTGCCTTAGTTTCAGCGGTTGCCTTAGTTTGAGGGTCTGCCTTAGTTTGAGCGGTTGCCTTAGTTTTAGCGGTTGCCTTAGTTTGAGGGGTTGCCTTTGTTTGAGCGGTTGCCTCAGTTTGAGGGGCTGCCTTAGTTTGAGCGGTTGCCTTAGTTTGAGGGGTTGCCTTAGTTTGAGTGGTTGCCTTATTTTGAGCGGTTGCCTTTGTTTGCGAGTCTGCCTTACTTTGAGCGGTTGCCTTAGTTTGAGGGACTGCCTTAATTTGAGCGGTTGCCTTAGTTTGAGGTGTTGCCTTAGTTTGAGCGGTGGCCTTAGTTTGACGGGCTGCCTTAATTTGAGCGGTTGCCTCAGTTTGAGGGGCTGCCTTAGTTTGAGCGGTTGCCTTAGTTGGAGAGGCTGCCCTAGTTTGAGCCGTTGCCTTATTTTGAGGGGCTGCCTTAATTTGAGCGGTTGCCTTAGTTTGAGGGGCTGCCTTTGTTTGAGAGTCTGCCTTAGTTTGAGGGGCTGCCTTAGTTTGAGCGGTTGCCTTAGTTTGAGGGGCTGCCTTTGTTTGAGAGTCTGCCTTAGTTTGAGGGGTTGCCTTTGTTCGAAAGTCTGCCTTAGTTTGAGGGGCTGCCTTAGTTTGAGCGGTTGCCTTAGTTTGAGGGGCTGCCTTTGTTTGAGAGTCTGCCTTATTTTGAGGGGTTGCCTTTGTTTGAGAGTCTGCCTTAGTTTGAGGGATTGACTTAGTTTGAGGGGCTGCCTCAGTTTGAGCGGTTGCCTTAGTTTGAGGGGCTGTCTTAGTTTGAGCGGTTCCCTCAGTTTGAGGGGCTGCCTTAGTTTGAGGGGTTGCCTTAGTTTGAGTGCTTGCCTTAGTTTGAGGGGCTGTCTTAGTTTGAGGGGCTGTCTTAGTTTGAGCGGTTGCCTTAGTTTGAGTGGTTGCCTTAGTTTGAGGGGCTGCCTTGGTTTGAGCGGTTGCCTTGGTTTGAGGTGTTGCCTTAGTTTGAGTGGTTGCCTTAGTTTGAGGGGCTGCCTTGGTTTGAGCGGTTGCCTTAGTTTGAGGTGTTGCCTTAGTTTGAGTGGTTGCCTTAGTTTGAGAGTCTGCCTTAGTTTGAGTGGTTGCCTTAGTTTGAGAGTCTGCCTTATATTGAATGGCTGCCTTGCTTTGAGCGGTTGCCTTAGTTTGAGGGGTTGCCTTACTTTGAGCGGTTGCCTTAGTTTGAGGGGTTGCCTTAGCTTGAGCAGTTGCCTTAGTTTGAGGGGTTGCCTTAGTTTGAGGGGGTGCCTTAGTTTGAGCGGTGGCCTTAGTTTGAGGGGTTGCCTTAGTTTGAGGGGTTGCCTTAGTTTGAGGGGCTGACTTAGTTTGAGCGGTTGCCTTAGTTTGAGCGGTTGCCTTAGTTTGAGGGGGTGCCTTAGTTTGAGCGGTTGCCTGAGTTCGAGGGGATGCCTTAGTTTGAGGGGTTGCCATTGTTTGAGCGGTTGCCTTAGTTTGAGGGATTGCCTTAGTTCGAGCGGTTGCCTTAGTTTGAGGTGTTGCCTTAGTTTGAGCGGTTGCCTCAGTTCGAGCGGTTGTCTTAGTTTGAGCTGTTGCCTCAGTTTGAGCGGTTGCCTTAGTTTGAGGGGCTGCCTTAGTTTGAGGGGTTGCCTTAGTTTGAGTGCTTGCCTTAGTTTGAGGGGCTGTCTTAGTTTGAGGGGCTGTCTTAGTTTGAGCGGTTGCCTTAGTTTGAGGTGTTGTCTTAGTTTGAGCGGTTGCCTTAGTTTGAGTGGCTACCTCAGTTTGAGCGTTTGCCTTAGTTTGAGGGCTGCCTTTGTTTCAGCGGTTGCCTCAGTTTGAGGGGCTGTCTTAGATTGAGGGGCTGCCTTAGTTTGAGGTGTTGTCTTAGTTTGAGCGGTTGCCTTAGTTTGAGTGGCTACCTTAGTTTGAGCGGTTGCCTTAGTTTGAGCGGTTGCCTCAGTATGAGAGTCTGCCTTAGTTTGAGCGGTTGCCTTAGTTTGAAGGGGTGCCTTAGTTTGAGCGGTTGCATTAGTTTGAGGGGATGCCTTAGTTTGAGGGGTTGCCTTAGTTTGAGGGATTGCCTGAGTTTGAGGGGTTGCCTTAGTTTGAGGGGTTGCCTTAGTTTGAGTGGTTGCCTACCTTTGAGCGGTTGCCTTTGCCTTAGTTGAAGGGCTGCCTTAGTTTGAGCGGTTGCCTTAGTTTGAGGTGTTGCCTCAGTTTGAGCGTTTGCCTTAGTTTGAGGGCTGCCTTAGTTTCAGCGGTTGCCTTAGTTTGAGGGGCTGCCTTAATTTGAGCGGTTGCCTTAGTTTGAGAGTCTGCCTTCGTTTGATGGGTAGCCTAAGTTTGAGCTGTTGCCTTAGTTTGAGGGTTTTCCTTAGCTTGAGCGGTTGCCTTAGTTTGAGGGGTTGCCTTAGTTTGAGCGTTTGCCTTAGTTTGATGGGTTGCTTTAGTTTGAGTGGTTGCCTAAGATTGAGGGGCTGCCTTCGTTTGAGGGCTTGCCTTAGTTTGAGGGGTTGCCTTAGTTTGAGCGGCTGACTTAGTTTAAGGGGTTCCCTTAGTTTGAGAGTTTGCCTTAGTTTGAGGGGTTGCCTTAGTTTGAGGGGCTGCCTTACTTTGAGCGGTTGCCTTAGTTTGAGCGGTTGCCTTAGTTTGAGGTGTTGCCTTAGTTTGAGCGGTTGCCTTAGTTTGAGCGGTTGCCTTAGTTCGAGCGGTTGCCTTAGTTTGAGGTGTTGCCTTAGATTGAGGAGTTGCCTTAGTTTGAGAGTCTGCCTTACTTTGAGCGGTTGCCTTAGTTTGAGGGGTTGCCTTAGTTTGAGCGGTTGCCTTAGTTTGAGGTGTTGCCTTAGTTTGAGGGGTTGCCTTAGTTCGAGCGGTTGCCTTAGTTTGAGGTGTTGCCTTAGTTTGAGCGGTTGCCTTAGTTCGAGCAGTTGCCTTAGTTTGAGGTGTTGCCTTAGTTTGAGCGGTTGCCTTAGTTTGAGGGACTGCCTTAGTTTGAGGGGTTCCCTTAGTTTGAGCGGTTGCCTTATTTTGAGGGGTTGCCTTAGATTGAGCGGTTGCCTCAGTTTGAGGGGCTGCCTTAGTTTGAGCGGTTGCCTTAGTTTGAGGGGTTGCCTTAGTTTGAGTGGTTGCCTTATTTTGAGCGGTTGCCTTTGTTTGCGAGTCTGCCTTAGTTTGAGCGGTTGCCTTAGTTTGAGGGACTGCCTTAATTTGAGCGGTTGCCTTAGTTTGAGGTGTTGCCTTAGTTTGAGCGGTGGCCTTAGTTTGACGGGCTGCCTTAATTTGAGCGGTTGCCTCAGTTTGAGGGGCTGCCTTAGTTTGAGCGGTTGCCTTAGTTGGAGAGGCTGCCCTAGTTTGAGCCGTTGCCTTATTTTGAGGGGCTGCCTTAATTTGAGCGGTTGCCTTAGTTTGAGGGGCTGCCTTTGTTTGAGAGTCTGCCTTAGTTTGAGGGGCTGCCTTAGTTTGAGCGGTTGCCTTAGTTTGAGGGGCTGCCTTTGTTTGAGAGTCTGCCTTAGTTTGAGGGGTTGCCTTTGTTCGAGAGTCTGCCTTAGTTTGAGGGGCTGCCTTAGTTTGAGCGGTTGCCTTAGTTTGAGGGGCTGCCTTTGTTTGAGAGTCTGCCTTAGTTTGAGGGGTTGCCTTTGTTTGAGAGTCTGCCTTAGTTTGAGGGATTGACTTAGTTTGAGGGGCTGCCTCAGTTTGAGCGGTTGCCTTAGTTTGAGGGGCTGTCTTAGTTTGAGCGGTTCCCTCAGTTTGAGGGGCTGCCTTAGTTTGAGGAGTTGCCTTAGTTTGAGTGCTTGCCTTAGTTTGAGGGGCTGTCTTAGTTTGAGGGGCTGTCTTAGTTTGAGCGGTTGCCTTAGTTTGAGTGGTTGCCTTAGTTTGAGGGGCTGCCTTGGTTTGAGCGGTTGCCTTGGTTTGAGGTGTTGCCTTAGTTTGAGTGGTTGCCTTAGTTTGAGGGGCTGCCTTGGTTTGAGCGGTTGCCTTAGTTTGAGGTGTTGCCTTAGTTTGAGTGGTTGCCTTAGTTTGAGAGTCTGCCTTAGTTTGAGTGGTTGCCTTAGTTTGAGAGTCTGCCTTATATTGAATGGCTGCCTTGCTTTGAGCGGTTGCCTTAGTTTGAGGGGTTGCCTTACTTTGAGCGGTTGCCTTAGTTTGAGGGGTTGCCTTAGCTTGAGCAGTTGCCTTAGTTTGAGGGGTTGCCTTAGTTTGAGCGGTTGCCTTAGTTTGAGGGGTTGCCTTAGTTTGAGTGGTTGCCTTATTTTGAGCGGTTGCCTTTGTTTGCGAGTCTGCCTTAGTTTGAGCGGTTGCCTTAGTTTGAGGGACTGCCTTAATTTGAGCGGTTGCCTTAGTTTGAGGTGTTGCCTTAGTTTGAGCGGTGGCCTTAGTTTGACGGGCTGCCTTAATTTGAGCGGTTGCCTCAGTTTGAGGGGCTGCCTTAGTTTGAGCGGTTGCCTTAGTTGGAGAGGCTGCCCTAGTTTGAGCCGTTGCCTTATTTTGAGGGGCTGCCTTAATTTGAGCGGTTGCCTTAGTTTGAGGGGCTGCCTTTGTTTGAGAGTCTGCCTTAGTTTGAGGGGCTGCCTTAGTTTGAGCGGTTGCCTTAGTTTGAGGGGCTGCCTTTGTTTGAGAGTCTGCCTTAGTTTGAGGGGTTGCCTTTGTTCGAGAGTCTGCCTTAGTTTGAGGGGCTGCCTTAGTTTGAGCGGTTGCCTTAGTTTGAGGGGCTGCCTTTGTTTGAGAGTCTGCCTTAGTTTGAGGGGTTGCCTTTGTTTGAGAGTCTGCCTTAGTTTGAGGGATTGACTTAGTTTGAGGGGCTGCCTCAGTTTGAGCGGTTGCCTTAGTTTGAGGGGCTGTCTTAGTTTGAGCGGTTCCCTCAGTTTGAGGGGCTGCCTTAGTTTGAGGAGTTGCCTTAGTTTGAGTGCTTGCCTTAGTTTGAGGGGCTGTCTTAGTTTGAGGGGCTGTCTTAGTTTGAGCGGTTGCCTTAGTTTGAGTGGTTGCCTTAGTTTGAGGGGCTGCCTTGGTTTGAGCGGTTGCCTTGGTTTGAGGTGTTGCCTTAGTTTGAGTGGTTGCCTTAGTTTGAGGGGCTGCCTTGGTTTGAGCGGTTGCCTTAGTTTGAGGTGTTGCCTTAGTTTGAGTGGTTGCCTTAGTTTGAGAGTCTGCCTTAGTTTGAGTGGTTGCCTTAGTTTGAGAGTCTGCCTTATATTGAATGGCTGCCTTGCTTTGAGCGGTTGCCTTAGTTTGAGGGGTTGCCTTACTTTGAGCGGTTGCCTTAGTTTGAGGGGTTGCCTTAGCTTGAGCAGTTGCCTTAGTTTGAGGGGTTGCCTTAGTTTGAGGGGGTGCCTTAGTTTGAGCGGTGGCCTTAGTTTGAGGGGTTGCCTTAGTTTGAGGGGGTGACTTAGTTTGAGCGGTTGCCTTAGTTTGAGCGGTTGCCTTAGTTTGAGGGGGTGCCTTAGTTTGAGCGGTTGCCTGAGTTCGAGGGGTTGCCTTAGTTTGAGGGGTTGCCATTGTTTGAGCGGTTGCCTTAGTTTGAGAGTCTGCCTTCGTTTCAGCGGTTGCCTTAGTTTGAGGAGCTGCCTTAGTTTGAGGGGTTGCCTTAGTTTCAGCGGTTGCCTTAGTTTGAGGGGTTGCCTTAGTTTGAGGGGCTGCCTTAGTTTGAGCGTTTGCCTTATTTTGAGGGGCTGCCTTAATTTGAGCGGTTGACTTAGTTTGAGGGGCTGCCTTTGTTTGAGAGTCTGCCTTAGTTTGAGGGGTTGCCTTTGTTCGAGAGTCTGCCTTAGTTTGATGGGCTGCCTTAGTTTGAGCGGTTGCCTTAGTTTGAGGGGCTGCCTTTGTTTGAGAGTCTGCCTTAGTTTGAGGGGTTGCCTTTGTTTGTGAGTCTGCCTTAGTTTGAGGGATTGACTTAGTTTGAGGGGCTGCCTCAGTTTGAGCGGTTGCCTTAGTTTGAGGGGCTGTCTTACTTTGAGCGGTTCCCTCAGTTTGAGGGGCTGCCTTAGTTTGAGGGGTTGCCTTAGTTTGAGGGGTTGCCTTAGTTTGAGCGGCTGCCTTAGATTGAGGGGTTGCCATAGTTTGAGCTGTAGCCTTAGTTTGAGGGGTTGCCTTAGATGGAGCTGTTGCCTTCGTTGAGGTGTTGCCTTACTTTGAGCTGTTGTCTTCCTCTGAGGGGTTGCCTTAGTTTGAGGGGCTGTCTTAGTTTGAGCGGTTGCCTTAGTTTGAGCTGTTGCCTTAGTTTGAGCTATTGCCTGAGTTTGAGCGGTTGCCTCAGGTTGAGCGGTTGTCTTAGTTTGAGGGGCTGTCTTAGTTTGAGCGGTTGCCTTAATTTGAGCTGTTGCCTTAGTTTGAGCTATTGCCTGAGTTTGAGCGTTTGCCTTAGTTTGAGGGGCTGCCTTAGTTTGAGCGCTTGCCTTAGTTTGAGCGGTTGCCTTAGTTTGAGGGGTTGCCTTACTTTGAGCTGTTGCCTTAGTTTGAGGGGTTGCCTTAGTTTGAGCTGTTGCCTTCGTTTGAGGGCTTGCCTTAGTTTGAGGTGCTGTCTTAGTTTGAGCGGTTGCCTTAGTTTGAGTGGTAGCCTTAGTTTAAGGGGTTGCCTTAGTTTGAGTGCTTGCCTTAGTTTGAGGGGCTGTCTTACTTTGAGGGGCTGTCTTAGTTTGAGCGGTTGCCGTAGCTTGAGTGGTTGCCTTAGTTTGAGGGGCTGCCTTGGTTTGAGTGGTTGCCTTCGTTTGAGGTGTTGCCTTAGTTTGAGTGGTTGCCTTAATTTGAGGGGCTGCCTTGGTTTGAGCGGTTGCCTTAGTTTGAGTTGTTGCCTTAGTTTGAGTGGTTGCCTTAGTTTGACAGTCTGCCTTAGTTTGAGTGGTTACCTTAGTTTGAGAGTCTTCCTTATATTGAATGGCTGCCTTGCTATGAGCGGTTGCCTTAGTTTGAGGGGTTGTCTTAGTTTGAGCGGTTGCCTTAGTTTGAGGGGTTGCCTTAGCTTGAGGGGTTGCCTTAGTTTGAGGGGTTGCCTTAGTTTGAGGGGGTGCCTTAGTTTGAGCGGTGGCCTTAGTTTGAGGGGTTGCCTTAGTTTGAGGGGTTGCCTTAGTTTGAGGGGTTGCCTACCTTTGAGCGGTTGCATTTGCCTTAGTTGAAGGGCTGCCTTAGTTTGAGCGGTTGCCTTAGTTTGAGGTGTTGCCTCAGTTTGAGCGTTTGCCTTAGTTTGAGGGCTGCCTTAGTTTCAGCGGTTGCCTTAGTTTGAGGGGCTGCCTTAATTTGAGCAGTTGCCTTAGTTTGAGAGTCTGCCTTCGTTTGATGGGTAGACTCAGTTTGAGCTGTTGCCTTAGTTTGAGGGTTTTCCTTAGCTTGAGTGGTTGCCTTAGTTTGAGGGGTTGCCTTAGTTTGAGCGTTTGCCTTAGTTTGATGGGTTGCTTTAGTTTGAGTGGTTGCCTAAGATTGAGGGGCTGCCTTCGTTTGAGGGCTTGCCTTAGTTTGAGGGGTTGCCTTAGTTTGAGCGGCTGACTTAGTTTAAGGGGTTGCCTTAGTTTGAGAGTTTGCCTTAGTTTGAGGGGTTGCCTTAATTTGAGGGGTTGCCTTAATTTGAGGGGCTGCCTTACTTTGAGCGGTTGCCTTAGTTTGAGCGGTTGCCTTAGTTTGAGCGGTTGCCTTAGTTTGAGGGGGTGCCTTAGTCTGAGCGGTTGCCTGAGTTCGAGGGGTTGCCTTAGTTTGAGGGGTTGCCATTGTTTGAGCGGTTGCCTTAGTTTGAGGGGTTGCCTTAGTTCGAGCGGTTGCCTTAGTTTGAGGTGTTGCCTTAGTTTGAGCGGTTGCCTTAGTTCGAGCGGTTGCGTTAGTTTGAGGTGTTGCCTCAGTTTGAGCGGTTGCCTTAGTTTGAGGGGCTGCCTTAGTTTGAGGGGTTCCCTTAGTTTGAGCGGTTGCCTTATTTTGAGGGGTTGCCTTAGTTTGAGCGGTTGCCTCAGTTTGAGCGGCTGCCTTAGTTTGAGCGGTTGCCTTAGTTTGAGGGGTTGCCTTAGTTTGAGTGGTTGCCTTATTTTGAGCGGTTGCCTTTGTTTGCGAGTCTGCCTTAGTTTGAGCGGTTGCCTTAGTTTGAGGGACTGCCTTAATTTGAGCGGTTGCCTTAGTTTGAGGTGTTGCCTTAGTTTGAGCGGTGGCCTTAGTTTGACGGGCTGCCTTAATTTGAGCGGTTGCCTCAGTTTGAGGGGCTGCCTTAATTTGAGCGGTTGCCTTAGTTGGAGAGGCTGCCCTAGTTTGAGCCGTTGCCTTATTTTGAGGGGCTGCCTTAATTTGAGCGGTTGCCTTAGTTTGAGGGGCTGCCTTAGTTTGAGTGGTTGCCTTAGTTTGAGAGTCTGCCTTATATTGAATGGCTGCCTTGCTTTGAGCGGTTGCCTTAGTTTGAGGGGTTGCCTTACTTTGAGCGGGTGCCTTGGTTTGAGGGGTTGCCTTAGCTTGAGCAGTTGCCTTAGTTTGAGGGGTTGCCTTAGTTTGAGGGGGTGCCTTAGTTTGAGCGGTGGCCTTAGTTTGAGGGGTTGCCTTAGTTTGAGGGGTTGCCTTAGTTTGAGGGGGTGACTTAGTTTGAGCGGTTGCCTTAGTTTGAGCGGTTGCCTTAGTTTGAGGGGGTGCCTTAGTTTGAGCGGTGGCCTGAGTTCGAGGGGTTGCCTTAGTTTGAGGGGTTGCCATTGTTTGAGCGGTTGCCTCAGTTTGAGAGTCTGCCTTCGTTTGAGCGGTTGCCTTAGTTTGAGGTGCTGCCTTAGTTTGAGGGGTTGCCTTAGTTTCAGCGGTTGCCTTAGTTTGAGGGGTTGCCTTAGTTTGAGGGGCTGCCTTAGTTTGAGCGTTTGCCTTATTTTGAGGGGCTGCCTTAATTTGAGCGGTTGCCTTAGTTTGAGGGGCTGCCTTTGTTTGAGAGTCTGCCTTAGTTTGAGGGGTTGCCTTTGTTCGAGAGTCTGCATTAGTTTGAGGGGCTGCCTTAGTTTGAGCGGTTGCCTTAGTTTGAGGGGCTGCCTTTGTTTGAGAGTCTGTTTAGTTTGAGGGATTGACTTAGTTTGAGGGGCTGCCTCAGTTTGAGCGGTTGCCTTAGTTTGAGGGGCTGTCTTAGTTTGAGTGGTTCCCTCAGTTTGAGGGGCTACCTTAGTTTGAGGGGTTGCCTTAGTTTGAGGGGTTGCCTTAGTTTGAGCGGCTGCCTTAGTTTGAGGGGTTGCCATAGTTTGAGCTGTCGCCTTAGTTTGAGGGGTTGCCTTAGATGGAGCTGTTGCCTTCGTTTGAGGTGTTGCCTTACTTTGAGCTGTTGTCTTCCTCTGAGGGGTTGCCTTAGTTTGAGGGGCTGTCTTAGTTTGAGCGGTTGCCTTAGTTTGAGCTGTTGCCTTAGTTTGAGCTATTGCCTGAGTTTGAGCGGTTGCCTCAGTTTGAGCGGTTGTCTTAGTTTGAGGGGCTGTCTTAGTTTGAGCGGTTGCCTTAATTTGAGCTGTTGCCTTAGTTTGAGCTATTGCCTGAGTTTGAGCGTTTGCCTTAGTTTGAGGGGCTGCCTTAGTTTGAGCGCTTGCCTTAGTTTGAGCGGTTGCCTTAGTTTGAGGGGTTGCCTTACTTTGAGCTGTTGCCGTAGTTTGAGGGGTTGCCTTAGTTTGAGCTGTTGCCTTCGTTTGAGGGCTTGCCTTAGTTTGAGGAGTTGCCTTAGTTTGAGGTGCTGCCTTAGTTTGAGCGGTTGCCTTAGTTTGAGCTGTTGCCTTAGTTTCAGCGGTTGCCTTAGTTTGAGGGTCTGCCTTAGTTTGAGCGGTTGCCTTAGTTTTAGCGGTTGCCTTAGTTTGAGGGGTTGCCTTTGTTTGAGCGGTTGCCTCAGTTTGAGGGGCTGCCTTAGTTTGAGCGGTTGCCTTAGTTTGAGGGGTTGCCTTAGTTTGAGTGGTTGCCTTATTTTGAGCGGTTGCCTTTGTTTGCGAGTCTGCCTTACTTTGAGCGGTTGCCTTAGTTTGAGGGACTGCCTTAATTTGAGCGGTTGCCTTAGTTTGAGGTGTTGCCTTAGTTTGAGCGGTGGCCTTAGTTTGACGGGCTGCCTTAATTTGAGCGGTTGCCTCAGTTTGAGGGGCTGCCTTAGTTTGAGCGGTTGCCTTAGTTGGAGAGGTTGCCCTAGTTTGAGCCGTTGCCTTATTTTGAGGGGCTGCCTTAATTTGAGCGGTTGCCTTAGTTTGAGGGGCTGCCTTTGTTTGAGAGTCTGCCTTAGTTTGAGGGGCTGCCTTAGTTTGAGCGGTTGCCTTAGTTTGAGGGGCTGCCTTTGTTTGAGAGTCTGCCTTAGTTTGAGGGGTTGCCTTTGTTCGAAAGTCTGCCTTAGTTTGAGGGGCTGCCTTAGTTTGAGCGGTTGCCTTAGTTTGAGGGGCTGCCTTTGTTTGAGAGTCTGCCTTATTTTGAGGGGTTGCCTTTGTTTGAGAGTCTGCCTTAGTTTGAGGGATTGACTTAGTTTGAGGGGCTGCCTCAGTTTGAGCGGTTGCCTTAGTTTGAGGGGCTGTCTTAGTTTGAGCGGTTCCCTCAGTTTGAGGGGCTGCCTTAGTTTGAGGGGTTGCCTTAGTTTGAGTGCTTGCCTTAGTTTGAGGGGCTGTCTTAGTTTGAGGGGCTGTCTTAGTTTGAGCGGTTGCCTTAGTTTGAGTGGTTGCCTTAGTTTGAGGGGCTGCCTTGGTTTGAGCGGTTGCCTTGGTTTGAGGTGTTGCCTTAGTTTGAGTGGTTGCCTTAGTTTGAGGGGCTGCCTTGGTTTGAGCGGTTGCCTTAGTTTGAGGTGTTGCCTTAGTTTGAGTGGTTGCCTTAGTTTGAGAGTCTGCCTTAGTTTGAGTGGTTGCCTTAGTTTGAGAGTCTGCCTTATATTGAATGGCTGCCTTGCTTTGAGCGGTTGCCTTAGTTTGAGGGGTTGCCTTACTTTGAGCGGTTGCCTTAGTTTGAGGGGTTGCCTTAGCTTGAGCAGTTGCCTTAGTTTGAGGGGTTGCCTTAGTTTGAGGGGGTGTCTTAGTTTGAGCGGTGGCCTTAGTTTGAGGGGTTGCCTTAGTTTGAGGGGTTGCCTTAGTTTGAGGGGCTGACTTAGTTTGAGCGGTTGCCTTAGTTTGAGCGGTTGCCTTAGTTTGAGGGGGTGCTTTAGTTTGAGCGGTTGCCTGAGTTCGAGGGGATGCCTTAGTTTGAGGGGTTGCCATTGTTTGAGCGGTTGCCTTAGTTTGAGGGGTTGCCTTAGTTCGAGCGGTTGCCTTAGTTTGAGGTGTTGCCTTAGTTTGAGCGGTTGCCTTAGTTCGAGCGGTTGCCTTAGTTTGAGCTGTTGCCTCAGTTTGAGCGGTTGCCTTAGTTTGAGGGGCTGCCTTAGTTTGAGGGGTTCCCTTAGTTTGAGCGGTTGCCTTATTTTGAGGGGTTGCCTTAGTTTGAGCGGTTGCCTCAGTTTGAGGGGCTGCCTTAGTTTGAGCGGTTGCCTTAGTTTGAGGGGTTGCCTTAGTTTGAGTGGTTGCCTTATTTTGAGCGGTTGCCTTTGTTTGCGAGTCTGCCTTAGTTTGAGCGGTTGCCTTAGTTTGAGGGACTGCCTTAATTTGAGCGGTTGCCTTAGTTTGAGGGGTTGCCTTAGTTTGAGCGGTGGCCTTAGTTTGACGGGCTGCCTTAATTTGAGCGGTTGCCTCAGTTTGAGGGGCTGCCTTAGTTTGAGCGGTTGCCTTAGTTGGAGAGGCTGCCTTAATTTGAGCGGTTGCCTTAGTTTGAGGGGCTGCCTTTGTTTGAGAGTCTGCCTTAGTTTGAGGGGCTGCCTTAGTTTGAGCGGTTGCCTTAATTTGAGGGGCTGCCTTTGTTTGAGAGTCTGCCTTAGTTTGAGGGGTTGCCTTTGTTCGAGAGTCTGCCTTAGTTTGAGGGGCTGCCTTAGTTTGAGCGGTTGCCTTAGTTTGAGGGGCTGCCTTTGTTTGAGAGTCTGCCTTAGTTTGAGGGGTTGCCTTTGTTTGAGAGTCTGCCTTAGTTTGAGGGATTGACTTAGTTTGAGGGGCTGCCTCAGTTTGAGCGGTTGCCTTAGTTTGAGGGGCTGTCTTAGTTTGAGCGGTTCCCTCAGTTTGAGGGGCTGCCTTAGTTTGAGGGGTTGCCTTAGTTTGAGTGCTTGCCTTAGTTTGAGGGGCTGTCTTAGTTTGAGGGGCTGTCTTAGTTTGAGCGGTTGCCTTAGTTTGAGTGGTTGCCTTAGTTTGAGGGGCTGCCTTGGTTTGAGCGGTTGCCTTGGTTTGAGGTGTTGCCTTAGTTTGAGTGGTTGCCTTAGTTTGAGGGGCTGCCTTGGTTTGAGCGGTTGCCTTAGTTTGAGGTGTTGCCTTAGTTTGAGTGGTTGCCTTAGTTTGAGAGTCTGCCTTATATTGAATGGCTGCCTTGCTTTGAGCGGTTGCCTTAGTTTGAGGGGTTGCCTTACTTTGAGCGGTTGCCTTAGTTTGAGGGGTGGCCTCAGCTTGAGCAGTTGCCTTAGTTTGAGGGGTTGCCTTAGTTTGAGGGGGTGCCTTAGTTTGAGCGGTGGCCTTAGTTTGAGGGGTTGCCTTAGTTTGAGGGGTTGCCTTAGTTTGAGGGGGTGACTTAGTTTGAGCGGTTGCCTTAGTTTGAACGGTTGCCTTAGTTTGAGGGGGTGCCTTAGTTTGAGCGGTTGCCTGAGTTCGAGGGGTTGCCTTAGTTTGAGGGGTTGCCATTGTTTGAGCGGTTGCCTTAGTTTGAGAGTCTGCCTTCGTTTGAGCGGTTGCCTTAGTTTGAGGTGCTGCCTTAGTTTGAGGGGTTGCCTTAGTTTCAGCGGTTGCCTTAGTTTGAGGGGTTGCCTTAGTTTGAGGGGCTGCCTTAGTTTGAGCGTTTGCCTTATTTTGAGGGGCTGCCTTAATTTGAGCGGTTGCCTTAGTTTGAGGGGCTGCCTTTGTTTGAGAGTCTGCCTTAGTTTGAGGGGTTGCCTTTGTTCGAGTGTCTGCATTAGTTTGAGGGGCTGCCTTAGTTTGAGCGGTTGCCTTAGTTTGAGGGGCTGCCTTTGTTTGAGAGTCTGCCTTAGTTTGAGGGGTTGCCTTTGTTTGAGAGTCTGCCTTAGTTTGAGGGATTGACTTAGTTTGAGGGGCTTCCTCAGTTTGAGCGGTTGCCTTAGTTTGAGGGGCTGTCTTAGTTTGAGCGGTTCCCTCAGTTTGAGGGGCTGCCTTAGTTTGAGGGGTTGCCTTAGTTTGAGGGGTTGCCTTAGTTTGAGCGGCTGCCTTAGTTTGAGGGGTTGCCATAGTTTGAGCTGTAGCCTTAGTTTGAGGGGTTGCCTTAGATGGAGCTGTTGCCTTCGTTTGAGGTGTTGCCTTACTTTGAGCTGTTGTCTTCCTCTGAGGGGTTGCCTTAGTTTGAGGGGCTGTCTGAGTTTGAGCGGTTGCCTTAGTTTGAGCTGTTGCCTTAGTTTGAGCTATTGCCTGAGTTTGAGCGGTTGCCTCAGTTTGAGCGGTTGTCTTAGTTTGAGGGGCTGTCTTAGTTTGAGCGGTTGCCTTAATTTGAGCTGTTGCTTTAGTATGAGCTATTGCCTGAGTTTGAGCGTTTGCCTTAGTTTGAGGGGCTGCCTTAGTTTGAGCGCTTGCCTTAGTTTGAGCGGTTGCCTTAG
The DNA here is from genome assembly GCF_036365525.1 of Heterodontus francisci. NCBI lineage: Eukaryota > Metazoa > Chordata > Chondrichthyes > Heterodontiformes > Heterodontidae > Heterodontus > Heterodontus francisci. The sequence goes on from NC_090408.1 coordinate 3,899,525, forward strand.
TTTGAGGGGTTGCCTTACTTTGAGCTGTTGCCTTAGTTTGAGGGGTTGCCTTAGTTTGAGCTGTTGCCTTCGTTTGCGGGCTTGCCTTAGTTTGAGGGGTTGCCTTAGTTTGAGGTGCTGCCTTAGTTTGAGCGGTTGCCTTAGTTTGAGCTGTTGCCTTAGTTTCAGCGGTTGCCTTAGTTTGAGGGTCTGCCTTAGTTTGAGCGGTTGCCTTAGTTTTAGCGGTTGCCTTAGTTTGAGGGGTTGCCTTAGTTTGAGGGGTTGCCTTTGTTTGAGCGGTTGCCTTAGGTTGAGGGGCTGCCTTAGTTTGAGCGGTTGCCAAAGTTTGAGGGGATGTCTTTGTTTGAGCCGTTGCCTTTGTTTGAGGGGTTGCCTTAGTTTGAGATGTTGCCTTAGTTTGAGGGGTTGCCTTAGTTTGAGCTGTTGCCTTCATTTGAGGGCTTGCCTTAGTTTGAGGGGCTGCCTTAGTTTGAGCGGTTGCCTTAGTTTGAGGGGCTGCCTTTGTTTGAGCGGTTGCCGTAGTTTGAGCGGTTGCCTTAGTTTGAGCGGCTGCCTTAGTTTGAGCGGTTGCCTTAGTTTGAGGGTCTGCCTTAGTTTGAGCGGCTGCCTTAGTTTGAGCGGTTGCCTTAGTTTGAGGGTCTGCCTTAGTTTGAGCGGTTGCCTTAGTTTCAGCGGTAGCCTTAGTTTGAGCGGTTGCCTTACTTTCAGCGGTTGCCTTAGTTTGAGGGGTTGCCTTTGTATGAACGGTTGCCTTAGTTTGAGATTCTGCCTCAGTTTGAGCGGTTGCCTTATTTTGAGAGGCTGCCTTAGTTTGAGCGGTTGCCTTAGTTTGAGGGGTTGCCTTTGTTTGAGCGGTTGCCTTAGTTTGAGATTCTGCCTTAGTTTGAGCGGTTGCCTTAGTTGGAGGGTCTGCCTTAGTTTGAGCGGTTGCCTTAGTTTCAGCGGTTGCCTTAGTTTGAGGGGTTGCCTTTGTTAGAGCGGTTGCCTTAGTTTGAGAGTCTGCCTTATTTTGAGCGGTTGCCTTCGTTTGAGGTGCTACCTTGTTTGAGCGGTTGCCTTTGTTTGAGCGGTTGCCTTAGTTTGAGCGGTTTCCTCAGTTTGAGGGTCTGCCTTAGTTTGAGCGGTTGCCTTAGTTTGAGCGGTTGCCTGAGTTTGAGCGGTTGCCTTAGTTGGAGGGGTTGCCTTAGGTTCAGCCGTTGCCTTAGTTTGAGAGACTGCCTTAGTTTGAGCGGTTGCCTTAGTTTGAGCGGTTGCCTTAGTTTGAGAGTCTGCCTTAGTTTGAGCGGTTGCCTCAGTTTGAGCGGTTGCCTTAGTTTGAGAGTCTGCCTTAGTTTAAGCGGTTGCCTTAGTTTGAGCAGTTGACTTAGTTTCAGCGGTTGCCTTAGTTTGAGGGGTTGCCTTTGTTTGAGCCGTTGCCTTAGTTTGAGAGCCTGCCTTAGGTTGAGCGGTTGCCTTAGTTTGAGCGTTTGCCTTAGTTTGTGAGTCTGCCTTAGTTTGAGCGGTTGCCTTAGTTTGAGCGATTGCCTTAGTTTGAGAGTCTGCCTTAGTTTGAGCGGTTGCCTTAGTTTGAGCGGTTGCCTTTGTTCGAGAGTCTGCATTAGTTTGAGGGGCTGCCTTAGTTTGAGCGGTTGCCTTAGTTTGAGGGGCTGCCTTTGTTTGAGAGTCTGCCTTAGTTTGAGGGGTTGCCTTTGTTTGAGAGTCTGCCTTAGTTTGAGGGATTGACTTAGTTTGAGGGGCTTCCTCAGTTTGAGCGGTTGCCTTAGTTTGAGGGGCTGTCTTAGTTTGAGCGGTTCCCTCAGTTTGAGGGGCTGCCTTAGTTTGAGGGGTTGCCTTAGTTTGAGGGGTTGCCTTAGTTTGAGCGGCTGCCTTAGTTTGAGGGGTTGCCATAGTTTGAGCTGTAGCCTTAGTTTGAGGGGTTGCCTTAGATGGAGCTGTTGCCTTCGTTTGAGGTGTTGCCTTACTTTGAGCTGTTGTCTTCCTCTGAGGGGTTGCCTTAGTTTGAGGGGCTGTCTGAGTTTGAGCGGTTGCCTTAGTTTGAGCTGTTGCCTTAGTTTGAGCTATTGCCTGAGTTTGAGCGGTTGCCTCAGTTTGAGCGGTTGTCTTAGTTTGAGGGGCTGTCTTAGTTTGAGCGGTTGCCTTAATTTGAGCTGTTGCCTTAGTTTGAGCTATTGCCTGAGTTTGAGCGTTTGCCTTAGTTTGAGGGGCTGCCTTAGTTTGAGCGCTTGCCTTAGTTTGAGCGGTTGCCTTAGTTTGAGGGGTTGCCTTACTTTGAGCTGTTGCCTTAGTTTGAGGGGTTGCCTTAGTTTGAGCTGTTGCCTTCGTTTGCGGGCTTGCCTTAGTTTGAGGGGTTGCCTTAGTTTGAGGTGCTGCCTTAGTTTGAGCGGTTGCCTTAGTTTGAGCTGTTGCCTTAGTTTCAGCGGTTGCCTTAGTTTGAGGGTCTGCCTTAGTTTGAGCGGTTGCCTTAGTTTTAGCGGTTGCCTTAGTTTGAGGGGTTGCCTTAGTTTGAGGGGTTGCCTTTGTTTGAGCGGTTGCCTTAGGTTGAGGGGCTGCCTTAGTTTGAGCGGTTGCCAAAGTTTGAGGGGATGTCTTTGTTTGAGCCGTTGCCTTTGTTTGAGGGGTTGCCTTAGTTTGAGATGTTGCCTTAGTTTGAAGGGTTGCCTTAGTTTGAGCTGTTGCCTTCATTTGAGGGCTTGCCTTAGTTTGAGGGGCTGCCTTAGTTTGAGCGGTTGCCTTAGTTTGAGGGGCTGCCTTTGTTTGAGCGGTTGCCGTAGTTTGAGCGGTTGCCTTAGTTTGAGCGGCTGCCTTAGTTTGAGCGGTTGCCTTAGTTTGAGGGTCTGCCTTAGTTTGAGCGGCTGCCTTAGTTTGAGCGGTTGCCTTAGTTTGAGGGTCTGCCTTAGTTTGAGCGGTTGCCTTAGTTTCAGCGGTAGCCTTAGTTTGAGCGGTTGCCTTACTTTCAGCGGTTGCCTTAGTTTGAGGGGTTGCCTTTGTTTGAACGGTTGCCTTAGTTTGAGATTCTGCCTCAGTTTGAGCGGTTGCCTTATTTTGAGAGGCTGCCTTAGTTTGAGCGGTTGCCTTAGTTTGAGGGGTTGCCTTTGTTTGAGCGGTTGCCTTAGTTTGAGATTCTGCCTTAGTTTGAGCGGTTGCCTTAGTTTGAGGGTCTGCCTTAGTTTGAGCGGTTGCCTTAGTTTCAGCGGTTGCCTTAGTTTGAGGGGTTGCCTTTGTTAGAGCGGTTGCCTTAGTTTGAGAGTCTGCCTTATTTTGAGCGGTTGCCTTCGTTTGAGGTGCTACCTTGTTTGAGCGGTTGCCTTTGTTTGAGCGGTTGCCTTAGTTTGAGCGGTTGCCTCAGTTTGAGGGTCTGCCTTAGTTTGAGCGGTTGCCTTAGTTTGAGCGGTTGCCTGAGTTTGAGCGGTTGCCTTAGTTGGAGGGGTTGCCTTAGGTTCAGCCGTTGCCTTAGTTTGAGAGACTGCCTTAGTTTGAGCGGTTGCCTTAGTTTGAGCGGTTGCCTTAGTTTGAGAGTCTGCCTTAGTTTGAGCGGTTGCCTCAGTTTGAGCGGTTGCCTTAGTTTGAGAGTCTGCCTTAGTTTAAGCGGTTGCCTTAGTTTGAGCAGTTGACTTAGTTTCAGCGGTTGCCTTAGTTTGAGGGGTTGCCTTTGTTTGAGCCGTTGCCTTAGTTTGAGAGCCTGCCTTAGGTTGAGCGGTTGCCTTAGTTTGAGCGTTTGCCTTAGTTTGTGAGTCTGCCTTAGTTTGAGCGGTTGCCTTAGTTTGAGCGATTGCCTTAGTTTGAGAGTCTGCCTTAGTTTGAGCGGTTGCCTTAGTTTGAGCGGTTGCCTTAGTTTGAGAGTCTGCCTTAGTTTAAGCGGTTGCCTTAGTTTGAGCAGTTGACTTAGTTTGAGCGGTTGCCTTAGTTTGAAACTCTGCCTTAGTTTGAGCGGTTGCCTTAGTTTGAGCAGTTGCCTGAATATGAGAGACTGCCTTAGTTTGAGCGGTTGCCTTAGTTTGAGCGGTTGCCTCAGTTTGAGCGGTTGCCTCAGTTTGAGAGTCTGCCTTAGTTTGAGCGGTTGCCTTAGTTTGAGGGGCTGCCTTAGTTTGAGCGGTTGCCTTAGTTTGAGCGGTTGCCTTAGTTTGAGAGTCTGCCTTAGTATGAGCGGTTGCCTTAGTTTCAGCGGTTGCCTTAGTTTGAGAGTCTGCCTTAGGTTGAGCGGTTGAAATTGTTTGAGCGGTTGCCTTAGTTTCAGTGGTTGCCTTAGTTTGAGAGTCTGCCTTAGGTTGAGCGGTTGCCTTAGTTTGAGCGGTTGCCTTAGTTAGAGAGTCTGCCTTAGTTTGAGCGGTTGCCTTAGTTTGAGCGGTTGCCTTAGTTTGAGAGTCTGCCTTAGGTTGAGCGGTTGCCTTAGTTTGAGCGGTTGCCTTAGTTTGAGAGTCTGCCTTAGTTTGAGCGGTTGCCTTAGTTTGAGCATTTGCCTTAGTTTGAGCGGTTGCCTTAGTATGAGAGTCTGCCTTACTTTGAACGGTTGCCTTAGTTTGAGCGGTTGCCTTAGTTTGAGAGTCTGCCTTAGTTTGAGCGGTTGCCTTAGTTTGATCGGTTGCCTGAATTTGAGAGTCTGCCTTAGTTTGAGCGGTTGCCTTAGTTTGAGCGGTTGCCTTAGTTTGAGAGTCTGCCTTAGTTTGAGCGGTTGCCTTAGTTTGAGCGGTGGCCTTAGTTTGAGCGGTTGCCTCAGTTTGAGCGGTTGCCTCAGTTTGAGAGTCTGCCTTAGTTTGAGCGGTTGCCTTCGTTTGAGCGGTTGCCTTCCTTTGAGCGGTTGCCTTTGTTTGAGCGGTTGCCTTAGTTTGAGGTGTTGCCTTAGTTTGAGCGGTTGCCTTAATTTCAGTGGCTGCCTTAGTTTGAGCGGTTGCCTTAGTTTGAGCGGTTGCCTCAGTTTGAGAGTCTGCCTTAGTTTGAGGGGTTGCCTTAGTTTGAGCGGTTGCCTTCCTTTGAGCGGTTGCCTTTGTTTGAGCGGTTGCCTTAGTTTGAGGTGTTGCCTTAGTTTGAGCGGTTGCCTTAGTTTGAGTGGCTGCCTTAGTTTGAGCGGTTGCCTTTGTTTGAGCGGTTGCCTTAGTTTGAGGTGTTGCCTCAGTTTGAGGGGCTGTCTTAGTTTGAGGGGCTGCCTTAGTTTGAGGTGTTGTCTTAGTTTGTGCGGTTGCCTTAGTTTGAGCGGTTGCCTCAGTTTGAGAGTCTTCCTTAGTTTGAGCGGTTGTCTTAGTTTGAGGGACGGCCTTAGTTTGAGCGGTTGCCTTAGTTTGAGGGGATGCCTTAGTTTGTGAGTCTGCCTTAGTTTGAGCGGTTGCCTTAGTTTGAGCGGTTGCCTTAGTTTGAGAGTCTGCCTTAGTTTGAGCGGTTACCTTAGTTTGAGCGGTTGCCTTAGTTTGAGAGTCTGCCTTAGTTTAAGCGGTTGCCTTAGTTTGAGCAGTTGACTGAGTTTGAGCGGTTGCCTTAGTTTGAGAGTCTGCCTTAGTTTGAGCGGTTGCCTTAGTTTGAGCGGTTGCCTGAATTTGAGAGACTGCCTTAGTTTGAGCGGTTCCCTTAGTTTGAGCGGTTGCCTGAATTTGAGAGACTGCCTTAGTTTGAGCGGTTGCCTTAGTTTGAGCGGTTGCCTCAGTTTGAGCGGTTGCCTCAGTTTGAGAGTTTGCCTTAGTTTGAGCGGTTGCCTTAGTTTGAGGGGCTGCCTTAGTTTGAGCGGTTGCCTTAGTTTCAGCGGTTGCCTTAGATTGAGAGTCTGCCTTAGGTTGAGCGGTTGCCTTAGTTTGAGCGGTTGCCTTAGTTTGAGAGTCTGCCTTAGTTTGAGCGGTTGCCTCAGTTTGAGCGGTTGCCTTAGTTTGAGAGTCTGCCTTAGTTTAAGCGGTTGCCTTAGTTTGAGCAGTTGACTTAGTTTCAGCGGTTGCCTTAGTTTGAGGGGTTGCCTTTGTTTGAGCCGTTGCCTTAGTTTGAGAGCCTGCCTTAGGTTGAGCGGTTGCCTTAGTTTGAGCGTTTGCCTTAGTTTGTGAGTCTGCCTTAGTTTGAGCGGTTGCCTTAGTTTGAGCGATTGCCTTAGTTTGAGAGTCTGCCTTAGTTTGAGCGGTTGCCTTAGTTTGAGCGGTTGCCTTAGTTTGAGAGTCTGCCTTAGTTTAAGCGGTTGCCTTAGTTTGAGCAGTTGACTTAGTTTGAGCGGTTGCCTTAGTTTGAGACTCTGCCTTAGTTTGAGCGGTTGCCTTAGTTTGAGCAGTTGCCTGAATTTGAGAGACTGCCTTAGTTTGAGCGGTTGCCTTAGTTTGAGCGGTTGCCTCAGTTTGAGCGGTTGCCTCAGTTTGAGAGTCTGCCTTAGTTTGAGCGGTTGCCTTAGTTTGAGGGGCTGCCTTAGTTTGAGCGGTTGCCTTAGTTTCAGCGGTTGCCTTAGTTTGAGAGTCTGCCTTAGTATGAGCGGTTGCCTTAGTTTCAGCGGTTGCCTTAGTTTGAGAGTCTGCCTTAGGTTGAGCGGTTGAAATTGTTTGAGCGGTTGCCTTAGTTTCAGTGGTTGCCTTAGTTTGAGAGTCTGCCTTAGGTTGAGCGGTTGACTTAGTTTGAGCGGTTGCCTTAGTTAGAGAGTCTGCCTTAGTTTGAGCGGTTGCCTTAGTTTGAGCGGTTGCCTTAGTTTGAGAGTCTGCCTTAGTTTAAGCGGTTGCCTTAGTTTGAGCAGTTGACTTAGTTTGAGCGGTTGCCTTAGTTTGAGACTCTGCCTTAGTTTGAGCGGTTGCCTTAGTTTGAGCAGTTGCCTGAATTTGAGAGACTGCCTTAGTTTGAGCGGTTGCCTTAGTTTGAGCGGTTGCCTCAGTTTGAGCGGTTGCCTCAGTTTGAGAGTCTGCCTTAGTTTGAGCGGTTGCCTTAGTTTGAGGGGCTGCCTTAGTTTGAGCGGTTGCCTTAGTTTCAGCGGTTGCCTTAGTTTGAGAGTCTGCCTTAGTATGAGCGGTTGCCTTAGTTTCAGCGGTTGCCTTAGTTTGAGAGTCTGCCTTAGGTTGAGCGGTTGAAATTGTTTGAGCGGTTGCCTTAGTTTCAGTGGTTGCCTTAGTTTGAGAGTCTGCCTTAGGTTGAGCGGTTGACTTAGTTTGAGCGGTTGCCTTAGTTAGAGAGTCTGCCTTAGTTTGAGCGGTTGCCTTAGTTTGAGCGGTTGCCTTAGTTTGAGAGTCTGCCTTAGGTTGAGCGGTTGCCTTAGTTTGAGCGGTTGCCTTAGTTTGAGAGTCTGCCTTAGTTTGAGCGGTTGCCTTAGTTTGAGCATTTGCCTTAGTTTGAGCGGTTGCCTTAGTATGAGAGTCTGCCTTACTTTGAACGGTTGCCTTAGTTTGAGCGGTTGCCTTAGTTTGAGAGTCTGCCTTAGTTTGAGCGGTTGCCTTAGTTTGATCGGTTGCCTGAATTTGAGAGTCTGCCTTAGTTTGAGCGGTTGCCTTAGTTTGAGCGGTTGCCTTAGTTTGAGAGTCTGCCTTAGTTTGAGCGGTTGCCTTAGTTTGAGCGGTGGCCTTAGTTTGAGCGGTTGCCTCAGTTTGAGCGGTTGCCTCAGTTTGAGAGTCTGCCTTAGTTTGAGCGGTTGCCTTCGTTTGAGCGGTTGCCTTCCTTTGAGCGGTTGCCTTTGTTTGAGCGGTTGCCTTAGTTTGAGGTGTTGCCTTAGTTTGAGCGGTTGCCTTAGTTTGAGTGGCTGCCTTAGTTTGAGCGGTTGCCTTAGTTTGAGCGGTTGCCTCAGTTTGAGAGTCTGCCTTAGTTTGAGGGGTTGCCTTAGTTTGAGCGGTTGCCTTCCTTTGAGCGGTTGCCTTTGTTTGAGCGGTTGCCTTAGTTTGAGGTGTTGCCTTAGTTTGAGCGGTTGCCTTAGTTTGAGTGGCTGCCTTAGTTTGAGCGGTTGCCTTTGTTTGAGCGGTTGCCTTAGTTTGAGGTGTTGCCTCAGTTTGAGGGGCTGTCTTAGTTTGAGGGGCTGCCTTAGTTTGAGGTGTTGTCTTAGTTTGTGCGGTTGCCTTAGTTTGAGGGGCTGCCTGAGTTTGAGCGGTTGCCTTAGTTTGAGCGGTTGCCTCAGTTTGAGAGTCTGCCTTAGTTTGAGCGGTTGCCTTAGTTTGAGGGACGGCCTTAGTTTGAGCGGTTGCCTTAGTTTGAGGGGATGCCTTAGTTTGTGAGTCTGCCTTAGTTTGAGCGGTTGCCTTAGTTTGAGCGGTTGCCTTAGTTTGAGAGTCTGCCTTAGTTTGAGCGGTTGCCTTAGTTTGATCGGTTGCCTTAGTTTGAGAGTCTGCCTTAGTTTAAGCGGTTGCCTTAGTTTGAGCAGTTGACTGAGTTTGAGCGGTTGCCTTAGTTTGAGAGTCTGTCTTAGTTTGAGCGGTTGCCTTAGTTTGAGCGGTTGCCTGAATTTGAGAGACTGCCTTAGTTTGAGCGGTTCCCTTAGTTTGAGCGGTTGCCTGAATTTGAGAGACTGCCTTAGTTTGAGCGGTTGCCTTAGTTTGAGCGGTTGCCTCAGTTTGAGCGGTTGCCTCAGTTTGAGAGTTTGCCTTAGTTTGAGCGGTTGCCTTAGTTTGAGGGGCTGCCTTAGTTTGAGCGGTTGCCTTAGTTTCAGCGGTTGCCTTAGATTGAGAGTCTGCCTTAGGTTGAGCGGTTGCCTTAGTTTGAGCGGTTGCCTTAGTTTCAGTGGTTGCCTTAGTTTGAGAGTCTGCCTCAGTTTGAGCGGCTGCCTTAGTTTGAGCAGTTGCCTTAGTTTGAGAGTCTGCCTTAGTTTGAGCGGTTGCCTTAGTTTGAGCGGTTGCCTTAGTTTGAGAGTCTGCCTTAGGTTGAGCGGTTGCCTTAGTTTGAGCGGTTGCCTTAGTTTGAGAGTCTGCCTTAGTTTGAGCGGTTGCCTTAGTTTGAGCATTTGCCTTAGTTTGAGCGGTTGCCTTAGTATGAGAGTCTGCCTTACTTTGAGCGGTTGCCTTAGTTTGAGAGTCTGCCTTAGTTTAAGCGGTTGCCTTAGTTTGAGCAGTTGACTGAGTTTGAGCGGTTGCCTTAGTTTGAGAGTCTGCCTTAGTTTGAGCGGTTGCCTTAGTTTGAGCGGTTGCCTGAATTTGAGAGACTGCCTTAGTTTGAGCGGTTCCCTTAGTTTGAGCGGTTGCCTGAATTTGAGAGACTGCCTTAGTTTGAGCGGTTGCCTTAGTTTGAGCGGTTGCCTCAGTTTGAGCGGTTGCCTCAGTTTGAGAGTTTGCCTTAGTTTGAGCGGTTGCCTTAGTTTGAGGGGCTGCCTTAGTTTGAGCGGTTGCCTTAGTTTCAGCGGTTGCCTTAGTTTGAGAGTCTGCGTTAGGCTGAGCGGTTGCCTTAGTTTGAGCGGTTGCCTTAGTTTCAGTGGTTGCCTTAGTTTGAGAGTCTGCCTCAGGTTGAGCGGTTGCCTTAGTTTGAGCGGTTGCCTTAGTTTGAGAGTCTGCCTTAGTTTGAGCGGTTGCCTTAGTTTGAGCGGTTGCCTTAGTTTGAGAGTCTGCCTTAGGTTGAGCGGTTGCCTTAGTTTGAGCGGTTGCCTTAGTTTGAGAGTCTGCCTTAGTTTGAGCGGTTGCCTTAGTTTGAGCATTTGCCTTAGTTTGAGCGGTTGCCTTAGTATGAGAGTCTGCCTTACTTTGAGCGGTTGCCTTAGTTTGAGCGGTTGCCTTAGTTTGAGAGTCTGCCTTAGTTTGAGCGGTTGCCTTAGTTTGAGCTGTTGCCTGAATTTGAGAGTCTGCCTTAGTTTGAGCGGTTGCCTTAGTTTGAGCGGTTGCCTTAGTTTGAGAGTCTGCCTTAGTTTGAGCGGTTGCCTTAGTTTGAGCGGTGGCCTTAGTTTGAGCGGTCGCCTCAGTTTGAGCGGTTGCCTCAGTTTGAGAGTCTGCCTTAGTTGGAGCGGTTGCCTTCGTTTGAGCGGTTGCCTTCCTTTGAGCGGTTGCCTTTGTTTGAGCGGTTGCCTTAGTTTGAGGTGTTGCCTTAGTTTGAGCGGTTGCCTTAGTTTGAGTGGCTGCCTTAGTTTGAGCGGTTGCCTTAGTTTGAGCGTTTGCCTCAGTTTGAGAGTCTGCCTTTCTTTGAGGGGTTGCCTTAGTTTGAGCGGTTGCCTTCCTTTGAGCGGTTGCCTTTGTTTGAGCGGTTGCCTTAGTTTGAGGTGTTGCCTTAGTTTGAGCGGTTGCCTTAGTTTGAGTGGCTGCCTTAGTTTGAGCGGTTGCCTTTGTTTGAGCGGTTGCCTTATTTGAGGTGTTGCCTCAGTTTGAGGGGCTGTCTTAGTTTGAGGGGCTGCCTTAGTTTGAGGTGTTGTCTTAGTTTGTGCGGTTGCCTTAGTTTGAGGGGTTGCTTGAGTTTGAGCGGTTGCCTTAGTTTGAGGGACGGCCTTAGTTTGAGCGGTTGCCTTAGTTTGAGGGGATGCCTTAGTTTGTGAGTCTGCCTTAGTTTGAGCGGTTGCCTTAGTTTGAGCGGTTGCCTTAGTTTGAGAGTCTGCCTTAGTTTGAGCGGTTGCCTTAGTTTGAGCGGTTGCCTTAGTTTGAGAGTCTGCCTTAGTTTAAGCGGTTGCCTTAGTTTGAGCAGTTGACTCAGTTTGAGCGGTTGCCTTAGTTTGAGAGTCTGCCTTAGTTTGAGCGGTTGCCTTAGTTTGAGCGGTTGCCTGAATTTGAGAGACTGCCTTAGTTTGAGCGGTTGCCTTAGTTTGAGCGGTTGCCTCGGTTTGAGCGGTTGCCTCAGTTTGAGAGTCTGCCTTAGTTTGAGCGGTTGCCTTAGTTTGAGGGGCTGCCTTAGTTTGAGCGGTTGCCTTAGTTTGAGCGGTTGCCTTAGTTTGAGAGTCTGCCTTAGGTTGAGCGGTTGCCTTAGTTTGAGCGTTTGCCTTAGTTTCAGTGGTTGCCTTAGTTTGAGAGTCTGCCTTAGGTTGAGCGGTTGCCTTAGTTTGAGCGGTTGCCTTAGTTTGAGAGTCTGCCTTAATTTGAGCGGTTGCCTTAGTTTGAGCGGTTGCCTTAGTTTGAGAGTCTGCCTTAGTTTGAGCGGTTGCCTTAGTTTGAGAGTCTGCCTTAGTTTGAGCGTTTGCCTTAGTTTGAGCATTTGCCTTAGTTTGAGCGGTTGCCTTAGTTTCAGAGTCTGCTTTAGTTTGAGCGGTTGCCTTAGTTTGAGCGGTTGCCTTATTTTGAGAGTCTGCCTTAGTTTGAGCGGTTGCCTTAGTTTGAGCAGTTGCCTGAATTTGAGAGTCTGCCTTAGTTTGAGCGGTTGCCTTAGTTTGAGCGGTTGCCTTAGTTTGAGAGTCTGCCTTAGTTTGAGCGGTTGCCTTAGTTTGAGCGGTGGCCTTAGTTTGAGCAGTTGCCTCAGTTTGAGCGGTTGCCTCAGTTTGAGAGTCTGCCTTAGTTTGACCGGTTGCCTTAGTTTGAGCGGTTGCCTTAGTTTGAGATGTTGCCTTAGTTTGAGGGGTTGCCTTAGTTTGAGATGTTGCCTTAGTTTGAGGGGTTGCCTTAGTTTGAGGGGCTGCCTTTGTTTGAGAGTCTGCCTTAGTTTGAGGGGTTGCCTTTGTTCGAGAGTCTGCATTAGTTTGAGGGGCTGCCTTAGTTTGAGCGGTTGCCTTAGTTTGAGGGGCTGCCTTTGTTTGAGAGTCTGCCTTAGTTTGAGGGGTTGCCTTTGTTTGAGAGTCTGCCTTAGTTTGAGGGATTGACTTAGTTTGAGGGGCTTCCTCAGTTTGAGCGGTTGCCTTAGTTTGAGGGGCTGTCTTAGTTTGAGCGGTTCCCTCAGTTTGAGGGGCTGCCTTAGTTTGAGGGGTTGCCTTAGTTTGAGGGGTTGCCTTAGTTTGAGCGGCTGCCTTAGTTTGAGGGGTTGCCATAGTTTGAGCTGTAGCCTTAGTTTGAGGGGTTGCCTTAGATGGAGCTGTTGCCTTCGTTTGAGGTGTTGCCTTACTTTGAGCTGTTGTCTTCCTCTGAGGGGTTGCCTTAGTTTGAGGGGCTGTCTGAGTTTGAGCGGTTGCCTTAGTTTGAGCTGTTGCCTTAGTTTGAGCTATTGCCTGAGTTTGAGCGGTTGCCTCAGTTTGAGCGGTTGTCTTAGTTTGAGGGGCTGTCTTAGTTTGAGCGGTTGCCTTAATTTGAGCTGTTGCTTTAGTATGAGCTATTGCCTGAGTTTGAGCGTTTGCCTTAGTTTGAGGGGCTGCCTTAGTTTGAGCGCTTGCCTTAGTTTGAGCGGTTGCCTTAGTTTGAGGGGTTGCCTTACTTTGAGCTGTTGCCTTAGTTTGAGGGGTTGCCTTAGTTTGAGCTGTTGCCTTCGTTTGCGGGCTTGCCTTAGTTTGAGGGGTTGCCTTAGTTTGAGGTGCTGCCTTAGTTTGAGCGGTTGCCTTAGTTTGAGCTGTTGCCTTAGTTTCAGCGGTTGCCTTAGTTTGAGGGTCTGCCTTAGTTTGAGCGGTTGCCTTAGTTTTAGCGGTTGCCTTAGTTTGAGGGGTTGCCTTAGTTTGAGGGGTTGCCTTTGTTTGAGCGGTTGCCTTAGGTTGAGGGGCTGCCTTAGTTTGAGCGGTTGCCAAAGTTTGAGGGGATGTCTTTGTTTGAGCCGTTGCCTTTGTTTGAGGGGTTGCCTTAGTTTGAGATGTTGCCTTAGTTTGAGGGGTTGCCTTAGTTTGAGCTGTTGCCTTCATTTGAGGGCTTGCCTTAGTTTGAGGGGCTGCCTTAGTTTGAGCGGTTGCCTTAGTTTGAGGGGCTGCCTTTGTTTGAGCGGTTGCCGTAGTTTGAGCGGTTGCCTTAGTTTGAGCGGCTGCCTTAGTTTGAGCGGTTGCCTTAGTTTGAGGGTCTGCCTTAGTTTGAGCGGCTGCCTTAGTTTGAGCGGTTGCCTTAGTTTGAGGGTCTGCCTTAGTTTGAGCGGTTGCCTTAGTTTCAGCGGTAGCCTTAGTTTGAGCGGTTGCCTTACTTTCAGCGGTTGCCTTAGTTTGAGGGGTTGCCTTTGTATGAACGGTTGCCTTAGTTTGAGATTCTGCCTCAGTTTGAGCGGTTGCCTTATTTTGAGAGGCTGCCTTAGTTTGAGCGGTTGCCTTAGTTTGAGGGGTTGCCTTTGTTTGAGCGGTTGCCTTAGTTTGAGATTCTGCCTTAGTTTGAGCGGTTGCCTTAGTTGGAGGGTCTGCCTTAGTTTGAGCGGTTGCCTTAGTTTCAGCGGTTGCCTTAGTTTGAGGGGTTGCCTTTGTTAGAGCGGTTGCCTTAGTTTGAGAGTCTGCCTTATTTTGAGCGGTTGCCTTCGTTTGAGGTGCTACCTTGTTTGAGCGGTTGCCTTTGTTTGAGCGGTTGCCTTAGTTTGAGCGGTTGCCTCAGTTTGAGGGTCTGCCTTAGTTTGAGCGGTTGCCTTAGTTTGAGCGGTTGCCTGAGTTTGAGCGGTTGCCTTAGTTGGAGGGGTTGCCTTAGGTTCAGCCGTTGCCTTAGTTTGAGAGACTGCCTTAGTTTGAGCGGTTGCCTTAGTTTGAGCGGTTGCCTTAGTTTGAGAGTCTGCCTTAGTTTGAGCGGTTGCCTCAGTTTGAGCGGTTGCCTTAGTTTGAGAGTCTGCCTTAGTTTAAGCGGTTGCCTTAGTTTGAGCAGTTGACTTAGTTTCAGCGGTTGCCTTAGTTTGAGGGGTTGCCTTTGTTTGAGCCGTTGCCTTAGTTTGAGAGCCTGCCTTAGGTTGAGCGGTTGCCTTAGTTTGAGCGTTTGCCTTAGTTTGTGAGTCTGCCTTAGTTTGAGCGGTTGCCTTAGTTTGAGCGATTGCCTTAGTTTGAGAGTCTGCCTTAGTTTGAGCGGTTGCCTTAGTTTGAGCGGTTGCCTTTGTTCGAGAGTCTGCATTAGTTTGAGGGGCTGCCTTAGTTTGAGCGGTTGCCTTAGTTTGAGGGGCTGCCTTTGTTTGAGAGTCTGCCTTAGTTTGAGGGGTTGCCTTTGTTTGAGAGTCTGCCTTAGTTTGAGGGATTGACTTAGTTTGAGGGGCTTCCTCAGTTTGAGCGGTTGCCTTAGTTTGAGGGGCTGTCTTAGTTTGAGCGGTTCCCTCAGTTTGAGGGGCTGCCTTAGTTTGAGGGGTTGCCTTAGTTTGAGGGGTTGCCTTAGTTTGAGCGGCTGCCTTAGTTTGAGGGGTTGCCATAGTTTGAGCTGTAGCCTTAGTTTGAGGGGTTGCCTTAGATGGAGCTGTTGCCTTCGTTTGAGGTGTTGCCTTACTTTGAGCTGTTGTCTTCCTCTGAGGGGTTGCCTTAGTTTGAGGGGCTGTCTGAGTTTGAGCGGTTGCCTTAGTTTGAGCTGTTGCCTTAGTTTGAGCTATTGCCTGAGTTTGAGCGGTTGCCTCAGTTTGAGCGGTTGTCTTAGTTTGAGGGGCTGTCTTAGTTTGAGCGGTTGCCTTAATTTGAGCTGTTGCCTTAGTTTGAGCTATTGCCTGAGTTTGAGCGTTTGCCTTAGTTTGAGGGGCTGCCTTAGTTTGAGCGCTTGCCTTAGTTTGAGCGGTTGCCTTAGTTTGAGGGGTTGCCTTACTTTGAGCTGTTGCCTTAGTTTGAGGGGTTGCCTTAGTTTGAGCTGTTGCCTTCGTTTGCGGGCTTGCCTTAGTTTGAGGGGTTGCCTTAGTTTGAGGTGCTGCCTTAGTTTGAGCGGTTGCCTTAGTTTGAGCTGTTGCCTTAGTTTCAGCGGTTGCCTTAGTTTGAGGGTCTGCCTTAGTTTGAGCGGTTGCCTTAGTTTTAGCGGTTGCCTTAGTTTGAGGGGTTGCCTTAGTTTGAGGGGTTGCCTTTGTTTGAGCGGTTGCCTTAGGTTGAGGGGCTGCCTTAGTTTGAGCGGTTGCCAAAGTTTGAGGGGATGTCTTTGTTTGAGCCGTTGCCTTTGTTTGAGGGGTTGCCTTAGTTTGAGATGTTGCCTTAGTTTGAGGGGTTGCCTTAGTTTGAGCTGTTGCCTTCATTTGAGGGCTTGCCTTAGTTTGAGGGGCTGCCTTAGTTTGAGCGGTTGCCTTAGTTTGAGGGGCTGCCTTTGTTTGAGCGGTTGCCGTAGTTTGAGCGGTTGCCTTAGTTTGAGCGGCTGCCTTAGTTTGAGCGGTTGCCTTAGTTTGAGGGTCTGCCTTAGTTTGAGCGGCTGCCTTAGTTTGAGCGGTTGCCTTAGTTTGAGGGTCTGCCTTAGTTTGAGCGGTTGCCTTAGTTTCAGCGGTAGCCTTAGTTTGAGCGGTTGCCTTACTTTCAGCGGTTGCCTTAGTTTGAGGGGTTGCCTTTGTTTGAACGGTTGCCTTAGTTTGAGATTCTGCCTCAGTTTGAGCGGTTGCCTTATTTTGAGAGGCTGCCTTAGTTTGAGCGGTTGCCTTAGTTTGAGGGGTTGCCTTTGTTTGAGCGGTTGCCTTAGTTTGAGATTCTGCCTTAGTTTGAGCGGTTGCCTTAGTTTGAGGGTCTGCCTTAGTTTGAGCGGTTGCCTTAGTTTCAGCGGTTGCCTTAGTTTGAGAGTCTGCCTTATTTTGAGCGGTTGCCTTCGTTTGAGGTGCTACCTTGTTTGAGCGGTTGCCTTTGTTTGAGCGGTTGCCTTAGTTTGAGCGGTTGCCTCAGTTTGAGGGTCTGCCTTAGTTTGAGCGGTTGCCTTAGTTTGAGCGGTTGCCTGAGTTTGAGCGGTTGCCTTAGTTGGAGGGGTTGCCTTAGGTTCAGCCGTTGCCTTAGTTTGAGAGACTGCCTTAGTTTGAGCGGTTGCCTTAGTTTGAGCGGTTGCCTTAGTTTGAGAGTCTGCCTTAGTTTGAGCGGTTGCCTCAGTTTGAGCGGTTGCCTTAGTTTGAGAGTCTGCCTTAGTTTAAGCGGTTGCCTTAGTTTGAGCAGTTGACTTAGTTTCAGCGGTTGCCTTAGTTTGAGGGGTTGCCTTTGTTTGAGCCGTTGCCTTAGTTTGAGAGCCTGCCTTAGGTTGAGCGGTTGCCTTAGTTTGAGCGTTTGCCTTAGTTTGTGAGTCTGCCTTAGTTTGAGCGGTTGCCTTAGTTTGAGCGATTGCCTTAGTTTGAGAGTCTGCCTTAGTTTGAGCGGTTGCCTTAGTTTGAGCGGTTGCCTTAGTTTGAGAGTCTGCCTTAGTTTAAGCGGTTGCCTTAGTTTGAGCAGTAGACTTAGTTTGAGCGGTTGCCTTAGTTTGAAACTCTGCCTTAGTTTGAGCGGTTGCCTTAGTTTGAGCAGTTGCCTGAATATGAGAGACTGCCTTAGTTTGAGCGGTTGCCTTAGTTTGAGCGGTTGCCTCAGTTTGAGCGGTTGCCTCAGTTTGAGAGTCTGCCTTAGTTTGAGCGGTTGCCTTAGTTTGAGGGGCTGCCTTAGTTTGAGCGGTTGCCTTAGTTTGAGCGGTTGCCTTAGTTTGAGAGTCTGCCTTAGTATGAGCGGTTGCCTTAGTTTCAGCGGTTGCCTTAGTTTGAGAGTCTGCCTTAGGTTGAGCGGTTGAAATTGTTTGAGCGGTTGCCTTAGTTTCAGTGGTTGCCTTAGTTTGAGAGTCTGCCTTAGGTTGAGCGGTTGCCTTAGTTTGAGCGGTTGCCTTAGTTAGAGAGTCTGCCTTAGTTTGAGCGGTTGCCTTAGTTTGAGCGGTTGCCTTAGTTTGAGAGTCTGCCTTAGGTTGAGCGGTTGCCTTAGTTTGAGCGGTTGCCTTAGTTTGAGAGTCTGCCTTAGTTTGAGCGGTTGCCTTAGTTTGAGCATTTGCCTTAGTTTGAGCGGTTGCCTTAGTATGAGAGTCTGCCTTACTTTGAACGGTTGCCTTAGTTTGAGCGGTTGCCTTAGTTTGAGAGTCTGCCTTAGTTTGAGCGGTTGCCTTAGTTTGATCGGTTGCCTGAATTTGAGAGTCTGCCTTAGTTTGAGCGGTTGCCTTAGTTTGAGCGGTTGCCTTAGTTTGAGAGTCTGCCTTAGTTTGAGCGGTTGCCTTAGTTTGAGCGGTGGCCTTAGTTTGAGCGGTTGCCTCAGTTTGAGCGGTTGCCTCAGTTTGAGAGTCTGCCTTAGTTTGAGCGGTTGCCTTCGTTTGAGCGGTTGCCTTCCTTTGAGCGGTTGCCTTTGTTTGAGCGGTTGCCTTAGTTTGAGGTGTTGCCTTAGTTTGAGCGGTTGCCTTAGTTTCAGTGGCTGCCTTAGTTTGAGCGGTTGCCTTAGTTTGAGCGGTTGCCTCAGTTTGAGAGTCTGCCTTAGTTTGAGGGGTTGCCTTAGTTTGAGGTGTTGCCTTAGTTTGAGCGGTTGCCTTAGTTTGAGTGGCTGCCTTAGTTTGAGCGGTTGCCTTTGTTTGAGCGGTTGCCTTAGTTTGAGGTGTTGCCTCAGTTTGAGGGGCTGTCTTAGTTTGAGGGGCTGCCTTAGTTTGAGGTGTTGTCTTAGTTTGTGCGGTTGCCTTAGTTTGAGGGGCTGCCTGAGTTTGAGCGGTTGCCTTAGTTTGAGCGGTTGCCTCAGTTTGAGAGTCTTCCTTAGTTTGAGCGGTTGTCTTAGTTTGAGGGACGGCCTTAGTTTGAGCGGTTGCCTTAGTTTGAGGGGATGCCTTAGTTTGTGAGTCTGCCTTAGTTTGAGCGGTTGCCTTAGTTTGAGCGGTTGCCTTAGTTTGAGAGTCTGCCTTAGTTTGAGCGGTTACCTTAGTTTGAGCGGTTGCCTTAGTTTGAGAGTCTGCCTTAGTTTAAGCGGTTGCCTTAGTTTGAGCAGTTGACTGAGTTTGAGCGGTTGCCTTAGTTTGAGAGTCTGCCTTAGTTTGAGCGGTTGCCTTAGTTTGAGCGGTTGCCTGAATTTGAGAGACTGCCTTAGTTTGAGCGGTTCCCTTAGTTTGAGCGGTTGCCTGAATTTGAGAGACTGCCTTAGTTTGAGCGGTTGCCTTAGTTTGAGCGGTTGCCTCAGTTTGAGCGGTTGCCTCAGTTTGAGAGTTTGCCTTAGTTTGAGCGGTTGCCTTAGTTTGAGGGGCTGCCTTAGTTTGAGCGGTTGCCTTAGTTTCAGCGGTTGCCTTAGATTGAGAGTCTGCCTTAGGTTGAGCGGTTGCCTTAGTTTGAGCGGTTGCCTTAGTTTGAGAGTCTGCCTTAGTTTGAGCGGTTGCCTCAGTTTGAGCGGTTGCCTTAGTTTGAGAGTCTGCCTTAGTTTAAGCGGTTGCCTTAGTTTGAGCAGTTGACTTAGTTTCAGCGGTTGCCTTAGTTTGAGGGGTTGCCTTTGTTTGAGCCGTTGCCTTAGTTTGAGAGCCTGCCTTAGGTTGAGCGGTTGCCTTAGTTTGAGCGTTTGCCTTAGTTTGTGAGTCTGCCTTAGTTTGAGCGGTTGCCTTAGTTTGAGCGATTGCCTTAGTTTGAGAGTCTGCCTTAGTTTGAGCGGTTGCCTTAGTTTGAGCGGTTGCCTTAGTTTGAGAGTCTGCCTTAGTTTAAGCGGTTGCCTTAGTTTGAGCAGTTGACTTAGTTTGAGCGGTTGCCTTAGTTTGAGACTCTGCCTTAGTTTGAGCGGTTGCCTTAGTTTGAGCAGTTGCCTGAATTTGAGAGACTGCCTTAGTTTGAGCGGTTGCCTTAGTTTGAGCGGTTGCCTCAGTTTGAGCGGTTGCCTCAGTTTGAGAGTCTGCCTTAGTTTGAGCGGTTGCCTTAGTTTGAGGGGCTGCCTTAGTTTGAGCGGTTGCCTTAGTTTCAGCGGTTGCCTTAGTTTGAGAGTCTGCCTTAGTATGAGCGGTTGCCTTAGTTTCAGCGGTTGCCTTAGTTTGAGAGTCTGCCTTAGGTTGAGCGGTTGAAATTGTTTGAGCGGTTGCCTTAGTTTCAGTGGTTGCCTTAGTTTGAGAGTCTGCCTTAGGTTGAGCGGTTGACTTAGTTTGAGCGGTTGCCTTAGTTAGAGAGTCTGCCTTAGTTTGAGCGGTTGCCTTAGTTTGAGCGGTTGCCTTAGTTTGAGAGTCTGCCTTAGTTTAAGCGGTTGCCTTAGTTTGAGCAGTTGACTTAGTTTGAGCGGTTGCCTTAGTTTGAGACTCTGCCTTAGTTTGAGCGGTTGCCTTAGTTTGAGCAGTTGCCTGAATTTGAGAGACTGCCTTAGTTTGAGCGGTTGCCTTAGTTTGAGCGGTTGCCTCAGTTTGAGCGGTTGCCTCAGTTTGAGAGTCTGCCTTAGTTTGAGCGGTTGCCTTAGTTTGAGGGGCTGCCTTAGTTTGAGCGGTTGCCTTAGTTTCAGCGGTTGCCTTAGTTTGAGAGTCTGCCTTAGTATGAGCGGTTGCCTTAGTTTCAGCGGTTGCCTTAGTTTGAGAGTCTGCCTTAGGTTGAGCGGTTGAAATTGTTTGAGCGGTTGCCTTAGTTTCAGTGGTTGCCTTAGTTTGAGAGTCTGCCTTAGGTTGAGCGGTTGACTTAGTTTGAGCGGTTGCCTTAGTTAGAGAGTCTGCCTTAGTTTGAGCGGTTGCCTTAGTTTGAGCGGTTGCCTTAGTTTGAGAGTCTGCCTTAGGTTGAGCGGTTGCCTTAGTTTGAGCGGTTGCCTTAGTTTGAGAGTCTGCCTTAGTTTGAGCGGTTGCCTTAGTTTGAGCATTTGCCTTAGTTTGAGCGGTTGCCTTAGTATGAGAGTCTGCCTTACTTTGAACGGTTGCCTTAGTTTGAGCGGTTGCCTTAGTTTGAGAGTCTGCCTTAGTTTGAGCGGTTGCCTTAGTTTGATCGGTTGCCTGAATTTGAGAGTCTGCCTTAGTTTGAGCGGTTGCCTTAGTTTGAGCGGTTGCCTTAGTTTGAGAGTCTGCCTTAGTTTGAGCGGTTGCCTTAGTTTGAGCGGTGGCCTTAGTTTGAGCGGTTGCCTCAGTTTGAGCGGTTGCCTCAGTTTGAGAGTCTGCCTTAGTTTGAGCGGTTGCCTTCGTTTGAGCGGTTGCCTTCCTTTGAGCGGTTGCCTTTGTTTGAGCGGTTGCCTTAGTTTGAGGTGTTGCCTTAGTTTGAGCGGTTGCCTCAGTTTGAGAGTCTGCCTTAGTTTGAGGGGTTGCCTTAGTTTGAGCGGTTGCCTTCCTTTGAGCGGTTGCCTTAGTTTGAGGTGTTGCCTTAGTTTGAGCGGTTGCCTCAGTTTGAGAGTCTGCCTTAGTTTGAGCGGTTGCCTCAGTTTGAGAGTCTGCCTTAGTTTGAGCGGTTGCCTTAGTTTGAGTGGCTGCCTTAGTTTGAGCGGTTGCCTTAGTTTGAGCGGTTGCCTCAGTTTGAGAGTCTGCCTTAGTTTGAGCGGTTGCCTCAGTTTGAGAGTCTGCCTTAGTTTGAGCGGTTGCCTTTGTTTGAGCGGTTGCCTTAGTTTGAGGTGTTGCCTTAGTTTGAGCGGTTGCCTCAGTTTGAGAGTCTGCCTTAGTTTGAGCGGTTGCCTCAGTTTGAGAGTCTGCCTTAGTTTGAGCGGTTGCCTTAGTTTGAGTGGCTGCCTTAGTTTGAGCGGTTGCCTTAGTTTGAGCGGTTGCCTCAGTTTGAGAGTCTGCCTTAGTTTGAGGGGTTGCCTTAGTTTGAGCGGTTGCCTTCCTTTGAGCGGTTGCCTTTGTTTGAGCGGTTGCCTTAGTTTGAGGTGTTGCCTTAGTTTGAGCGGTTGCCTTAGTTTGAGTGGCTGCCTTAGTTTGAGCGGTTGCCTTTGTTTGAGCGGTTGCCTTAGTTTGAGGTGTTGCCTCAGTTTGAGGGGCTGTCTTAGTTTGAGGGGCTGCCTTAGTTTGAGGTGTTGTCTTAGTTTGTGCGGTTGCCTTAGTTTGAGGGGCTGCCTGAGTTTGAGCGGTTGCCTTAGTTTGAGCGGTTGCCTCAGTTTGAGAGTCTGCCTTAGTTTGAGCGGTTGCCTTAGTTTGAGGGACGGCCTTAGTTTGAGCGGTTGCCTTAGTTTGAGGGGATGCCTTAGTTTGTGAGTCTGCCTTAGTTTGAGCGGTTGCCTTAGTTTGAGCGGTTGCCTTAGTTTGAGAGTCTGCCTTAGTTTGAGCGGTTGCCTTAGTTTGAGCGGTTGCCTTAGTTTGAGAGTCTGCCTTAGTTTAAGCGGTTGCCTTAGTTTGAGCAGTTGACTGAGTTTGAGCGGTTGCCTTAGTTTGAGAGTCTGCCTTAGTTTGAGCGGTTGCCTTAGTTTGAGCGGTTGCCTGAATTTGAGAGACTGCCTTAGTTTGAGCGGTTCCCTTAGTTTGAGCGGTTGCCTGAATTTGAGAGACTGCCTTAGTTTGAGCGGTTGCCTTAGTTTGAGCGGTTGCCTCAGTTTGAGCGGTTGCCTCAGTTTGAGAGTTTGCCTTAGTTTGAGCGGTTGCCTTAGTTTGAGGGGCTGCCTTAGTTTGAGCGGTTGCCTTAGTTTCAGCGGTTGCCTTAGATTGAGAGTCTGCCTTAGGTTGAGCGGTTGCCTTAGTTTGAGCGGTTGCCTTAGTTTCAGTGGTTGCCTTAGTTTGAGAGTCTGCCTCAGTTTGAGCGGCTGCCTTAGTTTGAGCAGTTGCCTTAGTTTGAGAGTCTGCCTTAGTTTGAGCGGTTGCCTTAGTTTGAGCGGTTGCCTTAGTTTGAGAGTCTGCCTTAGGTTGAGCGGTTGCCTTAGTTTGAGCGGTTGCCTTAGTTTGAGAGTCTGCCTTAGTTTGAGCGGTTGCCTTAGTTTGAGCATTTGCCTTAGTTTGAGCGGTTGCCTTAGTATGAGAGTCTGCCTTACTTTGAGCGGTTGCCTTAGTTTGAGAGTCTGCCTTAGTTTAAGCGGTTGCCTTAGTTTGAGCAGTTGACTGAGTTTGAGCGGTTGCCTTAGTTTGAGAGTCTGCCTTAGTTTGAGCGGTTGCCTTAGTTTGAGCGGTTGCCTGAATTTGAGAGACTGCCTTAGTTTGAGCGGTTCCCTTAGTTTGAGCGGTTGCCTGAATTTGAGAGACTGCCTTAGTTTGAGCGGTTGCCTTAGTTTGAGCGGTTGCCTCAGTTTGAGCGGTTGCCTCAGTTTGAGAGTTTGCCTTAGTTTGAGCGGTTGCCTTAGTTTGAGGGGCTGCCTTAGTTTGAGCGGTTGCCTTAGTTTCAGCGGTTGCCTTAGTTTGAGAGTCTGCGTTAGGCTGAGCGGTTGCCTTAGTTTGAGCGGTTGCCTTAGTTTCAGTGGTTGCCTTAGTTTGAGAGTCTGCCTCAGGTTGAGCGGTTGCCTTAGTTTGAGCGGTTGCCTTAGTTTGAGAGTCTGCCTTAGTTTGAGCGGTTGCCTTAGTTTGAGCGGTTGCCTTAGTTTGAGAGTCTGCCTTAGGTTGAGCGGTTGCCTTAGTTTGAGCGGTTGCCTTAGTTTGAGAGTCTGCCTTAGTTTGAGCGGTTGCCTTAGTTTGAGCATTTGCCTTAGTTTGAGCGGTTGCCTTAGTATGAGAGTCTGCCTTACTTTGAGCGGTTGCCTTAGTTTGAGCGGTTGCCTTAGTTTGAGAGTCTGCCTTAGTTTGAGCGGTTGCCTTAGTTTGAGCTGTTGCCTGAATTTGAGAGTCTGCCTTAGTTTGAGCGGTTGCCTTAGTTTGAGCGGTTGCCTTAGTTTGAGAGTCTGCCTTAGTTTGAGCGGTTGCCTTAGTTTGAGAGTCTGCCTTAGTTTGAGCGGTTGCCTTAGTTTGAGCGGTTGCCTTAGTTTGAGCGGTGGCCTTAGTTTGAGCGGTCGCCTCAGTTTGAGCGGTTGCCTCAGTTTGAGAGTCTGCCTTAGTTGGAGCGGTTGCCTTCGTTTGAGCGGTTGCCTTCCTTTGAGCGGTTGCCTTTGTTTGAGCGGTTGCCTTAGTTTGAGGTGTTGCCTTAGTTTGAGCGGTTGCCTTAGTTTGAGTGGCTGCCTTAGTTTGAGCGGTTGCCTTAGTTTGAGCGTTTGCCTCAGTTTGAGAGTCTGCCTTTCTTTGAGGGGTTGCCTTAGTTTGAGCGGTTGCCTTCCTTTGAGCGGTTGCCTTTGTTTGAGCGGTTGCCTTAGTTTGAGGTGTTGCCTTAGTTTGAGCGGTTGCCTTAGTTTGAGTGGCTGCCTTAGTTTGAGCGGTTGCCTTTGTTTGAGCGGTTGCCTTATTTGAGGTGTTGCCTCAGTTTGAGGGGCTGTCTTAGTTTGAGGGGCTGCCTTAGTTTGAGGTGTTGTCTTAGTTTGTGCGGTTGCCTTAGTTTGAGGGGTTGCTTGAGTTTGAGCGGTTGCCTTAGTTTGAGGGACGGCCTTAGTTTGAGCGGTTGCCTTAGTTTGAGGGGATGCCTTAGTTTGTGAGTCTGCCTTAGTTTGAGCGGTTGCCTTAGTTTGAGCGGTTGCCTTAGTTTGAGAGTCTGCCTTAGTTTGAGCGGTTGCCTTAGTTTGAGCGGTTGCCTTAGTTTGAGAGTCTGCCTTAGTTTAAGCGGTTGCCTTAGTTTGAGCAGTTGACTCAGTTTGAGCGGTTGCCTTAGTTTGAGAGTCTGCCTTAGTTTGAGCGGTTGCCTTAGTTTGAGCGGTTGCCTGAATTTGAGAGACTGCCTTAGTTTGAGCGGTTGCCTTAGTTTGAGCGGTTGCCTCGGTTTGAGCGGTTGCCTCAGTTTGAGAGTCTGCCTTAGTTTGAGCGGTTGCCTTAGTTTGAGGGGCTGCCTTAGTTTGAGCGGTTGCCTTAGTTTGAGCGGTTGCCTTAGTTTGAGAGTCTGCCTTAGGTTGAGCGGTTGCCTTAGTTTGAGCGTTTTCCTTAGTTTCAGTGGTTGCCTTAGTTTGAGAGTCTGCCTTAGGTTGAGCGGTTGCCTTAGTTTGAGCGGTTGCCTTAGTTTGAGAGTCTGCCTTAATTTGAGCGGTTGCCTTAGTTTGAGCGGTTGCCTTAGTTTGAGAGTCTGCCTTAGTTTGAGCGGTTGCCTTAGTTTGAGAGTCTGCCTTAGTTTGAGCGTTTGCCTTAGTTTGAGCATTTGCCTTAGTTTGAGCGGTTGCCTTAGTTTCAGAGTCTGCTTTAGTTTGAGCGGTTGCCTTAGTTTGAGCGGTTGCCTTATTTTGAGAGTCTGCCTTAGTTTGAGCGGTTGCCTTAGTTTGAGCAGTTGCCTGAATTTGAGAGTCTGCCTTAGTTTGAGCGGTTGCCTTAGTTTGAGCGGTTGCCTTAGTTTGAGAGTCTGCCTTAGTTTGAGCGGTTGCCTTAGTTTGAGCGGTGGCCTTAGTTTGAGCAGTTGCCTCAGTTTGAGCGGTTGCCTCAGTTTGAGAGTCTGCCTTAGTTTGACCGGTTGCCTTAGTTTGAGCGGTTGCCTTCCTTTGAGCGGTCGCCTTTGTTTGAGCGGTTGCCTTAGTTTGAGGTGTTGCCTTAGTTTGAGCGGTTGCCTTAGTTTGAGGGGCTGCCTTAGTTTGCGCGGTTGCCTTAGTTTCAGCGGTTGCCTTAGTTTGAGCGGTTGCCTTAGTTTGAGGGGCTGCCTTAGTTTGAGGTGTTGTCTTAGTTTTTGCGGTTGCCTTAGTTTGAGGGGCTGCCTCAGTTTGATCGGTTGCCTTAGTTTGAGCGGTTGCCTCAGTGTGAGAGTCTGCCTTAGTTTGAGCGGCTGCCTTAGTTTGAGGGTCTGCCTTAGTTTGAGCTGTTGCCTTAGTTTGAGGGGATGCCTTAGTTTGAGGGGTTGCCTTAGTTTGAGGGATTGCCTACCTTTGAGCGGTTGCCTTTGTTTGTGCGGCTGCCTTAGTTTGAGGGGCTGCCTTAGTTTGAGCGGTTGCCTTAGTTTGAGAGTCTGCCTTAGGTTGAGCGGTTGCCTTAGTTTGAGCGGTTGCCTTAGTTTGAGAGTCTGCCTTAGTTTGAGCGGTTGCCTTAATTTGAGCATTTGCCTTAGTTTGAGCGGTTGCCTTAGTATGAGAGTCTGCCTTACTTTGAGCGGTTGCCTTAGTTTGAGCGGTTGCCTTAGTTTGAGAGTCTGCCTTAGTT
This sequence comes from Heterodontus francisci, assembly GCF_036365525.1. Classification (NCBI taxonomy): domain Eukaryota; kingdom Metazoa; phylum Chordata; class Chondrichthyes; order Heterodontiformes; family Heterodontidae; genus Heterodontus; species Heterodontus francisci. The sequence continues at coordinate 3,924,109 of NC_090408.1, forward strand.
TGAGCGATTGCCTTAGTTTGAGCTGTTGCCTGAATTTGAGAGTCTGCCTTAGTTTGAGCGGTTGCCTTAGTTTGAGCGGTTGCCTTAGTTTGAGAGTCTGCCTTAGTTTGAGCGGTTGCCTTAGTTTGAGCGGTGGCCTTAGTTTGAGCGGTCGCCTCAGTTTGAGCGGTTGCCTCAGTTTGAGAGTCTGCCTTAGTTGGAGCGGTTGCCTTCGTTTGAGCGGTTGCCTTAGATTGAGGGGTTGCCTTAGTTTGAGCGGTTGCCTTAGTTTGAGGGGTTGCCTTAGTTTCAGGGGTTGCCTTCCTTTGAGCGGTTGCCTTAGTATGAGGGGTTGCCTTAGTTTGAGGGGTTGCCTTAGTATGAGGGGTTGCCTTAGTTTGAGGGGTTGCCTTAGTTTGAGCGGTTGCCTTATTTTGAGGGGTTGCCTTAGTTTGAGCGGTTGCCTTAGTTTGAGGGGCTGCCTTAGTTTGAGCGGTTGCCTTAGTTTGAGGGGTTGCCTTAGTTTAAGGGGCTGCCTTAGTTTGAGGGTCTGCCTTAGTTTGAGCGGTTGCCTTAGTTTGAGCGGCTGCCTTAGTTTGAGCGGTTGCCTTAGTTTGAGGATCTGCCTTAGTTTGAGCGGTTGCCTTAGTTTGAGCGGTTGCCTTAGTTTGAGGGTCTGCCTTAGTTTGAGCGGTTGCCTTAGTTTCAGCGGTTGCCTTAGTTTGAGCGGCTGCCTTAGTTTCAGCGGATGCCTTAGTTTGATGGGTTGCCTTTGTTTGAACGGTTGCCTTAGTTTGAGATTCTGCCTTAGTTTGAGCGGTTGCCTTATTTTGAGGGGCTGCCTTAGTTTGAGCGGTTGCCTTAGTTTGAGAAGTTGCCTTTGTTTGAGCGGTTGCCTTAGTTTGAGAGTCTGCCTTAGTATGAGCGGTTGCCTTAGTTTGAGGGTCTGCCTTATTTTGAGCGGTTGCCTTAGTTTCAGCGGTTGCCTTAGTTTGAGGGTCTGCCTTAGTTTGAGGTGTTGCCTTAGTTTGAGCGGTTGGCTAAGTTTGATGGGCTGCCTTAGTTTGAGCGGTTGCCTTAGTTTGAGCGGTTGCCTTTGTTTGAGCGGTTGCCTCAGTTTGAGGTGTTGCCTCAGTTTGAGGGGCTGTCTTAGTTTGAGGGGCTGCCTTAGTTTGAGGTGTTGTCTTAGTTTGTGCGGTTGCCTTAGTTTGAGGGGCTGCCTTAGTTTGAGCGGTTGCCTTAGTTTGAGCGGTTGCCTCAGTTTGAGAGTCTGCCTTAGTTTGAGCGGTTGCCTTAGTTTGAGGGTCTGCCTTAGTTTGAGCGGTTGCCTTAGTTTGAGGGGATGCCTTAGTTTGTGAGTCTGCCTTAGTTTGAGCGGTTGCCTTAGTTTGAGAGTCTGCCTTAGTTTAAGCGGTTGCCTTAGTTTGAGCAGTTGACTTAGTTTGAGCGGTTGCCTTAGTTTGAGACTCTGCCTTAGTTTGAGCGGTTGCCTTAGTTTGAGCAGTTGCCTGAATTTGAGAGACTGCCTTAGTTTGAGCGGTTGCCTTAGTTTGAGCGGTTGCCTCAGTTTGAGCGGTTGCCTCAGTTTGAGAGTCTGCCTTAGTTTGAGCGGTTGCCTTAGTTTGAGGGGCTGCCTTAGTTTGAGCGGTTGCCTTAGTTTCAGCGGTTGCCTTTGTTTGAGAGTCTGCCTTAGTATGAGCGGTTGCCTTAGTTTCAGCGGTTGCCTTAGTTTGAGAGTCTGCCTTAGGTTGAGCGGTTGAAATTGTTTGAGCGGTTGCCTTAGTTTCAGTGGTTGCCTTAGTTTGAGAGTCTGCCTTAGGTTGAGCGGTTGCCTTAGTTTGAGCGGTTGCCTTAGTTAGAGAGTCTGCCTTAGTTTGAGCGGTTGCCTTAGTTTGAGCGGTTGCCTTAGTTTGAGAGTCTGCCTTAGGTTGAGCGGTTGCCTTAGTTTGAGCGGTTGCCTTAGTTTGAGAGTCTGCCTTAGTTTGAGCGGTTGCCTTAGTTTGAGCATTTGCCTTAGTTTGAGCGGTTGCCTTAGTATGAGAGTCTGCCTTACTTTGAACGGTTGCCTTAGTTTGAGCGGTTGCCTTAGTTTGAGAGTCTGCCTTAGTTTGAGCGGTTGCCTTAGTTTGATCGGTTGCCTGAATTTGAGAGTCTGCCTTAGTTTGAGCGGTTGCCTTAGTTTGAGCGGTTGCCTTAGTTTGAGAGTCTGCCTTAGTTTGAGCGGTTGCCTTAGTTTGAGCGGTGGCCTTAGTTTGAGCGGTTGCCTCAGTTTGAGCGGTTGCCTCAGTTTGAGAGTCTGCCTTAGTTTGAGCGGTTGCCTTCGTTTGAGCGGTTGCCTTCCTTTGAGCGGTTGCCTTTGTTTGAGCGGTTGCCTTAGTTTGAGGTGTTGCCTTAGTTTGAGCGGTTGCCTTAGTTTGAGTGGCTGCCTTAGTTTGAGCGGTTGCCTTAGTTTGAGCGGTTGCCTCAGTTTGAGAGTCTGCCTTAGTTTGAGGGGTTGCCTTAGTTTGAGCGGTTGCCTTCCTTTGAGCGGTTGCCTTAGTTTGAGCGGTTGCCTTTGTTTGAGCGGTTGCCTTAGTTTGAGGTGTTGCCTTAGTTTGAGCGGTTGCCTTAGTTTGAGTGGCTGCCTTAGTTTGAGCGGTTGCCTTTGTTTGAGCGGTTGCCTTAGTTTGAGGTGTTGCCTCAGTTTGAGGGGCTGTCTTAGTTTGAGGGGCTGCCTTAGTTTGAGGTGTTGTCTTAGTTTGTGCGGTTGCCTTAGTTTGAGGGGCTGCCTGAGTTTGAGCGGTTGCCTTAGTTTGAGCGGTTGCCTCAGTTTGAGAGTCTGCCTTAGTTTGAGCGGTTGCCTTAGTTTGAGGGACGGCCTTAGTTTGAGCGGTTGCCTTAGTTTGAGCGGATGCCTTAGTTTGTGAGTCTGCCTTAGTTTGAGCGGTTGCCTTAGTTTGAGCGGTTGCCTTAGTTTGAGAGTCTGCCTTAGTTTGAGCGGTTGCCTTACTTTGAGCGGTTGCCTTAGTTTGAGAGTCTGCCTTAGTTTAAGCGGTTGCCTTAGTTTGAGCAGTTGACTGAGTTTGAGCGGTTGCCTTAGTTTGAGAGTCTGCCTTAGTTTGAGCGGTTGCCTTAGTTTGAGCGGTTGCCTGAATTTGAGAGACTGCCTTAGTTTGAGCGGTTCCCTTAGTTTGAGCGGTTGCCTGAATTTGAGAGACTGCCTTAGTTTGAGCGGTTGCCTTAGTTTGAGCGGTTGCCTCAGTTTGAGCGGTTGCCTCAGTTTGAGAGTTTGCCTTAGTTTGAGCGGTTGCCTTAGTTTGAGGGGCTGCCTTAGTTTGAGCGGTTGCCTTAGTTTCAGCGGTTGCCTTAGATTGAGAGTCTGCCTTAGGTTGAGCGGTTGCCTTAGTTTGAGCGGTTGCCTTAGTTTCAGTGGTTGCCTTAGTTTGAGAGTCTGCCTCAGTTTGAGCGGCTGCCTTAGTTTGAGCAGTTGCCTTAGTTTGAGAGTCTGCCTTAGTTTGAGCGGTTGCCTTAGTTTGAGCGGTTGCCTTAGTTTGAGAGTCTGCCTTAGGTTGAGCGGTTGCCTTAGTTTGAGCGGTTGCCTTAGTTTGAGAGTCTGCCTTAGTTTGAGCGGTTGCCTTAGTTTGAGCATTTGCCTTAGTTTGAGCGGTTGCCTTAGTATGAGAGCCTGCCTTACTTTGAGCGGTTGCCTTAGTTTGAGAGTCTGCCTTAGTTTAAGCGGTTGCCTTAGTTTGAGCAGTTGACTGAGTTTGAGCGGTTGCCTTAGTTTGAGAGTCTGCCTTAGTTTGAGCGGTTGCCTTAGTTTGAGCGGTTGCCTGAATTTGAGAGACTGCCTTAGTTTGAGCGGTTCCCTTAGTTTGAGCGGTTGCCTGAATTTGAGAGACTGCCTTAGTTTGAGCGGTTGCCTTAGTTTGAGCGGTTGCCTTAGTTTGAGCGGTTGCCTTAGTTTCAGTGGTTGCCTTAGTTTGAGAGTCTGCCTCAGGTTGAGCGGTTGCCTTAGTTTGAGCGGTTGCCTTAGTTTGAGAGTCTGCCTTAGTTTGAGCGGTTGCCTTAGTTTGAGCGGTTGCCTTAGTTTGAGAGTCTGCCTTAGGTTGAGCGGCTGCCTTAGTTTGAGCGGTTGCCTTAGTTTGAGAGTCTGCCTTAGTTTGAGCGGTTGCCTTAGTTTGAGCATTTGCCTTAGTTTGAGCGGTTGCCTTAGTATGAGAGTCTGCCTTACTTTGAGCGGTTGCCTTAGTTTGAGCGGTTGCCTTAGTTTGAGAGTCTGCCTTAGTTTGAGCGGTTGCCTTAGTTTGAGCTGTTGCCTGAATTTGAGAGTCTGCCTTAGTTTGAGCGGTTGCCTTAGTTTGAGCGGTTGCCTTAGTTTGAGCGGTGGCCTTAGTTTGAGCGGTCGCCTCAGTTTGAGCGGTTGCCTCAGTTTGAGAGTCTGCCTTAGTTGGAGCGGTTGCCTTCGTTTGAGCGGTTGCCTTCCTTTGAGCGGTTGCCTTTGTTTGAGCGGTTGCCTTAGTTTGAGGTGTTGCCTTTGTTTGAGCGGTTGCCTTATTTGAGGTGTTGCCTCAGTTTGAGGGGCTGTCTTAGTTTGAGGGGCTGCCTTAGTTTGAGGTGTTGTCTTAGTATGTGCGGTTGCCTTAGTTTGAGGGACGGCCTTAGTTTGAGCGGTTGCCTTAGTTTGAGGGGATGCCTTAGTTTGTGAGTCTGCCTTAGTTTGAGCGGTTGCCTTAGTTTGAGCGGTTGCCTTAGTTTGAGAGTCTGCCTTAGTTTGAGCGGTTGCCTTAGTTTGAGCGGTTGCCTTAGTTTGAGAGTCTGCCTTAGTTTAAGCGGTTGCCTTAGTTTGAGCAGTTGACTGAGTTTGAGCGGTTGCCTTAGTTTGAGAGTCTGCCTTAGTTTGAGCGGTTGCCTTAGTTTGAGCGGTTGCCTGAATTTGAGAGACTGCCTTAGTTTGAGCGGTTGCCTTAGTTTGAGCGGTTGCCTCGGTTTGAGCGGTTGCCTCAGTTTGAGAGTCTGCCTTAGTTTGAGCGGTTGCCTTAGTTTGAGGGGCTGCCTTAGTTTGAGCGGTTGCCTTAGTTTGAGCGGTTGCCTTAGTTTGAGAGTCTGCCTTAGGTTGAGCGGTTGCCTTAGTTTGAGCGTTTGCCTTAGTTTCAGTGGTTGCCTTAGTTTGAGAGTCTGCCTTAGGTTGAGCGGTTGCCTTAGTTTGAGCGGTTGCCTTAGTTTGAGAGTCTGCCTTAATTTGAGCGGTTGCCTTAGTTTGAGCGGTTGCCTTAGTTTGAGAGTCTGCCTTAGTTTGAGCGGTTGCCTTAGTTTGAGAGTCTGCCTTAGTTTGAGCGGTTGCCTTAGTTTGAGCATTTGCCTTAGTTTGAGCAGTTGCCTTAGTTTCAGAGTCTGCTTTAGTTTGAGCGGTTGCCTTAGTTTGAGCGGTTGCCTTATTTTGAGAGTCTGCCTTAGTTTGAGCGGTTGCCTTAGTTTGAGCAGTTGCCTGAATTTGAGAGTCTGCCTTAGTTTGAGCGGTTGCCTTAGTTTGAGCGGTTGCCTTAGTTTGAGAGTCTGCCTTAGTTTGAGCGGTTGCCTTAGTTTGAGCGGTTGCCTTATTTTGAGGGGTTGCCTTAGTTTGAGCGGTTGCCTTAGTTTGAGGGGCTGCCTTAGTTTGAGCGGTTGCCTTAGTTTGAGGGGTTGCCTTAGTTTAAGGGGCTGCCTTAGTTTGAGGGTCTGCCTTAGTTTGAGCGGTTGCCTTAGTTTGAGCGGCTGCCTTAGTTTGAGCGGTTGCCTTAGTTTGAGGATCTGCCTTAGTTTGAGCGGTTGCCTTAGTTTGAGCGGTTGCCTTAGTTTGAGGGTCTGCCTTAGTTTGAGCGGTTGCCTTAGTTTCAGCGGTTGCCTTAGTTTGAGCGGTTGCCTTAGTTTCAGCGGATGCCTTAGTTTGATGGGTTGCCTTTGTTTGAACGGTTGCCTTAGTTTGAGATTCTGCCTTAGTTTGAGCGGTTGCCTTATTTTGAGGGGCTGCCTTAGTTTGAGCGGTTGCCTTAGTTTGAGAAGTTGCCTTTGTTTGAGCGGTTGCCTTAGTTTGAGAGTCTGCCTTAGTATGAGCGGTTGCCTTAGTTTGAGGGTCTGCCTTAGTTTGAGCGGTTGCCTTAGTTTCAGCGGTTGCCTTAGTTTGAGGGTCTGCCTTAGTTTGAGGTGTTGCCTTAGTTTGAGCGGTTGGCTAAGTTTGATGGGCTGCCTTAGTTTGAGCGGTTGCCTTAGTTTGAGCGGTTGCCTTTGTTTGAGCGGTTGCCTCAGTTTGAGGTGTTGCCTCAGTTTGAGGGGCTGTCTTAGTTTGAGGGGCTGTCTTAGTTTGAGGTGTTGTCTTAGTTTGTGCGGTTGCCTTAGTTTGAGGGGCTGCCTTAGTTTGAGCGGTTGCCTTAGTTTGAGCGGTTGCCTCAGTTTGAGAGTCTGCCTTAGTTTGAGCGGTTGCCTTAGTTTGAGGGTCTGCCTTAGTTTGAGCGGTTGCCTTAGTTTGAGGGGATGCCTTAGTTTGTGAGTCTGCCTTAGTTTGAGCGGTTGCCTTAGTTTGAGAGTCTGCCTTAGTTTAAGCGGTTGCCTTAGTTTGAGCAGTTGACTTAGTTTGAGCGGTTGCCTTAGTTTGAGACTCTGCCTTAGTTTGAGCGGGTGCCTTAGTTTGAGCAGTTGCCTGAATTTGAGAGACTGCCTTAGTTTGAGCGGTTGCCTTAGTTTGAGCGGTTGCCTCAGTTTGAGCGGTTGCCTCAGTTTGAGAGTCTGCCTTAGTTTGAGCGGTTGCCTTAGTTTGAGGGGCTGCCTTAGTTTGAGCGGTTGCCTTAGTTTCAGCGGTTGCCTTAGTTTGAGAGTCTGCCTTAGTATGAGCGGTTGCCTTAGTTTCAGCGGTTGCCTTAGTTTGAGAGTCTGCCTTAGGTTGAGCGGTTGAAATTGTTTGAGCGGTTGCCTTAGTTTCAGTGGTTGCCTTAGTTTGCGAGTCTGCCTTAGGTTGAGCGGTTGCCTTAGTTTGAGCGGTTGCCTTAGTTAGAGAGTCTGCCTTAGTTTGAGCGGTTGCCTTAGTTTGAGCGGTTGCCTTAGTTTGAGAGTCTGCCTTAGGTTGAGCGGTTGCCTTAGTTTGAGCGGTTGCCTTAGTTTGAGAGTCTGCCTTAGTTTGAGCGGTTGCCTTAGTTTGAGCATTTGCCTTAGTTTGAGCGGTTGCCTTAGTATGAGAGTCTGCCTTACTTTGAACGGTTGCCTTAGTTTGAGCGGTTGCCTTAGTTTGAGAGTCTGCCTTAGTTTGAGCGGTTGCCTTAGTTTGATCGGTTGCCTGAATTTGAGAGTCTGCCTTAGTTTGAGCGGTTGCCTTAGTTTGAGCGGTTGCCTTAGTTTGAGAGTCTTTCTTAGTTTGAGCGGTTGCCTTAGTTTGAGCGGTGGCCTTAGTTTGAGCGGTTGCCTCAGTTTGAGCGGTTGCCTCAGTTTGAGAGTCTGCCTTAGTTAGAGCGGTTGCCTTAGTTTGAGGTGTTGCCTTAGTTTGAGCGGTTGCCTTAGTTTGAGTGGCTGCCTTAGTTTGAGCGGTTGCCTTAGTTTGAGCGGTTGCCTCAGTTTGAGAGTCTGCCTTAGTTTGAGGGGTTGCCTTAGTTTGAGCGGTTGCCTTCCTTTGAGCGGTTGCCTTTGTTTGAGCGGTTGCCTTAGTTTGAGGTGTTGCCTTAGTTTGAGCGGTTGCCTTAGTTTGAGTGGCTGCCTTAGTTTGAGCGGTTGCCTTTGTTTGAGCGGTTGCCTTAGTTTGAGGTGTTGCCTCAGTTTGAGGGGCTGTCTTAGTTTGAGGGGCTGCCTTAGTTTGAGGTGTTGTCTTAGTTTGTGCGGTTGCCTTAGTTTGAGGGGCTGCCTGAGTTTGAGCGGTTGCCTTAGTTTGAGCGGTTGCCTCAGTTTGAGAGTCTGCCTTAGTTTGAGCGGTTGCCTTAGTTTGAGGGACGGCCTTAGTTTGAGCGGTTGCCTTAGTTTGAGCGGATGCCTTAGTTTGTGAGTCTGCCTTAGTTTGAGCGGTTGCCTTAGTTTGAGCGGTTGCCTTAGTTTGAGAGTCTGCCTTAGTTTGAGCGGTTGCCTTAGTTTGAGCGGTTGCCTTAGTTTGAGAGTCTGCCTTAGTTTAAGCGGTTGCCTTAGTTTGAGCAGTTGACTGAGTTTGAGCGGTTGTCTTAGTTTGAGAGTCTGCCTTAGTTTGAGCGGTTGCCTTAGTTTGAGCGGTTGCCTGAATTTGAGAGACTGCCTTAGTTTGAGCGGTTCCCTTAGTTTGAGCGGTTGCCTGAATTTGAGAGACTGCCTTAGTTTGAGCGGTTGCCTTAGTTTGAGCGGTTGCCTCAGTTTGAGCGGTTGCCTCAGTTTGAGAGTTTGCCTTAGTTTGAGCGGTTGCCTTAGTTTGAGGGGCTGCCTTAGTTTGAGCGGTTGCCTTAGTTTCAGCGGTTGCCTTAGATTGAGAGTCTGCCTTAGGTTGAGCGGTTGCCTTAGTTTGAGCGGTTGCCTTAGTTTCAGTGGTTGCCTTAGTTTGAGAGTCTGCCTCAGTTTGAGCGGCTGCCTTAGTTTGAGCAGTTGCCTTAGTTTGAGAGTCTGCCTTAGTTTGAGCGGTTGCCTTAGTTTGAGCGGTTGCCTTAGTTTGAGAGTCTGCCTTAGGTTGAGCGGTTGCCTTAGTTTGAGCGGTTGCCTTAGTTTGAGAGTCTGCCTTAGTTTGAGCGGTTGCCTTAGTTTGAGCATTTGCCTTAGTTTGAGCGGTTGCCTTAGTATGAGAGTCTGCCTTACTTTGAGCGGTTGCCTTAGTTTGAGAGTCTGCCTTAGTTTAAGCGGTTGCCTTAGTTTGAGCAGTTGACTGAGTTTGAGCGGTTGCCTTAGTTTGAGAGTCTGCCTTAGTTTGAGCGGTTGCCTTAGTTTGAGCGGTTGCCTGAATTTGAGAGACTGCCTTAGTTTGAGCGGTTCCCTTAGTTTGAGCGGTTGCCTGAATTTGAGAGACTGCCTTAGTTTGAGCGGTTGCCTTAGTTTGAGCGGTTGCCTCAGTTTGAGCGGTTGCCTCAGTTTGAGAGTTTGCCTTAGTTTGAGCGGTTGCCTTAGTTTGAGGGGCTGCCTTAGTTTGAGCGGTTGCCTTAGTTTCAGCGGTTGCCTTAGTTTGAGAGTCTGCCTTAGGTTGAGCGGTTGCCTTAGTTTGAGCGGTTGCCTTAGTTTCAGTGGTTGCCTTAGTTTGAGAGTCTGCCTCAGGTTGAGCGGTTGCCTTAGTTTGAGCGGTTGCCTTAGTTTGAGAGTCTGCCTTAGTTTGAGCGGTTGCCTTAGTTTGAGCGGTTGCCTTAGTTTGAGACTCTGCCTTAGGTTGAGCGGTTGCCTTAGTTTGAGCGGTTGCCTTAGTTTGAGAGTCTGCCTTAGTTTGAGCGGTTGCCTTAGTTTGAGCATTTGCCTTAGTTTGAGCGGTTGCCTTAGTATGAGAGTCTGCCTTACTTTGAGCGGTTGCCTTAGTTTGAGCGGTTGCCTTAGTTTGAGAGTCTGCCTTAGTTTGAGCGGTTGCCTTAGTTTGAGCTGTTGCCTGAATTTGAGAGTCTGCCTTAGTTTGAGCGGTTGCCTTAGTTTGAGCGGTTGCCTTAGTTTGAGAGTCTGCCTTAGTTTGAGCGGTTGCCTTAGTTTGAGCGGTGGCCTTAGTTTGAGCGGTCGCCTCAGTTTGAGCGGTTGCCTCAGTTTGAGAGTCTGCCTTAGTTGGAGCGGTTGCCTTCGTTTGAGCGGTTGCCTTCCTTTGAGCGGTTGCCTTTGTTTGAGCGGTTGCCTTAGTTTGAGGTGTTGCCTTTGTTTGAGCGGTTGCCTTATTTGAGGTGTTGCCTCAGTTTGAGGGGCTGTCTTAGTTTGAGGGGCTGCCTTAGTTTGAGGTGTTGTCTTAGTTTGTGCGGTTGCCTTAGTTTGAGGGACGGCCTTAGTTTGAGCGGTTGCCTTAGTTTGAGGGGATGCCTTAGTTTGTGAGTCTGCCTTAGTTTGAGCGGTTGCCTTAGTTTGAGCAGTTGACTCAGTTTGAGCGGTTGCCTTAGTTTGAGAGTCTGCCTTAGTTTGAGCGGTTGCCTTAGTTTGAGCGGTTGCCTTAGTTTGAGAGTCTGCCTTAGTTTAAGCGGTTGCCTTAGTTTGAGCAGTTGACTCAGTTTGAGCGGTTGCCTTAGTTTGAGAGTCTGCCTTAGTTTGAGCGGTTGCCTTAGTTTGAGCGGTTGCCTGAATTTGAGAGACTGCCTTAGTTTGAGCGGTTGCCTTAGTTTGAGCGGTTGCCTCGGTTTGAGCGGTCGCCTCAGTTTGAGAGTCTGCCTTAGTTTGAGCGGTTGCCTTAGTTTGAGGGGCTGCCTTAGTTTGAGCGGTTGCCTTAGTTTGAGCGGTTGCCTTAGTTTGAGAGTCTGCCTTAGGTTGAGCGGTTGCCTTAGTTTGAGCGTTTGCCTTAGTTTCAGTGGTTGCCTTAGTTTGAGAGTCTGCCTTAGGTTGAGCGGTTGCCTTAGTTTGAGCGGTTGCCTTAGTTTGAGAGTCTGCCTTAATTTGAGCGGTTGCCTTAGTTTGAGCGGTTGCCTTAGTTTGAGAGTCTGCCTTAGTTTGAGCGGTTGCCTTAGTTTGAGAGTCTGCCTTAGTTTGAGCGGTTGCCTTAGTTTGAGCATTTGCCTTAGTTTGAGCGGTTGCCTTAGTTTCAGAGTCTGCTTTAGTTTGAGCGGTTGCCTTAGTTTCAGCGGTTGCCTTATTTTGAGAGTCTGCCTTAGTTTGAGCGGTTGCCTTAGTTTGAGCAGTTGCCTGAATTTGAGAGTCTGCCTTAGTTTGAGCGGTTGCCTTAGTTTGAGCGGTTGCCTTAGTTTGAGAGTCTGCCTTAGTTTGAGCGGTTGCCTTAGTTTGAGCGGTGGCCTTAGTTTGAGCAGTTGCCTCAGTTTGAGCGGTTGCCTCAGTTTGAGAGTCTGCCTTAGTTTGACCGGTTGCCTTAGTTTGAGCGGTTGCCTTCCTTTGAGCGGTCGCCTTTGTTTGAGCGGTTGCCTTAGTTTGAGGTGTTGCCTTAGTTTGAGCGGTTGCCTTAGTTTGAGGGGCTGCCTTAGTTTGCGCGGTTGCCTTAGTTTCAGCGGTTGCCTTAGTTTGAGCGGTTGCCTTAGTTTGAGGGGCTGCCTTAGTTTGAGGTGTTGTCTTAGTTTTTGCGGTTGCCTTAGTTTGAGGGGCTGCCTCAGTTTGATCGGTTGCCTTAGTTTGAGCGGTTGCCTCAGTGTGAGAGTCTGCCTTAGTTTGAGCGGCTGCCTTAGTTTGAGGGTCTGCCTTAGTTTGAGCTGTTGCCTTAGTTTGAGGGGATGCCTTAGTTTGAGGGGTTGCCTTAGTTTGAGGGATTGCCTACCTTTGAGCGGTTGCCTTTGTTTGTGCGGCTGCCTTAGTTTGAGGGGCTGCCTTAGTTTGAGAGTCTGCCTTAGGTTGAGCGGTTGCCTTAGTTTGAGCGGTTGCCTTAGTTTGAGAGTCTGCCTTAGTTTGAGCGGTTGCCTTAGTTTGAGCATTTGCCTTAGTTTGAGCGGTTGCCTTAGTATGAGAGTCTGCCTTACTTTGAGCGGTTGCCTTAGTTTGAGCGGTTGCCTTAGTTTGAGCGGTTGCCTTAGTTTGAGAGTCTGCCTTAGTTTGAGCGGTTGCCTTAGTTTGAGCGGTGGCCTTAGTTTGAGCGGTCGCCTCAGTTTGAGCGGTTGCCTCAGTTTGAGAGTCTGCCTTAGTTGGAGCGGTTGCCTTCGTTTGAGCGGTTGCCTTAGATTGAGGGGTTGCCTTAGTTTGAGCGGTTGCCTTAGTTTGAGCTGTTGCCTGAATTTGAGAGTCTGCCTTAGTTTGAGCGGTTGCCTTAGTTTGAGCGGTTGCCTTAGTTTGAGAGTCTGCCTTAGTTTGAGCTGTTGCCTGAATTTGAGAGTCTGCCTTAGTTTGAGCGGTTGCCTTAGTTTGAGCGGTTGCCTTAGTTTGAGAGTCTGCCTTAGTTTGAGCGGTTGCCTTAGTTTGAGCGGTGGCCTTAGTTTGAGCGGTCGCCTCAGTTTGAGCGGTTGCCTCAGTTTGAGAGTCTGCCTTAGTTGGAGCGGTTGCCTTCGTTTGAGCGGTTGCCTTAGATTGAGGGGTTGCCTTAGTTTGAGCGGTTGCCTTAGTTTGAGAGGTTGCCTTAGTTTCAGGGGTTGCCTTCCTTTGAGCGGTTGCCTTAGTATGAGGGGTTGCCTTAGTTTGAGGGGTTGCCTTAGTATGAGGGGTTGCCTTAGTTTGAGGGGTTGCCTTAGTTTGAGCGGTTGCCTTATTTTGAGGGGTTGCCTTAGTTTGAGCGGTTGCCTTAGTTTGAGGGGCTGCCTTAGTTTGAGCGGTTGCCTTAGTTTGAGGGGTTGCCTTAGTTTAAGGGGCTGCCTTAGTTTGAGGGTCTGCCTTAGTTTGAGCGGTTGCCTTAGTTTGAGCGGCTGCCTTAGTTTGAGCGGTTGCCTTAGTTTGAGGATCTGCCTTAGTTTGAGCGGTTGCCTTAGTTTGAGCGGTTGCCTTAGTTTGAGGGTCTGCCTTAGTTTGAGCGGTTGCCTTAGTTTCAGCGGTTGCCTTAGTTTGAGCGGTTGCCTTAGTTTCAGCGGATGCCTTAGTTTGATGGGTTGCCTTTGTTTGAACGGTTGCCTTAGTTTGAGATTCTGCCTTAGTTTGAGCGGTTGCCTTATTTTGAGGGGCTGCCTTAGTTTGAGCGGTTGCCTTAGTTTGAGAAGTTGCCTTTGTTTGAGCGGTTGCCTTAGTTTGAGAGTCTGCCTTAGTATGAGCGGTTGCCTTAGTTTGAGGGTCTGCCTTAGTTTGAGCGGTTGCCTTAGTTTCAGCGGTTGCCTTAGTTTGAGGGTCTGCCTTAGTTTGAGGTGTTGCCTTAGTTTGAGCGGTTGGCTAAGTTTGATGGGCTGCCTTAGTTTGAGCGGTTGCCTTAGTTTGAGCGGTTGCCTTTGTTTGAGCGGTTGCCTCAGTTTGAGGTGTTGCCTCAGTTTGAGGGGCTGTCTTAGTTTGAGGGGCTGCCTTAGTTTGAGGTGTTGTCTTAGTTTGTGCGGTTGCCTTAGTTTGAGGGGCTGCCTTAGTTTGAGCGGTTGCCTTAGTTTGAGCGGTTGCCTCAGTTTGAGAGTCTGCCTTAGTTTGAGCGGTTGCCTTAGTTTGAGGGTCTGCCTTAGTTTGAGCGGTTGCCTTAGTTTGAGGGGATGCCTTAGTTTGTGAGTCTGCCTTAGTTTGAGCGGTTGCCTTAGTTTGAGCGGTTGCCTTAGTTTGAGAGTCTGCCTTAGTTTGAGCGGTTGCCTTAGTTTGAGCGGTTGCCTTAGTTTGAGAGTCTGCCTTAGTTTAAGCGGTTAACTTAGTTTGAGCAGTTGACTGAGTTTGAGCGGTTGCCTTAGTTTGAGAGTCTGCCTTAGTTTGAGCGGTTGCCTTAGTTTGAGGGGCTGCCTTAGTTTGAGCGGTTGCCTTAGTTTGAGCGGTTGCCTTAGTTTGAGAGTCTGCCTTAGTATGAGCGTTTCCCTTAGTTTCAGCGGTTGCCTTAGTTTGAGAGTCTGCCTTAGGTTGAGCGGTTGCCTTAGTTTGAGCGGTTGCCTTAGTTTCAGTGGTTGCCTTAGTTTGAGAGTCTGCCTTAGGTTGAGTGGTTGCCTAAGTTTGAGCGGTTGCCTTAGTTTGAGAGTCTGCCTTAGTTTGAGCGGTTGCCTTAGTTTGAGAGTCTGCCTTAGTTTGAGCGGTTGCCTTAGTTTGAGCGGTTGCCTCAGTTTGAGAGTCTGCCTTAGTTTGAGCGGTTGCCTTAGTTTGAGCATTTGCCTTAGTTTGAGTGTTTGGCTTAGTTTGAGAGTCTGCCTCAGTTTGAGCGGTTGCCTGAGTTTGAGCGGTTGCCTTAGTTTGAGAATCTGCCTTAGTTTGAGCGGTTGCCTTAGTTTGAGCGGTTGCCTGAATTTGAGAGTCTGCCTTAGTTTGAGCGGTTGCCTTAGTTTGAGCGGTTGCCTTAGTTTGAGAGTCTGCCTTAGTTTGAGCGGTCGCCTTAGTTTGAGCGGTGGCCTTAGTTTGAGGGCTTGCCTTAGTTTGAGGGGTTGCCTTAGTTTGAGAGGTTGCCTTAGTTTGAGTGCTTGCCTTAGTTTGAGGGGCTGTCTTAGTTTGAGCGGTTGCCTTAGTTTGAGTGGTTGCCTTAGTTTGAGGGGTTGCCTTAGTTTGAGTGCTTGCCTTAGTTTGAGGGGCTGTCTTAGTTTGAGGGGCTGTCTTAGTTTGAGCGGTTGCCTTAGTTTGAGTGGTAGCCTTAGTTTGAGGGGCTGCCGAGGTTTGAGCGGTTGCCTTAGTTTGAGGTGTTGCCTTAGTTTGAGTGGTTGCCTTAGTTTGAGAGTCTGCCTTAGATTGATTGGCTGCCTTGCTTTGAGCGGTTGCCTTAGTTTGAGGGCTTGCCTTAGTTTGAGAGTCTGCCTTAGTTTGAGGGGTTGCCTTAGTTTGAGCGGTTGCCTTAGTTTGAAGGGTTGCCTTAGCTTGAGGGGTTGCCTTAATTTGAGGGGTTGCCTTAGTTTGAGGGGGTGCCTTAGTTTGAGCGGTTGCCTGAGTTTGAGGGGTTGCCTTAGTTTGAGGGGTTGCCTTAGTTTGAGGGGATGCCTTAGTTTGAGCAGTTGCCTTAGTTTGAGCGGTTGACTTAGTTTGAGGGTTGCCTTAGTTTGAGCGGTTGCCTTAGCTTGAGGGGTTGCCTTAGTTTGAGGGGTTGCCTTTGTTTGAGCGGTTGCCTTAGTTTGAGAGTCTGCCTTCGTTTGAGCGGAATCCTTAGTTTGAGGTGCTGCCTTAGTTTGAGCGGTTGCCTTAGTTTGAGCGGTTGCCTGAATTTGAGAGTCTGCCTTAGTTTGAGCGGTTGCCTTAGTTTGAGCGGTTGCCTTAGTTTGAGAGTCTGCCTTAGTTTGAGCGGTCGCCTTAGTTTGAGCGGTGGCCTTAGTTTGAGGGCTTGCCTTAGTTTGAGGGGTTGCCTTAGTTTGAGAGGTGGCCTTAGTTTGAGTGCTTGCCTTAGTTTGAGGGGCTGTCTTAGTTTGAGCGGTTGCCTTAGTTTGAGTGGTTGCCTTAGTTTGAGGGGTTGCCTTAGTTTGAGTGCTTGCCTTAGTTTGAGGGGCTGTCTTAGTTTGAGCGGTTGCCTTAGTTTGAGTGGTAGCCTTAGTTTGAGGGGCTGCCTAGGTTTGAGCGGTTGCCTTAGTTTGAGGTGTTGCCTTAGTTTGAGTGGTTGCCTTAGTTTGAGAGTCTGCCTTAGATTGATTGGCTGCCTTGCTTTGAGCGGTTGCCTTAGTTTGAGGGCTTGCCTTAGTTTGAGAGTCTGCCTCAGTTTGAGGGGTTGCCTTAGTTTGAGCGGTTGCCTTAGTTTGAAGGGTTGCCTTAGCTTGAGGGGTTGCCTTAATTTGAGGGGTTGCCTTAGTTTGAGGGGGTGCCTTAGTTTGAGCGGTTACCTGAGTTTGAGGGGTTGCCTTAGTTTGAGGGGTTGCCTTAGTTTGAGGGGATGCCTTAGTTTGAGCAGTTGCCTTAGTTTGAGGGGTTGACTTAGTTTGAGGGGGTGCCTTAGTTTTAGCGGTTGCCGTAGTTTGAGGGGTTGCCTTAGTTTGAGGGGTTGCCTTTGTTTGAGCGGTTGCCTTAGTTTGACAGTCTGCCTTCGTTTGAGCGGTTGCCTTAGTTTGAGCTGTTGCCTGAATTTGAGAGTCTGCCTTAGTTTGAGCGGTTGCCTTAGTTTGAGCGGTTGCCTTAGTTTGAGAGTCTGCCTTAGTTTGAGCGGTTGCCTTAGTTTGAGCGGTGGCCTTAGTTTGAGCGGTCGCCTCAGTTTGAGCGGTTGCCTCAGTTTGAGAGTCTGCCTTAGTTGGAGCGGTTGCCTTCGTTTGAGCGGTTGCCTTAGATTGAGGGGTTGCCTTAGTTTGAGCGGTTGCCTTAGTTTGAGGGGTTGCCTTAGTTTCAGGGGTTGCCTTCCTTTGAGCGGTTGCCTTAGTATGAGGGGTTGCCTTAGTTTGAGGGGTTGCCTTAGTATGAGGGGTTGCCTTAGTTTGAGGGGTTGCCTTAGTTTGAGCGGTTGCCTTATTTTGAGGGGTTGCCTTAGTTTGAGCGGTTGCCTTAGTTTGAGGGGCTGCCTTAGTTTGAGCGGTTGCCTTAGTTTGAGGGGTTGCCTTAGTTTAAGGGGCTGCCTTAGTTTGAGGGTCTGTCTTAGTTTGAGCGGTTGCCTTAGTTTGAGCGGCTGCCTTAGTTTGAGCGGTTGCCTTAGTTTGAGGATCTGCCTTAGTTTGAGCGGTTGCCTTAGTTTGAGCGGTTGCCTTAGTTTGAGGGTCTGCCTTAGTTTGAGCGGTTGCCTTAGTTTCAGCGGTTGCCTTAGTTTGAGCGGTTGCCTTAGTTTCAGCGGATGCCTTAGTTTGACGGGTTGCCTTTGTTTGAACGGTTGCCTTAGTTTGAGATTCTGCCTTAGTTTGAGCGGTTGCCTTATTTTGAGGGGCTGCCTTAGTTTGAGCGGTTGCCTTAGTTTGAGAAGTTGCCTTTGTTTGAGCGGTTGCCTTAGTTTGAGAGTCTGCCTTAGTATGAGCGGTTGCCTTAGTTTGAGGGTCTGCCTTAGTTTGAGCGGTTGCCTTAGTTTCAGCGGTTGCCTTAGTTTGAGGGTCTGCCTTAGTTTGAGGTGTTGCCTTAGTTTGAGCGGTTGGCTAAGTTTGATGGGTTGCCTTAGTTTGAGCGGTTGCCTTAGTTTGAGCGGTTGCCTTTGTTTGAGCGGTTGCCTCAGTTTGAGGTGTTGCCTCAGTTTGAGGGGCTGTCTTAGTTTGAGGGGCTGCCTTAGTTTGAGGTGTTGTCTTAGTTTGTGCGGTTGCCTTAGTTTGAGGGGCTGCCTTAGTTTGAGCGGTTGCCTTAGTTTGAGCGGTTGCCTCAGTTTGAGAGTCTGCCTTAGTTTGAGCGGTTGCCTTAGTTTGAGGGTCTGCCTTAGTTTGAGCGGTTGCCTTAGTTTGAGGGGATGCCTTAGTTTGTGAGTCTGCCTTAGTTTGAGCGGTTGCCTTAGTTTGAGCGGTTGCCTTAGTTTGAGAGTCTGCCTTAGTTTGAGCGGTTGCCTTAGTTTGAGCGGTTGCCTTAGTTTGAGAGTCTGCCTTAGTTTAAGCGGTTAACTTAGTTTGAGCAGTTGACTGAGTTTGAGCGGTTGCCTTAGTTTGAGAGTCTGCCTTAGTTTGAGCGGTTGCCTTAGTTTGAGGGGCTGCCTTAGTTTGAGCGGTTGCCTTAGTTTGAGCGGTTGCCTTAGTTTGAGAGTCTGCCTTAGTATGAGCGTTTCCCTTAGTTTCAGCGGTTGCCTTAGTTTGAGAGTCTGCCTTAGGTTGAGCGGTTGCCTTAGTTTGAGCGGTTGCCTTAGTTTCAGTGGTTGCCTTAGTTTGAGAGTCTGCCTTAGGTTGAGTGGTTGCCTAAGTTTGAGCGGTTGCCTTAGTTTGAGAGTCTGCCTTAGTTTGAGCGGTTGCCTTAGTTTGAGCGGTTGCCTTAGTTTGAGAGTCTGCCTTAGTTTGAGCGGTTGCCTTAGTTTGAGCGGTTGCCTCAGTTTGAGAGTCTGCCTTAGTTTGAGCGGTTGCCTTAGTTTGAGCATTTGCCTTAGTTTGAGTGTTTGGCTTAGTTTGAGAGTCTGCCTTAGTTTGAGCGGTTGACTTAGTTTGAGCGGTTGCCTTAGTTTGAGAATCTGCCTTAGTTTGAGCGGTTGCCTTAGTTTGAGCGGTAGCCTGAATTTGAGAGTCTGCCTTAGTTTGAGCAGTTGCCTTAGTTTGAGCGGTTGCCTTAGTTTGAGAGTCTGCCTTAGTTTGAGCGGTCGCCTTAGTTTGAGCGGTGGCCTTAGTTTGAGGGCTTGCCTTAGTTTGAGGGGTTGCCTTAGTTTGAGAGGTTGCCTTAGTTTGAGTGCTTGCCTTAGTTTGAGGGGCTGTCTTAGTTTGAGCGGTTGCCTTAGTTTGAGTGGTTGCCTTAGTTTGAGGGGTTGCCTTAGTTTGAGTGCTTGCCTTAGTTTGAGGCGCTGTCTTAGTTTGAGGGGCTGTCTTAGTTTGAGCGGTTGCCTTAGTTTGAGTGGTAGCCTTAGTTTGAGGGGCTGCCTAGGTTTGAGCGGTTGCCTTAGTTTGAGGTGTTGCCTTAGTTTGAGTGGTTGCCTTAGTTTGAGAGTCTGCCTTAGATTGATTGGCTGCCTTGCTTTGAGCGGTTGCCTTAGTTTGAGGGCTTGCCTTAGTTTGAGAGTCTGCCTTAGTTTGAGGGGTTGCCTTAGTTTGAGCGGTTGCCTTAGTTTGAAGGGTTGCCTTAGCTTGAGGGGTTGCCTTAATTTGAGGGGTTGCCTTAGTTTGAGGGGGTGCCTTAGTTTGAGCGGTTGCCTGAGTTTGAGGGGTTGCCTTTGTTTGAGGGGTTGCCTTAGTTTGAGGGGATGCCTTAGTTTGAGCAGTTGCCTTAGTTTGAGGGGTTGACTTAGTTTGAGGGGGTGCCTTAGTTTGAGCGGTTGCCTTAGTTTGAGGGGTTGCCTTAGTTTGAGGGGTTGCCTTTGTTTGAGCGGTTGCCTTAGTTTGAGAGTCTGCCTTCGTTTGAGCGGTTTCCTTAGTTTGAGGTGCTGCCTTAGTTTGAGCGGTTGCCTTAGTTTGAGCGGTTGCCTGAATTTGAGAGTCTGTCTTAGTTTGAGCGGTTTCCTTAGTTTGAGCGGTTGCCTTAGTTTGAGAGTCTGCCTTAGTTTGAGCGGTCGCCTTAGTTTGAGCGGTGGCCTTAGTTTGAGGGCTTGCCTTAGTTTGAGGGGTTGCCTTAGTTTGAGAGGTGGCCTTAGTTTGAGTGCTTGCCTTAGTTTGAGGGGCTGTCTTAGTTTGAGCGGTTGCCTTAGTTTGAGTGGTTGCCTTAGTTTGAGGGGTTGCCTTAGTTTGAGTGCTTGCCTTAGTTTGAGGGGCTGTCTTAGTTTGAGCGGTTGCCTTAGTTTGAGTGGTAGCCTTAGTTTGAGGGGCTGCCTAGGTTTGAGCGGTTGCCTTAGATTGAGGGGTTGCCTTAGTTTGAGGGGTTGCCTTAGTTTCAGGGGTTGCCTTCCTTTGAGCGGTTGCCTTAGTATGAGGGGTTGCCTTAGTTTGAGGGGTTGCCTTAGTATGAGGGGTTGCCTTAGTTTGAGGGGTTGCCTTAGTTTGAGCGGTTGCCTTATTTTGAGGGGTTGCCTTAGTTTGAGCGGTTGCCTTAGTTTGAGGGGCTGCCTTAGTTTGAGCGGTTGCCTTAGTTTGAGGGGTTGCCTTAGTTTAAGGGGCTGCCTTAGTTTGAGGGTCTGCCTTAGTTTGAAGGGTTGCCTTAGCTTGAGGGGTTGCCTTAGTTTGAGCGGTTGCCTTAGTTTGAGGATCTGCCTTAGTTTGAGCGGTTGCCTTAGTTTGAGGGGTTGCCTTTGTTTGAGGGGTTGCCTTAGTTTGAGGGGATGCCTTAGTTTGAGCAGTTGCCTTAGTTTGAGGGGTTGACTTAGTTTGAGGGGGTGCCTTAGTTTGAGCGGTTGCCTTAGTTTGAGGGGTTGCCTTAGTTTGAGGGGTTGCCTTTGTTTGAGCGGTTGCCTTAGTTTGAGAGTCTGCCTTCGTTTGAGCGGTTTCCTTAGTTTGAGGTGCTGCCTTAGTTTGAGCGGTTGCCTTAGTTTGAGCGGTTGCCTGAATTTGAGAGTCTGTCTTAGTTTGAGCAGTTGCCTTAGTTTGAGGGGTTGCCTTAGTTTAAGGGGCTGCCTTAGTTTGAGGGTCTGTCTTAGTTTGAGCGGTTGCCTTAGTTTGAGCGGCTGCCTTAGTTTGAGCGGTTGCCTTAGTTTGAGGAGTTGCCTTAGTTTGAGCGGTTGCCTTAGTTTGAGGGTCTGCCTTAGTTTGAGCGGTTGCCTTAGTTTCAGCGGTTGCCTTAGTTTGAGCGGTTGCCTTAGTTTCAGCGGATGCCTTAGTTTGACGGGTTGCCTTTGTTTGAACGGTTGCCTTAGTTTGAGATTCTGCCTTAGTTTGAGCGGTTGCCTTATTTTGAGGGGCTGCCTTAGTTTGAGCGGTTGCCTTAGTTTGAGAAGTTGCCTTTGTTTGAGCGGTTGCCTTAGTTTGAGAGTCTGCCTTAGTATGAGCGGTTGCCTTAGTTTGAGGGTCTGCCTTAGTTTGAGCGGTTGCCTTAGTTTCAGCGGTTGCCTTAGTTTGAGGGTCTGCCTTAGTTTGAGGTGTTGCCTTAGTTTGAGCGGTTGGCTAAGTTTGATGGGTTGCCTTAGTTTGAGCGGTTGCCTTAGTTTGAGCGGTTGCCTTTGTTTGAGCGGTTGCCTCAGTTTGAGGTGTTGCCTCAGTTTGAGGGGCTGTCTTAGTTTGAGGGGCTGCCTTAGTTTGAGGTGTTGTCTTAGTTTGTGCGGTTGCCTTAGTTTGAGGGGCTGCCTTAGTTTGAGCGGTTGCCTTAGTTTGAGCGGTTGCCTCAGTTTGAGAGTCTGCCTTAGTTTGAGCGGTTGCCTTAGTTTGAGGGTCTGCCTTAGTTTGAGCGGTTGCCTTAGTTTGAGGGGATGCCTTAGTTTGTGAGTCTGCCTTAGTTTGAGCGGTTGCCTTAGTTTGAGCGGTTGCCTTAGTTTGAGAGTCTGCCTTAGTTTGAGCGGTTGCCTTAGTTTGAGCGGTTGCCTTAGTTTGAGAGTCTGCCTTAGTTTAAGCGGTTAACTTAGTTTGAGCAGTTGACTGAGTTTGAGCGGTTGCCTTAGTTTGAGAGTCTGCCTTAGTTTGAGCGGTTGCCTTAGTTTGAGGGGCTGCCTTAGTTTGAGCGGTTGCCTTAGTTTGAGCGGTTGCCTTAGTTTGAGAGTCTGCCTTAGTATGAGCGTTTCCCTTAGTTTCAGCGGTTGCCTTAGTTTGAGAGTCTGCCTTAGGTTGAGCGGTTGCCTTAGTTTGAGCGGTTGCCTTAGTTTCAGTGGTTGCCTTAGTTTGAGAGTCTGCCTTAGGTTGAGTGGTTGCCTAAGTTTGAGCGGTTGCCTTAGTTTGAGAGTCTGCCTTAGTTTGAGCGGTTGCCTTAGTTTGAGCGGTTGCCTTAGTTTGAGAGTCTGCCTTAGTTTGAGCGGTTGCCTTAGTTTGAGCGGTTGCCTCAGTTTGAGAGTCTGCCTTAGTTTGAGCGGTTGCCTTAGTTTGAGCATTTGCCTTAGTTTGAGTGTTTGGCTTAGTTTGAGAGTCTGCCTTAGTTTGAGCGGTTGACTTAGTTTGAGCGGTTGCCTTAGTTTGAGAATCTGCCTTAGTTTGAGCGGTTGCCTTAGTTTGAGCGGTAGCCTGAATTTGAGAGTCTGCCTTAGTTTGAGCGGTTGCCTTAGTTTGAGCGGTTGCCTTAGTTTGAGAGTCTGCCTTAGTTTGAGCGGTCGCCTTAGTTTGAGCGGTGGCCTTAGTTTGAGGGCTTGCCTTAGTTTGAGGGGTTGCCTTAGTTTGAGAGGTTGCCTTAGTTTGAGTGCTTGCCTTAGTTTGAGGGGCTGTCTTAGTTTGAGCGGTTGCCTTAGTTTGAGTGGTTGCCTTAGTTTGAGGGGTTGCCTTAGTTTGAGTGCTTGCCTTAGTTTGAGGGGCTGTCTTAGTTTGAGGGGCTGTCTTAGTTTGAGCGGTTGCCTTAGTTTGAGTGGTAGCCTTAGTTTGAGGGGCTGCCTAGGTTTGAGCGGTTGCCTTAGTTTGAGGTGTTGCCTTAGTTTGAGTGGTTGCCTTAGTTTGAGAGTCTGCCTTAGATTGATTGGCTGCCTTGCTTTGAGCGGTTGCCTTAGTTTGAGGGCTTGCCTTAGTTTGAGAGTCTGCCTTAGTTTGAGGGGTTGCCTTAGTTTGAGCGGTTGCCTTAGTTTGAAGGGTTGCCTTAGCTTGAGGGGTTGCCTTAATTTGAGGGGTTGCCTTAGTTTGAGGGGGTGCCTTAGTTTGAGCGGTTGCCTGAGTTTGAGGGGTTGCCTTTGTTTGAGGGGTTGCCTTAGTTTGAGGGGATGCCTTAGTTTGAGCAGTTGCCTTAGTTTGAGGGGTTGACTTAGTTTGAGCGGTTGCCTTAGTTTGAGGGGTTGCCTTAGTTTGAGGGGTTGCCTTTGTTTGAGCGGTTGCCTTAGTTTGAGAGTCTGCCTTCGTTTGAGCGGTTTCCTTAGTTTGAGGTGCTGCCTTAGTTTGAGCGGTTGCCTTAGTTTGAGCGGTTGCCTGAATTTGAGAGTCTGTCTTAGTTTGAGCGGTTTCCTTAGTTTGAGCGGTTGCCTTAGTTTGAGAGTCTGCCTTAGTTTGAGCGGTCGCCTTAGTTTGAGCGGTGGCCTTAGTTTGAGGGCTTGCCTTAGTTTGAGGGGTTGCCTTAGTTTGAGAGGTGGCCTTAGTTTGAGTGCTTGCCTTAGTTTGAGGGGCTGTCTTAGTTTGAGCGGTTGCCTTAGTTTGAGTGGTTGCCTTAGTTTGAGGGGTTGCCTTAGTTTGAGTGCTTGCCTTAGTTTGAGGGGCTGTCTTAGTTTGAGCGGTTGCCTTAGTTTGAGTGGTAGCCTTAGTTTGAGGGGCTGCCTAGGTTTGAGCGGTTGCCTTAGATTGAGGGGTTGCCTTAGTTTGAGGGGTTGCCTTAGTTTCAGGGGTTGCCTTCCTTTGAGCGGTTGCCTTAGTATGAGGGGTTGCCTTAGTTTGAGGGGTTGCCTTAGTATGAGGGGTTGCCTTAGTTTGAGGGGTTGCCTTAGTTTGAGCGGTTGCCTTATTTTGAGGGGTTGCCTTAGTTTGAGCGGTTGCCTTAGTTTGAGGGGCTGCCTTAGTTTGAGCGGTTGCCTTAGTTTGAGGGGTTGCCTTAGTTTAAGGGGCTGCCTTAGTTTGAGGGTCTGCCTTAGTTTGAAGGGTTGCCTTAGCTTGAGGGGTTGCCTTAGTTTGAGCGGTTGCCTTAGTTTGAGGATCTGCCTTAGTTTGAGCGGTTGCCTTAGTTTGAGGGGTTGCCTTTGTTTGAGGGGTTGCCTTAGTTTGAGGGGATGCCTTAGTTTGAGCAGTTGCCTTAGTTTGAGGGGTTGACTTAGTTTGAGGGGGTGCCTTAGTTTGAGCGGTTGCCTTAGTTTGAGGGGTTGCCTTAGTTTGAGGGGTTGCCTTTGTTTGAGCGGTTGCCTTAGTTTGAGAGTCTGCCTTCGTTTGAGCGGTTTCCTTAGTTTGAGGTGCTGCCTTAGTTTGAGCGGTTGCCTTAGTTTGAGCGGTTGCCTGAATTTGAGAGTCTGTCTTAGTTTGAGCGGTTGCCTTAGTTTGAGCGGTTGCCTTAGTTTGAGAGTCTGCCTTAGTTTGAGCGGTCGCCTTAGTTTGAGCGGTGGCCTTAGTTTGAGGGCTTGCCTTAGTTTGAGGGGTTGCCTTAGTTTGAGAGGTGGCCTTAGTTTGAGTGCTTGCCTTAGTTTGAGGGGCTGTCTTAGTTTGAGCGGTTGCCTTAGTTTGAGTGGTTGCCTTAGTTTGAGGGGTTGCCTTAGTTTGAGTGCTTGCCTTAGTTTGAGGGGCTGTCTTAGTTTGAGCGGTTGCCTTAGTTTGAGTGGTAGCCTTAGTTTGAGGGGCTGCCTAGGTTTGAGCGGTTGCCTTAGATTGAGGGGTTGCCTTAGTTTGAGCGGTTGCCTTAGTTTGAGGGGTTGCCTTAGTTTCAGGGGTTGCCTTCCTTTGATCGGTTGCCTTAGTATGAGGGGTTGCCTTAGTTTGAGGGGTTGCCTTAGTATGAGGGGTTGCCTTAGTTTGAGGGGTTGCCTTAGTTTGAGCGGTTGCCTTATTTTGAGGGGTTGCCTTAGTTTGAGCGGTTGCCTTAGTTTGAGGGGCTGCCTTAGTTTGAGCGGTTGCCTTAGTTTGAGGGGTTGCCTTAGTTTAAGGGGCTGCCTTAGTTTGAGGGTCTGCCTTAGTTTGAGCGGTTGCCTTAGTTTGAGCGGCTGCCTTAGTTTGAGCGGTTGCCTTAGTTTGAGGATCTGCCTTAGTTTGAGCGGTTGCCTTAGTTTGAGCGGTTGCCTTAGTTTGAGGGTCTGCCTTAGTTTGAGCGGTTGCCTTAGTTTCAGCGGTTGCCTTAGTTTGAGCGGTTGCCTTAGTTTCAGCGGATGCCTTAGTTTGACGGGTTGCCTTTGTTTGAACGGTTGCCTTAGTTTGAGATTCTGCCTTAGTTTGAGCGGTTGCCTTATTTTGAGGGGCTGCCTTAGTTTGAGCGGTTGCCTTAGTTTGAGAAGTTGCCTTTGTTTGAGCGGTTGCCTTAGTTTGAGAGTCTGCCTTAGTATGAGCGGTTGCCTTAGTTTGAGGGTCTGCCTTAGTTTGAGCGGTTGCCTTAGTTTCAGCGGTTGCCTTAGTTTGAGGGTCTGCCTTAGTTTGAGGTGTTGCCTTAGTTTGAGCGGTTGGCTAAGTTTGATGGGCTGCCTTAGTTTGAGCGGTTGCCTTAGTTTGAGCGGTTGCCTTTGTTTGAGCGGTTGCCTCAGTTTGAGGTGTTGCCTCAGTTTGAGGGGCTGTCTTAGTTTGAGGGGCTGCCTTAGTTTGAGGTGTTGTCTTAGTTTGTGCGGTTGCCTTAGTTTGAGGGGCTGCCTTAGTTTGAGCGGTTGCCTTAGTTTGAGCGGTTGCCTCAGTTTGAGAGTCTGCCTTAGTTTGAGCGGTTGCCTTAGTTTGAGGGTCTGCCTTAGTTTGAGCGGTTGCCTTAGTTTGAGGGGATGCCTTAGTTTGTGAGTCTGCCTTAGTTTGAGCGGTTGCCTTAGTTTGAGCGGTTGCCTTAGTTTGAGAGTCTGCCTTAGTTTGAGCGGTTGCCTTAGTTTGAGCGGTTGCCTTAGTTTGAGAGTCTGCCTTAGTTTAAGCGGTTAACTTAGTTTGAGCAGTTGACTGAGTTTGAGCGGTTGCCTTAGTTTGAGAGTCTGCCTTAGTTTGAGCGGTTGCCTTAGTTTGAGGGGCTGCCTTAGTTTGAGCGGTTGCCTTAGTTTGAGCGGTTGCCTTAGTTTGAGAGTCTGCCTTAGTATGAGCGTTTCCCTTAGTTTCAGCGGTTGCCTTAGTTTGAGAGTCTGCCTTAGGTTGAGCGGTTGCCTTAGTTTGAGCGGTTGCCTTAGTTTCAGTGGTTGCCTTAGTTTGAGAGTCTGCCTTAGGTTGAGTGGTTGCCTAAGTTTGAGCGGTTGCCTTAGTTTGAGAGACTGCCT
This sequence comes from Heterodontus francisci, assembly GCF_036365525.1. Classification (NCBI taxonomy): domain Eukaryota; kingdom Metazoa; phylum Chordata; class Chondrichthyes; order Heterodontiformes; family Heterodontidae; genus Heterodontus; species Heterodontus francisci. Next base: position 3,949,067 of record NC_090408.1, read on the forward strand.
TAGTTTGAGCGGTTGCCTTAGTTTGAGCGGTTGCCTTAGTTTGAGAGTCTGCCTTAGTTTGAGCGGTTGCCTTAGTTTGAGCGGTTGCCTTAGTTTGAGGGTCTGCCTTAGTTTGAGCGGTTGCCTTAGTTTGAGGGGATGCCTTAGTTTGTGAGTCTGCCTTAGTTTGAGCGGTTGCCTTAGTTTGAGCGGTTGCCTTAGTTTGAGAGTCTGCCTTAGTTTGAGCGGTTGCCTTAGTTTGAGCGGTTGCCTTAGTTTGAGAGTCTGCCTTAGTTTAAGCGGTTAACTTAGTTTGAGCAGTTGACTGAGTTTGAGCGGTTGCCTTAGTTTGAGAGTCTGCCTTAGTTTGAGCGGTTGCCTTAGTTTGAGGGGCTGCCTTAGTTTGAGCGGTTGCCTTAGTTTCAGCGGTTGCCTTAGTTTGAGGGTCTGCCTTAGTTTGAGGTGTTGCCTTAGTTTGAGCGGTTGGCTAAGTTTGATGGGTTGCCTTAGTTTGAGCGGTTGCCTTAGTTTGAGCGGTTGCCTTTGTTTGAGCGGTTGCCTCAGTTTGAGGTGTTGCCTCAGTTTGAGGGGCTGTTTTAGTTTGAGGGGCTGCCTTAGTTTGAGGTGTTGTCTTAGTTTGTGCGGTTGCCTTAGTTTGAGGGGCTGCCTTAGTTTGAGCGGTTGCCTTAGTTTGAGCGGTTGCCTCAGTTTGAGAGTCTGCCTTAGTTTGAGCGGTTGCCTTAGTTTGAGGGTCTGCCTTAGTTTGAGCGGTTGCCTTAGTTTGAGGGGATGCCTTAGTTTGTGAGTCTGCCTTAGTTTGAGCGGTTGCCTTAGTTTGAGCGGTTGCCTTAGTTTGAGAGTCTGCCTTAGTTTGAGCGGTTGCCTTAGTTTGAGCGGTTGCCTTAGTTTGAGAGACTGCCTTAGTTTAAGCGGTTAACTTAGTTTGAGCAGTTGACTGAGTTTGAGCGGTTGCCTTAGTTTGAGAGTCTGCCTTAGTTTGAGCGGTTGCCTTAGTTTGAGGGGCTGCCTTAGTTTGAGCGGTTGCCTTAGTTTGAGCGGTTGCCTTAGTTTGAGAGTCTGCCTTAGTATGAGCGTTTCCCTTAGTTTCAGCGGTTGCCTTAGTTTGAGAGTCTGCCTTAGGTTGAGCGGTTGCCTTAGTTTGAGCGGTTGCCTTAGTTTCAGTGGTTGCCTTAGTTTGAGAGTCTGCCTTAGGTTGAGTGGTTGCCTAAGTTTGAGCGGTTGCCTTAGTTTGAGAGTCTGCCTTAGTTTGAGCGGTTGACTTAGTTTGAGCGGTTGCCTTAGTTTGAGAGTCTGCCTTAGTTTGAGCGGTTGCCTTAGTTTGAGCGGTTGCCTCAGTTTGAGAGTCTGCCTTAGTTTGAGCGGTTGCCTTAGTTTGAGCATTTGCCTTAGTTTGAGTGTTTGGCTTAGTTTGAGAGTCTGCCTTAGTTTGAGCGGTTGACTTAGTTTGAGCGGTTGCCTTAGTTTGAGAATCTGCCTTAGTTTGAGCGGTTGCCTTAGTTTGAGCGGTTGCCTGAATTTGAGAGTCTGCCTTAGTTTGAGCGGTTGCCTTAGTTTGAGCGGTTGCCTTAGTTTGAGAGTCTGCCTTAGTTTGAGCGGTCGCCTTAGTTTGAGCGGTGGCCTTAGTTTGAGGGCTTGCCTTAGTTTGAGCGGTTGCCTTAGTTTGAGAGTCTGCCTTAGTTTGAGCGGTCGCCTTAGTTTGAGCGGTGGCCTTAGTTTGAGGGCTTGCCTTAGTTTGAGGGGTTGCCTTAGTTTGAGAGGTTGCCTTAGTTTGAGTGCTTGCCTTAGTTTGAGGGGCTGTCTTAGTTTGAGCGGTTGCCTTAGTTTGAGTGGTTGCCTTAGTTTGAGGGGTTGCCTTAGTTTGAGTGCTTGCCTTAGTTTGAGGGGCTGTCTTAGTTTGAGGGGCTGTCTTAGTTTGAGCGGTTGCCTTAGTTTGAGTGGTAGCCTTAGTTTGAGGGGCTGCCTAGGTTTGAGCGGTTGCCTTAGTTTGAGGTGTTGCCTTAGTTTGAGTGGTTGCCTTAGTTTGAGAGTCTGCCTTAGATTGATTGGCTGCCTTGCTTTGAGCGGTTGCCTTAGTTTGAGGGCTTGCCTTAGTTTGAGAGTCTGCCTTAGTTTGAGGGGTTGCCTTAGTTTGAGCGGTTGCCTTAGTTTGAAGGGTTGCCTTAGCTTGAGGGGTTGCCTTAATTTGAGGGGTTGCCTTAGTTTGAGGGGGTGCCTTAGTTTGAGCGGTTGCCTGAGTTTGAGGGGTTGCCTTTGTTTGAGGGGTTGCCTTAGTTTGAGGGGATGCCTTAGTTTGAGCAGTTGCCTTAGTTTGAGGGGTTGACTTAGTTTGAGGGGGTGCCTTAGTTTGAGCGGTTGCCTTAGTTTGAGGGGTTGCCTTAGTTTGAGGGGTTGCCTTTGTTTGAGCGGTTGCCTTAGTTTGAGAGTCTGCCTTCGTTTGAGCGGTTTCCTTAGTTTGAGGTGCTGCCTTAGTTTGAGCGGTTGCCTTAGTTTGAGCGGTTGCCTGAATTTGAGAGTCTGTCTTAGTTTGAGCGGTTTCCTTAGTTTGAGCGGTTGCCTTAGTTTGAGAGTCTGCCTTAGTTTGAGCGGTCGCCTTAGTTTGAGCGGTGGCCTTAGTTTGAGGGCTTGCCTTAGTTTGAGGGGTTGCCTTAGTTTGAGAGGTGGCCTTAGTTTGAGTGCTTGCCTTAGTTTGAGGGGCTGTCTTAGTTTGAGCGGTTGCCTTAGTTTGAGTGGTTGCCTTAGTTTGAGGGGTTGCCTTAGTTTGAGTGCTTGCCTTAGTTTGAGGGGCTGTCTTAGTTTGAGCGGTTGCCTTAGTTTGAGCGGTAGCCTTAGTTTGAGGGGCTGCCTAGGTTTGAGCGGTTGCCTTAGATTGAGGGGTTGCCTTAGTTTGAGGGGTTGCCTTAGTTTCAGGGGTTGCCTTCCTTTGAGCGGTTGCCTTAGTATGAGGGGTTGCCTTAGTTTGAGGGGTTGCCTTAGTATGAGGGGTTGCCTTAGTTTGAGGGGTTGCCTTAGTTTGAGCGGTTGCCTTATTTTGAGGGGTTGCCTTAGTTTGAGCGGTTGCCTTAGTTTGAGGGGCTGCCTTAGTTTGAGCGGTTGCCTTAGTTTGAGGGGTTGCCTTAGTTTAAGGGGCTGCCTTAGTTTGAGGGTCTGCCTTAGTTTGAAGGGTTGCCTTAGCTTGAGGGGTTGCCTTAGTTTGAGCGGTTGCCTTAGTTTGAGGATCTGCCTTAGTTTGAGCGGTTGCCTTAGTTTGAGGGGTTGCCTTTGTTTGAGGGGTTGCCTTAGTTTGAGGGGATGCCTTAGTTTGAGCAGTTGCCTTAGTTTGAGGGGTTGACTTAGTTTGAGGGGGTGCCTTAGTTTGAGCGGTTGCCTTAGTTTGAGGGGTTGCCTTAGTTTGAGGGGTTGCCTTTGTTTGAGCGGTTGCCTTAGTTTGAGAGTCTGCCTTCGTTTGAGCGGTTTCCTTAGTTTGAGGTGCTGCCTTAGTTTGAGCGGTTGCCTTAGTTTGAGCGGTTGCCTGAATTTGAGAGTCTGTCTTAGTTTGAGCGGTTGCCTTAGTTTGAGCGGTTGCCTTAGTTTGAGAGTCTGCCTTAGTTTGAGCGGTCGCCTTAGTTTGAGCGGTGGCCTTAGTTTGAGGGCTTGCCTTAGTTTGAGGGGTTGCCTTAGTTTGAGAGGTGGCCTTAGTTTGAGTGCTTGCCTTAGTTTGAGGGGCTGTCTTAGTTTGAGCGGTTGCCTTAGTTTGAGTGGTTGCCTTAGTTTGAGGGGTTGCCTTAGTTTGAGTGCTTGCCTTAGTTTGAGGGGCTGTCTTAGTTTGAGCGGTTGCCTTAGTTTGAGTGGTAGCCTTAGTTTGAGGGGCTGCCTAGGTTTGAGCGGTTGCCTTAGATTGAGGGGTTGCCTTAGTTTGAGCGGTTGCCTTAGTTTGAGGGGTTGCCTTAGTTTCAGGGGTTGCCTTCCTTTGAGCGGTTGCCTTAGTATGAGGGGTTGCCTTAGTTTGAGGGGTTGCCTTAGTATGAGGGGTTGCCTTAGTTTGAGGGGTTGCCTTAGTTTGAGCGGTTGCCTTATTTTGAGGGGTTGCCTTAGTTTGAGCGGTTGCCTTAGTTTGAGGGGCTGCCTTAGTTTGAGCGGTTGCCTTAGTTTGAGGGGTTGCCTTAGTTTAAGGGGCTGCCTTAGTTTGAGGGTCTGCCTTAGTTTGAGCGGTTGCCTTAGTTTGAGCGGCTGCCTTAGTTTGAGCGGTTGCCTTAGTTTGAGGATCTGCCTTAGTTTGAGCGGTTGCCTTAGTTTGAGCGGTTGCCTTAGTTTGAGGGTCTGCCTTAGTTTGAGCGGTTGCCTTAGTTTCAGCGGTTGCCTTAGTTTGAGCGGTTGCCTTAGTTTCAGCGGATGCCTTAGTTTGACGGGTTGCCTTTGTTTGAACGGTTGCCTTAGTTTGAGATTCTGCCTTAGTTTGAGCGGTTGCCTTATTTTGAGGGGCTGCCTTAGTTTGAGCGGTTGCCTTAGTTTGAGAAGTTGCCTTTGTTTGAGCGGTTGCCTTAGTTTGAGAGTCTGCCTTAGTATGAGCGGTTGCCTTAGTTTGAGGGTCTGCCTTAGTTTGAGCGGTTGCCTTAGTTTCAGCGGTTGCCTTAGTTTGAGGGTCTGCCTTAGTTTGAGGTGTTGCCTTAGTTTGAGCGGTTGGCTAAGTTTGATGGGCTGCCTTAGTTTGAGCGGTTGCCTTAGTTTGAGCGGTTGCCTTTGTTTGAGCGGTTGCCTCAGTTTGAGGTGTTGCCTCAGTTTGAGGGGCTGTCTTAGTTTGAGGGGCTGCCTTAGTTTGAGGTGTTGTCTTAGTTTGTGCGGTTGCCTTAGTTTGAGGGGCTGCCTTAGTTTGAGCGGTTGCCTTAGTTTGAGCGGTTGCCTCAGTTTGAGAGTCTGCCTTAGTTTGAGCGGTTGCCTTAGTTTGAGGGTCTGCCTTAGTTTGAGCGGTTGCCTTAGTTTGAGGGGATGCCTTAGTTTGTGAGTCTGCCTTAGTTTGAGCGGTTGCCTTAGTTTGAGCGGTTGCCTTAGTTTGAGAGTCTGCCTTAGTTTGAGCGGTTGCCTTAGTTTGAGGGGTTGCCTTAGTTTGAGCGGTTGCCTTAGTTTGAGGGGTTGCCTTAGTTTCAGGGGTTGACTTCCTTTGAGCGGTTGCCTTAGTATGAGGGGTTGCCTTAGTTTGAGGGGTTGCCTTAGTATGAGGGGTTGCCTTAGTTTGAGGGGTTGCCTTAGTTTGAGCGGTTGCCTTATTTTGAGGGGTTGCCTTAGTTTGAGCGGTTGCCTTAGTTTGAGGGGCTGCCTTAGTTTGAGCGGTTGCCTTAGTTTGAGGGGTTGCCTTAGTTTAAGGGGCTGCCTTAGTTTGAGGGTCTGCCTTAGTTTGAGCGGTTGCCTTAGTTTGAGCGGCTGCCTTAGTTTGAGCGGTTGCCTTAGTTTGAGGATCTGCCTTAGTTTGAGCGTTTGCCTTAGTTTGAGCGGTTGCCTTAGTTTGAGGGTCTGCCTTAGTTTGAGCGGTTGCCTTAGTTTCAGCGGTTGCCTTAGTTTGAGCGGTTGCCTTAGTTTCAGCGGATGCCTTAGTTTGACGGGTTGCCTTTGTTTGAACGGTTGCCTTAGTTTGAGATTCTGCCTTAGTTTGAGCGGTTGCCTTATTTTGAGGGGCTGCCTTAGTTTGAGCGGTTGCCTTAGTTTGAGAAGTTGCCTTTGTTTGAGCGGTTGCCTTAGTTTGAGAGTCTGCCTTAGTATGAGCGGTTGCCTTAGTTTGAGGGTCTGCCTTAGTTTGAGCGGTTGCCTTAGTTTCAGCGGTTGCCTTAGTTTGAGGGTCTGCCTTAGTTTGAGGTGTTGCCTTAGTTTGAGCGGTTGGCTAAGTTTGATGGGCTGCCTTAGTTTGAGCGGTTGCCTTAGTTTGAGCGGTTGCCTTTGTTTGAGCGGTTGCCTCAGTTTGAGGTGTTGCCTCAGTTTGAGGGGCTGTCTTAGTTTGAGGGGCTGCCTTAGTTTGAGGTGTTGTCTTAGTTTGTGCGGTTGCCTTAGTTTGAGGGGCTGCCTTAGTTTGAGCGGTTGCCTTAGTTTGAGCGGTTGCCTCAGTTTGAGAGTCTGCCTTAGTTTGAGCGGTTGCCTTAGTTTGAGGGTCTGCCTTAGTTTGAGCGGTTGCCTTAGTTTGAGGGGATGCCTTAGTTTGTGAGTCTGCCTTAGTTTGAGCGGTTGCCTTAGTTTGAGCGGTTGCCTTAGTTTGAGAGTCTGCCTTAGTTTGAGCGGTTGCCTTAGTTTGAGCGGTTGCCTTAGTTTGAGAGTCTGCCTTAGTTTAAGCGGTTAACTTAGTTTGAGCAGTTGACTGAGTTTGAGCGGTTGCCTTAGTTTGAGAGTCTGCCTTAGTTTGAGCGGTTGCCTTAGTTTGAGGGGCTGCCTTAGTTTGAGCGGTTGCCTTAGTTTGAGCGGTTGCCTTAGTTTGAGAGTCTGCCTTAGTATGAGCGTTTCCCTTAGTTTCAGCGGTTGCCTTAGTTTGAGAGTCTGCCTTAGGTTGAGCGGTTGCCTTAGTTTGAGCGGTTGCCTTAGTTTCAGTGGTTGCCTTAGTTTGAGAGTCTGCCTTAGGTTGAGTGGTTGCCTAAGTTTGAGCGGTTGCCTTAGTTTGAGAGACTGCCTTAGTTTGAGCGGTTGCCTTAGTTTGAGCGGTTGCCTTAGTTTGAGTGTCTGCCTTAGTTTGAGCGGTTGCCTTAGTTTGAGCGGTTGCCTCAGTTTGAGAGTCTGTCTTAGTTTGAGCGGTTGCCTTAGTTTGAGCATTTGCCTTAGTTTGAGTGTTTGGCTTAGTTTGAGAGTCTGCCTTAGTTTGAGCGGTTGCCTTAGTTTGAGCGGTTGCCTTAGTTTGAGAATCTGCCTTAGTTTGAGCGGTTGCCTTAGTTTGAGCGGTTGCCTGAATTTGAGAGTCTGCCTTAGTTTGAGCGGTTGCCTTAGTTTGAGCGGTTGCCTTAGTTTGAGAGTCTGCCTTAGTTTGAGCGGTCGCCTTAGTTTGAGCGGTGGCCTTAGTTTGAGGGCTTGCCTTAGTTTGAGGGGTTGCCTTAGTTTGAGAGGTTGCCTTAGTTTGAGTGCTTGCCTTAGTTTGAGGGGCTGTCTTAGTTTGAGCGGTTGCCTTAGTTTGAGTGGTTGCCTTAGTTTGAGGGGTTGCCTTAGTTTGAGTGCTTGCCTTAGTTTGAGGGGCTGTCTTAGTTTGAGGGGCTGTCTTAGTTTGAGCGGTTGCCTTAGTTTGAGTGGTAGCCTTAGTTTGAGGGGCTGCCTAGGTTTGAGCGGTTGCCTTAGTTTGAGGTGTTGCCTTAGTTTGAGTGGTTGCCTTAGTTTGAGAGTCTGCCTTAGATTGATTGGCTGCCTTGCTTTGAGCGGTTGCCTTAGTTTGAGGGCTTGCCTTAGTTTGAGAGTCTGCCTTAGTTTGAGGGGTTGCCTTAGTTTGAGCGGTTGCCTTAGTTTGAAGGGTTGCCTTAGCTTGAGGGGTTGCCTTAATTTGAGGGGTTGCCTTAGTTTGAGGGGGTGCCTTAGTTTGAGCGGTTGCCTGAGTTTGAGGGGTTGCCTTAGTTTGAGGGGTTGCCTTAGTTTGAGGGGATGCCTTAGTTTGAGCAGTTGCCTTAGTTTGAGGGGTTGACTTAGTTTGAGGGGGTGCCTTAGTTTGAGCGGTTGCCTTAGTTTGAGGAGTTGCCTTAGTTTGAGGGGTTGCCTTTGTTTGAGCGGTTGCCTTAGTTTGAGAGTCTGCCTTCGTTTGAGCGGTTTCCTTAGTTTGAGGTGCTGCCTTAGTTTGAGCGGTTGCCTTAGTTTGAGCGGTTGCCTGAATTTGAGAGTCTGCCTTAGTTTGAGCGGTTGCCTTAGTTTGAGCGGTTGCCTTAGTTTGAGAGTCTGCCTTAGTTTGAGCGGTCGCCTTAGTTTGAGCGGTGGCCTTAGTTTGAGGGCTTGCCTTAGTTTGAGGGGTTGCCTTAGTTTGAGAGGTGGCCTTAGTTTGAGTGCTTGCCTTAGTTTGAGGGGCTGTCTTAGTTTGAGCGGTTGCCTTAGTTTGAGTGGTTGCCTTAGTTTGAGGGGTTGCCTTAGTTTGAGTGCTTGCCTTAGTTTGAGGGGCTGTCTTAGTTTGAGCGGTTGCCTTAGTTTGAGTGGTAGCCTTAGTTTGAGGGGCTGCCTAGGTTTGAGCGGTTGCCTTAGTTTGAGGTGTTGCCTTAGTTTGAGTGGTTGCCTTAGTTTGAGAGTCTGCCTTAGATTGATTGGCTGCCTTGCTTTGAGCGGTTGCCTTAGTTTGAGGGCTTGCCTTAGTTTGAGAGTCTGCCTTAGTTTGAGGGGTTGCCTTAGTTTGAGCGGTTGCCTTAGTTTGAAGGGTTGCCTTAGCTTGAGGGGTTGCCTTAAATTGAGGGGTTGCCTTAGTTTGAGGGGGTGCCTTAGTTTGAGCGGTTGCCTGAGTTTGAGGGGTTGCCTTAGTTTGAGGGGTTGCCTTAGTTTGAGGGGATGCCTTAGTTTGAGCAGTTGCCTTAGTTTGAGGGGTTGACTTAGTTTGAGGGGGTGCCTTAGTTTGAGCGGTTGCCTTAGTTTGAGGGGTTGCCTTAGTTTGAGGGGTTGCCTTTGTTTGAGCGGTTGCCTTAGTTTGAGAGTCTGCCTTCGTTTGAGCGGTTTCCTTAGTTTGAGGTGCTGCCTTAGTTTGAGCGGTTGCCTTAGTTTGAGCGGTTGCCTTAGTTTGAGGGTCTGCCTTAGTTTGAGCGGTTGCCTTAGTTTGAGCGGTTGCCTTAGTTTGAGGGTCTGCCTTAGTTTGAGCGGTTGCCTTAGTTTCAGCGGTTGCCTTAGTTTCAGCGGATGCCTTAGTTTGATGGGTTGCCTTTGTTTGAACGGTTGCCTTAGTTTGAGATTCTGCCTTAGTTTGAGCGGTTGCCTTATTTTGAGGGGCTGCCTTAGTTTGAGCGGTTACCTTAGTTTGAGGAGTTGCCTTTGTTTGAGCGGTTGCCTGAGTTTGAGAGTCTGCCTTAGTTTGAGCGGTTGCCTTAGTTTGAGGGTCTGCCTTAGTTTGAGGTGTTGCCTTAGTTTGAGCGGTTGCCTTAGTTTGATGGGCTGCCTTAGTTTGAGCTGTTGCCTTAGTTTGAGCGGTTGCCTTAGTTTGATGGGCTGCCTTAGTTTGAGCTGTTGCCTTAGTTTGAGCGGTTGCCTTTGTTTGAGCGGTTGCCTTAGTTTGAGGTGTTGCCTCAGTTTGAGGGGCTGTCTTAGTTTGAGGGGCTGCCTTAGTTTGAGGTGTTGTCATAGTTTGTGCGGTTGCCTTAGTTTGAGGGGCTGCCTTAGTTTGAGCGGTTGCCTTAGTTTGAGCGGTTGCCTCAGTTTGAGAGTCTGCCTTAGTTTGAGCGGTTGCCTTAGTTTGAGGGTCTGCCTTAGTTTGAGCGGTTGCCTTAGTTTGAGGGGATGCCTTAGTTTGTGAGTCTGCCTTAGTTTGAGCGGTTGCCTTAGTTTGAGCGGTTGCCTTAGTTTGAGAGTCTGCCTTACTTTGAGCGGTTGCCTTAGTTTGAGCGGTTGCCTTAGTTTGAGAGTCTGCCTTAGTTTAAGCGGTTAACTTAGTTTGAGCAGTTGACTGAGTTTGAGCGGTTGCCTTAGTTTGAGAGTCTGCCTTAGTTTGAGCGGTTGCCTTAGTTTGAGGGGCTGCCTTAGTTTGAGCGGTTGCCTTAGTTTGAGCGGTTGCCTTAGTTTGAGAGTCTGCCTTAGTATGAGCGGTTGCCTTAGTTTCAGCGGTTGCCTTAGTTTGAGAGTCTGCCTTAGGTTGAGCGGTTGCCTTAGTTTGAGCGGTTCCCTTAGTTTCAGTGGTTGCCTTAGTTTGAGAGTCTGCCTTAGGTTGAGCGGTTGCCTTAGTTTGAGCGGTTGCCTTAGTTTGAGAGTCTGCCTTAGTTTGAGCGGTTGCCTTAGTTTGAGCGGTTGCCTTAGTTTGAGAGTCTGCCTTAGTTTGAGCGGTTGCCTTAGTTTGAGCGGTTGCCTTAGTTTGAGAGTCTGCCTTAGTTTGAGCGGTTGCCTTAGTTTGAGCATTTGCCTTAGTTTGAGCGTTTGGCTTAGTTTGAGAGTCTGCCTTAGTTTGAGCGCTTGCCTTAGTTTGAGCGGTTGCCTTAGTTTGAGAATCTGCCTTAGTTTGAGCGGTTGCCTTAGTTTGAGCGGTTGCCTGAATTTGAGAGTCTGCCTTAGTTTGAGCGGTTGCCTTAGTTTGAGCGGTTGCCTTAGTTTGAGAGTCTGCCTTAGTTTGAGCGGTCGCCTTAGTTTGAGCGGTGGCCTTATTTTGAGGGCTTGCCTTAGTTTGAGGGGTTGCCTTAGTTTGAGAGGTTGCCTTAGTTTGAGTGCTTGCCTTAGTTTGAGGGGCTGTCTTAGTTTGAGCGGTTGCCTTAGTTTGAGTGGTTGCGTTAGTTTGAGGGGTTGCCTTAGTTTGAGTGCTTGCCTTAGTTTGAGGGGCTGTCTTAGTTTGAGGGGCTGTCTTAGTTTGAGCGGTTGCCTTAGTTTGAGTGGTAGCCTTAGTTTGAGGGGCTGCCGAGGTTTGAGCGGTTGCCTTAGTTTGAGGTGTTGCCTTAGTTTGAGTGGTTGCCTTAGTTTGAGAGTCTGCCTTAGATTGATTGGCTGCCTTGCTTTGAGCGGTTGCCTTAGTTTGAGGGCTTGCCTTAGTTTGAGAGTCTGCCTTAGTTTGAGGGGTTGCCTTAGTTTGAGCGGTTGCCTTAGTTTGAAGGGTTGCCTTAGCTTTAGGGGATGCCATAATTTGAGGGGTTGCCTTAGTTTGAGGGGGTACCTTAGTTTGAGCGGTTGCCTGAGTTTGAGGGGTTGCCTTAGTTTGAGGGGTTGCCTTAGTTTGAGGGGATGCCTTAGTTTGAGCGGTTGCCTTAGTTTGAGGGGTTGACTTAGTTTGAGGGAGTGCCTTAGTTTGAGCGGTTGCCTTAGTTTGAGGGGTTGCCTTAGTTTGAGGGGTTGCCTTTGTTTGAGCGGTTGCCTTAGTTTGAGAGTCTGCCTTCGTTTGAGCGGTTTCCTTAGTTTGAGGTGCTGCCTTAGTTTGAGCGGTTGCCTTAGTTTGAGCGGTTGGCTTAGTTTGAGGGTCTGCCTTAGTTTGAGCGGTTGCCTTAGTTTGAGAGGTTGCCTTAGTTTGAGGGGTTGCCTTTGTTTGAGCGGTTGCCTTAGTTTGAGGGGCTGCCTTAGTTTGAGCGGTTGCCTTAGTTTGAGGGGCTGCCTTTGTTTGAGCGGTTGCCTTTGTTTGAGCGGTTGACTTAGTTTGAGCGTTTGCCTTAGTTTGAGGGTCTGCCTTAGTTTGAACGGTTGCCTTAGTTTGAGCAGCTGCCTTAGTTTGAGCAGTTGCCTTAGTTTGAGGGTCTGCCTTAGTTTGAGCGGTTGCCTTAGTTTGAGCGGTTGCCTTAGTTTCAGCGGTTGCCTTAGTTTGAGCGGTTGCCTTAGTTTCAGCGGATGCCTTAGTTTGATGGGTTGCCTTTGTTTGAACGGTTGCCTTAGTTTGAGATTCTGCCTTAGTTTGAGCGGTTGCCTTAGTTTGAGGGGCTGCCTTAGTTTGAGCGGTTGCCTTAGTTTGAGGAGTTGCCTTTGTTTGAGCGGTTGCCTTAGTTTGACAGTCTGCCTTCGTATGACCGGTTGCCTTAGTGTGAGGGTCTGCCTTAGTTTGAGCTGTTGCCTTAGTTTCAGCGGTTGCCTTAGTTTGAGGGTCTGCCTTAGTTTGAGGTGTTGCCTTTGTTTGAGCGGTTGCCTTAGTTTGAGGTGTTGCCTCAGTTTGAGGGGCTGTCTTAGTTTGAACGGTATTTGAAGTGTGAGGACGGGAGGAGGGTCTGTGTGTCCATTATTATACATAACTGTGTGATGTGTGTTTTGGGGAGGAGGGTCTGTGTGTCCAATATTATACATAACTGTGTAATGTGTGTTTTGGGGAGGAGGGTCTGTGTGTCCCTTATTATACAATACTGTGTGATGTGTGATTTGGGGAGGAGAGTCTGTGTGTCCAATATTATACATAACTGTGTAATGTGTGTTTTGGAGAGGAGGGTCTGTGTGTCCAATATTATACATAACTGTGTAATGTGTGTTTTGGGTAGTAGGGTCTGTGTGTCCAATATTATTCATAACTGTGTAATGTGTGTTTTGGGGAGGAGGGTCTGTGTGTCCATTATTATACATAACTGTGTGATGTGTGATTTGTGGAGGAGGGTCTGTGTGTCCATTATTATACATAACTGTGTGATGTGTGAGTTGGGGAGGAGGGTCTGTGTGTCCATTATTATACATAACTGTGTGATGTGTGAGTTGGGGAGGAGGGTCTGTGTGTCCATTATTATACATAACCGTGTGATGTGTGAGTTGGGGAGGAAAGTCTGTGTGTCCATTATTATACATAACTGTGTGATGTGTGAGTTGGGGAGGAGGGTCTGTGTGTCCATTATTATACATAACTGTGTGATGTGTGTTTTGGGGAGGAGGGTCTGTGTGTCCATTATTATACATAACTGTGTGATGTGTGTTTTGGGGATTAGGGTCTGTGTGTCCATTATTATATATAACTGTGTGATGTGTGTTTTGGGGAGGAGGGTCTGTGTGTCCATTATTATACATAACTGTGTGATGAGTGAGTTGGGGAGGAGGGTCTGTGTGTCCATTATTATATATAACTGTGTGAAGTGTGAGTTGGGGAGGAGGGTCTGTGTGTCCATTATTATACATAACTGTGTGATGTGTGTTTTGGGGAGGAGGGTCTGTGTGTCCATTATTATCCATAACTGTGTAATGTGTGTTTTGGGGAGGAGGGTCTGTGTGTCCATTATTATACATAACTGTGTGATGTGTGAGTTGGGGAGGAGGGTCTGTGTGTCCATTATTATACATAACTGTGTGATGTGTGTTTTGGGGAGGAGGGTCTGTGTGTCCATTATTATACATAACTGTGTGAAGTGTGTTTTGGGGAGGAGGGTCTGTGTGTCCATTATTATACATAACTGTGTGATGTGTGAGTTGGGGAGGAGGGTCTGTGTGTCCATTATTATACATAACTGTGTGATGTGTGAGTTGGGGAGGAGGGTCTGTGTGTCCATTATTATACATAACTGTGTGATGTGTGAGTTGGGGAGGAGGGTCTGTGTGTCCATTATTATACATAACTGTGTGATGTGTGTTTTGGGGAGGAGGGTCTGTGTGTCCATTATTATACATAACTGTGTGATGTGTGTTTTGGGGAGGAGGGTCTGTGTGTCCATTATTATACATAACTGTGTGATGTGTGTTTTGGGGAGGAGGGTCTGTGTGTCCATTATTATACATAACTGTGTGAAGTGTGAGTTGGGGAGGAGGGTCTGTGTGTCCATTATTATACATAACTGTGTGATGTGTGAGTTGGGGAGGAGGGTCTGTGTGTCCATTATTATACATAACTGTGTGATGTGTGAGTTGGGGAGGAGGGTCTGTGTGTCCATTATTATACATAACTGTGTGATGTGTGTTTTGGGGAGGAGGGTCTGTGTGTCCATTATTATACATAACTGTGTGATGTGTGTTTTGGGGAGGAGGGTCTGTGTGTCCAATATTATACATAACTGTGTAAAGTGTGTTTTGGGGAGGAGGGTCTGTGTGTCCCTTATTATACAATACTGTGTGATGTGTGATTTGGGGAGGAGAGTCTGTGTGTCCAATATTATACATAACTGTGTAATGTGTGTTTTGGAGAGGAGGGTCTGTGTGTCCAATATTATACATAACTGTGTAATGTGTGTTTTGGGTAGGAGGGTCTGTGTGTCCAATATTATACATAACTGTGTGATGTGTGATTTGTGGAGGAGGGTCTGTGTGTCCATTATTATACATAACTGTGTGATGTGTGTTTTGGGGAGGAGAGTCTGTGTGTCCATTATTATACATAACTGTGTAATGTGTGTTTTGGGGAGGATACTGTGTGTCCATTATTATACATAACTGTGTGATGTGTGTTTTGGGGAGGAGGGTCTGTGTGTCCATTATTATACATAACTGTGTGATGTGTGTTTTGGGGAGGAGGGTCTGTGTGTCCATTATTATACATAACTGTGTGATGTGTGTTTTGGGGAGGAGGGTCTGTGTGTCCATTATTATACATAACTGTGTAATGTGTGTTTTGGGGAGGATACTGTGTGTCCATTATTATACATAACTGTGTGATGTGTGTTTTGGGGAGGAGGGTCTGTGTGTCCATTATTATACATAACTGTGTGATGTGTGTTTTGGGGAGGAGGGTCTGTGTGTCCATTATTATACATAACTGTGTGATGTGTGTTTTGGGGAGGAGGGTCTGTGTGTCCATTATTATACATAACTGTGTGATGTGTGTTTTGGGGAGGAGGGTCTGTGTGTCCATTATTATACATAACTGTGTGATGTGTGTTTTGGGGAGGAGGGTCTGTGTGTCCATTATTATACATAACTGTGTGATGTGTGTTTTGGGGAGGAGGGTCTGTGTGTCCATTATTATACATAACTGTGTGATGTGTGTTTTGGGGAGGAGGGTCTGTGTGTCCATTATTATACATAACTGTGTGATGTGTGTTTTGGGGAGGAGGGTCTGTGTGTCCATTATTATACATAACTGTGTGATGTGTGTTTTGGGGAGGAGGGTCTGTGTGTCCATTATTATACATAACTGTGTGATGTGTGAGTTGGGGAGGAGGGTCTGTGTGTCCATTATTATACATAACTGTGTGAAGTGTGAGTTGGGGAGGAGGGTCTGTGTGTCCATTATTATACATAACTGTGTGATGTGTGATTTGGGGAGGAGGGTCTGTGTGTCCATTATTATACATAACTGTGTGATGTGTGAGTTGGGGAGGAGGGTCTGTGTGTCCATTATTATACATAACTGTGTGATGTGTGAGTTGGGGAGGAGGGTCTGTGTGTCCATTATTATACATAACTGTGTGATGTGTGAGTTGGGGAGGAGGGTCTGTGTGTCCATTATTATACATAACTGTGTGATGTGTGTTTTGGGGAGGAGGGTCTGTGTGTCCATTATTATACATAACTGTGTGATGTGTGTTTTGGGGAGGAGGGTCTGTGTGTCCATTATTATACATAACTGTGTGATGTGTGAGTTGGGGAGGAGGGTCTGTGTGTCCATTATTATACATAACTGTGTGATGTGTGAGTTGGGGAGGAGGGTCTGTGTGTCCATTATTATACATAACTGTGTGATGTGTGAGTTGGGGAGGAGGGTCTGTGTGTCCATTATTATACATAACTGTGTGATGTGTGAGTTGGGGAGGAGGGTCTATGTGTCCATTATTATACATAACTGTGTGATGTGTGTTTTGGGGAGGAGGGTCTGTGTGTCCATTATTATACATAACTGTGTGATGTGTGTTTTGGGGAGGAGGGTCTGTGTGTCCATTATTATACATAACTGTGTGATGTGTGTTTTGGGGATTAGGGTCTGTGTGTCCATTATTATATATAACTGTGTGATGTGTGTTTTGGGGAGGAGGGTCTGTGTGTCCATTATTATACATAACTGTGTGATGAGTGAGTTGGGGAGGAGGTTCTGTGTGTCCATTATTATACATAACTGTGTGATGTGTGAGTTGGGGAGGAGGGTCTGTGTGTCCATTATTATACATAACTGTGTGATGTGTGAGTTGGGGAGGAGGGTCTGTGTGTCCATTATTATACATAACGGTGTGATGAGTGAGTTGGGGAGGAGGGTCTGTGTGTCCATTATTATCCATAACTGTGTAATGTGTGTTTTGGGGAGGAGGGTCTGTGTGTCCATTATTATACATAACTGTGTGATGTGTGAGTTGGGGAGGAGGGTCTGTGTGTCCATTATTATACATAACTGTGTGATGAGTGAGTTGGGGAGGAGGGTCTGTGTGTCCATTATTATACATAACTGTGTGATGTGTGTTTTGGGGAGGAGGTTCTGTCTGTCCATTATTATCCATAACTGTGTAATGTGTGTTTTGGGGAGGAGGGTCTGTGTGTCCATTATTATACATAACTGTGTAATGTGTGAGTTGGGGAGGAGGGTCTGTGTGTCCATTATTATACATAACTGTGTGATGTGTGAGTTGGGGAGGAGGGTCTGTGTGTCCATTATTATACATAACTGTGTGATGTGTGTTTTGGGGAGGAGGGTCTGTGTGTCCATTATTATACATAACTGTGTGATGTGTGAGTTGGGGAGGAGGGTCTGTGTGTCCATTATTATACATAACTGTGTGATGTGTGTTTTGGGGAGGAGGGTCTGTGTGTCCATTATTATACATAACTGTGTGATGTGTGTTTTGGGGAGGAGGGTCTGTGTGTCCATTATTATACATAACTGTGTGATGTGTGTTTTGGGGAGGAGGGTCTGTGTGTCCATTATTAAACATAACTGTGTGATGTGTGTTTTGGGGAGGAGGGTCTGTGTGTCCATTATTAAACATAACTGTGTGATGTGTGTTTTGGGGAGGAGGGTCTGTGTGTCCATTATTATACATAACTGTGTGATGAGTGAGTTGGGGAGGAGGGTCTGTGTGTCCATTATTATACATAACTGTGTGATGAGTGAGTTGGGGAGGAGGGTCTGTGTGTCCATTATTATACATAACTGTGTGATGAGTGAGTTGGGGAGGAGCGTCTGTGTGTCCATTATTATACATAACTGTGTGATGTGTGAGTTGGGGAGGAGGGTCTGTGTGTCCATTATTATACATAACTGTGTGATGTGTGTTTTGGGGAGGAGGGTCTGTGTGTCCATTATTAAACATAACTGTGTGATGTGTGTTTTGGGGAGGAGGGTCTGTGTGTCCATTATTAAACATAACTGTGTGATGTGTGTTTTGGGGAGGAGGGTCTGTGTGTCCATTATTATACATAACTGTGTGATGAGTGAGTTGGGGAGGAGGGTCTGTGTGTCCATTATTATACATAACTGTGTGATGAGTGAGTTGGGGAGGAGGGTCTGTGTGTCCATTATTATACATAACTGTGTGATGAGTGAGTTGGGGAGGAGGGTCTGTGTGTCCATTATTATACATAACTGTGTGATGTGTGTTTTGGGGAGGAGGGTCTGTGTGTCCATTATTATACATAACTGTGTGATGTGTGTTTTGGGGAGGAGGGTCTGTGTGTCCATTATTATACATAACTGTGTGATGTGTGTTTTGGGGAGGAGGGTCTGTGTGTCCATTATTAAACATAACTGTGTGATGTGTGTTTTGGGGAGGAGGGTCTGTGTGTCCATTATTATACATAACTGTGTGATGAGTGAGTTGGGGAGGAGGGTCTGTGTGTCCATTATTATACATAACTGTGTGATGTGTGTTTTGGGGAGGAGGGTCTGTGTGTCCATTATTATACATAACTGTGTGATGTGTGTTTTGGGGAGGAGGGTCTGTGTGTCCATTATTAAACATAACTGTGTGATGTGTGTTTTGGGGAGGAGGGTCTGTGTGTCCATTATTATACATAACTGTGTGATGAGTGAGTTGGGGAGGAGGGTCTGTGTGTCCATTATTATACATAACTGTGTGATGAGTGAGTTGGGGAGGAGGGTCTGTGTGTCCATTATTATACATAACTGTGTGATGTGTGAGTTGGGGAGGAGGGTCTGTGTGTCCATTATTAAACATAACTGTGTGATGTGTGTTTTGGGGAGGAGGGTCTGTGTGTCCATTATTAAACATAACTGTGTGATGTGTGTTTTGGGGAGGAGGGTCTGTGTGTCCATTATTATACATAACTGTGTGATGTGTGTTTTGGGGAGGAGGGTCTGTGTGTCCATTATTATACATAACTGTGTGATGTGTGAGTTGGGGAGGAGGGTCTGTGTGTCCATTATTATACATAACTGTGTGATGTGTGAGTTGGGGAGGAGGGTCTGTGTGTCCATTATTATACATAACTGTGTGATGTGTGAGTTGGGGAGGAGGGTCTGTGTGTCCATTATTATACATAACTGTGTGATGTGTGAGTTGGGGAGGAGGGTCTGTGTGTCCATTATTATACATAACTGTGTGATGTGTGTTTTGGGGAGGAGGGTCTGTGTGTCCATTATTATACATAACTGTGTGATGTGTGAGTTGGGGAGGAGGGTCTGTGTGTCCATTATTATACATAACTGTGTGATGTGTGTTTTGGGGAGGAGGGTCTGTGTGTCCATTATTATACATAACTGTGTGATGTGTGTTTTGGGGAGGAGGGTCTGTGTGTCCATTATTATACATAACTGTGTGATGTGTGAGTTGGGGAGGAGGGTCTGTGTGTCCATTATTATACATAACTGTGTGATGTGTGTTTTGGGGAGGAGGGTCTGTGTGTCCATTATTATACATAACTGTGTGATGTGTGTTTTGGGGAGGAGGGTCTGTGTGTCCATTATTATACATAACTGTGTGATGTGTGAGTTGGGGAGGAGGGTCTGTGTGTCCATTATTATACATAACTGTGTGATGTGTGTTTTGGGGAGGAGGGTCTGTGTGTCCATTATTATACATAACTGTGTGATGTGTGTTTTGGGGAGGAGGGTCTGTGTGTCCATTATTATACATAACTGTGTGATGTGTGTTTTGGGGAGGAGGGTCTGTGTGTCCATTATTATACATAACTGTGTGATGTGTGTTTTGGGGAGGAGGGTCTGTGTGTCCATTATTATACATAACTGTGTGATGTGTGTTTTGGGGAGGAGGGTCTGTGTGTCCATTATTATACATAACTGTGTGATGTGTGTTTTGGGGAGGAGGGTCTGTGTGTCCATTATTATACATAACTGTGTGATGTGTGAGTTGGGGAGGAGGGTCTGTGTGTCCATTATTATACATAACTGTGTGATGTGTGTTTTGGGGAGGAGGGTCTGTGTGTCCATTATTATACATAACTGTGTGATGTGTGTTTTGGGGAGGAGGGTCTGTGTGTCCATTATTATACATAACTGTGTGATGTGTGAGTTGGGGAGGAGGGTCTGTGTGTCCATTATTATACATAACTGTGTGATGTGTGTTTTGGGGAGGAGGGTCTCTGTGTCCATTATTATACATAACTGTGTGATGTGTGTTTTGGGGAGGAGGGTCTCTGTGTCCATTATTATACATAACTGTGTGATGTGTGAGTTGGGGAGGAGGGTCTGTGTGTCCATTATTATACATAACTGTGTGATGTGTGAGTTGGGGAGGAGGGTCTGTGTGTCCATTATTATACATAACTGTGTGATGTGTGAGTTGGGGAGGAGGGTCTGTGTGTCCATTATTATACATAACTGTGTGATGTGTGAGTTGGGGAGGAGGGTCTGTGTGTCCATTATTATACATAACTGTGTGATGTGTGTTTTGGGGAGGAGGGTCTGTGTGTCCATTATTATACATAACTGTGTGATGTGTGTTTTGGGGAGGAGGGTCTGTGTGTCCATTATTATACATAACTGTGTGATGTGTGAGTTGGGGAGGAGGGTCTGTGTGTCCATTATTATACATAACTGTGTGATGTGTGAGTTGGGGAGGAGGGTCTGTGTGTCCATTATTATACATAACTGTGTGATGTGTGAGTTGGGGAGGAGGGTCTGTGTGTCCATTATTATACATAACTGTGTGATGTGTGAGTTGGGGAGGAGGGTCTGTGTGTCCATTATTATACATAACTGTGTGATGTGTGAGTTGGGGAGGATGGTCTGTGTGTCCATTATTATACATAACTGTGTGATGTGTGAGTTGGGGAGGAGGGTCTGTGTGTCCATTATTATACATAACTGTGTGAATTGTGTTTTGGGGAGGAGGGTCTGTGTGTCCATTATTATACATAACTGTGTGATGTGTGTTTTGGGGAGGAGGGTCTGTGTGTCCATTATTATACATAACTGTGTGATGTATGAGTTGGGGAGGAGGGTCTGTGTGTCCATTATTATACATAACTGTGTGAAGTGTGAGTTGGGGAGGAGGGTCTGTGTGTCCATTATTATACATAACTGTGTGATGTGTGAGTTGGGGAGGAGGGTCTGTGTGTCCATTATTATACATAACTGTGTGATGTGTGAGTTGGGGAGGAGGGTCTGTGTGTCCATTATTATACATAACTGTGTGATGTGTGAGTTGGGGAGGAGGGTCTGTGTGTCCATTATTATACATAACTGTGTGATGTGTGAGTTGGGGAGGAGGGTCTGTGTGTCCATTATTATACATAACTGTGTGATGTGTGAGTTGGGGAGGAGGGTCTGTGTGTCCATTATTATACATAACTGTGTGATGTGTGAGTTGGGGAGGAGGGTCTGTGTGTCCATTATTATACATAACTGTGTGATGTGTGAGTTGGGGAGGAGGGTCTGTGTGTCCATTATTATACATAACTGTGTGATGTGTGTTTTGGGGAGGAGGGTCTGTGTGTCCATTATTATACATAACTGTGTGATGTGTGTTTTGGGGAGGAGGGTCTGTGTGTCCATTATTATACATAACTGTGTGATGTGTGAGTTGGGGAGGAGGGTCTGTGTGTCCATTAATATACATAACTGTGTGATGTGTGAGTTGGGGAGGAGGGTCTGTGTGTCCATTATTATACATAACTGTGTGAAGTGTGAGTTGGGGAGGAGGGTCTGTGTGTCCATTATTATACATAACTGTGTGATGTGTGTTTTGGGGAGGAGGGTCTGTGTGTCCATTATTATACATAACTGTGTGATGTGTGTTTTGGGGAGGAGGGTCTGTGTGTCCATTATTATACATAACTGTGTGAAGTGTGTTTTGGGGAGGAGGGTCTGTGTGTCCATTATTATACATAACTGTGTAATGTGTGTTTTGGGGAGGAGGGTCTGTGTGTCCATTATTATACATAACTGTGTGATGTGTGAGTTGGGGAGGAGGGTCTGTGTGTCCATTATTATACATAACTGTGTGAAGTGTGAGTTGGGGAGGAGGGTCTGTGTGTCCATTATTATACATAACTGTGTGATGTGTGTTTTGGGGAGGAGGGTCTGTGTGTCCATTATTATACACAACTGTGTGATGTGTGTTTTGGGGAGGAGGCTCTGTGTGTCCATTATTATACATAACTGTGTGATGTGTGTTTTGGGGAGGAGGGTCTGTGTGTCCATTATTATACATAACTGTGTGATGTGTGAGTTGGGGAGGAGGGTCTGTGTGTCCATTATTATACATAACTGTGTGATGTGTGTTTTGGGGAGGAGGGTCTGTGTGTCCATTATTATACATAACTGTGTGATGTGTGTTTTGGGGAGGAGGGTCTGTGTGTCCATTATTATACATAACTGTGTGATGTGTGTTTTGGGGAGGAGGGTCTGTGTGTCCATTATTAAACATAACTGTGTGATGTGTGTTTTGGGGAGGAGGGTCTGTGTGTCCATTATTATACATAACTGTGTGATGAGTGAGTTGGGGAGGAGGGTCTGTGTGTCCATTATTATACATAACTGTGTGATGTGTGTTTTGGGGAGGAGGGTCTGTGTGTCCATTATTATACATAACTGTGTGATGTGTGTTTTGGGGAGGAGGGTCTGTGTGTCCATTATTAAACATAACTGTGTGATGTGTGTTTTGGGGAGGAGGGTCTGTGTGTCCATTATTATACATAACTGTGTGATGAGTGAGTTGGGGAGGAGGGTCTGTGTGTCCATTATTATACATAACTGTGTGAAGTGTGTTTTGGGGAGGAGGGTCTGTGTGTCCATTATTATACATAACTGTGTGATGAGTGAGTTGGGGAGGAGGGTCTGTGTGTCCATTATTATACATAACTGTGTGATGAGTGAGTTGGGGAGGAGGGTCTGTGTGTCCATTATTATACATAACTGTGTGATGTGTGTTTTGGGGAGGAGGGTCTGTGTGTCCATTATTATACATAACTGTGTGATGTGTGAGTTGGGGAGGAGGGTCTGTGTGTCCATTATTATACATAACTGTGTGATGTGTGAGTTGGGGAGGAGGGTCTGTGTGTCCATTATTATACATAACTGTGTGATGTGTGAGTTGGGGAGGAGGGTCTGTGTGTCCATTATTATACATAACTGTGTGATGTGTGAGTTGGGGAGGAGGGTCTGTGTGTCCATTATTATACATAACTGTGTGATGTGTGTTTTGGGGAGGAGGGTCTGTGTGTCCATTATTATACATAACTGTTTGATGTGTGAGTTGGGGAGGAGGGTCTGTGTGTCCATTATTATACATAACTGTGTGATGTGTGAGTTGGGGAGGAGGGTCTGTGTGTCCATTATTATACATAACTGTGTGATGTGTGAGTTGGGGAGGAGGGTCTGTGTGTCCATTATTATATATAACTGTGTGATGTGTGAGTTGGGGAGGAGGGTCTGTGTGTCCATTATTATACATAACTGTGTGATGTGTGAGTTGGGGAGGAGGGTCTGTGTGTCCATTATTATATATAACTGTGTGATGTGTGTTTTGGGGAGGAGGGTCTGTGTGTCCATTATTATACATAACTGTGTGATGTGTGTTTTGGGGAGGAGGGTCTGTGTGTCCATTATTATACATAACTGTGTGATGTGTGAGTTGGGGAGGAGGGTCTGTGTGTCCATTATTATACATAACTGTGTGATGTGTGAGTTGGGGAGGAGGGTCTGTGTGTCCATTATTATACATAACTGTGTGATGTGTGAGTTGGGGAGGAGGGTCTGTGTGTCCATTATTATACATAACTGTGTGATGTGTGAGTTGGGGAGGAGGGTCTGTGTGTCCATTATTATACATAACTGTGTGATGTGTGAGTTGGGGAGGAGGGTCTGTGTGTCCATTATTATACATAACTGTGTGAAGTGTGAGTTGGGGAGGAGGGTCTGTGTGTCCATTATTATACATAACTGTGTGATGTGTGTTTTGGGGAGGAGGGTCTGTGTGTCCATAATTATACATAACTGTGTAATGTGTGTTTTGGGGAGGAGGGTCTGTGTGTCCATTATTATACATAACTGTGTGATGTGTGAGTTGGGGAGGAGGGTCTGTGTGTCCATTATTATACATAACTGTGTGAAGTGTGAGTTGGGGAGGAGGGTCTGTGTGTCCATTATTATACATAACTGTGTGATGTGTGTTTTGGGGAGGAGGGTCTGTGTGTCCATTATTATACATAACTGTGTGATGTGTGTTTTGGGGAGGAGGGTCTGTGTGTCCATTATTATACATAACTGTGTGATGTGTGTTTTGGGGAGGAGGGTCTGTGTGTCCATTATTATACATAACTGTGTGATGTGTGAGTTGGGGAGGAGGGTCTGTGTGTCCATTATTATACATAACTGTGTGATGTGTGTTTTGGGGAGGAGGGTCTGTGTGTCCATTATTATACATAACTGTGTGATGTGTGTTTTGGGGAGGAGGGTCTGTGTGTCCATTATTATACATAACTGTGTGATGTGTGTTTTGGGGAGGAGGGTCTGTGTGTCCATTATTAAACATAACTGTGTGATGTGTGTTTTGGGGAGGAGGGTCTGTGTGTCCATTATTAAACATAACTGTGTGATGTGTGTTTTGGGAGGAGGGTCTGTGTGTCCATTATTATACATAACTGTGTGATGAGTGAGTTGGGGAGGAGGGTCTGTGTGTCCATTATTATACATAACTGTGTGATGTGTGTTTTGGGGAGGAGGGTCTGTGTGTCCATTATTATACATAACTGTGTGATGAGTGAGTTGGGGAGGAGGGTCTGTGTGTCCATTATTATACATAACTGTGTGATGTGTGTTTTGGGGAGGAGGGTCTGTGTGTCCATTATTATACATAACTGTGTGATGTGTGAGTTGGGGAGGAGGGTCTGTGTGTCCATTATTATACATAACTGTGTGATGTGTGTTTTGGGGAGGAGGGTCTGTGTGTCCATTATTATACATAACTGTGTGATGTGTGTTTTGGGGAGGAGGGTCTGTGTGTCCATTATTATACATAACTGTGTGATGTGTGAGTTGGGGAGGAGGGTCTGTGTGTCCATTATTATACATAACTGTGTGATGTGTGAGTTGGGGAGGAGGGTCTGTGTGTCCATTATTATACATAACTGTGTGATGTGTGTTTTGGGGAGGAGGGTCTGTGTGTCCATTATTATACATAACTGTGTGATGTGTGTTTTGGGGAGGAGGGTCTGTGTGTCCATTATTATACATAACTGTGTGATGTGTGTTTTGGGGAGGAGGGTCTGTGTGTCCATTATTAAACATAACTGTGTGATGTGTGTTTTGGGGAGGAGGGTCTGTGTGTCCATTATTAAACATAACTGTGTGATGTGTGTTTTGGGGAGGAGGGTCTGTGTGTCCATTATTATACATAACTGTGTGATGAGTGAGTTGGGGAGGAGGGTCTGTGTGTCCATTATTATACATAACTGTGTGATGTGTGTTTTGGGGAGGAGGGTCTGTGTGTCCATTATTATACATAACTGTGTGATGAGTGAGTTGGGGAGGAGGGTCTGTGTGTCCATTATTATACATAACTGTGTGATGTGTGTTTTGGGGAGGAGGGTCTGTGTGTCCATTATTATACATAACTGTGTGATGTGTGAGTTGGGGAGGAGGGTCTGTGTGTCCATTATTATACATAACTGTGTGATGTGTGTTTTGGGGAGGAGGGTCTGTGTGTCCATTATTATACATAACTGTGTGATGTGTGTTTTGGGGAGGAGGGTCTGTGTGTCCATTATTATACATAACTGTGTGATGTGTGAGTTGGGGAGGAGGGTCTGTGTGTCCATTATTATACATAACTGTGTGATGTGTGAGTTGGGGAGGAGGGTCTGTGTGTCCATTATTATACATAACTGTGTGATGTGTGTTTTGGGGAGGAGGGTCTGTGTGTCCATTATTATACATAACTGTGTGATGTGTGTTTTGGGGAGGAGGGTCTGTGTGTCCATTATTATACATAACTGTGTGATGTGTGAGTTGGGGAGGAGGGTCTGTGTGTCCATTATTATAAATAACTGTGTGAAGTGTGAGTTGGGGAGGAGGGTCTGTGTGTCCATTATTATACATAACTGTGTGATGTGTGTTTTGGGGAGGAGGGTCTGTGTGTCCATTATTATACATAACTGTGTGATGTGTGTTTTGGGGAGGAGGGTCTGTGTGTCCATTATTATGCATAACTGTGTGATGTGTGAGTTGGGGAGGAGGGTCTGTGTGTCCATTATTATACATAACTGTGTGATGTGTGTTTTGGGGAGGAGGGTCTGTGTGTCCATTATTATACATAACTGTGTGATGTGTGAGTTGGGGAGGAGGGTCTGTGTGTCCATTATTATACATAACTGTGTGATGTGTGTTTTGGGGAGGAGGGTCTGTGTGTCCATTATTATACATAACTGTGTGATGTGTGTTTTGGGGAGGAGGGTCTGTGTGTCCATTATTATACATAACTGTGTGATGTGTGAGTTGGGGAGGAGGGTCTGTGTGTCCATTATTATACATAACTGTGTGATGTGTGTTTTGGGGAGGAGGGTCTGTGTGTCCATTATTATACATAACTGTGTGATGTGTGTTTTGGGGAGGAGGGTCTGTGTGTCCATTATTATACATAACTGTGTGATGTGTGAGTTGGGGAGGAGGGTCTGTGTGTCCATTATTATACATAACTGTGTGAAGTGTGTTTTGGGGAGGAGGGTCTGTGTGTCCATTATTATACATAACTGTGTGATGTGTGAGTTGGGGAGGAGGGTCTGTGTGTCCATTATTATACATAACTGTGTGATGTGTGAGTTGGGGAGGAGGGTCTGTGTGTCCATTATTATACATAACTGTGTGATGTGTGTTTTGGGGAGGAGGGTCTGTGTGTCCATTATTATACATAACTGTGTGATGTGTGTTTTGGGGAGGAGGGTCTGTGTGTCCATTATTATACATAACTGTGTGATGTGTGAGTTGGGGAGGAGGGTCTGTGTGTCCATTATTATACATAACTGTGTGAAGTGTGAGTTGGGGAGGAGGGTCTGTGTGTCCATTATTATACATAACTGTGTGATGTGTGTTTTGGGAGGAGGGTCTGTGTGTCCATTATTATACATAACTGTGTGATGTGTGTTTTGGGGAGGAGGGTCTGTGTGTCCATTATTATACATAACTGTGTGATGTGTGAGTTGGGGAGGAGGGTCTGTGTGTCCATTATTATACATAACTGTGTGATGTGTGTTTTGGGGAGGAGGGTCTGTGTGTCCATTATTATACATAACTGTGTGATGTGTGAGTTGGGGAGGAGGGTCTGTGTGTCCATTATTATACATAACTGTGTGATGTGTGTTTTGGGGAGGAGGGTCTGTGTGTCCATTATTATACATAACTGTGTGAAGTGTGAGTTGGGGAGGAGGGTCTGTGTGTCCATTATTATACATAACTGTGTGATGTGTGAGTTGGGGAGGAGGGTCTGTGTGTCCATTATTATACATAACTGTGTAATGTGTGAGTTGGGGAGGAGGGTCTGTGTGTCCATTATTATACATAACTGTGTGATGTGTGAGTTGGGGAGGAGGGTCTGTGTGTCCATTATTATACATAACTGTGTGATGTGTGTTTTGGGGAGGAGGGTCTGTGTGTCCATTATTATACATAACTGTGTGAAGTGTGAGTTGGGGAGGAGGGTCTGTGTGTCCATTATTATACATAACTGTGTGATGTGTGAGTTGGGGAGGAGGGTCTGTGTGTCCATTATTATACATAACTGTGTGATGTGTGTTTTGGGGAGGAGGGTCTGTGTGTCCATTATTATACATAACTGTGTGAAGTGTGAGTTGGGGAGGAGGGTCTGTGTGTCCATTATTATACATAACTGTGTGACGTGTGAGTTGGGGAGGAGGGTCTGTGTGTCCATTATTATACATAACTGTGTGATGTGTGAGTTGGGGAGGAGGGTCTGTGTGTCCATTATTATACATAACTGTGTGATGTGTTGAGTTGGGGAGGAGGGTCTGTGTGTCCATTATTATACATAACTGTGTGATGTGTGAGTTGGGGAGGAGGGTCTGTGTGTCCATTATTATACATAACTGTGTGATGTGTGAGTTGGGGAGGAGGGTCTATGTGTCCATCATTATACATAACTGTGTGATGTGTGTTTTGGGGAGGAGGGTCTGTGTGTCCATTATTATACATAACTGTGTGATGTGTGAGTTGGGGAGGAGGGTCTGTGTGTCCATTATTGTACATAACTGTGTGATGTCTGTTTTGGGGAGGAGGGTCTGTGTGTCCATTATTATACATAACTGTGTGATGTGTGTTTTGGGGAGGAGGGTCTGTGTGTCCATTATTATACATAACTGTGTGATGTGTGATTTGGGGAGGAGGTTCTGTGTGTCCAATATTATACATAACTGTGTAATGTGTGTTTTGGGGAGGAGGGTCTGTGTGTCCATTATTATACATAACTGTGTGATGTGTGTTTTGGGGAGGAGGGTCTGTGTGTCCATTATTATACATAACTGTGTGATGTGTGTGTTGGGGAGGAGGGTCTGTGTATCCATTATTATACATAACTGTGTGATGTGTGTTTTGGGGAGGAGGGTCTGTGTGTCCATTATTATACATAACTGTGTGATGTGTGTTTTGGGGAGGAGGGTCTGTGTGTCCATTATTATACATAACTGTGTGATGTGTGTGTTGGGGAGGAGGGTCTGTGTATCCATTATTATACATAAACTGTGTGATGTGTGTTTTGGGGAGGAGGGTCTGTGTGTCCATTATTATACATAACTGTGTGATGTGTGTTTTGGGGAGGAGGGTCTGTGTGTCCATTATTATACATAACTGTGTGATGTGTGTTTTGGGGAGGAGGGTCTGTGTGTCCATTATTATTCATAACTGTGTGATGTGTGTTTTGGGGAGGAGGGTCTGTGTGTCCATTATTATACATAACTGTGTGATGTGTGTTTTGGGGAGGAGGGTCTGTGTGTCCATTATTATTCATAACTGTGTGATGTGTGTTTTGGGGAGGAGGGTCTATGTGTCCATTATTATACATAACTGTGTGAAGTGTGTTTTGGGGAGGAGGGTCTGTGTGTCCATTATTATTCATAACTGTGTGATGTGTGTTTTGGGGAGGAGGGTCTATGTGTCCATTATTATACATAACTGTGTGATGTATGAGTTGTGGAGGAGGGTCTGTGTGTCCATTATTATACATAACTGTGTGATGTGTGAGTTGGGGAGGAGTGTCTGTGTGTCCATTATTATACATAACTGTGTGATGTATGAGTTGGGGAGGAGGGTCTGTGTGTCCATTATTATACATAACTGTGTGATGTGTGAGTTGGGGAGGAGGGTCTATGTGTCCATTATTATACATAACTGTGTGATGTATGAGTTGGGGAGGAGGGTCTGTGTGTCCATTATTATACATAACTGTGTGATGTGTGAGTTGGGGAGGAGGGTCTGTGTGTCCATTATTATACATAACTGTGTGATGTATGAGTTGGGGAGGAGGGTCTGTGTGTCCATTATTATACATAACTGTGTGATGTGTGAGTTGGGGAGGGAGGGTCTGTGTGTCCAATATTATACATAACTGTGTGATGTATGAGTTGGGGAGGAGGGTCTGTGTGTCCAATATTATACATAACTGTGTGATGTATGAGTTGGGGAGGAGGGTCTGTGTGTCCATTATTATACATAACTGTGTGATGTGTGTTTTGGGAGGAGGGTCTATGTGTCCATTATTATACATAACTGTGTGATGTATGAGTTGGGGAGGATGGTCTGTGTGTCCATTATTATACATAACTGTGTGATGTATGAGTTGGGGAGGAGGGTCTGTGTGTCCAATATTATACTTAACTGTGTGATGTATGAGTTGGGGAGGAGGGTCTGTGTGTCCATTATTATACATAACTGTGTGATGTGTGTTTTGGGGAGGAGGGTCTATGTGTCCATTATTATACATAACTGTGTGATGTATGAGTTGGGGAGGAGGGTCTGTGTGTCCATTATTATACATAACTGTGTGTTGTGTGAGTTGGGGAGGAGGGTCTGTGTGTCCATTATTATACATAACTGTGTGATGTGTGTTTTGGGGAGGAGGGTCTGTGTGTCCATTATTATACATAACTGTGTGATGTGTGAGTTGGGGAGGAGGGTCTGTGTGTCCATTATTATACATAACTGTGTGATGTGTGTTTTGGGGAGGAGGGTCTATGTGTCCCATTATTATACATAACTGTGTGATGTATGAGTTGGGGAGGAGGGTCTGTGTGTCCATTATTATACATAACTGTGTGATGTGTGAGTTGGGGAGGAGGGTCTGTGTGTCCATTATTATACATAACTGTGTGATGTATGAGTTGGGGAGGAGGGTCTGTGTGTCCATTATTATACATAACTGTGTGATGTGTGAGTTGGGGAGGAGGGTCTGTGTGTCCAATATTATACATAACTGTGTGATGTATGAGTTGGGGAGGAGGGTCTGTGTGTCCATTATTATACATAACTGTGTGATGTGTGAGTTGGGGAGGAGGGTCTGTGTGTCCATTATTATACATAACTGTGTGATGTGTGAGTTGGGGAGGGGGGTCTGTGTGTCCATTATTATACATAACTGTGTGATGTGTGTTTTGGGGAGGAGGGTCTGTGTGTCCATTATTATACATAACTGTGTGAAGTGTGAGTTGGGGAGGAGGCTCTGTGTGTCCATTATTATACATAACTGTGTGATGTGTGAGTTGGGGAGGAGGGTCTATGTGTCCATTATTATACATAACTGTGTGATGTGTGAGTTGGGGAGGAGGGTCTGTGTGTCCATTATTATACATAACTGTGTGATGTGTGTTTTGGGGAGGAGGGTCTGTGTGTCCATTATTATACATAACTGTGTGATGTGAGAGTTGGGGAGGAGGTTCTGTGTGTCCATTATTATACATAACTGTGTGATGTGTGTTTTGGGGAGGAGGGTCTGTGTGTCCATTATTATACATAACTGTGTGATGTGTGTGTTGGGGAGGAGGGTCTGTGTGTCCATTATTATACATAACTGTGTGATGTGTGTTTTGGGGAGGAGGGTCTGTGTGTCCATTATTATACATAACTGTGTGATGTGTGTTTTGGGGAGGAGGGACTGTGTGTCCATTATTATACATAACTGTGTGATGTGTGTGTTGGGGAGGAGGGTCTGTGTATCCATTATTATACATAACTGTGTGATGTGTGTTTTGGGGAGGAGGGTCTGTGTGTCCATTATTATACATAACTGTGTGATGTGTGTTTTGGGGAGGAGGGTCTGTGTGTCCATTATTATACATAACTGTGTGATGTGTGTGTTGGGGAGGAGGGTCTGTGTGTCCATTATTATACATAACTGTGTGATGTGTGTTTTGGGGAGGAGGGTCTGTGTGTCCATTATTATACATAACTGTGTGATGTGTGTTTTGGGGAGGAGGGTCTGTGTGTCCAATATTATACATAACTGTGTGATGTGTGTTTTGGGGAGGAGGGTCTATGTGTCCATTATTATACATAACTGTGTGATGTATGAGTTGGGGAGGAGGGTCTGTGTGTCCATTATTATACATAACTGTGTGATGTATGAGTTGGGGAGGAGGGTCTGTGTGTCCATTATTATACATAACTGTGTGATGTGTGTTTTGGGGAGGAGGGTCTATGTGTCCAATATTATACATAACTGTGTGATGTGTGTTTTGGGGAGGAGGGTCTATGTGTCCATTATTATACATAACTGTGTGATGTATGCGTTGGGGAGGAGGGTCTGTGTGTCCATTATTATACATAACTGTGTGATGTGTGAGTTGGGGAGGAGGGTCTGTGTGTCCATTATTACACATAACTGTGTGATGTGTGTTTTGGGGAGGAGGGTCTGTGTGTCCATTATTATACATAACTGTGTAATGTGTGTTTTGGGAGGAGGGTCTGTGTGTCCATTATTATACATAACTGTGTGAAGTGTGTTTTGGGGAGGAGGGTCTGTGTGTCCATTATTATTCATAACTGTGTGATGTGTGTTTTGGGGAGGAGGGTCTATGTGTCCATTATTATACATAACTGTGTGATGTATGAGTTGGGGAGGAGGGTCTGTGTGTCCATTATTATACATAACTGTGTGATGTGTGATTTGGGGAGGAGGGTCTGTGTGTCCATTATTATACATAACTGTGTGATGTATGAGTTGGGGAGGAGGGTCTATGTGTCCATTATTATACATAACTGTGTGATGTGTGAGTTGGGGAGGAGGGTCTGTGTGTCCATTATTATACATAACTGTGTGATGTGTGAGTTGGGGAGGAGGGTCTGTGTGTCCATTATTATACATAACTGTGTGATGTGTGAGTTGGGGAGGAGGGTCTATGTGTCCATTATTATACATAACTGTGTGATGTATGAGTTGGGGAGGAGGGTCTGTGTGTCCATTATTATACATAACTGTGTGATGTGTGAGTTGGGGAGGAGGGTCTGTGTGTCCATTATTATACATAACTGTGTGATGTATGAGTTGGGGAGGAGGGTCTGTGTTTCCATTATTATACATAACTGTGTGATGTGTGTTTTGGGGAGGAGGGTCTATGTGTCCATTATTATACATAACTGTGTGATGTGTGTTTTGGGGAGGAGGGTCTGTGTGTCCATTATTATACATAACTGTGTGATGTGTGTTTTGGGGAGGAGGGTCTGTGTGTCCATTATTATACATAACTGTGTGATGTGTGTTTTGGGGAGGAGGGTCTGTGTGTCCATTATTATACATAACTGTGTGATGTGTGTTTTGGGGAGGAGGGTCTGTGTGTCCATTATTATACATAACTGTGTGATGTATGAGTTGGGGAGGAGGGTCTGTGTGTCCATTATTATACATAACTGTGTGATGTGTGTTTTGGGGAGGTGGTCTGTGTGTCCATTATTATACATAACTGTGTGATGTGTGTTTTGGGGAGGAGGGTCTGTGTGTCCATTATTATACATAACTGTGTGATGTGTGTTTTGGGGAGGAGGGTCTGTGTGTCCATTATTATACATAACTGTGTGATGTGTGTTTTGGGAGGAGGGTCTGTGTGTCCATTATTATACATAACTGTGTGATGTGTGTTTTGGGGAGGTGGTCTGTGTGTCCATTATTATACATAACTGTGTGATGTGTGTTTTGGGGAGGAGGGTCTGTGTGTCCATTATTATACATAACTGTGTGATGTGTGTTTTGGGGAGGAGGGTCTGTGTGTCCATTATTATACATAACTGTGTGATGTGTGTTTTGGGGAGGAGGGTCTGTGTGTCCATTATTATACATAACTGTGTGATGTGTGTTTTGGGGAGGAGGGTCTGTGTGTCCATTATTATACATAACTGTGTGATGTGTGTTTTGGGGAGGAGGGTCTGTGTGTCCATTATTATACATAACTGTGTGATGTGTGAGTTGGGGAGGAGGGTCTGTGTGTCCATTATTATACATAACTGTGTGATGTGTGTTTTGGGGAGGAGGGTCTGTGTGTCCATTATTATACATAACTGTGTGATGTGTGTTTTGGGGAGGAGGGTCTGTGTGTCCATTATTATACATAACTGTGTGAAGTGTGAGTTGGGGAGGAGGGTCTGTGTGTCCATTATTATACATAACTGTGTGATGTGTGTTTTGGGGAGGAGGGTCTGTGTGTCCATTATTATACATAACTGTGTGATGTGTGATTTGGGGAGGAGGGTCTGTGTGTCCATTATTATACATAACTGTGTGATGTGTGTTTTGGGGAGGAGGGTCTGTGTGTCCATTATTATACATAACTGTTTGATGTGTGTTTTGGGGAGGAGGGTCTGTGTGTCCATTATTATACATAACTGTGTGATGTGTGAGTTGGGGAGGAGGGTCTGTGTGTCCATTATTATACATAACTGTGTGATGTATGAGTTGGGCAGGAGGGTCTGTGTGTCCATTATTATACATAACTGTGTGATGTGTGAGTTGGGGAGGACGGTCTGTGTGTCCAATATTATACATAACTGTGTGATGTATGAGTTGGGGAGGAGGGTCTGTGTGTCCAATATTATACATAACTGTGTGATGTATGAGTTGGGGAGGAGGGTCTGTGTGTCCATTATTATACATAACTGTGTGATGTGTGTTTTGGGGAGGAGGGTCTGTGTGTCCATTATTATACATAACTGTGTGATGTATGAGTTGGGGAGGAGGGTCTGTGTGTCCAATATTATACATAACTGTGTGATGTATGAGTTGGGGAGGAGGGTCTGTGTGTCCATTATTATACATAACTGTGTGATGTATGAGTTGGGAGGAGGGTCTGTGTGTCCAATATTATACATAACTGTGTGATGTATGAGTTGGGGAGGAGGGTCTGTGTGTCCATTATTATACATAACTGTGTGATGTGTGTTTTGGGGAGGAGGGTCTATGTGTCCATTATTATACATAACTGTGTGATGTATGAGTTGGGGAGAAGGATCTGTGTGTCCATTATTATACATAACTGTGTGTTGTGTGAGTTGGGGAGGAGGGTCTGTGTGTCCATTATTATACATAACTGTGTGATGTGTGTTTTGGGGAGGAGGGTCTGTGTGTCCATTATTATACATAACTGTGTGATGTGTGAGTTGGGGAGGAGGGTCTGTGTGTCCATTATTATACATAACTGTGTGATGTGTGTTTTGGGGAGGAGGGTCTATGTGTCCATTATTATACATAACTGTGTGATGTATGAGTTGGGGAGGAGGGTCTGTGTGTCCATTATTATACATAACTGTGTGATGTGTGAGTTGGGGAGGAGGGTCTGTGTGTCCATTATTATACATAACTGTGTGATGTATGAGTTGGGGAGGAGGGTCTGTGTGTCCATTATTATACATAACTGTGTGATGTGTGAGTTGGGGAGGAGGGTCTGTGTGTCCAATATTATACATAACTGTGTGATGTATGAGTTGGGGAGGAGGGTCTGTGTGTCCATTATTATACATAACTGTGTGATGTATGAGTTGGGGAGGAGGGTCTGTGTGTCCATTATTATACATAACTGTGTGATGTATGAGTTGGGGAGGAGGGTCTGTGTGTCCAATATTATACATAACTGTGTGATGTATGAGTTGGGGAGGAGGGTCTGTGTGTCCATTGATTATACATAACTGTGTGATGTAGTTTTGGGGAGGAGGGTCTATGTGTCCATTATTATACATAACTGTGTGATGTATGAGTTGGGGAGGAGGGTCTGTGTGTCCATTATTATACATAACTGTGTGTTGTGTGAGTTGGGGAGGAGGGTCTGTGTGTCCATTATTATACATAACTGTGTGATGTGTGTTTTGGGGAGGAGGGTCTGTGTGTCCATTATTATACATAACTGTGTGATGTGTGAGTTGGGGAGGAGGGTCTGTGTGTCCATTATTATACATAACTGTGTGATGTGTGTTTTGGGGAGGAGGGTCTGTGTGTCCATTATTATACATAACTGTGTGATGTATGAGTTGGGGAGGAGGGTCTGTGTGTCCATTATTATACATAACTGTGTGATGTGTGAGTTGGGGAGG
Organism: Heterodontus francisci; assembly: GCF_036365525.1. NCBI lineage: Eukaryota > Metazoa > Chordata > Chondrichthyes > Heterodontiformes > Heterodontidae > Heterodontus > Heterodontus francisci. The sequence continues at coordinate 3,983,457 of NC_090408.1, forward strand.
AGGGTCTGTGTGTCCATTATTATACATAACTGTGTGATGTATGAGTTGGGGAGGAGGGTCTGTGTGTCCATTATTATACATAACTGTGTGATGTGTGAGTTGGGGAGGAGGGTCTGTGTGTCCATTATTATACATAACTGTGTGATGTATGAGTTGGGGAGGAGGGTCTGTGTGTCCATTATTATACATAACTGTGTGATGTGTGAGTTGGGGAGGAGGGTCTGTGTGTCCATTATTATACATAACTGTGTGATGTGTGTTTTGGGGAGGAGGGTCTGTGTGTCCATTATTATACATAACTGTGTGAAGTGTGAGTTGGGGAGGAGGGTCTGTGTGTCCATTATTATACATAACTGTGTGATGTGTGAGTTGGGGAGGAGGGTCTATGTGTCCATTATTATACATAACTGTGTGATGTGTGAGTTGGGGAGGAGGGTCTGTGTGTCCATTATTATACATAACTGTGTGATGTGTGTTTTGGGGAGGAGGGTCCGTGTGTCCATTACTATACATAACTGTGTGATGTGTGAGTTGGGGAGGAGGTTCTGTGTGTCCATTATTATACATAACTGTGTGATGTGTGTTTTGGGGAGGAGGGTCTGTGTGTCCATTATTATACATAACTGTGTGATGTGTGTGTTGGGGAGGAGGGTCTGTGTGTCCATTATTATACATAACTGTGTGATGTGTGTTTTGGGGAGGAGGGTCTGTGTGTCCATTATTATACATAACTGTGTGAAGTGTGTTTTGGGGAGGAGGGTCTGTGTGTCCATTATTATACATAACTGTGTGATGTGTGTGTTGGGGAGGAGGGTCTGTGTATCCATTATTATACATAACAGTGTGATGTGTGTTTTGGGGAGGAGGGTCTGTGTGTCCATTATTATACATAACTGTGTGATGTGTGTTTTGGGGAGGAGGGTCTGTGTGTCCATTATTATACATAACTGTGTGATGTGTGTGTTGGGGAGGAGGGTCTGTGTGTCCATTATTATACATAACTGTGTGATGTGTGTTTTGGGGAGGAGGGTCTGTGTGTCCATTATTATACATAACTGTGTGATGTGTGTTTTGGGGAGGAGGGTCTGTGTGTCCATTATTATACATAACTGTGTGATGTGTGTTTTGGGGAGGAGGGTCTGTGTGTCCATTATTATACATAACTGTGTGATGTGTGTTTTGGGGAGGAGGGTCTGTGTGTCCATTATTATACATAACTGTTTGATGTGTGTTTTGGGGAGGAGGGTCTGTGTGTCCATTATTATACATAACTGTGTGATGTGTGAGTTGGGGAGGAGGGTCTGTGTGTCCATTATTATACATAACTGTGTGATGTATGAGTTGGGCAGGAGGGTCTGTGTGTCCATTATTATACATAACTGTGTGATGTGTGAGTTGGGGAGGACGGTCTGTGTGTCCAATATTATACATAACTGTGTGATGTATGAGTTGGGGAGGAGGGTCTGTGTGTCCAATATTATACATAACTGTGTGATGTATGAGTTGGGGAGGAGGGTCTGTGTGTCCATTATTATACATAACTGTGTGATGTGTGTTTTGGGGAGGAGGGTCTGTGTGTCCATTATTATACATAACTGTGTGATGTATGAGTTGGGGAGGAGGGTCTGTGTGTCCAATATTATACATAACTGTGTGATGTATGAGTTGGGGAGGAGGGTCTGTGTGTCCATTATTATACATAACTGTGTGATGTATGAGTTGGGGAGGAGGGTCTGTGTGTCCAATATTATACATAACTGTGTGATGTATGAGTTGGGGAGGAGGGTCTGTGTGTCCATTATTATACATAACTGTGTGATGTGTGTTTTGGGGAGGAGGGTCTATGTGTCCATTATTATACATAACTGTGTGATGTATGAGTTGGGGAGGAGGATCTGTGTGTCCATTATTATACATAACTGTGTGTTGTGTGAGTTGGGGAGGAGGGTCTGTGTGTCCATTATTATACATAACTGTGTGATGTGTGTTTTGGGGAGGAGGGTCTGTGTGTCCATTATTATACATAACTGTGTGATGTGTGAGTTGGGGAGGAGGGTCTGTGTGTCCATTATTATACATAACTGTGTGATGTGTGTTTTGGGGAGGAGGGTCTATGTGTCCATTATTATACATAACTGTGTGATGTATGAGTTGGGGAGGAGGGTCTGTGTGTCCATTATTATACATAACTGTGTGATGTGTGAGTTGGGGAGGAGGGTCTGTGTGTCCATTATTATACATAACTGTGTGATGTATGAGTTGGGGAGGAGGGTCTGTGTGTCCATTATTATACATAACTGTGTGATGTGTGAGTTGGGGAGGAGGGTCTGTGTGTCCAATATTATACATAACTGTGTGATGTATGAGTTGGGGAGGAGGGTCTGTGTGTCCATTATTATACATAACTGTGTGATGTATGAGTTGGGGAGGAGGGTCTGTGTGTCCATTATTATACATAACTGTGTGATGTATGAGTTGGGGAGGAGGGTCTGTGTGTCCAATATTATACATAACTGTGTGATGTATGAGTTGGGGAGGAGGGTCTGTGTGTCCATTATTATACATAACTGTGTGATGTGTGTTTTGGGGAGGAGGGTCTATGTGTCCATTATTATACATAACTGTGTGATGTATGAGTTGGGGAGGAGGGTCTGTGTGTCCATTATTATACATAACTGTGTGTTGTGTGAGTTGGGGAGGAGGGTCTGTGTGTCCATTATTATACATAACTGTGTGATGTGTGTTTTGGGGAGGAGGGTCTGTGTGTCCATTATTATACATAACTGTGTGATGTGTGAGTTGGGGAGGAGGGTCTGTGTGTCCATTATTATACATAACTGTGTGATGTGTGTTTTGGGGAGGAGGGTCTGTGTGTCCATTATTATACATAACTGTGTGATGTATGAGTTGGGGAGGAGGGTCTGTGTGTCCATTATTATACATAACTGTGTGATGTGTGAGTTGGGGAGGAGGGTCTGTGTGTCCATTATTATACATAACTGTGTGATGTATGAGTTGGGGAGGAGGGTCTGTGTGTCCATTATTATACATAACTGTGTGATGTGTGAGTTGGGGAGGAGGGTCTGTGTGTCCATTATTATACATAACTGTGTGATGTATGAGTTGGGGAGGAGGGTCTGTGTGTCCATTATTATACATAACTGTGTGATGTGTGAGTTGGGGAGGAGGGTCTGTGTGTCCATTATTATACATAACTGTGTGATGTGTGTTTTGGGGAGGAGGGTCTGTGTGTCCATTATTATACATAACTGTGTGAAGTGTGAGTTGGGGAGGAGGGTCTGTGTGTCCATTATTATACATAACTGTGTGATGTGTGAGTTGGGGAGGAGGGTCTATGTGTCCATTATTATACATAACTGTGTGATGTGTGAGTTGGGGAGGAGGGTCTGTGTGTCCATTATTATACATAACTGTGTGATGTGTGTTTTGGGGAGGAGGGTCCGTGTGTCCATTACTATACATAACTGTGTGATGTGTGAGTTGGGGAGGAGGTTCTGTGTGTCCATTATTATACATAACTGTGTGATGTGTGTTTTGGGGAGGAGGGTCTGTGTGTCCATTATTATACATAACTGTGTGATGTGTGTGTTGGGGAGGAGGGTCTGTGTGTCCATTATTATACATAACTGTGTGATGTGTGTTTTGGGGAGGAGGGTCTGTGTGTCCATTATTATACATAACTGTGTGAAGTGTGTTTTGGGGAGGAGGGTCTGTGTGTCCATTATTATACATAACTGTGTGATGTGTGTGTTGGGGAGGAGGGTCTGTGTATCCATTATTATACATAACAGTGTGATGTGTGTTTTGGGGAGGAGGGTCTGTGTGTCCATTATTATACATAACTGTGTGATGTGTGTTTTGGGGAGGAGGGTCTGTGTGTCCATTATTATACATAACTGTGTGATGTGTGTGTTGGGGAGGAGGGTCTGTGTGTCCATTATTATACATAACTGTGTGATGTGTGTTTTGGGGAGGAGGGTCTGTGTGTCCATTATTATACATAACTGTGTGATGTGTGTTTTGGGGAGGAGGGTCTGTGTGTCCATTATTATACATAACTGTGTGATGTGTGTTTTGGGGAGGAGGGTCTATGTGTCCATTATTATACATAACTGTGTGATGTGTGTTTTGGGGAGGAGGGTCTATGTGTCCATTATTATACATAACTGTGTGATGTATGCGTTGGGGAGGAGGGTCTGTGTGTCCATTATTATACATAACTGTGTGATGTATGAGTTGGGGAGGAGGGTCTGTGTGTCCATTATTATACATAACTGTGTGATGTGTGAGTTGGGGAGGAGGGTCTGTGTGTCCATTATTATACATAACTGTGTGATGTGTGTTTTGGGGAGGAGGGTCTGTGTGTCCATTATTATACATAACTGTGTAATGTGTGTTTTGGGGAGGAGGGTCTGTGTGTCCATTATTATACATAACTGTGTGAAGTGTGTTTTGGGGAGGAGGGTCTGTGTGTCCATTATTATTCATAACTGTGTGATGTGTGTTTTGGGGAGGAGGGTCTATGTGTCCATTATTATACATAACTGTGTGATGTATGAGTTGGGGAGGAGGGTCTGTGTGTCCATTATTATACATAACTGTGTGATGTGTGAGTTGGGGAGGAGGGTCTGTGTGTCCATTATTATACATAACTGTGTGATGTATGAGTTGGGGAGGAGGGTCTATGTGTCCATTATTATACATAACTGTGTGATGTGTGAGTTGGGGAGGAGGGTCTGTGTGTCCATTATTATACATAACTGTGTGATGTGTGAGTTGGGGAGGAGGGTCTTTGTGTCCATTATTATACATAACTGTGTGATGTGTGAGTTGGGGAGGAGGGTCTATGTGTCCATTATTATACATAACTGTGTGATGTGTGTTTTGGGGAGGAGGGTCTGTGTGTCCATTATTATACATAACTGTGTGATGTGTGTTTTGGGGAGGAGGGTCTGTGTGTCCATTATTATACATAACTGTGTGATGTGTGTTTTGGGGAGGAGGGTCTGTGTGTCCATTATTATACATAACTGTGTGATGTGTGTTTTGGGGAGGAGGGTCTGTGTGTCCATTATTATACATAACTGTGTGATGTATGAGTTGGGGAGGAGGGTCTGTGTGTCCATTATTATACATAACTGTGTGATGTGTGTTTTGGGGAGGAGGGTCTGTGTGTCGATTATTATACATAACTGTGTGATGTGTGTTTTGGGGAGGAGGGTCTGTGTGTCCATTATTATACATAACTGTGTGATGTGTGTTTTGGGGAGGAGGGTCTGTGTGTCCATTATTATACATAACTGTGTGATGTGTGTTTTGGGGAGGAGGGTCTGTGTGTCCATTATTATACATAACTGTGTGATGTGTGTTTTGGGGAGGAGGGTCTGTGTGTCCATTATTATACATAACTGTGTGATGTGTGTTTTGGGGAGGAGGGTCTGTGTGTCCATTATTATACATAACTGTGTGATGTGTGTTTTGGGGAGGAGGGTCTGTGTGTCCATTATTATACATAACTGTGTGATGTGTGTTTTGGGGAGGAGGGTCTGTGTGTCCATTATTATACATAACTGTGTGATGTGTGAGTTGGGGAGGAGGGTCTGTGTGTCCATTATTATACATAACTGTGTGAAGTGTGAGTTGGGGAGGAGGGTCTGTGTGTCCATTATTATACATAACTGTGTGATGTGTGTTTTGGGGAGGAGGGTCTGTGTGTCTATTATTATACATAACTGTGTGATGTGTGTTTTGGGGAGGAGGGTCTGTGTGTCCATTATTATACATAACTGTGTGATGTGTGTTTTGGGGAGGAGGGTCTGTGTGTCCATTATTATACATAACTGTTTGATGTGTGTTTTGGGGAGGAGGGTCTGTGTGTCCATTATTATACATAACTGTGTGATGTGTGAGTTGGGGAGGAGGGTCTGTGTGTCCATTATTATACATAACTGTGTGATGTATGAGTTGGGCAGGAGGGTATGTGTGTCCATTATTATACATAACTGTGTGATGTGTGTTTTGGGGAGGAGGGTCTGTGTGTCCATTATTATACATAACTGTGTGATGTGTGTTTTGGGGAGGAGGGTCTGTGTGTCCATTATTATACATAACTGTGTGATGTGTGTTTTGGGGAGGAGAGTCTGTGTGTCCATTATTATACATAACTGTGTGATGTGTGTTTTGGGGAGGAGGGTCTGTGTGTCCATTATTATACATAACTGTGTGATGTGTGTTTTGGGGAGGAGGGTCTGTGTGTCCATTATTATACATAACTGTGTGATGTGTGTTTTGGGGAGGAGGGTCTGTGTGTCCATTATTATACATAACTGTGTGATGTGTGAGTTGGGGAGGAGGGTCTGTGTGTCCATTATTATACATAACTGTGTGATGTATGAGTTGGGCAGGAGGGTCTGTGTGTCCATTATTATACATAACTGTGTGATGTGTGTTTTGGGGAGGAGGGTCTGTGTGTCCATTATTATACATAACTGTGTGATGTGTGTTTTGGGGAGGAGGGTCTGTGTGTCCATTATTATACATAACTGTGTGATGTGTGCTTTGGGGAGGAGGGTCTGTGTGTCCATTATTATACATAACTGTGTGATGTGTGTTTTGGGGAGGAGGGTCTGTGTGTCCATTATTATACATAACTGTATGATGTGTGAGTTGGGGAGGAGGGTCTGTGTGTCCATTATTATACATAACTGTGTGATGTGTGTTTTGGGGAGGAGGGTCTGTGAGTCCATTATTATACATAACTGTGTGATGTGTGTGTTGGGGAGGAGGGTCTGTGTGTCCATTATTATACATAACTGTGTGATGTGTGAGTTGGGGAGGAGGGTCTGTGTGTCCATTATTATACATAACTGTGTGATGTGTGTTTTGGGGAGGAGGGTCTGTGTTTCTATTATTATACATAACTGTGTGATGTGTGTTTTGGGGAGGAGGGTCTGTGTGTCCATTATTATACATAACTGTGTGATGTGTGTTTTGGGGAGGAGGGTCTGTGTGTCCATTATTATACATAACTGTGTGATGTGTGAGTTGGGGAGGAGGGTCTGTGTGTCCATTATTATACATAACTGTGTGAAGTGTGAGTTGGGGAGGAGGGTCTGTGTGTCCATTATTATACATAACTGTGTGATGTGTGAGTTGGGGAGGAGGGTCTGTGTGTCCATTATTATACATAACTGTGTGAAGTGTGAGTTGGGGAGGAGGGTCTGTGTGTCCATTATTATACATAACTGTGTGATGTGTGAGTTGGGGAGGAGGGTCTGTGTGTCCATTATTATACATAACTGGGTGATGTGTGAGTTGGGGAGGAGGGTCTGTGTGTCCATTATTATACATAACTGTGTGATGTGTGAGTTGGGGAGGAGGGTCTGTGTGTCCATTATTATACATAACTGTGTGAAGTGTGAGTTGGGGAGGAGGGTCTGTGTGTCCATTATTATACATAACTGTGTGAAGTGTGAGTTGGGGAGGAGGGTCTGTGTGTCCATTATTATACATAACTGTGTGAAGTGTGAGTTGGGGAGGAGGGTCTGTGTGTCCATTATTATACATAACTGTGTGATGTGTGAGTTGGGGAGGAGGGTCTGTGTGTCCATTATTATACATAACTGTGTGAAGTGTGAGTTGGGGAGGAGGGTCTGTGTGTCCATTATTATACATAACTGTGTGAAGTGTGAGTTGGGGAGGAGGGTCTGTGTGTCCATTATTATTCATAACTGTGTGATGTGTGAGTTGGGGAGGAGGGTCTGTGTGTCCATTATTATACATAACTGTGTGATGTGTGAGTTGGGGAGGAGGGTCTGTGTGTCCATTATTATACATAACTGTGTGATGTGTGAGTTGGGGAGGAGGGATTGTGTGTCCATTATTATACATAACTGTGTGATGTGTGTTTTGGGGAGGAGGGTCTGTGTGTCCATTATTATACATAACAGTGTGATGTGTGAGTTGGGGAGGAGGGTCTGTGTGTCCATTATTATACATAACAGTGTGATGTGTGAGTTGGGGAGGAGGGTCTGTGTGTCCATTATTATACATAACTGTGTGATGTGTGAGTTGGGGAGGAGGGTCTGTGTGTCCATTATTATACATAACTGTGTGATGTGTGTTTTGGGGAGGAGGGTCTGTGTGTCCATTATTATACATAACTGTGTGATGTGTGAATTGGGGAGGAGGGTCTGTGTGTCCATCATTATACATAACTGTGTGAAGTGTGAGTTGGGGAGGAGGGTCTGTGTGTCCATCATTATACATAACTGTGTGAAGTGTGAGTTGGGGAGGAGGGTGTGTGTGTCCATTGTTATAAATAACTGTGTGAAGTGTGAGTTGGGGAGGAGGGTCTGTGTGTCCATTATTATACATAACTGTGTGATGTGTGAATTGGGGAGGAGGGTCTGTGTGTCCATTATTATACATAACTGTGTGAAGTGTGTTTTGGGGAGGAGGGTCTGTGTGTCCATCATTATACATAACTGTGTGATGTGTGAATTGGGGAGGAGGGTCTGTGTGTCCATTATTATACATAACTGTGTGAAGTGTGTTTTGGGGAGGAGGGTCTGTGTGTCCATTATTATACATAACTGTGTGATGTGTGAGTTGGGGAGGAGGGTCTGTGTGTCCATTATTATACATAACTGTGTGATGTGTGTTTTGGGGAGGAGGATCTGTGTGTCCATTATTATACATAACTGTGTGATGTGTGAATTGGGGAGGAGGGTCTGTGTGTCCATCATTATACATAACTGTGTGAAGTGTGAGTTGGGGAGGAGGGTCTGTGTGTCCATCATTATACATAACTGTGTGAAGTGTGAGTTGGGGAGGAGGGTCTGTGTGTCCATTGTTATACATAACTGTGTGAAGTGTGAGTTGGGGAGGAGGGTCTGTGTGTCCATTATTATACATAACTGTGTGATGTGTGAATTGGGGAGGAGGGTCTGTGTGTCCATTATTATACATAACTGTGTGAAGTGTGTTTTGGGGAGGAGGGTCTGTGTGTCCATTATTATACATAACTGTGTAATGTGTGTTTTTGGGAGGAGGGTCTGTGTGTCCATTATTATACATAACTGTGTGAAGTGTGTTTTGGGGAGGAGGGTCTGTGTGTCCATTATTATACATAACTGTGTGATGTGTGTTTTGGGGAGGAGGGTCTGTGTGTCCATTATTATACATAACTGTGTGATGTGTGTTTTGGGGAGGAGGGTCTGTGTGTCCATTATTATACATAACTGTGTGAAGTGTGAGTTGGGGAGGAGGGTCTGTGTGTCCATTATTATACATAACTGTGTGATGTGTGATTTGGGGAGGAGGGTCTGTGTGTCCATTATTATACATAACTGTGTGATGTGTGTTTTGGGGAGGAGGGTCTGTGTGTCCATTATTATACATAACTGTGTGATGTGTGAGTTGGGGAGGAGGGTCTGTGTGTCCATTATTATACATAACTGTGTGATGTGTGAGTTGGGGAGGAGAGTCTGTGTGTCCATTATTATACATAACTGTGTGATGTGTGTTTTGGGGAGGAGGGTCTGTGTGTCCATTATTATACATAACTGTGTGATGTGTGAGTTGGGGAGGAGGGTCTGTGTGTCCATTATTATACATAACTGTGTGATGTGTGAGTTGGGGAGGAGGGTCTGTGTGTCCATTATTATACATCACTGTGTGATGTGTGTTTTGGGGAGGAGGGTCTGTGTGTCCATTATTATACATAACTGTGTGATGTGTGAATTGGGGAGGAGGGTCTGTGTGTCCATTATTATACATATCTGTGTGAAGTGTGAGTTGGGGAGGAGGGTCTGTGTGTCCATTATTATACATAACTGTGTGAAGTGTGAGTTGGGGAGGAGGGTCTGTGTGTCCATTATTATACATAACTGTGTGATGTGTGTTTTGGGGAGGAGGGTCTGTGTGTCCATTATTATACATAACTGTGTGAAGTGTGAGTTGGGGAGGAGGGTCTGTGTGTCCATTATTATACATAACTGTGTGATGTGTGAGTTGGGGAGGAGGGTCTGTGTGTCCATTATTATACATAACTGTGTGATGTGTGAATTGGGGAGGAGGGTCTGTGTGTCCATTATTATACATAACTGTGTGATGTGTGAGTTGGGGAGGAGGGTCTGTGTGTCCATTATTATACATAACTGTGTGAAGTGTGAGTTGGGGAGGAGGGTCTGTGTGTCCATTATTATACATAACTGTGTGATGTGTGAATTGGGGAGGAGGGTCTGTGTGTCCATTATTATACATAACTGTGTGATGTGTGAGTTGGGGAGGAGGGTCTGTGTGTCCATTATTATACATAACTGTGTGAAGTGTGAGTTGGGGAGGAGGGTCTGTGTGTCCATTATTATACATAACTGTGTGATGTGTGAGTTGGGGAGGAGGGTCTGTGTGTCCATTATTATACATAACTGTGTGATGTGTGAGTTGGGGAGGAGGGTCTGTGTGTCCATTATTATACATAACTGTGTGAAGTGTGTTTTGGGGAGGAGGGTCTGTGTGTCCATTATTATACATAACTGTGTGAAGTGTGTTTTGGGGAGGAGGGTCTGTGTGTCCATTATTATACATAACTGTGTGAAGTGTGTTTTGGGGAGGAGGGTCTGTGTGTCCATTATTATACATAACTGTGTGATGTGTGAGTTGGGGAGGAGGGTCTGTGTGTCCATTATTATACATAACTGTGTGATGTGTGAGTTGGGGAGGAGGGTCTGTGTGTCCATTATTATACATAACTGTGTGAAGTGTGAGTTGGGGAGGAGGGTCTGTGTGTCCATTATTATACATAACTGTGTGATGTGTGAGTTGGGGAGGAGGGTCTGTGTGTCCATTATTATTCATAACTGTGTGATGTGTGAGTTGGGGAGGAGGGTCTGTGTGTCCATTATTATACATAACTGTGTGATGTGTGTTTTGGGGAGGAGGGTCTGTGTGTCCATTATTATACATAACAGTGTGATGTGTGAGTTGGGGAGGAGGGTCTGTGTGTCCATTATTATACATAACTGTGTGATGTGTGTTTTGGGGAGGAGGGTCTGTGTGTCCATTATTATACATAACAGTGTGATGTGTGAGTTGGGGAGGAGGGTCTGTGTGTCCATTATTATACATAACTGTGTGATGTGTGTTTTGGGGAGGAGGGTCTGTGTGTCCATTATTATACATAACAGTGTGATGTGTGAGTTGGGGAGGAGGGTCTGTGTGGCTTTTATTATTCATAACTGTGTGATGTGTGAGTTGGGGAGGAGGGTCTGTGTGTCCATTATTATACATAACAGTGTGATGTGTGAGTTGGGGAGGAGGGTCTGTGTGTCCATTATTATACATAACAGTGTGATGTGTGAGTTGGGGAGGAGGGTCTGTGTGTCCATTATTATACATAACTGTGTGATGTGTGAGTTGGGGAGGAGGGTCTGTGTGTCCATTATTATACATAACTGTGTGAAGTGTGTTTTGGGGAGGAGGGTCTGTGTGTCCATTATTATACATAACTGTGTGAAGTGTGTTTTGGGGAGGAGGGTCTGTGTGTCCATTATTATACATAACTGTGTGATGTGTGAGTTGGGGAGGAGGGTCTGTGTGTCCATCATTATACATAACTGTGTGATGTGTGAGTTGGGGAGGAGGGTCTGTGTGTCCATTATTATACATAACTGTGTGAAGTGTGTTTTGGGGAGGAGGGTCTGTGTGTCCATTATTATACATAACTGTGTGACGTTTGAGTTGGGGAGGAGGGTCTGTGTGTCCATCATTATACATAACTGTGTGATGTGTGAGTTGGGGAGGAGGGTCTGTGTGTCCATTATTATACATAACTGTGTGATGTGTGAGTTGGGGAGGAGGGTCTGTGTGTCCATCATTATACATAACTGTGTGATGTGTGAGTTGGGGAGGAGGGTCTGTGTGTCCATTATTATACATAACTGTGTGAAGTGTGTTTTGGGGAGGAGGGTCTGTGTGTCCATTATTATACATAACTGTGTGATGTGTGAGTTGGGGAGGAGGGTCTGTTTGTCCATTATTATACATAACTGTGTGAAGTGTGTTTTGGGGAGGAGGGTCTGTGTGTCCATTATTATACATAACTGTGTGATGTGTGAGTTGGGGAGGAGGGTCTGTGTGTCCATCATTATACATAACTGTGTGATGTGTGTTTTGGGGAGGAGGGTCTGTGTGTCCATTATTATACATAACTGTGTGATGTGTGTTTTGGGGAGGAGGGTCTGTGTGTCCATTATTATACATAACTGTGTGATGTGTGAATTGGGGAGGAGGGTCTGTGTGTCCATCATTATACATAACTGTGTGAAGTGTGGGTTGGAGAGGAGGGTCTGTGTGTCCATCATTATACATAACTGTGTGAAGTGTGAGTTGGGGAGGAGGGTCTGTGTGTCCATTATTATACATAACTGTGTGATGTGTGAATTGGGGAGGAGGGTCTGTGTGTCCATTATTATACATAACTGTGTGAAGTGTGTTTTGGGGAGGAGGGTCTGTGTGTCCATTATTATACATAACTGTGTGATGTGTGTTTTGGGGAGGAGGGTCTGTGTGTCCATTATTATACATAACTGTGTGATGTGTGTATTGGGGAGGAGGGTCTGTGTGTCCATTATTATACATAACTGTGTGAAGTGTGAGTTGGGGAGGAGGGTCTGTGTGTCCATTATTATACATAACTGTGTGATGTGTGATTTTGGGGAGGAGGGTCTGTGTGTCCATTATTATACATAACTGTGTGATGTGTGTTTTGGGGAGGAGGGTCTGTGTGTCCATTATTATACATAACTGTGTGATGTGTGAGTTGGGGAGGAGGGTCTGTGTGTCCATTATTATACATAACTGTGTGATGTGTGTTTTGGGGAGGAGGGTCTGTGTGTCCATTATTATACATAACTGTGTGATGTGTGAGTTGGGGAGGAGGGTCTGTATGTCCATTATTATACATAACTGTGTGATGTGTGAGTTGGGGAGGAGGGTCTGTGTGTCCATTATTATACATAACTGTGTGATGTGTGTTTTGGGGAGGAGGGTCTGTGTGTCCATTATTATACATAACTGTGTGATGTGTGAATTGGGGAGGAGGGTCTGTGTGTCCATTATTATACATAACTGTGTGAAGTGTGAGTTGGGGAGGAGGGTCTGTGTGTCCATTATTATACATAACTGTGTGAAGTGTGAGTTGGGGAGGAGGGTCTGTGTGTCCATTATTATACATAACTGTGTGATGTGTGAGTTGGGGAGGAGGGTCTGTGTGTCCATTATTATACATAACTGTGTGATGTGTGAATTGGGGAGGAGGGTCTGTGTGTCCATTATTATACATAACTGTGTGATGTGTGAGTTGGGGAGGAGGGTCTGTGTGTCCATTATTATACATAACTGTGTGATGTGTGAATTGGGGAGGAGGGTCTGTGTGTCCATTATTATACATAACTGTGTGATGTGTGAGTTGGGGAGGAGGGTCTGTGTGTCCATTATTATACATAACTGTGTGAAGTGTGAGTTGGGGAGGAGGGTCTGTGTGTCCATTATTATACATAACTGTGTGATGTGTGAGTTGGGGAGGAGGGTCTGTGTGTCCATTATTATACATAACTGTGTGATGTGTGAGTTGGGGAGGAGGGTCTGTGTGTCCATTATTATACATAACTGTGTGAAGTGTGTTTTGGGGAGGAGGGTCTGTGTGTCCATTATTATACATAACAGTGTGAAGTGTGTTTTGGGGAGGAGGGTCTGTGTGTCCATTATTATACATAACTGTGTGAAGTGTGTTTTGGGGAGGAGGGTCTGTGTGTCCATTATTATACATAACTGTGTGATGTGTGAATTGGGGAGGAGGGTCTGTGTGTCCATCATTATACATAACTGTGTGAAGTGTGAGTTGGGGAGGAGGGTCTGTGTGTCCATTATTATACATAACTGTGTGAAGTGTGAGTTGGGGAGGAGGGTCTGTGTGTCCATTGTTATACATAACTGTGTGAAGTGTGAGTTGGGGAGGAGGGTCTGTGTGTCCATTATTATACATAACTGTGTGATGTGTGAATTGGGGAGGAGGGTCTGTGTGTCCATTATTATACATAACTGTGTGAAGTGTGTTTTGGGGAGGAGGGTCTGTGTGTCCATTATTATACATAACTGTGTAATGTGTGTTTTGGGGAGGAGGGTCTGTGTGTCCATTATTATACATAACTGTGTGAAGTGTGTTTTGGGGAGGAGGGTCTGTGTGTCCATTATTATACATAACTGTGTGATGTGTGTTTTGGGGAGGAGGGTCTGTGTGTCCATTATTATACATAACTGTGTGATGTGTGTTTTGGGGAGGAGGGTCTGTGTGTCAATTATTATACATAACTGTGTGAAGTGTGAGTTGGGGAGGAGGGTCTGTGTGTCCATTATTATACATAACTGTGTGATGTGTGATTTGGGGAGGAGGGTCTGTGTGTCCATTATTATACATAACTGTGTGATGTGTGTTTTGGGGAGGAGGGTCTGTGTGTCCATTATTATACATAACTGTGTGATGTGTGAGTTGGGGAGGAGGGTCTGTGTGTCCATTATTATACATAACTGTGTGATGTGTGAGTTGGGGAGGAGGGTCTGTGTGTCCATTATTATACTTAACTGTGTGATGTGTGTTTTGGGGAGGAGGGTCTGTGTGTCCATTATTATACATAACTGTGTGATGTGTGAGTTGGGGAGGAGGGTCTGTGTGTCCATTATTATACATAACTGTGTGATGTGTGTTTTGGGGAGGAGGGTCTGTGTGTCCATTATTATACATAACTGTGTGATGTGTGAGTTGGGGAGGAGGGTCTGTGTGTCCATTATTATACATCACTGTGTGATGTGTGTTTTGGGGAGGAGGGTCTGTGTGTCCATTATTATACATAACTGTGTGATGTGTGAGTTGGGGAGGAGGGTCTGTGTGTCCATTATTATACATAACTGTGTGATGTGTGAGTTGGGGAGGAGGGTCTGTGTGTCCATTATTATACATCACTGTGTGATGTGTGTTTTGGGGAGGAGGGTCTGTGTGTCCATTATTATACATAACTGTGTGATGTGTGAGTTGGGGAGGAGGGTCTGTGTGTCCATTATTATACATAACTGTGTGATGTGTGAGTTGGGGAGGAGGGTCTGTGTGTCCATTATTATACATAACTGTGTGATGTGTGAGTTGGGGAGGAGGGTCTGTGTGTCCATTATTATACATAACTGTGTGATGTGTGAGTTGGGGAGGAGGGTCTGTGTGTCCATTATTATACATAACTGTGTGATGTGTGAGTTGGGGAGGAGGGTCTGTGTGTCCATTATTATACATAACTGTGTGATGTGTGTTTTGGGGAGGAGGGTCTGTGTGTCCATTATTATACATAACTGTGTGATGTGTGAGTTGGGGAGGAGGGTCTGTGTGTCCATTATTATACATAACTGTGTGATGTGTGAGTTGGGGAGGAGGGTCTGTGTGTCCATTATTATACATAACTGTGTGATGTGTGAGTTGGGGAGGAGGGTCTGTGTGTCCATTATTATACATCACTGTGTGATGTGTGTTTTGGGGAGGAGGGTCTGTGTGTCCATTATTATACATAACTGTGTGATGTGTGAATTGGGGAGGAGGGTCTGTGTGTCCATTATTATACATAACTGTGTGAAGTGTGAGTTGGGGAGGAGGGTCTGTGTGTCCATTATTATACATAACTGTGTGATGTGTGTTTTGGGGAGGAGGGTCTGTGTGTCCATTATTATACATAACTGTGTGAAGTGTGAGTTGGGGAGGAGGGTCTGTGTGTCCATTATTATACATAACTGTGTGATGTGTGAGTTGGGGAGGAGGGTCTGTGTGTCCATTATTATACATAACTGTGTGATGTGTGAATTGGGGAGGAGGGTCTGTGTGTCCATTATTATACATAACTGTGTGATGTGTGAGTTGGGGAGGAGGGTCTGTGTGTCCATTATTATACATAACTGTGTGAAGTGTGAGTTGGGGAGGAGGGTCTGTGTGTCCATTATTATACATAACTGTGTGATGTGTGAATTGGGGAGGAGGGTCTGTGTGTCCATTATTATACATAACTGTGTGATGTGTGAGTTGGGGAGGAGGGTCTGTGTGTCCATTATTATACATAACTGTGTGAAGTGTGAGTTGGGGAGGAGGGTCTGTGTGTCCATTATTATACATAACTGTGTGATGTGTGAGTTGGGGAGGAGGGTCTGTGTGTCCAACATTATACATAACTGTGTGATGTGTGAGTTGGGGAGGAGGGTCTGTGTGTCCATTATTATACATAACTGTGTGAAGTGTGTTTTGGGGAGGAGGGTCTGTGTGTCCATTATTATACATAACTGTGTGAAGTGTGTTTTGGGGAGGAGGGTATGTGTGTCCATTATTATACATAACTGTGTGAAGTGTGTTTTGGGGAGGAGGGTCAGTGTGTCCATTATTATACATAACTGTGTGATGTGTGAGTTGGGGAGGAGGGTCTGTGTGTCCATTATTATACATAACTGTGTGATGTGTGAGTTGGGGAGGAGGGTCTGTGTGTCCATTATTATACATAACTGTGTGAAGTGTGAGTTGGGGAGGAGGGTCTGTGTGTCCATTATTATACATAACTGTGTGATGTGTGAGTTGGGGAGGAGGGTCTGTGTGTCCATTATTATTCATAACTGTGTGATGTGTGAGTTGGGGAGGAGGGTCTGTGTGTCCATTATTATACATAACTGTGTGATGTGTGTTTTGGGGAGGAGGGTCTGTGTGTCCATTATTATACATAACAGTGTGATGTGTGAGTTGGGGAGGAGGGTCTGTGTGTCCATTATTATACATAACTGTGTGATGTGTGTTTTGGGGAGGAGGGTCTGTGTGTCCATTATTATACATAACAGTGTGATGTGTGAGTTGGGGAGGAGGGTCTGTGTGTCCATTATTATACATAACTGTGTGATGTGTGTTTTGGGGAGGAGGGTCTGTGTGTCCATTATTATACATAACAGTGTGATGTGTGAGTTGGGGAGGAGGGTCTGTGTGTCCATTATTATTCATAACTGTGTGATGTGTGAGTTGGGGAGGAGGGTCTGTGTGTCCATTATTATACATAACAGTGTGATGTGTGAGTTGGGGAGGAGGGTCTGTGTGTCCATTATTATACTTAACAGTGTGATGTGTGAGTTGGGGAGGAGGGTCTGTGTGTCCATTATTATACATAACTGTGTGATGTGTGAGTTGGGGAGGAGGGTCTGTGTGTCCATTATTATACATAACTGTGTGAAGTGTGTTTTGGGGAGGAGGGTCTGTGTGTCCATTATTATACATAACTGTGTGAAGTGTGTTTTGGGGAGGAGGGTCTGTGTGTCCATTATTATACATAACTGTGTGATGTGTGAGTTGGGGAGGAGGGTCTGTGTGTCCATCATTATACATAACTGTGTGATGTGTGAGTTGGTGAGGAGGGTCTGTGTGTCCATTATTATACATAACTGTGTGAAGTGTGTTTTGGGGAGGAGGGTCTGTGTGTCCATTATTATACATAACTGTGTGATGTTTGAGTTGGGGAGGAGGGTCTGTGTGTCCATCATTATACATAACTGTGTGATGTGTGAGTTGGGGAGGAGGGTCTGTGTGTCCATTATTATACATAACTGTGTGATGTGTGAGTTGGGGAGGAGGGTCTGTGTGTCCATCATTATACATAACTGAGTGATGTGTGAGTTGGGGAGGAGGGTCTGTGTGTCCATTATTATACATAACTGTGTGATGTGTGTTTTGGGGAGGAGGGTCTGTGTGTCCATTATTATACATAACTGTGTGATGTGTGAGTTGGGGAGGAGGGTCTGTGTGTCCATCATTATACATAACTGTGTGAAGTGTGTTTTGGGGAGGAGGGTCTGTGTGTCCATTATTATACATAACTGTGTGATGTGTGAGTTGGGGAGGAGGGTCTGTTTGTCCATTATTATACATAACTGTGTGAAGTGTGTTTTGGGGAGGAGGGTCTGTGTGTCCATTATTATACATAACTGTGTGATGTGTGAGTTGGGGAGGAGGGTCTGTGTGTCCATCATTATACATAACTGTGTGAAGTGTGTTTTGGGGAGGAGGGTCTGTGTGTCCATTATTATACATAACTGTGTGATGTGTGTGTTGGGGAGGAGGGTCTGTGTGTCCATTATTATACATAACTGTGTGATGTGTGTTTTGGGGAGGAGGGTCTGTGTGTCCATTATTATACATAACTGTGTGATGTGTGAATTGGGGAGGAGGGTCTGTGTGTCCATCATTATACATAACTGTGTGAAGTGTGAGTTGGGGAGGAGGGTCTGTGTGTCCATCATTATACATAACTGTGTGAAGTGTGAGTTGGGGAGGAGGGTCTGTGTGTCCATTATTATACATAACTGTGTGATGTGTGAATTGGGGAGGAGGGTCTGTGTGTCCATTATTATACATAACTGTGTGAAGTGTGTTTTGGGGAGGAGGGTCTGTGTGTCCATTATTATACATAACTGTGTGATGTGTGTTTTGGGGAGGAGGGTCTGTGTGTCCATTATTATACATAACTGTGTGATGTGTGTATTGGGGAGGAGGGTCTGTGTGTCCATTATTATACATAACTGTGTGAAGTGTGAGTTGGGGAGGAGGGTCTGTGTGTCCATTATTATACATAACTGTGTGATGTGTGATTTGGGGAGGAGGGTCTGTGTGTCCATTATTATACATAACTGTGTGATGTGTGTTTTGGGGAGGAGGGTCTGTGTGTCCATTATTATACATAACTGTGTGATGTGTGAGTTGGTGAGGAGGGTCTGTGTGTCCATTATTATACATAACTGTGTGATGTGTGTTTTGGGGAGGAGGGTCTGTGTGTCCATTATTATACATAACTGTGTGATGTGTGAGTTGGGGAGGAGGGTCTGTATGTCCATTATTATACATAACTGTGTGATGTGTGAGTTGGGGAGGAGGGTCTGTGTGTCCATTATTATACATAACTGTGTGATGTGTGTTTTGGGGAGGAGGGTCTGTGTGTCCATTATTATACATAACTGTGTGATGTGTGAATTGGGGAGGAGGGTCTGTGTGTCCATTATTATACATAACTGTGTGAAGTGTGAGTTGGGGAGGAGGGTCTGTGTGTCCATTATTATACATAACTGTGTGAAGTGTGAGTTGGGGAGGAGGGTCTGTGTGTCCATTATTATACATAACTGTGTGATGTGTGAGTTGGGGAGGAGGGTCTGTGTGTCCATTATTATACATAACTGTGTGATGTGTGAATTGGGGAGGAGGGTCTGTGTGTCCATTATTATACATAACTGTGTGATGTGTGAGTTGGGGAGGAGGGTCTGTGTGTCCATTATTATACATAACTGTGTGAAGTGTGAGTTGGGGAGGAGGGTCTGTGTGTCCATTATTATACATAACTGTGTGATGTGTGATTTGGGGAGGAGGGTCTGTGTGTCCATTATTATACATAACTGTGTGATGTGTGTTTTGGGGAGGAGGGTCTGTGTGTCCATTATTATACATAACTGTGTGATGTGTGATTTGGGGAGGAGGGTCTGTGTGTCCATTATTATACATAACTGTGTGATGTGTGTTTTGGGGAGGAGGGTCTGTGTGTCCATTATTATACATAACTGTGTGATGTGTGAGTTGGGGAGGAGGGTCTGTGTGTCCATTATTATACATAACTGTGTGATGTGTGAGTTGGGGAGGAGAGTCTGTGTGTCCATTATTATACATAACTGTGTGATGTGTGTTTTGGGGAGGAGGGGCTGTGTGTCCATTATTATACATAACTGTGTGATGTGTGAGTTGGGGAGGAGGGTCTGTGTGTCCATTATTATACATAACTGTGTGATGTGTGAGTTGGGGAGGAGGGTCTGTGTGTCCATTATTATACATCACTGTGTGATGTGTGTTTTGGGGAGGAGGGTATGTGTGTCCATTATTATACATAACTGTGTGATGTGTGAATTGGGGAGGAGGGTCTGTGTGTCCATTATTATACATAACTGTGTGAAGTGTGAGTTGGGGAGGAGGGTCTGTGTGTCCATTATTATACATAACTGTGTGAAGTGTGAGTTGGGGAGGAGGGTCTGTGTGTCCATTATTATACATAACTGTGTGATGTGTGTTTTGGGGAGGAGGGTCTGTGTGTCCATTATTATACATAACTGTGTGAAGTGTGAGTTGGGGAGGAGGGTCTGTGTGTCCATTATTATACATAACTGTGTGATGTGTGTTTTGGGGAGGAGGGTCTGTGTGTCCATTATTATACATAACTGTGTGATGTGTGAGTTGGGGAGGAGGGTCTGTGTGTCCATTATTATACATAACTGTGTGATGTGTGTTTTGGGGAGGAGGGTCTGTGTGTCCATTATTATACATAACTGTGTGATGTGTGAGTTGGGGAGGAGGGTCTGTGTGTCCATTATTATACATAACTGTGTGATGTGTGAATTGGGGAGGAGGGTCTGTGTGTCCATTATTATACATAACTGTGTGATGTGTGAGTTGGGGAGGAGGGTCTGTGTGTCCATTATTATACATAACTGTGTGAAGTGTGAGTTGGGGAGGAGGGTCTGTGTGTCCATTATTATACATAACTGTGTGATGTGTGAATTGGGGAGGAGGGTCTGTGTGTCCATTATTATACATAACTGTGTGATGTGTGAGTTGGGGAGGAGGGTCTGTGTGTCCATTATTATACATAACTGTGTGAAGTGTGAGTTGGGGAGGAGGGTCTGTGTGTCCATTATTATACATAACTGTGTGATGTGTGAGTTGGGGAGGAGGGTCTGTGTGTCCAACATTATACATAACTGTGTGATGTGTGAGTTGGGGAGGAGGGTCTGTGTGTCCATTATTATACATAACTGTGTGAAGTGTGTTTTGGGGAGGAGGGTCTGTGTGTCCATTATTATACATAACTGTGTGAAGTGTGTTTTGGGGAGGAGGGTCTGTGTGTCCATTATTATACATAACTGTGTGATGTGTGATTTGGGGAGGAGGGTCTGTGTGTCCATTATTATACATAACTGTGTGATGAGTGTTTTGGGGAGGAGGGTCTGTGTGTCCATTATTATACATAACTGTGTGATGTGTGATTTGGGGAGGAGGGTCTGTGTGTCCATTATTATACATAACTGTGTGATGTGTGTTTTGGGGAGGAGGGTCTGTGTGTCCATTATTATACATAACTGTGTGATGTGTGAGTTGGGGAGGAGGGTCTGTGTGTCCATTATTATACATAACTGTGTGATGTGTGAGTTGGGGAGGAGAGTCTGTGTGTCCATTATTATACATAACTGTGTGATGTGTGTTTTGGGGAGGAGGGGCTGTGTGTCCATTATTATACATAACTGTGTGATGTGTGAGTTGGGGAGGAGGGTCTGTGTGTCCATTATTATACATAACTGTGTGATGTGTGAGTTGGGGAGGAGGGTCTGTGTGTCCATTATTATACATAACTGTGTGATGTGTGAGTTGGGGAGGAGGGTCTGTGTGTCCATTATTATACATCACTGTGTGATGTGTGTTTTGGGGAGGAGGGTCTGTGTGTCCATTATTATACATAACTGTGTGATGTGTGAATTGGGGAGGAGGGTCTGTGTGTCCATTATTATACATAACTGTGTGAAGTGTGAGTTGGGGAGGAGGGTCTGTGTGTCCATTATTATACATAACTGTGTGAAGTGTGAGTTGGGGAGGAGGGTCTGTGTGTCCATTATTATACATAACTGTGTGATGTGTGTTTTGGGGAGGAGGGTCTGTGTGTCCATTATTATACATAACTGTGTGAAGTGTGAGTTGGGGAGGAGGGTCTGTGTGTCCATTATTATACATAACTGTGTGATGTGTGAGTTGGGGAGGAGGGTCTGTGTGTCCATTATTATACATAACTGTGTGATGTGTGAGTTGGGGAGGAGGGTCTGTGTGTCCATTATTATACATAACTGTGTGAAGTGTGAGTTGGGGAGGAGGGTCTGTGTGTCCATTATTATACATAATTGTGTGATGTGTGAGTTGGGGAGGAGGGTCTGTGTGTCCAACATTATACATAACTGTGTGATGTGTGAGTTGGGGAGGAGGGTCTGTGTGTCCATTATTATACATAACTGTGTGAAGTGTGTTTTGGGGAGGAGGGTCTGTGTGTCCATTATTATACATAACTGTGTGAAGTGTGTTTTGGGGAGGAGGGTCTGTGTGTCCATTATTATACATAACTGTGTGAAGTGTGTTTTGGGGAGGAGGGTCTGTGTGTCCATTATTATACATAACTGTGTGATGTGTGAGTTGGGGAGGAGGGTCTGTGTGTCCATTATTATACATAACTGTGTGATGTGTGAGTTGGGGAGGAGGGTCTGTGTGTCCATTATTATACATAACTGTGTGAAGTGTGAGTTGGGGAGGAGGGTCTGTGTGTCCATTATTATACATAACTGTGTGATGTGTGAGTTGGGGAGGAGGGTCTGTGTGTCCATTATTATTCATAACTGTGTGATGTGTGAGTTGGGGAGGAGGGTCTGTGTGTCCATTATTATACATAACTGTGTGATGTGTGTTTTGGGGAGGAGGGTCTGTGTGTCCATTATTATACATAACTGTGTGAAGTGTGTTTTGGGGAGGAGGGTCTGTGTGTCCATTATTATACATAACTGTGTGATGTGTGAGTTGGGGAGGAGGGGCTGTGTGTCCATTATTATACATAACTGTGTGATGTGTGAGTTGGGGAGGAGGGTCTGTGTGTCCATTATTATACATAACTGTGTGATGTGTGAGTTGGGGAGGAGGGTCTGTGTGTCCATTATTATACATCACTGTGTGATGTGTGTTTTGGGGAGGAGGGTCTGTGTGTCCATTATTATACATAACTGTGTGATGTGTGAATTGGGGAGGAGGGTCTGTGTGTCCATTATTATACATAACTGTGTGAAGTGTGAGTTGGGGAGGAGGGTCTGTGTGTCCATTATTATACATAACTGTGTGAAGTGTGAGTTGGGGAGGAGGGTCTGTGTGTCCATTATTATACATAACTGTGTGATGTGTGTTTTGGGGAGGAGGGTCTGTGTGTCCATTATTATACATAACTGTGTGAAGTGTGAGTTGGGGAGGAGGGTCTGTGTGTCCATTATTATACATAACTGTGTGATGTGTGAGTTGGGGAGGAGGGTCTGTGTGTCCATTATTATACATAACTGTGTGATGTGTGAATTGGGGAGGAGGGTCTGTGTGTCCATTATTATACATAACTGTGTGATGTGTGAGTTGGGGAGGAGGGTCTGTGTGTCCATTATTATACATAACTGTGTGAAGTGTGAGTTGGGGAGGAGGGTCTGTGTGTCCATTATTATACATAACTGTGTGATGTGTGAATTGGGGAGGAGGGTCTGTGTGTCCATTATTATCCATAACTGTGTGATGTGTGAGTTGGGGAGGAGGGTCTGTGTGTCCATTATTATACATAATTGTGTGAAGTGTGAGTTGGGGAGGAGGGTCTGTGTGTCCATTATTATACATAACTGTGTGATGTGTGAGTTGGGGAGGAGGGTCTGTGTGTCCAACATTATACATAACTGTGTGATGTGTGAGTTGGGGAGGAGGGTCTGTGTGTCCATTATTATACATAACTGTGTGAAGTGTGTTTTGGGGAGGAGGGTCTGTGTGTCCATTATTATACATAACTGTGTGAAGTGTGTTTTGGGGAGGAGGGTCTGTGTGTCCATTATTATACATAACTGTGTGAAGTGTGTTTTGGGGAGGAGGGTCTGTGTGTCCATTATTATACATAACTGTGTGATGTGTGAGTTGGGGAGGAGGGTCTGTGTGTCCATTATTATACATAACTGTGTGATGTGTGAGTTGGGGAGGAGGGTCTGTGTGTCCATTATTATACATAACTGTGTGAAGTGTGAGTTGGGGAGGAGGGTCTGTGTGTCCATTATTATACATAACTGTGTGATGTGTGAGTTGGGGAGGAGGGTCTGTGTGTCCATTATTATTCATAACTGTGTGATGTGTGAGTTGGGGAGGAGGGTCTGTGTGTCCATTATTATACATAACTGTGTGATGTGTGTTTTGGGGAGGAGGGTCTGTGTGTCCATTATTATACATAACAGTGTGATGTGTGAGTTGGGGAGGAGGGTCTGTGTGTCCATTATTATACATAACTGTGTGATGTGTGTTTTGGGGAGGAGGGTCTGTGTGTCCATTATTATACATAACAGTGTGATGTGTGAGTTGGGGAGGAGGGTCTGTGTGTCCATTATTATACATAACTGTGTGATGTGTGTTTTGGGGAGGAGGGTCTGTGTGTCCATTATTATACATAACAGTGTGATGTGTGAGTTGGGGAGGAGGGTCTGTGTGTCCATTATTATTCATAACTGTGTGATGTGTGAGTTGGGGAGGAGGGTCTGTGTGTCCATTATTATACATAACAGTGTGATGTGTGAGTTGGGGAGGAGGGTCTGTGTGTCCATTATTATACATAACAGTGTGATGTGTGAGTTGGGGAGGAGGGTCTGTGTGTCCATTATTATACATAACTGTGTGATGTGTGAGTTGGGGAGGAGGGTCTGTGTGTCCATTATTATACATAACTGTGTGAAGTGTGTTTTGGGGAGGAGGGTCTGTGTGTCCATTATTATACATAACTGTGTGAAGTGTGTTTTGGGGAGGAGGGTCTGTGTGTCCATTATTATACATAACTGTGTGATGTGTGAGTTGGGGAGGAGGGTCTGTGTGTCCATCATTATACATAACTGTGTGATGTGTGAGTTGGGGAGGAGGGTCTGTGTGTCCATTATTATACATAACTGTGTGATGTGTGAGTTGGGGAGGAGGGTCTGTGTGTCCATCATTATACATAACTGTGTGATGTGTGAGTTGGGGAGGAGGGTCTGTGTGTCCATCATTATACATAACTGTGTGATGTGTGAGTTGGGGAGGAGGGTCTGTGTGTCCATTATTATACATAACTGTGTGATGTGTGTTTTGGGGAGGAGGGTCTGTGTGTCCATTATTATACATAACTGTGTGATGTGTGAGTTGGGGAGGAGGGTCTGTGTGTCCATCATTATACATAACTGTGTGAAGTGTGTTTTGGGGAGGAGGGTCTGTGTGTCCATTATTATACATAACTGTGTGATGTGTGAGTTGGGGAGGAGGGTCTGTTTGTCCATTATTATACATAACTGTGTGAAGTGTGTTTTGGGGAGGAGGGTCTGTGTGTCCATTATTATACATAACTGTGTGATGTGTGAGTTGGGGAGGAGGGTCTGTGTGTCCATCATTATACATAACTGTGTGAAGTGTGTTTTGGGGAGGAGGGTCTGTGTGTCCATTATTATACATAACTGTGTGATGTGTGAGTTGGGGAGGAGGGTCTGTGTGTCCATTATTATACATAACTGTGTGATTTGTGTTTTGGGGAGGAGGGTCTGTGTGTCCATTATTATACATAACTGTGTGATGTGTGAATTGGGGAGGAGGGTCTGTGTGTCCATCATTATACATAACTGTGTGAAGTGTGAGTTGGGGAGGAGGGTCTGTGTGTCCATCATTATACATAACTGTGTGAAGTGTGAGTTGGGGAGGAGGGTCTGTGTGTCCATTATTATACATAACTGTGTGATGTGTGAATTGGGGAGGAGGGTCTGTGTGTCCATTATTATACATAACTGTGTGAAGTGTGTTTTGGGGAGGAGGGTCTGTGTGTCCATTATTATACATAACTGTGTGATGTGTGTTTTGGGGAGGAGGGTCTGTGTGTCCATTATTATACATAACTGTGTGATGTGTGTATTGGGGAGGAGGGTCTGTGTGTCCATTATTATACATAACTGTGTGAAGTGTGAGTTGGGGAGGAGGGTCTGTGTGTCCATTATTATACATAACTGTGTGATGTGTGATTTGGGGAGGAGGGTCTGTGTGTCCATTATTATACATAACTGTGTGATGTGTGTTTTGGGGAGGAGGGTCTGTGTGTCCATTATTATACATAACTGTGTGATGTGTGAGTTGGGGAGGAGGGTCTGTGTGTCCATTATTATACATAACTGTGTGATGTGTGTTTTGGGGAGGAGGGTCTGTGTGTCCATTATTATACATAACTGTGTGATGTGTGAGTTGGGGAGGAGGGTCTGTATGTCCATTATTATACATAACTGTGTGATGTGTGAGTTGGGGAGGAGGGTCTGTGTGTCCATTATTATACATAACTGTGTGATGTGTGTTTTGGGGAGGAGGGTCTGTGTGTCCATTATTATACATAACTGTGTGATGTGTGAATTGGGGAGGAGGGTCTGTGTGTCCATTATTATACATAACTGTGTGAAGTGTGAGTTGGGGAGGAGGGTCTGTGTGTCCATTATTATACATAACTGTGTGAAGTGTGAGTTGGGGAGGAGGGTCTGTGTGTCCATTATTATACATAACTGTGTGATGTGTGAGTTGGGGAGGAGGGTCTGTGTGTCCATTATTATACATAACTGTGTGATGTGTGAATTGGGGAGGAGGGTCTGTGTGTCCATTATTATACATAACTGTGTGATGTGTGAGTTGGGGAGGAGGGTCTGTGTGTCCATTATTATACATAACTGTGTGATGTGTGAATTGGGGAGGAGGGTCTGTGTGTCCATTATTATACATAACTGTGTGATGTGTGAGTTGGGGAGGAGGGTCTGTGTGTCCATTATTATACATAACTGTGTGAAGTGTGAGTTGGGGAGGAGGGTCTGTGTGTCCATTATTATACATAACTGTGTGATGTGTGAGTTGGGGAGGAGGGTCTGTGTGTCCATTATTATACATAACTCTGTGATGTGTGAGTTGGGGAGGAGGGTCTGTGTGTCCATTATTATACATAACTGTGTGAAGTGTGTTTTGGGGAGGAGGGTCTGTGTGTCCATTATTATACATAACTGTGTGATGTGTGAGTTGGGGAGGCGGGTCTGTGTGTCCATTATTATACATAACTGTGTGATGTGTGAGTTGGGGAGGAGGGTCTGTGTGTCCATTATTATACATAACTGTGTGAAGTGTGAGTTGGGGAGGAGGGTCTGTGTGTCCATTATTATACATAACTGTGTGAAGTGTGAGTTGGGGAGCAGGGTCTGTGTGTCCATTATTATTCATAACTGTGTGATGTGTGAGTTGGGGAGGAGGGTCTGTGTGTCCATTATTATACATAACTGTGTGATGTGTGAGTTGGGGAGGAGGGTCTGTGTGTCCATTATTATACATAACTGTGTGATGTGTGAGTTGGGGAGGAGGGATTGTGTGTCCATTATTATACATAACTGTGTGATGTGTGTTTTGGGGAGGAGGGTCTGTGTGTCCATTATTATACATAACAGTGTGATGTGTGAGTTGGGGAGGAGGGTCTGTGTGTCCATTATTATACATAACAGTGTGATGTGTGAGTTGGGGAGGAGGGTCTGTGTGTCCATTATTATACATAACTGTGTGATGTGTGAGTTGGGGAGGAGGGTCTGTGTGTCCATTATTATACATAACTGTGTGATGTGTGAATTGGGGAGGAGGGTCTGTGTGTCCATTATTATACATAACTGTGTGATGTGTGAGTTGGGGAGGAGGGTCTGTGTGTCCATTATTATACATAACTGTGTGAAGTGTGAGTTGGGGAGGAGGGTCTGTGTGTCCATTATTATACATAACTGTGTGATGTGTGAGTTGGGGAGGAGGGTCTGTGTGTCCATTATTATACATAACTCTGTGATGTGTGAGTTGGGGAGGAGGGTCTGTGTGTCCATTATTATACATAACTGTGTGAAGTGTGTTTTGGGGAGGAGGGTCTGTGTGTCCATTATTATACATAACTGTGTGATGTGTGAGTTGGGGAGGCGGGTCTGTGTGTCCATTATTATACATAACTGTGTGATGTGTGAGTTGGGGAGGAGGGTCTGTGTGTCCATTATTATACATAACTGTGTGAAGTGTGAGTTGGGGAGGAGGGTCTGTGTGTCCATTATTATACATAACTGTGTGAAGTGTGAGTTGGGGAGCAGGGTCTGTGTGTCCATTATTATTCATAACTGTGTGATGTGTGAGTTGGGGAGGAGGGTCTGTGTGTCCATTATTATACATAACTGTGTGATGTGTGAGTTGGGGAGGAGGGTCTGTGTGTCCATTATTATACATAACTGTGTGATGTGTGAGTTGGGGAGGAGGGATTGTGTGTCCATTATTATACATAACTGTGTGATGTGTGTTTTGGGGAGGAGGGTCTGTGTGTCCATTATTATACATAACAGTGTGATGTGTGAGTTGGGGAGGAGGGTCTGTGTGTCCATTATTATACATAACAGTGTGATGTGTGAGTTGGGGAGGAGGGTCTGTGTGTCCATTATTATACATAACTGTGTGATGTGTGAGTTGGGGAGGAGGGTCTGTGTGTCCATTATTATACATAACTGTGTGATGTGTGAGTTGGGGAGGAGGGTCTGTGTGTCCATTATTATATATAACTGTGTGAAGTGTGTTTTGGGGAGGAGGGTCTGTGTGTCCATCATTATACATAACTGTGTGAAGTGTGTTTTGGGGAGGAGGGTCTGTGTGTCCATTATTATACATAACTGTGTGATGTGTGAGTTGGGGAGGAGGGTCTGTGTGTCCATCATTATACATAACTGTGTGATGTGTGAGTTGGGGAGGAGGGTCTGTGTGTCCATTATTATACATAACTGTGTGATGTGTGAGTTGGGGAGGAGGGTCTGTGTGTCCATCATTATACATAACTGTGTGATGTGTGAGTTGGGGAGGAGGGTCTGTGTGTCCATTATTATACATAACTGTGTGATGTGTGTTTTGGGGAGGAGGGTCTGTTTGTCCATTATTATACATAACTGTGTGAAGTGTGTTTTGGGGAGGAGGGTCTGTGTGTCCATTATTATACATAACTGTGTGATGTGTGAGTTGGGGAGGAGGGTCTGTGTGTCCATCATTATACATAACTGTGTGAAGTGTGTTTTGGGGAGGAGGGTCTGTGTGTCCATTATTATACATAACTGTGTGATGTGTGAGTTGGGGAGGAGGGTCTGTGTGTCCATCATTATACATAACTGTGTGAAGTGTGTTTTGGGGAGGAGGGTCTGTGTGTCCATTATTATACATAACTGTGTGATGTGTGAGTTGGGGAGGAGGGTCTGTGTGTCCATCATTATACATAACTGTGTGAAGTGTGTTTTGGGGACGAGGGTCTGTGTGTCCATCATTATACATAACTGTGTGATGTGTGAGTTGGGGAGGAGGGTCTGTGTGTCCATTATTATACATAACTGTGTGAAGTGTGTTTTGGGGAGGAGGGTCTGTGTGTCCATTATTATACATAACTGTGTGATGTGTGAGTTGGGGAGGAGGGTCTGTGTGTCCATTATTATACATAACTGTGTGAAGTGTGTTTTGGGGAGGAGGGTCTGTGTGTCCATTATTATACATAACTGTGTGATGTGTGAATTGGGGAGGAGGGTCTGTGTGTCCATTATTATACATAACTGTGTGATGTGTGTTTTGGGGAGGAGGGTCTGTGTGTCCATTATTATACATAACTGTGTGATGTGTGTTTTGGGGAGGAGGGTCTGGGTGTCCATTATTATACATAACTGTGTGATGTGTCTTTTGGGGAGGATGGTCTGTGTGTCCATCATTATACATAAATGTGTGATGTTTGAGTTGGGGAGGAGGGTCTGTGTGTCCATTATTATACATAACTGTGTGAAGTGTGAGTTGGGGAGGAGGGTCTGTGTGTCCATTATTATATATAACTGTGTGAAGTGTGAGTTGGGGAGGAGGGTCTGTGTGTCCATTATTATACATAACTGTGTGATGTGTGTTTTGGGGAGGAGGGTCTGTGTGTCCATTATTATACATAACTGTGTAATGTGTGTTTTGGGGAGGAGGGTCTGTGTGTCCATTATTATACATAACTGTGTGATGTGTGAGTTGGGGAGGAGGGTCTGTGTGTCCATTATTATACATAACTGTGTGATGTGTGAGTTGGGGAGGAGGGTCTGTGTGTCCATTATTATACATAACTGTGTGAAGTGTGAGTTGGGGAGGAGGGTCTGTGTGTCCATTATTA
Source organism: Heterodontus francisci (assembly GCF_036365525.1). Lineage (NCBI taxonomy): Eukaryota > Metazoa > Chordata > Chondrichthyes > Heterodontiformes > Heterodontidae > Heterodontus > Heterodontus francisci. Next base: position 4,013,612 of record NC_090408.1, read on the forward strand.
TACATAACTGTGTGATGTGTGTTTTGGGGAGGAGGGTCTGTGTGTCCATCATTATACATAACTGTGTGAAGTGTGTTTTGGGGAGGAGGGTCTGTGTGTCCATTATTATACATAACTGTGTGATGTGTGTTTTGGGGAGGAGGGTCTGTGTGTCCATTATTATACATAACTGTGTGATGTGTGAGTTGGGGAGGAGGGTCTGTGTGTCCATTATTATACATAACTGTGTGATGTGTGTGTTGGGGAGGAGGGTCTGTGTGTCCATTATTATACATAACTGTGTGAAGTGTGAGTTGGGGAGGAGGGTCTGTGTGTCCATTATTATACATAACTGTGTGATGTGTGAGTTGGGGAGGAGGGTCTGTGTGTCCATTATTATACATAACTGTGTGATGTGTGAGTTGGGGAGGAGGGTCTGTGTGTCCATTATTATACATAACTGTGTGATGTGTGAGTTGGGGAGGAGGGTCTGTGTGTCCATTATTATACATAACTGTGTGAAGTGTGAGTTGGGGAGGAGGGTCTGTGTGTCCATTATTATACATAACTGTGTGAAGTGTGTTTTGGGGAGGAGGGTCTGTGTGTCCATTATTATACATAACTGTGTGAAGTGTGAGTTGGGGAGGAGGGTCTGTGTGTCCATTATTATACATAACTGTGTGATGTGTGAGTTGGGGAGGAGGGTCTGTGTGTCCATTATTATACATAACTGTGTGATGTGTGAGTTGGGGAGGAGGGTCTGTGTGTCCATTATTATACATAACTGTGTGATGTGTGAGTTGGGGAGGAGGGTCTGTGTGTCCATTATTATACATAACTGTGTGATGTGTGAGTTGGGGAGGAGGGTCTGTGTGTCCATTATTATACATAACTGTGTGATGTGTGTTTTGGGGAGGAGGGTCTGTGTGTCCATTATTATACATAACTGTGTGAAGTGTGAGTTGGGGAGGAGGGTCTGTGTGTCCATTATTATACATAACTGTGTGATGTGTGAGTTGGGGAGGAGGGTCTGTGTGTCCATTATTATACATAACTGTGTAATGTGTGTTTTGGGGAGGAGGGTCTGTGTGTCCATTATTATACATAACTGTGTGATGTGTGAGTTGGGGAGGAGGGTCTGTGTGTCCATTATTATACATAACTGTGTGATGTGTGAGTTGGGGAGGAGGGTCTGTGTGTCCATTATTATACATAACTGTGTGATGTGTGTTTTGGGGAGGAGGGTCTGTGTGTCCATTATTATACATAACTGTGTGATGTGTGAGTTGGGGAGGAGGGTCTGTGTGTCCATTATTATACATTACTGTGTGATGTGTGAGTTGGGGAGGAGGGTCCGTGTGTCCATTATTATACATAACTGTGTAATGTGTGTTTTGGGGAGGAGGGTCTGTGTGTCCATTATTATACATAACTGTGTGATGTGTGTTTTGGGGAGGAGGGTCTGTGTGTCCATTATTATACATAACTGTGTGATGTGTGAGTTGGGGAGGAGGGTCTGTGTGTCCATCATTATACATAACTGTGTGATGTGTGAGTTGGGGAGGAGGGTCTGTGTGTCCATTATTATACATAACTGTGTGATGTGTGTTTTGGGGAGGAGGGTCTGTTTGTCCATTATTATACATAACTGTGTGAAGTGTGAGTTGGGGAGGAGGGTCTGTGTGTCCATTATTATACATAACTGTGTGATGTGTGAGTTGGGGAGGAGGGTCTGTGTGTCCATCATTATACATAACTGTGTGAAGTGTGTTTTGGGGAGGAGGGTCTGTGTGTCCATTATTATACATAACTGTGTGATGTGTGAGTTGGGGAGGAGGGTCTGTGTGTCCATCATTATACATAACTGTGTGAAGTGTGTTTTGGGGAGGAGGGTCTGTGTGTCCATTATTATACATAACTGTGTGATGTGTGAGTTGGGGAGGAGGGTCTGTGTGTCCATCATTATACATAACTGTGTGAAGTGTGTTTTGGGGACGAGGGTCTGTGTGTCCATCATTATACATAACTGTGTGATGTGTGAGTTGGGGAGGAGGGTCTGTGTGTCCATTATTATACATAACTGTGTGAAGTGTGTTTTCGGGAGGAGGGTCTGTGTGTCCATTATTATACATAACTGTGTGATGTGTGAGTTGGGGAGGAGGGTCTGTGTGTCCATTATTATACATAACTGTGTGAAGTGTGTTTTGGGGAGGAGGGTCTGTGTGTCCATTATTATACATAACTGTGTGATGTGTGAATTGGGGAGGAGGGTCTGTGTGTCCATTATTATACATAACTGTGTGATGTGTGTTTTGGGGAGGAGGGTCTGTGTGTCCATTATTATACATAACTGTGTGATGTGTGTTTTGGGGAGGAGGGTCTGGGTGTCCATTATTACACATAACTGTGTGATGTGTCTTTTGGGGAGGATGGTCTGTGTGTCCATCATTATACATAAATGTGTGATGTTTGAGTTGGGGAGGAGGGTCTGTGTGTCCATTATTATACATAACTGTGTGAAGTGTGAGTTGGGGAGGAGGGTCTGTGTGTCCATTATTATACATAACTGTGTGAAGTGTGAGTTGGGGAGGAGGGTCTGTGTGTCCATTATTATACATAACTGTGTGATGTGTGTTTTGGGGAGGAGGGTCTGTGTGTCCATTATTATACATAACTGTGTAATGTGTGTTTTGGGGAGGAGGGTCTGTGTGTCCATTATTATACATAACTGTGTGATGTGTGAGTTGGGGAGGAGGGTCTGTGTGTCCATTATTATACATAACTGTGTGATGTGTGAGTTGGGGAGGAGGGTCTGTGTGTCCATTATTATACATAACTGTGTGAAGTGTGAGTTGGGGAGGAGGGTCTGTGTGTCCATTATTATACATAACTGTGTGATGTGTGTTTTGGGGAGGAGGGTCTGTGTGTCCATCATTATACATAACTGTGTGAAGTGTGTTTTGGGGAGGAGGGTCTGTGTGTCCATTATTATACATAACTGTGTGATGTGTGTTTTGGGGAGGAGGGTCTGTGTGTCCATTATTATACATAACTGTGTGATGTGTGAGTTGGGGAGGAGGGTCTGTGTGTCCATTATTATACATAACTGTGTGATGTGTGTGTTGGGGAGGAGGGTCTGTGTGTCCATTATTATACATAACTGTGTGAAGTGTGAGTTGGGGAGGAGGGTCTGTGTGTCCATTATTATACATAACTGTGTGATGTGTGAGTTGGGGAGGAGGGTCTGTGTGTCCATTATTATACATAACTGTGTGATGTGTGAGTTGGGGAGGAGGGTCTGTGTGTCCATTATTATACATAACTGTGTGATGTGTGAGTTGGGGAGGAGGGTCTGTGTGTCCATTATTATACATAACTGTGTGAAGTGTGAGTTGGGGAGGAGGGTCTGTGTGTCCATTATTATACATAACTGTGTGAAGTGTGTTTTGGGGAGGAGGGTCTGTGTGTCCATTATTATACATAACTGTGTGAAGTGTGAGTTGGGGAGGAGGGTCTGTGTGTCCATTATTATACATAACTGTGTGATGTGTGAGTTGGGGAGGAGGGTCTGTGTGTCCATTATTATACATAACTGTGTGATGTGTGAGTTGGGGAGGAGGGTCTGTGTGTCCATTATTATACATAACTGTGTGATGTGTGAGTTGGGGAGGAGGGTCTGTGTGTCCATTATTATACATAACTGTGTGATGTGTGAGTTGGGGAGGAGGGTCTGTGTGTCCATTATTATACATAACTGTGTGATGTGTGTTTTGGGGAGGAGGGTCTGTGTGTCCATTATTATACATAACTGTGTGAAGTGTGAGTTGGGGAGGAGGGTCTGTGTGTCCATTATTATACATAACTGTGTGATGTGTGAGTTGGGGAGGAGGGTCTGTGTGTCCATTATTATACATAACTGTGTAATGTGTGTTTTGGGGAGGAGGGTCTGTGTGTCCATTATTATACATAACTGTGTGATGTGTGAGTTGGGGAGGAGGGTCTGTGTGTCCATTATTATACATAACTGTGTGATGTGTGAGTTGGGGAGGAGGGTCTGTGTGTCCATTATTATACATAACTGTGTGATGTGTGTTTTGGGGAGGAGGGTCTGTGTGTCCATTATTATACATAACTGTGTGATGTGTGAGTTGGGGAGGAGGGTCTGTGTGTCCATTATTATACATTACTGTGTGATGTGTGAGTTGGGGAGGAGGGTCCGTGTGTCCATTATTATACATAACTGTGTAATGTGTGTTTTGGGGAGGAGGGTCTGTGTGTCCATTATTATACATAACTGTGTGATGTGTGTTTTGGGGAGGAGGGTCTGTGTGTCCATTATTATACATAACTGTGTGATGTGTGAGTTGGGGAGGAGGGTCTGTGTGTCCATTATTATACATAACTGTGTGATGTGTGAGTTGGGGAGGAGGGTCTGTGTGTCCATTATTATACATAACTGTGTGATGTGTGAGTTGGGGAGGAGGGTCTGTGTGTCCATTATTATATATAACTGTGTGATGTGTGTTTTGGGGAGGAGGGTCTGTGTGTCCTTTATTATACATTACTGTGTGATGTGTGAGTTGGTGAGGAGGGTCTGTGTGTCCATTATTATACATAACTGTGTAATGTGTGTTTTGGGGAGGAGGGTCTGTGTGTCCATTATTATACATAAATGTGTGATGTGTGAGTTGGGAAGGAGGGTCTGTGTGTCCATTATTATACATAACTGTGTGATGAGTGAGTTGGGGAGGAGGGTCTGTGTGTCCATTATTATACATAACTGTGTGATGTGTGTTTTGGGGAGGAGGGCCTGTGTGTCCATTATTATACATAACTGTGTGATGAGTGAGTTGGGGAGGAGGGTCTGTGTGTCCATTATTATACATAACTGTGTGATGTGTGAGTTGGGGAGGAGGGTCTGTGTGTCCATTATTATACATAACTGTGTGATGAGTGAGTTGGGGAGGAGGGTCTGTGTGTCCATTATTATACATAACTGTGTGATGTGTGTTTTGGGGAGGAGGGTCTGTGTGTCCATTATTATACATAACTGTGTGATGTGTGAGTTGGGGAGGAGGGTCTGTGTGTCCATTATTATACATAACTGTGTGATGTGTGTTTTGGGGAGGAGGGTCTGTGTGTCCATTATTATACATAACTGTGTGATGTGTGAGTTGGGGAGGAGGGTCTGTGTGTCCATTATTATACATAACTGTGTGATGTGTGATTTGGGGAGGAGGGTCTGTGTGTCCATTATTATACATAACTGTGTGATGTATGAGTTGGGGAGGAGGGTCTGTGTGTCCATTATTATACATAACTGTGTGATGTGTGATTTGGGGAGGAGGGTCTGTGTGTCCATTATTATACATAACTGTGTGATGTGTGTTTTGGGGAGGAGGGTCTGTGTGTCCATTATTATACATAACTGTGTGATATGTTTTTTTTTGGGAGGAGGGTCTGTGTGTCCATTATTATACATAACTGTGTGATGTGTGAGTTGGGGAGGAGGGTCTGTGTGTCCATTATTATACATAACTGTGTGATGTGTGAGTTGGGGAGGAGGGTCTGTGTGTCCATTATTATACATAACTGTGTGATGTGTGAGTTGGGGAGGAGGGTCTGTGTGTCCATTATTATACATAACTGTGTGATGTGTGAGTTGGGGCGGAGGGTCTGTGTGTCCATTATTATACATAACTGTGTGAAGTGTGATTTGGGGAGGAGGGTCTGTGTGTCCATTATTATACATAACTGTGTGATGTGTGTTTTGGGGAGGAGGGTCTGTGTGTCCATTATTATACATAACTGTGTGATGTGTGAGTTGGGGAGGAGGGTCTGTGTGTCCATTATTATACATAACTGTGTGATGTGTGAGTTGGGGAGGAGGGTCTGTGTGTCCATTATTATACATAACTGTGTGATGTGTGAGTTGGGGAGGAGGGTCTGTGTGTCCATTATTATACATAACTGTGTAATGTGTGATTTGGGGAGGAGGGTCTGTGTGTCCATTATTATACATAACTGTGTGATGTGTGAGTTGGGGAGGAGGGTCTGTGTGTCAATTATTATACATAACTGTGTGATGTGTGAGTAGGGGAGGAGGGTCTGTGTGTCCATTATTATACATAACTGTGTGATGTGTGAGTTGGGGAGGAGGGTCTGTGTGTCCATTATTATACATAACTGTGTGATGTGTGAGTCGGGGAGGAGGGTCTGTGTGTCCATTATTATACATAACTGTGTGATGTGTGAGTTGGGGAGGAGGGTCTGTTTGTCCATTATTATACATAACTGTGTGATGAGTGTTTTGGGGAGGAAATTCTGTGTGTCCATTATTTAACATAACTGTGTGATGAGTGTTTTGGGGAGGAAGGTCTGTGTGTCCATTATTATACATAACTGTGTGATGTGTGAGTTGGGGAGGAGGGTCTGTGTGTCCATTATTATACATAACTGTGTGATGAGTGTTTTGGGGAGGAAGGTCTGTGTGTCCATTATTATACATAACTGTGTGATGAGTGTTTTGGGGAGGAAGGTCTGTGTGTCCATTATTATATATAACTGTGTGATGTGTGAGTTGGGGAGGAGGGTCTGTGTGTCCATTATTATACATAACTGTGTGATGAGTGTTTTGGGGAGGAAGGTCTGTGTGTCCATTATTATACATAACTGTGTGATGTGTGTTTTGGGAGGAAGGTCTGTGTGTCCATTATTATACATAACTGTGTGATGAGTGTTTTGGGGAGGAAGGTCTGTGTGTCCATTATTATACATAACTGTGTGATGAGTATTTTGGGGAGGAAGGTCTGTGTGTCCATTATTATACATAACTGTGTGATGTGTGAGTTGGGGAGGAGGGTCTGTGTGTCCATTATTATACATAACTGTGTGATGTGTGAGTTGGGGACGAAGGTCTGTGTGTCCATTATTATACATAACTGTGTGATGTGTGAGTAGGGGAGGAGGGTCTGTGTGTCCATTATTATACATAACTGTGTGATGAGTGTCTTGGGGAGGAAGGTCTGTGTGTCCATTATTATACATAACTGTGTGATGAGAGTTTTGGGGAGGAAGTTCTGTGTGTCCATTATTATACATAACTGTGTGATGTGTGAGTTGGGGAGGAGTGTCTGTGTGTCCATTATTATACATAACTGTGTGATGTGTGTTTTGGGGAGTAAGGTCTGTGTGACCATTATTATACATAACTGTGTGATGAGTGTTTTGGGGAGGAGGGTCTGTGTGTCCATTATTATACATAACTGTGTGAAGTGTGAGTTGGGGAGGAGGGTCTGTGTGTCCATTATTATACATAACTGTGTGATGTGTGAGTTGGGGAGGAGGGTCTGTGTGTCCATTATTATACATAACTGTGTGATGTGTGTTTTGGGGAGGAGGGTCTGTGTGTCCATTATTATACATAACTGTGTGATGTGTGAGTTGGGGAGGAGGGTCTGTGTGTCCATTATTATACATAACTGTGTGAAGTGTGAGTTGGGGAGGAGGGTCTGTGTGTCCATTATTATACATAACTGTGTGAAGTGTGTTTTGGGGAGGAGGGTCTGTGTGTCCATTATTATACATAACTGTGTGAAGTGTGAGTTGGGGAGGAGGGTCTGTGTGTCCATTATTATACATAACTGTGTGATGTGTGAGTTGGGGAGGAGGGTCTGTGTGTCCATTATTATACATAACTGTGTGATGTGTGAGTTGGGGAGGAGGGTCTGTGTGTCCATTATTATACATAACTGTGTGATGTGTGAGTTGGGGAGGAGGGTCTGTGTGTCCATTATTATACATAACTGTGTGATGTGTGAGTTGGGGAGGAGGGTCTGTGTGTCCATTATTATACATAACTGTGTGATGTGTGTTTTGGGGAGGAGGGTCTGTGTGTCCATTATTATACATAACTGTGTGAAGTGTGAGTTGGGGAGGAGGGTCTGTGTGTCCATTATTATACATAACTGTGTGATGTGTGAGTTGGGGAGGAGGGTCTGTGTGTCCATTATTATACATAACTGTGTAATGTGTGTTTTGGGGAGGAGGGTCTGTGTGTCCATTATTATACATAACTGTGTGATGTGTGATTTGGGGAGGAGGGTCTGTGTGTCCATTATTATACATAACTGTGTGATGTGTGAGTTGGGGAGGAGGGTCTGTGTGTCCATTATTATACATAACTGTGTGATGTGTGTTTTGGGGAGGAGGGTCTGTGTGTCCATTATTATACATAACTGTGTGATGTGTGAGTTGGGGAGGAGGGTCTGTGTGTCCATTATTATACATTACTGTGTGATGTGTGAGTTGGGGAGTAGGGTCCGTGTGTCCATTATTATACATAACTGTGTGATGTGTGTTTTGGGGAGGAGGGTCTGTGTGTCCATTATTATACAAAACTGTGTGATGTGTGTTTTGGGGAGGAGGGTCTGTGTGTCCATTATTATACATAACTGTGTGATGTGTGAGTTGGGGAGGAGGGTCTGTGTGTCCATTATTATACATAACTGTGTAATGTGTGTTTTGGGGAGGAGGGTCTGTGTGTCCATTATTATACAAAACTGTGTGATGTGTGTTTTGGGGAGGAGGGTCTGTGTGTCCATTATTATACATAACTGTGTGATGTGTGAGTTGGGGAGGAGGGTCTGTGTGTCCATTATTATACATAACTGTGTGATGTGTGAGTTGGGGAGGAGGGTCTGTGTGTCCATTATTATACATAACTGTGTGATGTGTGAGTTGGGGAGGAGGGTCTGTGTGTCCATTATTATATATAACTGTGTGATGTTTGTTTTGGGGAGGAGGGTCTGTGTGTCCTTTATTATACATTACTGTGTGATGTGTGTGTTGGGGAGGAGGGTCTGTGTGTCCATTATTATACATAACTGTGTAATGTGTGTTTTGGGGAGGAGGGTCTGTGTGTCCATTATTATACATAACTGTGTGATTTGTGAGTTGGGGAGGAGGGTCTGTGTGTCCATTATTATACATAACTGTGTGATGAGTGAGTTGGGGAGGAGGGTCTGTGTGTCCATTATTATACATAACTGTGTGATGTGTGTTTTGGGGAGGAGGGCCTGTGTGTCCATTATTATACATAACTGTGTGATGAGTGAGTTGGGGAGGAGGGTCTGTGTGTCCATTATTATACATAACTGTGTGATGTGTGAGTTGGGGAGGAGGGTCTGTGTGTCCATTATTATACATAACTGTGTGATGAGTGAGTTGGGGAGGAGGGTCTGTGTGTCCATTATTATACATAACTGTGTGATGTGTGTTTTGGGGAGGAGGGTCTGTGTGTCCATTATTATACATAACTGTGTGATGTGTGAGTTGGGGAGGAGGGTCTGTGTGTCCATTATTATACATAACTGTGTGATGTGTGTTTTGGGGAGGAGGGTCTGTGTGTCCATTATTATACATAACTGTGTGATGTGTGAGTTGGGGAGGAGGGTCTGTGTGTCCATTATTATACATAACTGTGTGATGTGTGATTTGGGGAGGAGGGTCTGTGTGTCCATTATTATACATAACTGTGTGATGTATGAGTTGGGGAGGAGGGTCTGTGTGTCCATTATTATACATAACTGTGTGATGTGTGATTTGGGGAGGAGGGTCTGTGTGTCCATTATTATACATAACTGTGTGATGTGTGTTTTGGGGAGGAGGGTCTGTGTGTCCATTATTATACATAACTGTGTGATATGTTTTTTTTTGGGAGGAGGGTCTGTGTGTCCATTATTATACATAACTGTGTGATGTGTGAGTTGGGGAGGAGGGTCTGTGTGTCCATTATTATACATAACTGTGTGATGTGTGAGTTGGGGAGGAGGGTCTGTGTGTCCATTATTATACATAACTGTGTGATGTGTGAGTTGGGGAGGAGGGTCTGTGTGTCCATTATTATACATAACTGTGTGATGTGTGATTTGGGGCGGAGGGTCTGTGTGTCCATTATTATACATAACTGTGTGAAGTGTGATTTGGGGAGGAGGGTCTGTGTGTCCATTATTATACATAACTGTGTGATGTGTGTTTTGGGGAGGAGGGTCTGTGTGTCCATTATTATACATAACTGTGTGATGTGTGAGTTGGGGAGGAGGGTCTGTGTGTCCATTATTATACATAACTGTGTGATGTGTGAGTTGGGGAGGAGGGTCTGTGTGTCCATTATTATACATAACTGTGTGATGTGTGAGTTGGGGAGGAGGGTCTGTGTGTCCATTATTATACATAACTGTGTAATGTGTGATTTGGGGAGGAGGGTCTGTGTGTCCATTATTATACATAACTGTGTGATGTGTGAGTTGGGGAGGAGGGTCTGTGTGTCCATTATTATACATAACTGTGTGATGTGTGAGTAGGGGAGGAGGGTCTGTGTGTCCATTATTATACATAACTGTGTGATGTGTGAGTTGGGGAGGAGGGTCTGTGTGTCCATTATTATACATAACTGTGTGATGTGTGAGTCGGGGAGGAGGGTCTGTGTGTCCATTATTATACATAACTGTGTGATGTGTGAGTTGGGGAGGAGGGTCTGTTTGTCCATTATTATACATAACTGTGTGATGAGTGTTTTGGGGAGGAAATTCTGTGTGTCCATTATTTAACATAACTGTGTGATGAGTGTTTTGGGGAGGAAGGTCTGTGTGTCCATTATTATACATAACTGTGTGATGTGTGAGTTGGGGAGGAGGGTCTGTGTGTCCATTATTATACATAACTGTGTGATGAGTGTTTTGGGGAGGAAGGTCTGTGTGTCCATTATTATACATAACTGTGTGATGAGTGTTTTGGGGAGGAAGGTCTGTGTGTCCATTATTATATATAACTGTGTGATGTGTGAGTTGGGGAGGAGGGTCTGTGTGTCCATTATTATACATAACTGTGTGATGAGTGTTTTGGGGAGGAAGGTCTGTGTGTCCATTATTATACATAACTGTGTGATGTGTGTTTTGGGAGGAAGGTCTGTGTGTCCATTATTATACATAACTGTGTGATGAGTGTTTTGGGGAGGAAGGTCTGTGTGTCCATTATTATACATAACTGTGTGATGAGTGTTTTGGGGAGGAAGGTCTGTGTGTCCATTATTATACATAACTGTGTGATGTGTGAGTTGGGGAGGAGGGTCTGTGTGTCCATTATTATACATAACTGTGTGATGTGTGAGTTGGGGACGAAGGTCTGTGTGTCCATTATTATACATAACTGTGTGATGTGTGAGTAGGGGAGGAGGGTCTGTGTGTCCATTATTATACATAACTGTGTGATGAGTGTCTTGGGGAGGAAGGTCTGTGTGTCCATTATTATACATAACTGTGTGATGAGTGTTTTGGGGAGGAAGTTCTGTGTGTCCATTATTATACATAACTGTGTGATGTGTGAGTTGGGGAGGAGGGTCTGTGTGTCCATTATTATACATAACTGTGTGATGTGTGTTTTGGGGAGTAAGGTCTGTGTGACCATTATTATACATAACTGTGTGATGAGTGTTTTGGGGAGGAGGGTCTGTGTGTCCATTATTATACATAACTGTGTGATGTGTGAGTTGGGGAGGAGGGTCTGTGTGTCCATTATTATACATAACTGTGTGATGTGTGTTTTGGGGAGGAAGGTCTGTGTGTCCATTATTATACATAACTGTGTGATGTGTGTTTTGGGGACAAATGTCTGTGTGTCCATTATTATACATAACTGTGTGATGAGTGTCTTGGGGAGGAAGGTCTGTGTCTCCATTATTATACATAACTGTGTGATGAGTGTTTTGGGGAGGAAGTTCTGTGTGTCCATTATTATACATAACTGTGTGATGTGTGAGTTGGGGAGGAGGGTCTGTGTGTCCATTATTATACATAACTGTGTGATGTGTGTTTTGGGGAGGAAGGTCTGTGTGTCCATTATTATACATAACTGTGTGATGAGTGTTTTGGGGAGGAGGGTCTGTGTGTCCATTATTATACATAACTGTGTGATGTGTGAGTTGGGGAGGAGGGTCTGTGTGTCCATTATTATACATAAATGTGTGATGTGTGTTTTGGGGAGGAGGGTCTGTGTGTCCATTATTATACATAACTGTGTGATGAGTTTTTTGGGGAGGAGGGTCTGTGTGTCCATTATTATACATAACTGTGTGATGAGTGTTTTGGGGAGGAGGGTCTGTGTGTCCATTATTATACATAACTGTGTGATGTGTGAGTTGGGGAGGAGGGTCTGTGTGTCCATTATTATACATAACTGTGTAATGTGTGTTTTGGGGAGGAGGGTCTGTGTGTCCATTATTATACATAACTGTGTGATGAGTGTTTTGGGGAGGAGGGTCTGTGTGTCCATTATTATACATAACTGTGTGATGTGTGAGTTGGGGAGGAGGGGCTGTGTGACCATTATTATACATAACTGTGTGATGTGTGAGTTGGGGAGGAGGGTCTGTGTGTCCATTATTATACATAACTGTGTGATGTGTGAGTTGGGGAGGAGGGTCTGTGTGTCCATTATTATACATAACTGTGTGATGTGTGAGTTGGGGAGGAGGGTCTGTGTGTCCATTATTATACATAACTGTGTGATGTGTGTTTTGGGGAGGAGGGTCTGTGTGTCCATTATTATACATAACTGTGTGATGTGTGAGTTGGGGAGGATGGTCTGTGTGTCCATTATTATACATAACTGTGTGATGTGTGTTTTGGGGAGGAGGGTCTGTGTGTCCATTATTATACATAACTGTGTGAAGTGTGAGTTGGGGAGGATGATCTGTGTGTCCATTATTATACATAACTGTGTGATGTGTGATTTGGGGAGGAGGGTCTGTGTGTCCATTATTATACATAACTGTGTGATGTGTGTTTTGGGGAGGAGGGTCTGTGTGTCCATTATTATACATAACTGTGTGATGTGTGTTTTGGGGAGGAAGGTCTGTGTGTCCATTATTATACATAACTGTGTGATGAGTGTTTTGGGGAGGAGGGTCTGTGTGTCCATTATTATACATAACTGTGTGATGTGTGAGTTGGGGAGGAGGGTCTGTGTGTCCATTATTATACATAACTGTGTGATGTGTGTTTTGGGGAGGAAGGTCTGTGTGTCCATTATTATACATAACTGTGTGATGAGTTTTTTGGTGAGGAGGGTCTGTGTGTCCATTATTATACATAACTGTATGATGAGTGTTTTGGGGAGGAGGGTCTGTGTGTCCATTATTATACATAACTGTGTGATGTGTGAGTTGGGGAGGAGGGTCTGTGTGTCCATTATTATACATAACTGTGTAATGTGTGTTTTGGGGAGGAGGGTCTGTGTGTCCATTATTATACATAAAAGTGTGATGAGTGTTTTGGGGAAGAGGGTCTGTGTGTCCATTATTATACATAACTGTGTGATGTGTGAGTTGGGGAGGAGGGTCTGTGTGACCATTATTATACATAACTGTGTGATGTGTGAGTTGGGGAGGAGGGTCTGTGTGTCCATTATTATACATAACTGTGTGATGTGTGAGTTGGGGAGGAGGGTCTGTGTGTCCATTATTATACATAACTGTGTGATGTGTGAGTTGGGGAGGAGGGTCTCTGTGTCCATTATTATACATAACTGTGTGATGTGTGTTTTGGGGAGGAGGGTCTGTGTGTCCATTATTATACATAACTGTGTGATGTGTGAGTTGGGGAGGAGGGTCTGTGTGTCCATTATTATACATAACAGTGTGATGTGTGTTTTGGGGAGGAGGGTCTGTGTGTCCATTATTATACATAACTGTGTGAAGTGTGAGTTGGGGAGGATGATCTGTGTGTCCATTATTATACATAACTGTGTGATGTGTGAGTTGGGGAGGAGGGTCTGTGTGTCCATTATTATACATAACTGTGTGAAGTGTGAGTTGGGGAGGAGGGTCTGTGTGTCCATTATTATACATAACTGTGTGATGTGTGAGTTGGGGAGGAGGGTCTGTGTGTCCATTATTATACATAACTGTGTGATGTGTGAGTTGGGGAGGAGGGTCTGTGTGTCCATTATTATACATAACTGTGTGATGTGTGTTTTGGGGAGGAGGGTCTGTGTGTCCATTATTATACATAACTGTGTGATGTGTGAGTTGGGGAGGAGGGTCTGTGTGTCCATTATTATACGTAACTGTGTGATGAGTGTTTTGGGGAGGAAGGTCTGTGTGTCCATTATTATACATAACTGTGTGATGTGTGTTTTGGGAGGAAGGTCTGTGTGTCCATTATTATACATAACTGTGTGATGAGTGTTTTGGGGAGGAAGGTCTGTGTGTCCATTATTATACATAACTGTGTGATGAGTGTTTTGGGGAGGAAGGTCTGTGTGTCCATTATGATACATAACTGTGTGATGTGTGAGTTGGGGAGGAGGGTCTGTGTGTCCATTATTATACATAACTGTGTGATGTGTGTTTTGGGGACGAAGGTCTGTGTGTCCATTATTATACATAACTGTGTGATGTGCGTTTTGGGGAGGAAGGTCTGTGTGTCCATTATTATACATAACTGTGTGATGAGTGTCTTGGGGAGGAAGGTCTGTGTGTCCATTATTATACATAACTGTGTGATGAGTGTTTTGGGGAGGAAGTTCTGTGTGTCCATTATTATACATAACTGTGTGATGTGTGAGTTGGGGAGGAGGGTCTGTGTGTCCATTATTATACATAACTGTGTGATGTGTGTTTTGGGGAGGAAGGTCTGTGTGTCCATTATTATACATAACTGTGTGATGAGTGTTTTGGGGAGGAGGGTCTGTGTGTCCATTATTATACATAACTGTGTGATGTGTGAGTTGGGGAGGAGGGTCTGTGTGTCCATTATTATGCATAACTGTGTGATGTGTGTTTTGGGGAGGAAGGTCTGTGTGTCCATTATTATACATAACTGTGTGATGTGTGTTTTGGGGACAAAGGTCTGTGTGTCCATTATTATACATAACTGTGTGATGTGCGTTTTGGGGAGGAAGGTCTGTGTGTCCATTATTATACATAACTGTGTGATGAGTGTCTTGGGGAGGAAGGTCTGTGTGTCCATTATTATACATAACTGTGTGATGAGTGTTTTGGGGAGGAAGTTCTGTGTGTCCATTATTATACATAACTGTGTGATGTGTGAGTTGGGGAGGAGGGTCTGTGTGTCCATTATTATACATAACTGTGTGATGTGTGTTTTGGGGAGGAGGGTCTGTGTGTCCATTATTATACATAACTGTGTGATGTGTGAGTTGGGGAGGAGGGTCTGTGTGTCCATTATTATACATAACTGTGTGATGTGTGTTTTGGGGAGGAAGGTCTGTGTGTCCATTATTATACATAACTGTGTGATGAGTTTTTTGGGGAGGAGGGTCTGTGTGTCCATTATTATACATAACTGTGTGATGAGTGTTTTGGGGAGGAGGGTCTGTGTGTCCATTATTATACATAACTGTGTGATGTGTGAGTTGGGGTGGAGGGTCTGTGTGTCCATTATTATACATAACTGTGTAATGTGTGTTTTGGGGAGGAGGGTCTGTGTGTCCATTATTATACATAACTGTGTGATGAGTGTTTTGGGGAGGAGGGTCTGTGTGTCCATTATTATACATAACTGTGTGATGTGTGAGTTGGGGAGGAGGGTCTGTGTGACCATTATTATACATAACTGTGTGATGTGTGAGTTGGGGAGGAGGGTCTGTGTGTCCATTATTATACATAACTGTGTGATGTGTGAGTTGGGGAGGAGGGTCTGTGTGTCCATTATTATACATAACTGTGTGATGTGTGAGTTGGGGAGGAGGGTCTGTGTGTCCATTATTATACATAACTGTGTGATGTGTGTTTTGGGGAGGAGGGTCTGTGTGTCCATTATTATACATAACTGTGTGATGTGTGAGTTGGGGAGGAGGGTCTGTGTGTCCATTATTATACATAACTGTGTGATGTGTGTTTTGGGGAGGAGGGTCTGTGTGTCCATTATTTTACATAACTGTGTGATGTGTGAGTTGGGGAGGAGGGTCTGTTTGTCCATTATTATACATAACTGTGTGAAGTGTGAGTTGGGGAGGAGGGTCTGTGTGTCCATTATTATACATAACTGTGCGATGTGTGAGTTGGGGAGGAGGGTCTGTGTGTCCATTATTATACATAACTGTGTGATGTGTGAGTTGGGGAGGAGGGACTGTGTGTCCATTATTATACATAACTGTGTGATGTGTGTTTTGGGGAGGAGGGTCTGTGTGTCCATTATTATACATAAATGTGTGATGTGTGAGTTGGGGAGGAGGGTCTGTGTGTCCATTATTATACATAACTGTGTGAAGTGTGAGTTGGGGAGGAGGGTCTGTGTGTCCATTATTATACATAACTGTGTGATGTGTGAGTTGGGGAGGAGGGTCTGTGTGTCCATTATTATACATAACTGTGTGATGTGTGAGTTGGGGAGGAGGGTCTGTGTGTCCATTATTATACATAACTGTGGAATGTGTGAGTTGGGGAGGAGGGTCTGTGTGTCCATTATTATACATAACTGTGTGATGTGTGTTTTGCGGAGGAGGGTCTGTGTGTCCATTATTATACATAACTGTGCGATGTGTGAGTTGGGGAGGAGGGTCTGTGTGTCCATTATTATACATAACTGTGTGATGTGTGAGTTGGGGAGGAGGGTCTGTGTGTCCATTATTATACATAACTGTGTGATGTGTGTTTTGGGGAGGAGGGTCTGTGTGTCCATTATTATACATAACTGTGTGATGTGTGAGTTGGGGAGGAGGGTCTGTGTGTCCATTATTATACATAACTGTGTGATGTGTGAGTTGGGGAGGAGGGTCTGTGTGTCCATTATTATACATAACTGTGTGATGTGTGTTTTGGGGAGGAGGGTCTGTGTGTCCATTATTATACATAACTGTGTGATGTGTGAGTTGGGGAGGAGGGTCTGTGTGTCCATTATTATACATAACTGTGTGATGTGTGAGTTGGGGAGGAGGGTCTGTGTGTCCATTATTATACATAACTGTGTGATGTGTGTTTTGGGGAGGAGGGTCTGTGTGTCCATTATTATACATAACTGTGGAATGTGTGAGTTGGGGAGGAGGGTCAGTGTGTCCATTATTATACATAGCTGTGTGATGTGTGTTTTGGGGAGGAGGGTCTGTGTGTCCATTATTATACATAACTGTGTGATGTGTGAGTTGGGGAGGAGGGTCTGTGTGTCCATTATTATACATAACTGTGTGATGTGTGAGTTGGGGAGGAGGGTCTGTGTGTCCATTATTATACATAACTGTGTGATGTGTGTTTTGGGGAGGAGGGTCTGTGTGTCCATTATTATACATAACTGTGTGATGTGTGTTTTGGGGAGGAGGGTCTGTGTGTCCATTATTATACATAACTGTGTGATGTGTGAGTTGGGGAGGAGGGTCTGTGTGTCCGTTATTATACATAACTGTGTGATGTGTGTTTTGGGGAGGAGGGTCTGTGTGTCCATTATTATACATAACTGTGTGATGTGTGAGTTGGGGAGGAGGGTCTGTGTGTCCATTATTATACATAACTGTGTGATGTGTGTTTTGGGGAGGAAGGTCTGTGTGTCCATTATTATACATAACTGTGTGATGAGTTTTTTGGTGAGGAGGGTCTTTGTGTCCATTATTATACATAACTGTGTGATGAGTGTTTTGGGGAGGAGGGTCTGTGTGTCCATTATTATACATAACTGTGTGATGTGTGAGTTGGGGAGGAGGGTCTGTGTGTCCGTTATTATACATAACTGTGTGATGTGTGTTTTGGGGAGGAGGGTCTGTGTGTCCATTATTATACATAACTGTGTGATGTGTGAGTTGGGGAGGAGGGTCTGTGTGTCCATTATTATACAGAACTGTGTGATGTGTGAGTTGGGGAGGAGAGTCTGTGTGTCCATTATTATACATAACTGTGTGATGTGTGAGGTGGGGAGGAGGGTCTGTGTGTCCATTATTATACATAACTGTGTGATGTGTGAGTTGGGGAGGAGGGTCTGTGTGTCCATTATTATACATAACTGTGTGAAGTGTGAGTTGGGGAGGAGGGTCTGTGTGTCCATTATTATACATAACTGTGTGATGTGTCTTTTGGGGAGGAGGGTCTGTGTGTCCATTATTAAACATAACTATGTGAAGTGTGTTTTGGGGAGGAGGGTCTATGTGTCCATTATTATACATAACTGTGTGATGTGTGAGTTGGGGAGGAGGGTCTGTCTGTCCATTATTAAACATAACTGTGTGAAGTGTGTTTTGGGGTGGAGGGTCCGTGTGTCCATTATTATACATAACTGTGTGAAGTGTGAGTTGGGGAGGAGGGTCTGTGTGTCCATTATTATACATAACTGTGTAATGTGTGTTTTGGGGAGGAGGGTCTGTGTGTCCATTATTATACATAACTGTGTGATGTGTGAGTTGGGGAGGAGGGTCTGTGTGTCCATTATTATACATAACTGTGTGATGTGTGAGTTGGGGAGGAGGGTCTGTGTGTCCATTATTATACATAACTGTGTGATGTGTGTTTTGGGGAGGAGGGTCTGTGTGTCCATTATTATACATAACTGTGTGAAGTGTGAGTTGGGGAGGAGGGTCTGTGTGTCCATTATTATACATAACTGTGTGATGTGTGAGTTGGGGAGGAGGGTCTGTGTGTCCATTATTATACATAACTGTGTGATGTGTGTTTTGGGGAGGAGGGTCTGTGTGTCCATTATTATACATAACTGTGTGATGTGTGAGTTGGGGAGGAGGGTCTGTGTGTCCATTATTATACATAACTGTGTGATGTGTGAGTTGGGCAGGAGGGTTTGTGTGTCCATTATTATATATAACTCTGTGATGTGTGTTTTGGGGAGGAGGGTCTGTGTGTCCATTATTATATATAACTGTGTGATGAGTGAGTTGGGGAGGAGGGTCTGTGTGTCCATTATTATATATAACTGTGTGTTGAGTGAGTTGGGGAGGAGGGTCTGTGTGTCCATTATTATACATAACTGTGTGATATGTGAGTTGGGGAGGAGGGTCTGTGTGTCCATTATTATACATAACTGTGTGATGTGTGAGTTGGGGAGGAGGGTCTGTGTGTCCATTATTATACATAACTGTGTAATGTGTGTTTTGGGGAGGAGGGTCAGTGTGTCCATTATTATACATAACTGTGTGATGTGTGAGTTGGGGAGGAGGGTCTGTGTGTCCATTATTAAACATAACTGTGTAATGTGTGTTTTGGGGAGGAGGGTCTGTGTGTCCATTATTATACATAACTGTGTGATGTGTGAGTTGGGGAGGAGGGTCTGTGTGTCCATTATTATACATAACTGTGTGATGTGAGAGTTGGGGAGGAGGGTCTGTGTGTCCATTATTATACATAACTGTGTGATGTGTGTTTTGGGGAGGAGGGTCTGTGTGTCCATTATTATATATAACTGTGTGATGAGTGAGTTGGGGAGGAGGGTCTGTGTGTCCATTATTATACATAACTGTGTGATGTGTGTTTTGGGGAGGAGGGTCTGTGTGTCCATTATTATACATAACTGTGTGATGTGTGTTTTGGGGAGGAGGGTCTGTGTGTCCATTATTAAACATAACTGTGTGATGTGTGAGTTGGGGAGGAGGGTCTGTGTGTCCATTATTATACATAACTGTGTGATGTGTGTTTTGGGGAAGAGGGTCTGTGTGTCCATTATTATACATAACTGTGTGATGTGTGAGTTGGGGAGGAGGGTCTGTGTGTCCATTATTATACATAACTGTGTGATGTGTGAGTTGGGGAGGAGGGTCTGTGTGTCCATTATTATACATAACTGTGTGATGTGTGAGTTGGGGAGGAGGGTCTGTGTGTCCATTATTATACATAACTGTGTGATGTGTGAGTTGGGGAGGAGGGTCTGTGTGTCCATTATTATACATAACTGTGTGATGTGTGAGTTGGGGAGGAGGGTCTGTGTGTCCATTATTATACATAACTGTGTGATGTGTGAGGTGGGGAGGAGGGTCTGTGTGTCCATTATTATACATAACTGTGTGATGTGTGAGTTGGGGAGGAGGGTCTGTGTGTCCATTATTATACATAACTGTGTGAAGTGTGAGTTGGGGAGGAGGGTCTGTGTGTCCATTATTATACATAACTGTGTGATGTGTGTTTTGGGGAGGAGGGTCTGTGTGTCCATTATTAAACATAACTGTGTGAAGTGTGTTTTGGGGAGGAGGGTCTGTGTGTCCATTATTATACATAACTGTGTGATGTGTGAGTTGGGGAGGAGGGTCTGTGTGTCCATTATTAAACATAACTGTGTGAAGTGTGTTTTGGGGAGGAGGGTCTGTGTGTCCATTATTATACATAACTGTGTGATGTGTGAGTTGGGGAGGAGGGTCTGTGTGTCCATTATTATACATAACTGTGTGATGTGTGAGTTGGGGAGGAGGGTCTGTGTGTCCATTATTATACATAACTGTGTGATGTGTGAGTTGGGGAGGAGGGTCTGTGTGTCCATTATTATACATAACTGTGTGATGTGTGTTTTGGGGAGGAGGGTCTGTGTGTCCATTATTATACATAACTGTGTGATGTGTGAGTTGGGGAGGAGGGTCTGTGTGTCCATTATTATACATAACTGTGTGATGTATGAGTTGGGGAGAAGGGTCTGTGTGTCCATTATTATACATAACTGTGTGAAGTGTGAGTTGGGGAGGAGGGTCTGTGTGTCCATTATTATACATAACTGTGTGATGTGTGAGTTGGGGAGGAGGGTCTGTGTGTCCATTATTATACATAACTGTGTGAAGTGTGAGTTGGGGAGGAGGGTCTGTGTGTCCATTATTATACATAACTGTGTGATGTGTGAGTTGGAGAGGAGGGTCTGTGTGTCCATTATTATACATAACTGTGTGAAGTGTGAGTTGGGGAGGAGGGTCTGTGTGTCCATTATTATACATAACTGTGTCATGTGTGTTTTGGGGAGGAGGGTCTGTGTGTCCATTATTATACATAACTGTGTGATGTGTGAGTTGGGGAGGAGGGTCTGTGTGTCCATTATTATACATAACTGTGTAATGTGTGTTTTGGGGAGGAGGGTCTGTGTGTCCATTATTATACATAACTGTGTGATGTGTGAGTTGGGGAGGAGGGTCTGTGTGTCCATTATTATACATAACTGTGTAATGTGTGTTTTGGGGAGGAGGGTCTGTGTGTCCATTATTATACATAACTGTGTAATGTGTGTTTTGGGGAGGAGGGTCTGTGTGTCCATTATTATACATAACTGTGTGATGTGTGTTTTGGGGAGGAGGGTCTGTGTGTCCATTATTATACATAACTGTGTGATGTGTGTTTTGGGGAGGAGGGTCTGTGTGTCCATTATTATACATAACTGTGTGATGTGTGTTTTGGGGAGGAGGGTCTGTGTGTCCATTATTATACATAACTGTGTGATGTGTGTTTTGGGGAGGAGGGTCTGTGTGTCCATTATTATACATAACTGTGTGATGTGTGTTTTGGGGAGGAGGGTCTGTGTGTCCATTATTATACATAACTGTGTGATGTGTGTTTAGGGGAGGAGGGTCTGTGTGTCCATTATTATACATAACTGTGTAATGTGTGTTTTGGAGAGGAGGGTCTGTGTGTCCATTATTATACATAACTGTGTAATGTGTGTTTTGGGGAGGAGGGTCTGTGTGTCCATTATTATACATAACTGTGTGATGTGTGTTTTGGGGAGGAGGGTCTGTGTGTCCATTATTATACATAACTGTGTAATGTGTGTTTCGGGGAGGAGGGTCTGTGTGTCCATTATTATACATAACTGTGTGATGTGAGAGTTGGGGAGGAGGGTCTGTGTGTCCATTATTATACATAACTGTGTGATGTGAGAGTTGGGGAGGAGGGTCTGTGTGTCCATTATTATACATAACTGTGTGATGTGTGAGTTGGGGAGGAGGGTCTGTGTGTCCATTATTATACATAACTGTGTGATGTGAGAGTTGGGGAGGAGGGTCTGTGTGTCCATTATTATACATAACTGTGTAATGTGTGTTTTGGGGAGGAGGGTCTGTGTGTCCATTATTATACATAACTGTGTGATGTGTGTTTTGGGGAGGAGGGTCTGTGTGTCCATTATTATACATAACTGTGTGATGTATGAGTTGGGGAGGAGGGTCTGTGTGTCCATTATTATACATAACTGTGTAACGTGTGTTTCGGGGAGGAGGGTCTGTGTGTCCATTATTATACATAACTGTGTGATGTGTGTTTTGGGGAGGAGGGTCTGTGTGTCCATTATTATACATAACTGTGTGATGTGTGAGTTGGGGAGGGGGGTCTGTGTGTCCATTATTATACATAACTGTGTGATGTGTGAGTTGGGGAGGAAGGTCTGTGTGTCCATTATTATACAAAACTGTGTGATGTGTGTTTTGGGGAGGAGGGTCTGTGTGTCCATTATTATACATAACTGTGTAACGTGTGTTTTGGGGAGGAGGGTCTGTGTGTCCATTATTATACATAACTGTGTAATGTGTGAGTTGGGGAGGAGGGTCTGTGTGTCCATTATTATACATAACTGTGTGATGTGTGTTTTGGGGAGGAGGGTCTGTGTGTCCATTATTATACATAACTGTGTGATGTGTGAGTTGGGGAGGGGGGTCTGTGTGTCCATTATTATACATAACTGTGTAATGTGTGTTTTGGGGAGGAGGGTCTGTGTGTCCATTATTATACATAACTGTGTGATGTGTGAGTTGGGGAGGGGGGTCTGTGTGTCCATTATTATACATAACTGTGTAATGTGTGTTTTGGGGAGGAGGGTCTGTGTGTCCATTATTATACATAACTGTGTGATGTGTGAGTTGGGGAGGAGGGTCTGTGTGTCCATTATTATACATAACTGTGTGATGTGTGAGTTGGGGAGGAGGGTCTGTGTGTCCATTATTATACATAACTGTGTAATGTGTGTTTTGGGGAGGAGGGTCTGTGTGTCCATTATTATACATAACAGTGTGATGTGTGTTTTGGGGAGGAGGGTCTGTGTGTCCATTATTATACATAACTGTGTGATGTGTGAGTTGGGGAGGAGTGTCTGTGTGTCCATTATTAAACATAACTGTGTAATGTGTGTTTTGGGGAGGAGGGTCTGTGTGTCCATTATTATACATAACTGTGTGATGTGTGAGTTGGGGAGGAGGGTCTGTGTGTCCATTATTAAACATAACTGTGTAATGTGTGTTTTGGGGAGGAGGGTCTGTGTGTCCATTATTATACATAACTGTGTGATGTGTGAGTTGGGGAGGAGGGTCTGTGTGTCCATTATTATACATAACTGTGTAATGTGTGTTTTGGGGAGGAGGGTCAGTGTGTCCATTATTATACATAACTGTGTGATGTATGAGTTGGGGAGGAGGGTCTGTGTGTCCATTATTAAACATAACTGTGTAATGTGTGTTTTGCGGAGGAGGGTCTGTGTGTCCATTATTATACATAACTGTGTGATGTGTGAGTTGGGGAGGAGGGTCTGTGTGTCCATTATTATACATAACTGTGTGATGTGAGAGTTGGGGAGGAGGGTCTGTGTGTCCATTATTATACATAACTGTGTGATGTGTGTTTTGGGGAGGAGGGTCTGTGTGTCCATTATTATATATAACTGTGTGATGAGTGAGTTGGGGAGGAGGGTCTGTGTGTCCATTATTATACATAACTGTGTGATGTGTGTTTTGGGGAGGAGGGTCTGTGTGTCCATTATTATACATAACTGTGTGATGTGTGTTTTGGGGAGGAGGGTCTGTGTGTCCATTATTATACATAACTGTGTGATGTGTGAGTTGGGGAGGAGGGTCTGTGTGTCCATTATTATACATAACTGTGTGATGTGTGTTTTGGGGAAGAGGGTCTGTGTGTCCATTATTATACATAACTGTGTGATGTGTGAGTTGGGGAGGAGGGTCTGTGTGTCCATTATTATACATAACTGTGTGATGTGTGAGTTGGGGAGGAGGGTCTGTGTGTCCATTATTATACATAACAGTGTGATGTGTTAGTTGGGGAGGAGGGTCTGTGTGTCCATTATTATACATAACTGTGTGATGTGTGAGTTGGGGAGGAGGGTCTGTGTGTCCATTATTATACATAACTGTGTGATGTGTGAGTTGGGGAGGAGGGTCTGTGTGTCCATTATTATACAGAACTGTGTGATGTGTGAGTTGGGGAGGAGGTTCTGTGTGTCCATTATTATACATAACTGTGTGATGTGTGAGGTGGGGAGGAGGGTCTGTGTGTCCATTATTATACATAACTGTGTGATGTGTGAGTTGGGGAGGAGGGTCTGTGTGTCCATTATTATACATAACTGTGTGAAGTGTGAGTTGGGGAGGAGGGTCTGTGTGTCCATTATTATACATAACTGTGTGATGTGTGTTTTGGGGAGGAGGGTCTGTGTGTCCATTATTAAACATAACTGTGTGAAGTGTGTTTTGGGGAGGAGGGTCTGTGTGTCCATTATTATACATAACTGTGTGAAGTGTGAGTTGGGGAGGAGGGTCTGTGTGTCCATTATTAAACATAACTGTGTGAAGTGTGTTTTGGGGAGGAGGGTCTGTGTGTCCATTATTATAAATAACTGTGTGATGTGTGAGTTGGGGAGGAGGGTCTGTGTGTCCATTATTATACATAACTGTGTGATGTGTGAGTTGGGGAGGAGGGTCTGTGTGTCCATTATTATACATAACTGTGTGAAGTGTGAGTTGGGGAGGAGGGTCTGTGTGTCCATTATTATACATAACTGTGTGATGTGTGAGTTGGGGAGGAGGGTCTGTGTGTCCATTATTATACATAACTGTGTGATGTGTGTTTTGGGGAGGAGGGTCTGTGTGTCCATTATTATACATAACTGTGTGATGTGTGAGTTGGGAAGGAGGGTCTGTGTGTCCATTATTATACATAACTGTGTGATGTGTGTTTTGGGGAGGAGGGTCTGTGTGTCCATTATTATATATAACTGTGTGATGAGTGAGTTGGGGAGGAGGGTCTGTGTGTCCATTATTATACATAACTGTGTGATGTGTGTTTTGGGGAGGAGGGTCTGTGTGTCCATTATTATACATAACTGTGTGATGTGTGTTTTGGGGAGGAGGGTCTGTGTGTCCATTATTATACATAACTGTGTGATGTGTGAGTTGGGGAGGAGGGTCTGTGTGTCCATTATTATACATAACTGTGTGATGTGTGTTTTGGGGAAGAGGGTCTGTGTGTCCATTATTATACATAACTGTGTGATGTGTGAGTTGGGGAGGAGGGTCTGTGTGTCCATTATTATACATAACTGTGTGATGTGTGAGTTGGGGAGGAGGGTCTGTGTGTCCATTATTATACAGAACTGTGTGATGTGTGAGTTGGGGAGGAGGTTCTGTGTGTCCATTATTATACATAACTGTGTGATGTGTGAGGTGGGGAGGAGGGTCTGTGTGTCCATTATTATACATAACTGTGTGATGTGTGAGTTGGGGAGGAGGGTCTGTGTGTCCATTATTATACATAACTGTGTGAAGTGTGAGTTGGGGAGGAGGGTCTGTGTGTCCATTATTATACATAACTGTGTGATGTGTGTTTTGGGGAGGAGGGTCTGTGTGTCCATTATTAAACATAACTGTGTGAAGTGTGTTTTGGGGAGGAGGGTCTGTGTGTCCATTATTATACATAACTGTGTGATGTGTGAGTTGGGGAGGAGGGTCTGTGTGTCCATTATTAAACATAACTGTGTGAAGTGTGTTTTGGGGAGGAGGGTCTGTGTGTCCATTATTATAAATAACTGTGTGATGTGTGAGTTGGGGAGGAGGGTCTGTGTGTCCATTATTATACATAACTGTGTGATGTGTGAGTTGGGGAGGAGGGTCTGTGTGTCCATTATTATACATAACTGTGTGAAGTGTGAGTTGGGGAGGAGGGTCTGTGTGTCCATTATTATACATAACTGTGTGATGTGTGAGTTGGGGAGGAGGGTCTGTGTGTCCATTATTATACATAACTGTGTGATGTGTGTTTTGGGGAGGAGGGTCTGTGTGTCCATTATTATACATAACTGTGTGATGTGTGAGTTGGGAAGGAGGGTCTGTGTGTCCATTATTATACATAACTGTGTGATGTGTGTTTTGGGGAGGAGGGTCTGTGTGTCCATTATTATATATAACTGTGTGATGAGTGAGTTGGGGAGGAGGGTCTGTGTGTCCATTATTATACATAACTGTGTGATGTGTGTTTTGGGGAGGAGGGTCTGTGTGTCCATTATTATACATAACTGTGTGATGTGTGTTTTGGGGAGGAGGGTCTGTGTGTCCATTATTATACATAACTGTGTGATGTGTGAGTTGGGGAGGAGGGTCTGTGTGTCCATTATTATACATAACTGTGTGATGTGTGTTTTGGGGAAGAGGGTCTGTGTGTCCATTATTATACATAACTGTGTGATGTGTGAGTTGGGGAGGAGGGTCTGTGTGTCCATTATTATACATAACTGTGTGATGTGTGAGTTGGGGAGGAGGGTCTGTGTGTCCATTATTATACATAACTGTGTGATGTGTGAGTTGGGGAGGAGGGTCTGTGTGTCCATTATTATACATAACTGTGTGATGTGTGAGTTGGGGAGGAGGGTCTGTGTGTCCATTATTATACATAACTGTGTGATGTGTGAGTTGGGGAGGAGGGTCTGTGTGTCCATTATTATACATAACTGTGTGATGTGTGAGTTGGGGAGGAGGGTCTGTGTGTCCATTATTATACATAACTGTGTGATGTGTGAGGAGGGGAGGAGGGTCTGTGTGTCCATTATTATACATAACTGTGTGATGTGTGAGTTGGGGAGGAGGGTCTGTGTGTCCATTATTATACATAACTGTGTGAAGTGTGAGTTGGGGAGGAGGGTCTGTGTGTCCATTATTATACATAACTGTGTGATGTGTGTTTTGGGGAGGAGGGTCTGTGTGTCCATTATTAAGCATAACTGTGTGAAGTGTGTTTTGGGGAGGAGGGTCTGTGTGTCCATTATTATACATAACTGTGTGATGTGTGAGTTGGGGAGGAGGGTCTGTGTGTCCATTATTAAACATAACTGTGTGAAGTGTGTTTTGGGGAGGAGGGTCTGTGTGTCCATTATTATACATAACTGTGTGATGTGTGAGTTGGGGAGGAGGGTCTGTGTGTCCATTATTATACATAACTGTGTGATGTGTGAGTTGGGGAGGAGGGTCTGTGTGTCCATTATTATACATAACTGTGTGAAGTGTGAGTTGGGGAGGAGGGTCTGTGTGTCCATTATTATACATAACTGTGTGATGTGTGAGTTGGGGAGGAGGGTCTGTGTGTCCATTATTATACATAACTGTGTGATGTGTGTTTTGGGGAGGAGGGTCTGTGTGTCCATTATTATACATAACTGTGTGATGTGTGAGTTGGGGAGGAGGGTCTGTGTGTCCATTATTATACATAACTGTGTGAAGTGTGAGTTGGGGAGGAGGGTCTGTGTGTCCATTATTATACATAACTGTGTGAAGTGTGAGTTGGGGAGGAGGGTCTGTGTGTCCATTATTATACATAACTGTGTGATGTGTGAGTTGGGGAGGAGGGTCTGTGTGTCCATTATTATACATAACTGTGTGAAGTGTGAGTTGGGGAGGAGGGTCTGTGTGTCCATTATTATACATAACTGTGTGATGTGTGAGTTGGGGAGGAGGGTCTGTGTGTCCATTATTATACATAACTGTGTGAAGTGTGAGTTGGGGAGGAGGGTCTGTGTGTCCATTATTATACATAACTGTGTAATGTGTGTTTTGGGGAGGAGGGTCTGTGTGTCCATTATTATACATAACTGTGTGATGTGTGAGTTGGGGAGGAGGGTCTGTGTGTCCATTATTATACATAACTGTGTAATGTGTGTTTTGGGGAGGAGGGTCTGTGTGTCCGTTATTATATATAACTGTGTGATGAGTGAGTTGGGGAGGAGGGTCTGTGTGTCCATTATTATATATAACTGTGTGTTGAGTGAGTTGGGGAGGAGGGTCTGTGTGTCCATTATTATACATAACTGTGTGATGTGTGTTTTGGGGAGGAGGGTCTGTGTGTCCATTATTATATATAACTGTGGGATGAGTGTGTTGGGGAGGAGGGTCTGTGTGTCCATTATTATGCATAACTGTGTGATGTGTGTTTTGGGGAGGAGGGTCTGTGTGTCCATTATTATACATAACTGTGTAATGTGTGTTTTGGGGAGGAGGGTCTGTGTGTCCATTATTATACATAACTGTGTAATGTGTGTTTTGGGGAGGAGGGTCTGTGTGTCCATTATTATACATAACTGTGTAATGTGTGTTTTGGGGAGGAGGGTCTGTGTGTCCATTATTATACATAACTGTGTGATGTGTGAGTTGGGGAGGAGGGTCTGTGTGTCCATTATTATATATAACTGTGTGATGAGTGAGTTGGGGAGGAGGGTCTGTGTGTCCATTATTATACATAACTGTGTAATGTGTGTTTTGGGGAGGAGGGTCTGTGTGTCCATTATTATACATAACTGTGTAATGTGTGTTTTGGGGAGGAGGGTCTGTGTGTCCATTATTATACATAACTGTGTGATGTGTGTTTTGGGGAGGAGGGTCTGTGTGTCCATTATTATACATAACTGTGTAATGTGTGTTTTGGGGAGGAGGGTCTGTGTGTCCATTATTATACATAACTGTGTAATGTGTGTTTTGGGGAGGAGGGTCTGTGTGTCCATTATTATACATAACTGTGTAATGTGTGTTTTGGGGAGGAGGGTCTGTGTGTCCATTATTATACATAACTGTGTGATGTGTGTTTTGGGGAGGAGGGTCTGTGTGTCCATTATTATACATAACTGTGTAATGTGTGTTTTGGGGAGGAGGGTCTGTGTGTCCATTATTATACATAACTGTGTGATGTGTGAGTTGGGGAGGAGGGTCTGTGTGTCCATTATTATACATAACTGTGTGATGTGTGAGTTGGGGAGGAGGGTCTGTGTGTCCATTATTATACATAACTGTGTGATGTGAGAGTTGGGGAGGAGGGTCTGTGTGTCCATTATTATACATAACTGTGTAATGTGTGTTTTGGGGAGGAGGGTCTGTGTGTCCATTATTATACATAACTGTGTGATGTGTGTTTTGGGGAAGAGGGTCTGTGAGTCCATTATTATACATAACTGTGTGATGTATGAGTTGGGGAGGAGGGTCTGTGTGTCCATTATTATACATAACTATGTAACGTGTGTTTTGGGGAGGAGGGTCTGTGTGTCCATTATTATACATAACTGTGTAATGTGTGAGTTGGGGAGGAGGGTCTGTGTGTCCATTATTATACATAACTGTGTGATGTGTGTTTTGGGGAGGATGGTCTGTGTGTCCATTATTATACATAACTGTGTGATGTGTGAGTTGGGGAGGGGGGTCTGTGTGTCCATTATTATACATAACTGTGTGAAGTGTGTTTTGGGGAGGAGGGTCTGTGTGTCCATTATTATACATAACTGTGTGATGTGTGAGTTGGGGAGGGGGGTCTGTGTGTCCATTATTATACATTACTGTGTAATGTGTGTTTTGGGGAGGAGGGTCTGTGTGTCCATTATTATACATAACTGTGTGATGTGTGTTTTGGGGAGGAGGGTCTGTGTGTCCATTATTATACATAACTGTGTGATGTGTGAGTTGGGGAGGAGGGTCTGTGTGCCCATTATTATACATAACTGTGTAATGTGTGTTTTGGGGAGGAGGGTCTGTGTGTCCATTATTATACATAACTGTGTGATGTGTGAGTTGGGGAGGAGGGTCTGTGTGTCCATTATTATACATAACTGTGTGATGTGTGAGTTGGGGAGGAGGGTCTGTGTGTCCATTATTATACATAACTGTGTGATGTGTGTTTTGGGGAGGAGGGTCTGTGTGTCCATTATTATACATAACTGTGTGATGTGTGAGTTGTGAGGAGGGTCTGTGTGTCCATTATTAAACATAACTGTGTAATGTGTGTTTTGGGGAGGAGGGTCTGTGTGTCCATTATTATACATAACTGTGTGATGTGTGAGTTGGGGAGGAGGGTCTGTGTGTCCATTATTTAACATAACTGTGTAATGTGTGTTTTGGGGAGGAGGGTCTGTGTGTCCATTATTATACATAACTGTGTGATGTGTGAGTTGGGGAGGAGGGTCTGTGTGTCCATTATTATACATAACTGTGTAATGTGTGTTTTGGGGAGGAGGGTCTGTGTGTCCATTATTATACATAACTGTGTGATGTGTGAGTTGGGGAGGAGGGTCTGTGTGTCCATTATTAAACATAACTGTGTAATGTGTGTTTTGGGGAGGAGGGTCTGTATGTCCATTATTATACATAACTGTGTCATGTGTGAGTTGGGGAGGAGGGTCTGTGTGTCCATTATTATACATAACTGTGTGATGTGTGAGTTGGGGAGGAGGGTCTGTGTGTCCATTATTATACATAACTGTGTGATGAGTGAGTTGGGGAGGAGGGTCTGTGTGTCCATTATTATACATAACTGTGTGAAGTGTGAGTTGGGAAGGAGGGTCTGTGTGTCCATTATTATACATAACTGTGTGATGTGTGTTTTGGGGAGGAGGGTCTGTGTGTCAATTATTATACATAACTGTGTGATGTGTGAGTTCGGAAGGAGGGTCTGTGTGTCCATTATTATACATAACTGTGTGATGTGTGATTTGGGGAGGAGGGTCTGTGTGTCCATTATTATACATAACTGTGTGAAGTGTGTTTTGGGGAGGAGGGTCTGTGTGTCCATTATTAAACATAACTGTTTGAAGTGTGTTTTGGGGAGGAGGGTCTGTGTGTCCATTATTATACATAACTGTGTGATGTGTGAGTTGGGGAGGAGGGTCTGTGTGTCCATTATTACACATAACTGTGTAATGTGTGTTTTGGGGAGGAGGGTCTGTGTGTCCGTTATTATACATAACTGTGTGATGTGTGAGTTGGGGAGGAGGGTCTGTGTGTCCATTATTATACATAACTGTGTGAAGTGTGATTTGCGGAGGAATGTCTGTGTGTCCATTATTAAACATAACTGTTTGAAGTGTGTTTTGGGGAGGAGGGTCTGTGTGTCCATTATTATACATAACTGTGTGATGTGTGAGTTGGGGAGGAGGGTCTGTGTGTCCATTATTATACAAAACTGTGTGATGTGTTTTTTGGGGAGGAGGGTCTGTGTGTCCATTATTATACATAACTGTGTAATGTGTGTTTTGGGGAGGAGGGTCTGTGTGTCCATTATTATATATAACTGTGTGATGTGTGTTTTGGGGAGGAGGGTCTGTGCGTCCATTATTATACATAACTGTGTGATGTGTGTTTTGGGGAGGAGGGTCTGTGTGTCCATTATTATACATAACTGTGTGATGTGTGTTTTGGGGAGGAGGGTCTGTGTGTCCATTATTATATATAACTGTGTGATGTGTGTTTTGGGGAGGAGGGTCTGTGTGTCCATTATTATATATAACTGTGTGATGTGTGTTTTGGGGAGGAGGGTCTGTGTGTCCATTATTATACATAACTGTGTGATGTGTGAGTTGGGGAGGAGGGTCTGTGTGTCCATTATTATACATAACTGTGTGATGAGTGAGTTGGGGAGGAGGGTCTGTGTGTCCATTATTATACATAACTGTGTGATGTGTGAGTTGGGGAGGAGGGTCTGTGTGTCCATTATTAAACATAACTGTGTGAAGTGTGTTTTGGGGAGGAGGGTCTGTGTGTCCATTATTATATATAACTGTGTGATGTGTGTTTTGGGGAGGAGGGTCTCTGTGTCCATTATTATACATAACTGTGTGATGTGTGAGTTGGGGAGGAGGGTCTGTGTGTCCATTATTATACATAACTGTGTGATGTGTGAGTTGGGGAGGAGGGTCTGTGTGTCCATTATTATACATAACTGTGTGATGTGTGAATTGGGGAGGAGGGTCTGTGTGTCCATTATTATACATAACTGTGTGATGTGTGAGTTGGGGAGGAGGGTCTGTGTGTCCATTATTATATATAACTGTGTGATGTGTGAGTTGGGGAGGAGGGTCTGTGTGTCCATTATTATACATAACTGTGTGATGAGTGAGTTGGGGAGGAGGGTCTGTGTGTCCATTATTATACATAACTGTGTGATGTGTGTTTTGGGGAGGAGGGTCTGTGTGTCCATTATTATACATAACTGTGTGATGTGTGTTTTGGGGAGGAGGGTCTGTGTGTCCATTATTATACATAACTGTGTGATGTGTGAGTTGGGGAGGAGGGTCTGTGTGTCCATTATTATACATAACTGTGTGAAGTGTGTTTTGGGGAGGAGGGTCTGTGTGTCCATTATTATACATAACTGTGTGATGTGTGAGTTGGGGAGGAGGGTCTGTGTGTCCATTATTATACATAACTGTGTAATGTGTGTTTTGGGGAGGAGGGTCTGTGTGTCCATTATTATATATAACTGTGTGATGAGTGAGTTGGGGAGGAGGGTCTGTGTGTCCATTATTATACATAACTGTGTAATGTGTGTTTTGGGGAGGAGGGTCTGTGTGTCCATTATTATACATAACTGTCTGATGTGTGAGTTGGGGAGGAGGGTCTGTGTGTCCATTATTATATATAACTGTGTGATGAGTGAGTTGGGGAGGAGGGTCTGTGTGTCCATTATTATACATAACTGTGTGATGTGTGTTTTGGGGAGGAGGGTCTGTGTGTCCATTATTAAACATAACTGTGTGAAGTGTGTTTTGGGGAGGAGTGTCTGTGTGTCCATTATTATACATAACTGTGTGATGTGTGTTTTGGGGAGGAGGGTCTGTGTGTCCATTATTATACATAACTGTGTGATGTGTGTTTTGGGGAGGAGGGTCTGTGTGTCCATTATTATACATAACTGTGTGATGTGTGTTTTGGGGAGGAGGGTCTGTGTGTCCATTATTAAACATAACTGTGTGAAGTGTGTTTTGGGGAGGAGGGTCTGTGTGTCCATTATTATATATAACTGTGTGATGAGTGAGTTGGGGAGGAGGGTCTGTGTGTCCATTATTATACATAACTGTGTGATGTGTGTTTTGGGGAGGAGGGTCTGTGTGTCCATTATTAAACATAACTGTGTGAAGTGTGTTTTGGGGAGGAGGGTCTGTGTGTCCATTATTATACATAACTGTGTGATGTGTGTTTTGGGGAGGAGGGTCTGTGTGTCCATTATTATACATAACTGTGTGATGTGTGTTTTGGGGAGGAGGGTCTGTGTGTCCATTATTATACATAACTGTGTGAAGTGTGTTTTGGGGAGGAGGGTCTGTGTGTCCATTATTATACATAACTGTGTGATGTGTGAGTTGGGGAGGAGGGTCTGTGTGTCCATTATTATACATAACTGTGTAATGTGTGTTTTGGGGAGGAGGGTCTGTGTGTCCATTATTATACATAACTGTGTGATGTGTGAGTTGGGGAGGAGGGTCTGTGTGTCCATTATTATACATAACTGTGTGAAGTGTGTTTTGGGGAGGAGGGTCTGTGTGTCCATTATTATACATAACTGTGTGAAGTGTGTTTTGGGGAGGAGGGTCTGTGTGTCCATTATTATACATAACTGTGTGAAGTGTGTTTTGGGGAGGAGGGTCTGTGTGTCCATTATTAGACATAACTGTGTGAAGTGTGTTTTGGGGAGGAGGGTCTGTGTGTCCATTATTATACATAACTGTGTGAAGTGTGTTTTGGGGAGGAGGGTCTGTGTGTCCATTATTATACATAACTGTGTAATGTGTGAGTTGGGGAGGAGGGTCTGTGTGTCCATTATTATACATAACTGTGTGAAGTGTGTTTTGGGGAGGAGGGTCTGTGTGTCCATTATTATACATAACTGTGTGATGTGTGAGTTGGGGAGGAGGGTCTGTGTGTCCATTATTATACATAACTGTGTAATGTGTGTTTTGGGGAGGAGGGTCTGTGTGTCCATTATTATACATAACTGTGTGATGTGTGAGTTGGGGAGGAGGGTCTGTGTGTCCATTACTATACATAACTGTGTGAAGTGTGTTTTGGGGAGGAGGGTCTGTGTGTCCATTATTATACATAACTGTGTGAAGTGTGTTTTGGGGAGGAGGGTCTGTGTGTCCAATATTATACATAACTGTGTGAAGTGTGTTTTGGGGAGGAGGGTATGTGTGTCCATTATTATACATAACTGTGTGAAGTGTGTTTTGGGGAGGAGGGTCTGTGTGTCCATTATTATACATAACTGTGTAATGTGTGTTTTGGGGAGGAGGGTCTGTGTGTCCATTATTATACATAACTGTGTGATGTGTGTTTTGGGGAGGAGGGTCTGTGTGTCCATTATTATACATAACTCTGTGATGTGTGTTTTGGGGAGGAGGGTCTGTGTGTCCATTATTATACATAACTGTGTGATGTGTGTTTTGGGGAGGAGGGTCTGTGTGTCCATTATTATACATAACTGTGTAATGTGTGTTTTGGGGAGGAGGGTCTGTGTGTCCATTATTATACATAACTGTGTGATGTGTGATTTGTGGAGGAGGGTCTGTGTGTCCATTATTATACATAACTGTGTGATGTGTGAGATGGGGAGGAGGGTCTGTGTGTCCATTATTATACATAACTGTGTGAAGTGTGTTTTGGGGAGGAGGGTCTGTGTGTCCATTATTATACATAACTGTGTGATGTGTGAGTTGGGGAGGAGGGTCTGTGTGTCCATTATTATACATAACTGTGTGATGTGTGTTTTGGGGAGGAGGGTCTGTGTGTCCATTATTATACATAACTGTGTGAAGTGTGTTTTGGGGAGGAGGGTCTGTGTGTCCATTATTATACATAACTGTGTAATGTGTGAGTTGGGGAGGAGGGTCTGTGTGTCCATTATTATACATAACTGTGTGAAGTGTGTTTTGGGGAGGAGGGTCTGTGTGTCCATTATTATACATAACTGTGTGATGTGTGAGTTGGGGAGGAGGGTCTGTGTGTCCATTATTATACATAACTGTGTAATGTGTGTTTTGGGGAGGAGGGTCTGTGTGTCCATTATTATACATAACTGTGTGATGTGTGAGTTGGGGAGGAGGGTCTGTGTGTCCATTACTATACATAACTGTGTGAAGTGTGTTTTGGGGAGGAGGGTCTGTGTGTCCATTATTATACATAACTGTGTGAAGTGTGTTTTGGGGAGGAGGGTCTGTGTGTCCAATATTATACATAACTGTGTGAAGTGTGTTTTGGGGAGGAGGGTCTGTGTGTCCATTATTATACATAACTGTGTAATGTGTGTTTTGGGGAGGAGGGTCTGTGTGTCCATTATTATACATAACTGTGTGATGTGTGTTTTGGGGAGGAGGGTCTGTGTGTCCATTATTATACATAACTGTGTGATGTGTGTTTTGGGGAGGAGGGTCTGTGTGTCCATTATTATACATAAATGTGTGATGTGTGTTTTGGGGAGGAGGGTCTGTGTGTCCATTGTTATACATAACTGTGTAATGTGTGTTTTGGGGAGGAGGGTCTGTGTGTCCATTATTATACATAACTGTGTGATGTGTGATTTGTGGAGGAGGGTCTGTGTGTCCATTATTATACATAACTGTGTGATGTGTGAGTTGGGGAGGAGGGTCTGTGTGTCCATTATTATACATAACTGTGTGAAGTGTGTTTTGGGGAGGAGGGTCTGTGTGTCCATTATTATACATAACTGTGTGATGTGTGAGTTGGGGAGGAGGGTCTGTGTGTCCATTATTATACATAACTGTGTGATGAGTGAGTTGGGGAGGAGGGTCTGTGTGTCCATTATTATACATAACTGTGTGATGTGTGAGTTGGGGAGGAGGGTCTGTGTGTCCATTATTAAACATAACTGTGTGAAGTGTGTTTTGGGGAGGAGGGTCTGTGTGTCCATTATTATATATAACTGTGTGATGTGTGTTTTGGGGAGGAGGGTCTGTGTGTCCATTATCATATATAACTGTGTGATGAGTGAGTTGGGGAGGAGTGTCTGTGTGTCCATTATTATACATAACTGTGTGATGTGTGAGTTGGGGAGGAGGGTCTGTGTGTCCATTATTATACATAACTGTGTGATGTGTGAGTTGGGGAGGAGGGTCTGTGTGTCCATTATTATACATAACTGTGTGATGTGTGAATTGGGGAGGAGGGTCTGTGTGTCCATTATTATACATAACTGTGTGATGTGTGAGTTGGGGAGGAGGGTCTGTGTGTCCATTATTATATATAACTGTGTGATGTGTGAGTTGGGGAGGAGGGTCTGTGTGTCCATTATTATACATAACTGTGTGATGAGTGAGTTGGGGAGGAGGGTCTGTGTGTCCATTATTATACATAACTGTGTGATGTGTGTTTTGGGGAGGAGGGTCTGTGTGTCCATTATTATACATAACTGTGTGATGTGTGTTTTGGGGAGGAGGGTCTGTGTGTCCATTATTATACATAACTGTGTGATGTGTGAGTTGGGGAGGAGGGTCTGTGTGTCCATTATTATACATAACTGTGTGAAGTGTGTTTTGGGGAGGA
The DNA here is from genome assembly GCF_036365525.1 of Heterodontus francisci. Classification (NCBI taxonomy): domain Eukaryota; kingdom Metazoa; phylum Chordata; class Chondrichthyes; order Heterodontiformes; family Heterodontidae; genus Heterodontus; species Heterodontus francisci. Next base: position 4,050,149 of record NC_090408.1, read on the forward strand.
GGGTCTGTGTGTCCATTATTATACATAACTGTGTGATGTGTGAGTTGGGGAGGAGGGTCTGTGTGTCCATTATTATACATAACTGTGTAATGTGTGTTTTGGGGAGGAGGGTCTGTGTGTCCATTATTATATATAACTGTGTGATGAGTGAGTTGGGGAGGAGGGTCTGTGTGTCCATTATTATACATAACTGTGTAATGTGTGTTTTGGGGAGGAGGGTCTGTGTGTCCATTATTATACATAACTGTCTGATGTGTGAGTTGGGGAGGAGGGTCTGTGTGTCCATTATTATATATAACTGTGTGATGAGTGAGTTGGGGAGGAGGGTCTGTGTGTCCATTATTATACATAACTGTGTGATGTGTGTTTTGGGGAGGAGGGTCTGTGTGTCCATTATTAAACATAACTGTGTGAAGTGTGTTTTGGGGAGGAGTGTCTGTGTGTCCATTATTATACATAACTGTGTGATGTGTGTTTTGGGGAGGAGGGTCTGTGTGTCCATTATTATACATAACTGTGTGATGTGTGTTTTGGGGAGGAGGGTCTGTGTGTCCATTATTATACATAACTGTGTGATGTGTGTTTTGGGGAGGAGGGTCTGTGTGTCCATTATTAAACATAACTGTGTGAAGTGTGTTTTGGGGAGGAGGGTCTGTGTGTCCATTATTATATATAACTGTGTGATGAGTGAGTTGGGGAGGAGGGTCTGTGTGTCCATTATTATACATAACTGTGTGATGTGTGTTTTGGGGAGGAGGGTCTGTGTGTCCATTATTAAACATAACTGTGTGAAGTGTGTTTTGGGGAGGAGGGTCTGTGTGTCCATTATTATACATAACTGTGTGATGTGTGTTTTGGGGAGGAGGGTCTGTGTGTCCATTATTATACATAACTGTGTGATGTGTGTTTTGGGGAGGAGGGTCTGTGTGTCCATTATTATACATAACTGTGTGAAGTGTGTTTTGGGGAGGAGGGTCTGTGTGTCCATTATTATACATAACTGTGTGATGTGTGAGTTGGGGAGGAGGGTCTGTGTGTCCATTGTTATACATAACTGTGTAATGTGTGTTTTGGGGAGGAGGGTCTGTGTGTCCATTATTATACATAACTGTGTGATGTGTGAGTTGGGGAGGAGGGTCTGTGTGTCCATTATTATACATAACTGTGTGAAGTGTGTTTTGGGGAGGAGGGTCTGTGTGTCCATTATTATACATAACTGTGTGAAGTGTGTTTTGGGGAGGAGGGTCTGTGTGTCCATTATTATACATAACTGTGTGAAGTGTGTTTTGGGGAGGAGGGTCTGTGTGTCCATTATTAGACATAACTGTGTGAAGTGTGTTTTGGGGAGGAGGGTCTGTGTGTCCATTATTATACATAACTGTGTGAAGTGTGTTTTGGGGAGGAGGGTCTGTGTGTCCATTATTATACATAACTGTGTAATGTGTGAGTTGGGGAGGAGGGTCTGTGTGTCCATTATTATACATAACTGTGTGAAGTGTGTTTTGGGGAGGAGGGTCTGTGTGTCCATTATTATACATAACTGTGTGATGTGTGAGTTGGGGAGGAGGGTCTGTGTGTCCATTATTATACATAACTGTGTAATGTGTGTTTTGGGGAGGAGGGTCTGTGTGTCCATTATTATACATAACTGTGTGATGTGTGAGTTGGGGAGGAGGGTCTGTGTGTCCATTACTATACATAACTGTGTGAAGTGTGTTTTGGGGAGGAGGGTCTGTGTGTCCATTATTATACATAACTGTGTGAAGTGTGTTTTGGGGAGGAGGGTCTGTGTGTCCAATATTATACATAACTGTGTGAAGTGTGTTTTGGGGAGGAGGGTCTGTGTGTCCATTATTATACATAACTGTGTGAAGTGTGTTTTGGGGAGGAGGGTCTGTGTGTCCATTATTATACATAACTGTGTAATGTGTGTTTTGGGGAGGAGGGTCTGTGTGTCCATTATTATACATAACTGTGTGATGTGTGTTTTGGGGAGGAGGGTCTGTGTGTCCATTATTATACATAACTGTGTGATGTGTGTTTTGGGGAGGAGGGTCTGTGTGTCCATTATTATACATAACTGTGTGATGTGTGTTTTGGGGAGGAGGGTCTGTGTGTCCATTATTATACATAACTGTGTAATGTGTGTTTTGGGGAGGAGGGTCTGTGTGTCCATTATTATACATAACTGTGTGATGTGTGATTTGTGGAGGAGGGTCTGTGTGTCCATTATTATACATAACTGTGTGATGTGTGAGATGGGGAGGAGGGTCTGTGTGTCCATTATTATACATAACTGTGTGAAGTGTGTTTTGGGGAGGAGGGTCTGTGTGTCCATTATTATACATAACTGTGTGATGTGTGAGTTGGGGAGGAGGGTCTGTGTGTCCATTATTATACATAACTGTGTGATGTGTGTTTTGGGGAGGAGGGTCTGTGTGTCCATTATTATACATAACTGTGTGAAGTGTGTTTTGGGGAGGAGGGTCTGTGTGTCCATTATTATACATAACTGTGTAATGTGTGAGTTGGGGAGGAGGGTCTGTGTGTCCATTATTATACATAACTGTGTGAAGTGTGTTTTGGGGAGGAGGGTCTGTGTGTCCATTATTATACATAACTGTGTGATGTGTGAGTTGGGGAGGAGGGTCTGTGTGTCCATTATTATACATAACTGTGTAATGTGTGTTTTGGGGAGGAGGGTCTGTGTGTCCATTATTATACATAACTGTGTGATGTGTGAGTTGGGGAGGAGGGTCTGTGTGTCCATTACTATACATAACTGTGTGAAGTGTGTTTTGGGGAGGAGGGTCTGTGTGTCCATTATTATACATAACTGTGTGAAGTGTGTTTTGGGGAGGAGGGTCTGTGTGTCCAATATTATACATAACTGTGTGAAGTGTGTTTTGGGGAGGAGGGTCTGTGTGTCCATTATTATACATAACTGTGTGAAGTGTGTTTTGGGGAGGAGGGTCTGTGTGTCCATTATTATACATAACTGTGTAATGTGTGTTTTGGGGAGGAGGGTCTGTGTGTCCATTATTATACATAACTGTGTGATGTGTGTTTTGGGGAGGAGGGTCTGTGTGTCCATTATTATACATAACTGTGTGATGTGTGTTTTGGGGAGGAGGGTCTGTGTGTCCATTATTATACATAAATGTGTGATGTGTGTTTTGGGGAGGAGGGTCTGTGTGTCCATTGTTATACATAACTGTGTAATGTGTGTTTTGGGGAGGAGGGTCTGTGTGTCCATTATTATACATAACTGTGTGATGTGTGATTTGTGGAGGAGGGTCTGTGTGTCCATTATTATACATAACTGTGTGATGTGTGAGTTGGGGAGGAGGGTCTGTGTGTCCATTATTATACATAACTGTGTGAAGTGTGTTTTGGGGAGGAGGGTCTGTGTGTCCATTATTATACATAACTGTGTGATGTGTGAGTTGGGGAGGAGGGTCTGTGTGTCCATTATTATACATAAATGTGTAATGTGTGTTTTGGGGAGGAGGGTCTGTGTGTCCATTATTATATATAACTGTGTGATGTGTGTTTTGGGGAGGAGGGTCTGTGTGTCCATTATTATACATAACTGTGTGATGTGTGTTTTGGGGAGGAGGGTCTGTGTGTCCATTATTATATATAACTGTGTGATGAGTGAGTTGGGTAGGAGGGTCTGTGTGTCCATTATTATACATAACTGTGTGATGTGTGTTTTGGGGAGGAGGGTCTGTGTGTCCATTATTATACATAACTGTGTGATGTGTGTTTTGGGGAGGAGGGTCTGTGTGTCCATTATTATACATAACTGTGTGAAGTGTGTTTTGGGGAGGAGGGTCTGTGTGTCCATTATTATACATAACTGTGTGAAGTGTGTTTTGGGGAGGAGGGTCTGTGTGTCCATTATTATACATAACTGTGTAATGTGTGAGTTGGGGAGGAGGGTCTGTGTGTCCATTATTATACATAACTGTGTGAAGTGTGTTTTGGGGAGGAGGGTCTGTGTGTCCATTATTATACATAACTGTGTGATGTGTGAGTTGGGGAGGAGGGTCTGTGTGTCCATTACTATACATAACTGTGTGAAGTGTGTTTTGGGGAGGAGGGTCTGTGTGTCCATTATTATACATAACTGTGTGAAGTGTGTTTTGGGGAGGAGGGTCTGTGTGTCCAATATTATACATAACTGTGTGAAGTGTGTTTTGGGGAGGAGGGTCTGTGTGTCCATTATTATACATAACTGTGTGAAGTGTGTTTTGGGGAGGAGGGTCTGAGTGTCCATTATTATACATAACTGTGTAATGTGTGTTTTGGGGAGGAGGGTCTGTGTGTCCATTATTATACATAACTGTGTGATGTGTGTTTTGGGGAGGAGGGTCTGTGTGTCCATTATTATACATAACTGTGTGATGTGTGTTTTGGGGAGGAGGGTCTGTGTGTCCATTATTATACATAAATGTGTGATGTGTGTTTTGGGGAGGAGGGTCTGTGTGTCCATTGTTATACATAACTGTGTAATGTGTGTTTTGGGGAGGAGGGTCTGTGTGTCCATTATTATACATAACTGTGTGATGTGTGATTTGTGGAGGAGGGTCTGTGTGTCCATTATTATACATAACTGTGTGATGTGTGAGTTGGGGAGGAGGGTCTGTGTGTCCATTATTATACATAACTGTGTGAAGTGTGTTTTGGGGAGGAGGGTCTGTGTGTCCATTATTATACATAACTGTGTGATGTGTGAGTTGGGGAGGAGGGTCTGTGTGTCCATTATTATACATAACTGTGTAATGTGTGTTTTGGGGAGGAGGGTCTGTGTGTCCATTATTATATATAACTGTGTGATGTGTGTTTTGGTGAGGAGGGTCTGTGTGTCCATTATTATACATAACGGTGTGATGTGTGTTTTGGGGAGGAGGGTCTGTGTGTCCATTATTATATATAACTGTGTGATGAGTGAGTTCGGGAGGAGGGTCTGTGTGTCCATTATTATACATAACTGTGTGATGTGTGTTTTGGGGAGGAGGGTCTGTGTGTCCATTATTATACATAACTGTGTGATGTGTGTTTTGGGGAGGAGGGTCTGTGTGTCCATTATTATACATAACTGTGTGATGTGTGTTTTGGGGAGGAGGGTCTGTGTGTCCATTATTATACATAACTGTGTGAAGTGTGTTTTGGGGAGGAGGGTCTGTGTGTCCATTATTATACATAACTGTGTGATGTGTGAGTTGGGGAGGAGGGTCTGTGTGTCCATTATTATACATAACTGTGTAATGTGTGTTTTGGGGCGGAGGGTCTGTGTGTCCATTATTATACATAACTGTGTGATGTGTGAGTTGGGGAGGAGGGTCTGTGTGTCCATTATTATACATAACTGTGTGAAGTGTGTTTTGGGGAGGAGGGTCTGTGTGTCCATTATTATACATAACTGTGTGAAGTGTGTTTTGGGGAGGAGGGTCTGTGTGTCCATTATTATACATAACTGTGTGAAGTGTGTTTTGGGGAGGAGGGTCTGTGTGTCCATTATTAGACATAACTGTGTGAAGTGTGTTTTGGGGAGGAGGGTCTGTGTGTCCATTATTATACATAACTGTGTGAAGTGTGTTTTGGGGAGGAGGGTCTGTGTGTCCATTATTATACATAACTGTGTAATGTGTGAGTTGGGGAGGAGGGTCTGTGTGTCCATTATTATACATAACTGTGTGAAGTGTGTTTTGGGGAGGAGGGTCTGTGTGTCCATTATTATACATAACTGTGTGATGTGTGAGTTGGGGAGGAGGGTCTGTGTGTCCATTATTATACATAACTGTGTAATGTGTGTTTTGGGGAGGAGGGTCTGTGTGTCCATTATTATACATAACTGTGTGATGTGTGAGTTGGGGAGGAGGGTCTGTGTGTCCATTACTATACATAACTGTGTGAAGTGTGTTTTGGGGAGGAGGGTCTGTGTGTCCATTATTATACATAACTGTGTGAAGTGTGTTTTGGGGAGGAGGGTCTGTGTGTCCAATATTATACATAACTGTGTGAAGTGTGTTTTGGGGAGGAGGGTCTGTGTGTCCATTATTATGCATAACTGTGTGAAGTGTGTTTTGGGGAGGAGGGTCTGTGTGTCCATTATTATACATAACTGTGTAATGTGTGTTTTGGGGAGGAGGGTCTGTGTGTCCATTATTATACATAACTGTGTGATGTGTGTTTTGGGGAGGAGGGTCTGTGTGTCCATTATTATACATAACTGTGTGATGTGTGTTTTGGGGAGGAGGGTCTGTGTGTCCATTATTATACATAACTGTGTGATGTGTGTTTTGGGGAGGAGGGTCTGTGTGTCCATTATTATACATAACTGTGTAATGTGTGTTTTGGGGAGGAGGGTCTGTGTGTCCATTATTATACATAACTGTGTGATGTGTGATTTGTGGAGGAGGGTCTGTGTGTCCATTATTATACATAACTGTGTGATGTGTGAGTTGGGGAGGAGGGTCTGTGTGTTCATTATTATACATAACTGTGTGAAGTGTGTTTTGGGGAGGAGGGTCTGTGTGTCCATTATTATACATAACTGTGTGATGTGTGAGTTGGGGAGGAGGGTCTGTGTGTCCATTATTATACATAACTGTGTAATGTGTGTTTTGGGGAGGAGGGTCTGTGTGTCCATTATTATATATAACTGTGTGATGTGTGTTTTGGGGAGGAGGGTCTGTGTGTCCATTATTATACATAACTGTGTGATGTGTGTTTTGGGGAGGAGGGTCTGTGTGTCCATTATTATATATAACTGTGTGATGTGTGTTTTGGGGAGGAGGGTCTGTGTGTCCATTATTATACATAACTGTGTGATGTGTGTTTTGGGGAGGAGGGTCTGTGTGTCCATTATTATATATAACTGTGTGATGAGTGAGTTGGGGAGGAGGGTCTGTGTGTCCATTATTATACATAACTGTGTGATGTGTGTTTTGGGGAGGAGGGTCTGTGTGTCCATTATTATACATAACTGTGTGATGTGTGTTTTGGGGAGGAGGGTCTGTGTGTCCATTATTATACATAACTGTGTGATGTGTGTTTTGGGGAGGAGGGTCTGTGTGTCCATTATTATACATAACTGTGTGAAGTGTGTTTTGGGGAGGAGGGTCTGTGTGTCCATTATTATACATAACTGTGTGATGTGTGAGTTGGGGAGGAGGGTCTGTGTGTCCATTATTATACATAACTGTGTAATGTGTGTTTTGGGGCGGAGGGTCTGTGTGTCCATTATTATACATAACTGTGTGATGTGTGAGTTGGGGAGGAGGGTCTGTGTGTCCATTATTATACATAACTGTGTGAAGTGTGTTTTGGGGAGGAGGGTCTGTGTGTCCATTATTATACATAACTGTGTGAAGTGTGTTTTGGGGAGGAGGGTCTGTGTGTCCATTATTATACATAACTGTGTGAAGTGTGTTTTGGGGAGGAGGGTCTGTGTGTCCATTATTAGACATAACTGTGTGAAGTGTGTTTTGGGGAGGAGGGTCTGTGTGTCCATTATTATACATAACTGTGTGAAGTGTGTTTTGGGGAGGAGGGTCTGTGTGTCCATTATTATACATAACTGTGTAATGTGTGAGTTGGGGAGGAGGGTCTGTGTGTCCATTATTATACATAACTGTGTGAAGTGTGTTTTGGGGAGGAGGGTCTGTGTGTCCATTATTATACATAACTGTGTGATGTGTGAGTTGGGGAGGAGGGTCTGTGTGTCCATTATTATACATAACTGTGTAATGTGTGTTTTGGGGAGGAGGGTCTGTGTGTCCATTATTATACATAACTGTGTGATGTGTGAGTTGGGGAGGAGGGTCTGTGTGTCCATTACTATACATAACTGTGTGAAGTGTGTTTTGGGGAGGAGGGTCTGTGTGTCCATTATTATACATAACTGTGTGAAGTGTGTTTTGGGGAGGAGGGTCTGTGTGTCCAATATTATACATAACTGTGTGAAGTGTGTTTTGGGGAGGAGGGTCTGTGTGTCCATTATTATGCATAACTGTGTGAAGTGTGTTTTGGGGAGGAGGGTCTGTGTGTCCATTATTATACATAACTGTGTAATGTGTGTTTTGGGGGAGGAGGGTCTGTGTGTCCATTATTATACATAACTGTGTGATGTGTGTTTTGGGGAGGAGGGTCTGTGTGTCCACTATTATACATAACTGTGTGATGTGTGTTTTGGGGAGGAGGGTCTGTGTGTCCATTATTATACATAACTGTGTGATGTGTGTTTTGGGGAGGAGGGTCTGTGTGTCCATTATTATACATAACTGTGTAATGTGTGTTTTGGGGAGGAGGGTCTGTGTGTCCATTATTATACATAACTGTGTGATGTGTGATTTGTGGAGGAGGGTCTGTGTGTCCATTATTATACATAACTGTGTGATGTGTGAGTTGGGGAGGAGGGTCTGTGTGTCCATTATTATACATAACTGTGTGAAGTGTGTTTTGGGGAGGAGGGTCTGTGTGTCCATTATTATACATAACTGTGTGATGTGTGAGTTGGGGAGGAGGGTCTGTGTGTCCATTATTATACATAACTGTGTAATGTGTGTTTTGGGGAGGAGGGTCTGTGTGTCCATTATTATATATAACTGTGTGATGTGTGTTTTGGGGAGGAGGGTCTGTGTGTCCATTATTATACATAACTGTGTGATGTGTGTTTTGGGGAGGAGGGTCTGTGTGTCCATTATTATATATAACTGTGTGATGAGTGAGTTGGGGAGGAGGGTCTGTGTGTCCATTATTATACATAACTGTGTGATGTGTGAGTTGGGGAGGAGGGTCTGTGTGTCCATTATTAAACATAACTGTGTGAAGTGTGTTTTGGGGAGGAGGGTCTGTGTGTCCATTATTATACATAACTGTGTGAAGTGTGTTTTGGGGAGGAGGGTCTGTGTGTCCATTATTATACATAACTATGTGATGTGTGTTTTGGGGAGGAGGGTCTGTGTGTCCATTATTATACATAACTGTGTGAAGTGTGTTTTGGGGAGGAGTGTCTGTGTGTCCATTATTATACATAACTGTGTGAAGTGTGTTTTGGGGAGGAGGGTCTGTGTGTCCATTATTATACATAACTGTCTGATGTGTGTTTTGGGGAGGAGGGTCTGTGTGTCCATTATTATATATAACTGTGTGATGTGTGTTTTGGGGAGGAGGGTCTGTGTGTCCATTATTATACATAACTGTGTGAAGTGTGTTTTGGGGAGGAGGGTCTGTGTGTCCATTATTATACATAACTGTGTGATGTGTGTTTTGGGGAGGAGGGTCTGTGTGTCCATTATTATACATAACTGTGTGATGTGTGAGTTGGGGAGGAGGGTCTGTGTGTCCATTATTATACATAACTGTGTAATGTGTGTTTTGGGGAGGAGGGTCTGTGTGTCCATTATTATACATAACTGTGTGATGTGTGTTTTGGGGAGGAGGGTCTGTGTGTCCATTATTATACATAACTGTGTGATGTGTGAGTTGGGGAGGAGGGTCTGTGTGTCCATTATTATACATAACTGTGTAATGTGTGTTTTGGGGAGGAGGGTCTGTGTGTCCATTATTATACATAACTGTGTAATGTGTGTTTTGGGGAGGAGGGTCTGTGTGTCCATTATTATACATAACTGTGTGAAGTGTGTTTTGGGGAGGAGGGTCTGTGTGTCCATTATTATACATAACTGTGTGATGTGTGAGTTGGGGAGGAGGGTCTGTGTGTCCATTATTATACATAACTGTGTAATGTGTGTTTTGGGGAGGAGGGTCTGTGTGTCCATTATTATACATAACTGTGTGAAGTGTGAGTTGGGGAGGAGGGTCTGTGTGTCCATTATTATACATAACTGTGTGATGTGTGAGTTGTGGAGGAGGGTCTGTGTGTCCATTATTATACATAACTGTGTGATGTGTGTTTTGGGGAGGAGGGTCTGTGTGTCCATTATTATACATAACTGTGTGATGAGTGAGTTGGGGAGGAGGGTCTGTATGTCCATTATTATACATAACTGTGTGATGTGTGTTTTGGGGAGGAGGGTCTGTGTGTCCATTATTATACATAACTGTGTGATGAGTGAGTTGGGGAGGAGGGTCTGTGTGTCCATTATTATACATAACTGTGTGATGAGTGAGTTGGGGAGGAGGGTCTGTGTGTCCGTTATTATACATAACTGTGTAATGTGTGTTTTGGGGAGGAGGGTCTGTGTGTCCATTCTTACACATAACTGTGTAATGTGTGTTTTGGGGAGGAGGGTCTGTGTGTCCATTATTATACATAACTGTGTGATGTGTGAGTTGGGGAGGAGGGTCTGTGTGTCCATTATTAAACATAACTGTGTGATGTGTGTTTTGGGGAGGAGGGTCTGTGTGTCCATTATTAAACATAACTGTGTGAAGAGTGTTTTGGGGAGGAGGGTCTGTGTGTCCATTATTATACATAACTGTGTGATGTGTGAGTTGGGGAGGAGGGTCTGTGTGTCCATTATTATACATAACTGTGTAATGTGTGTTTTGGGGAGGAGGGTCTGTGTGTCCATTATTATATATAACTGTGTGATGTGTGTTTTGGGGAGGAGGGTCTGTGTGTCCATTATTATACATAACTGTGTGATGAGTGTTTTGGGGAGGAGGGTCTGTGTGTCCATTATTATATATAACTGTGTGATGTGTGTTTTGCGGAGGAGGGTCTGTGTGTCCATTATTATACATAACTGTGTAATGTGTGTTTTGGGGAGGAGGGTCTGTGTGTCCATTATTATATATAACTGTGTGATGTGTGTTTTGGGGAGGAGGGTCTGTGTGTCCATTATTATATATAACTGTGTGATGTGTGAGTTGGGGAGGAGGGTCTGTGTGTCCATTATTATACATAACTGTGTGATGTGTGAGTTGGGGAGGAGGGTCTGTGTGTCCATTATTATACATAACTGTGTAATGTGTGTTTTGGGGAGGAGGGTCTGTGTGTCCATTATTATACATAACTGTGTGATGTGTGAGTTGGGGAGGAGGGTCTGTGTGTCCATTATTATACATAACTGTGTGATGTGTGAGTTGGGGAGGAGGGTCTGTGTGTCCATTATTATACATAACTGTGTGATGTGAGAGTTGGGGAGGAGGGTCTGTGTGTCCATTATTATACATAACTGTGTAATGTGTGTTTTGGGGAGGAGGGTCTGTGTGTCCATTATTATACATAACTGTGTGATGTGTGTTTTGGGGAAGAGGGTCTGTGTGTCCATTATTATACATAACTGTGTGATGTATGAGTTGGGGAGGAGTGTCTGTGTGTCCATTATTATACATAACTGTGTAACGTGTGTTTTGGGGAGGAGGGTCTGTGTGTCCATTATTATACATAACTGTGTAATGTGTGAGTTGGGGAGGAGGGTCTGTGTGTCCATTATTATACATAACTGTGTGATGTGTGTTTTGGGGAGGATGGTCTGTGTGTCCATTATTATACATAACTGTGTGATGTGTGAGTTGTGGAGGGGGGTCTGTGTGTCCATTATTATACATAACTGTGTGAAGTGTGTTTTGGGGAGGAGGGTCTGTGTGTCCATTATTATACATAACTGTGTGATGTGTGAGTTGGGGAGGGGGGTCTGTGTGTCCATTATTATACATAACTGTGTAATGTGTGTTTTGGGGAGGAGGGTCTGTGTGTCCATTATTATACATAACTGTGTGATGTGTGAGTTGGGGAGGAGGGTCTGTGTGTCCATTATTATACATAACTGTGTGATGTGTGAGTTGGGGAGGAGGGTCTGTGTGTCCATTATTATACATAACTGTGTGATGTGTGAGTTGGGGAGGAGGGTCTGTGTGTCCATTATTAAACATAACTGTGTAATGTGTGTTTTGGGGAGGAGGGTCTGTGTGTCCATTATTATACATAACTGTGTGATGTGTGAGTTGGGGAGGAGGGTCTGTGTGTCCATTATTATACATAACTGTGTGATGAGTGAGTTGGGGAGGAGGGTCTGTGTGTCCATTATTATACATAACTGTGTGAAGTGTGAGTTGGGAAGGAGGGTCTGTGTGTCCATTATTATACATAACTGTGTGATGTGTGTTTTGGGGAGGAGGGTCTATGTGTCCATTATTATACATAACTGTGTGATGTGTGAGTTCGGAAGGAGGGTCTGTGTGTCCATTATTATACATAACTGTGTGATGTGTGATTTGGGGAGGAGGGTCTGTGTGTCCATTATTATACATAACTGTGTGAAGTGTGTTTTGGGGAGGAGGGTCTGTGTGTCCATTATTAAAGATAACTGTTTGAAGTGTGTTTTGGGGAGGAGGGTCTGTGTGTCCATTATTATACATAACTGTGTGATGTGTGAGTTGGGGAGGAGGGTCTGTGTGTCCATTATTATACATAACTGTGTAATGTGTGTTTTGGGGAGGAGGGTCTGTGTGTCCGTTATTATACATAACTGTGTGATGTGTGAGTTGGGGAGGAGGGTCTGTTTGTCCATTATTATACATAACTGTGTGAAGTGTGATTTGCGGAGGAGTGTCTGTGTGTCCATTATTAAACATAACTGTTTGAAGTGTGTTTTGGGGAGGAGGGTCTGTGTGTCCATTATTATATATAACTGTGTGATGTGTGTTTTGGGGAGGAGGGTCTGTGTGTCCATTATTATACATAACTGTGTGATGTGTGTTTTGGGGAGGAGGGTCTGTGTGTCCATTATTATACATAACTGTGTGATGTGTGTTTTGGGGAGGAGGGTCTGTGTGTCCATTATTATACATAACTGTGTGATGTGTGTTTTGGGGAGGAGGGTCTGTGTGTCCATTATTATATATAACTGTGTGATGTGTGTTTTGGGGAGGAGGGTCTGTGTGTCCATTATTATACATAACTGTGTGATGAGTGAGTTGGGGAGGAGGGTCTGTGTGTCCATTATTATACATAACTGTGTGATGTGTGAGTTGGGGAGGAGGGTCTGTGTGTCCATTATTAAACATAACTGTGTGAAGTGTGTTTTGGGGAGGAGGGTCTGTGTGTCCATTATTATATATAACTGTGTGATGTGTGTTTTGGGGAGGAGGGTCTGTGTGTCCATTATCATATATAACTGTGTGATGAGTGAGTTGGGGAGGAGTGTCTGTGTGTCCATTATTATACATAACTGTGTGATGTGTGAGTTGGGGAGGAGGGTCTGTGTGTCCATTATTATACATAACTGTGTGATGTGTGAGTTGGGGAGGAGGGTCTGTGTGTCCATTATTATACATAACTGTGTGATGTGTGAATTGGGGAGGAGGGTCTGTGTGTCCATTATTATACATAACTGTGTGATGTGTGAGTTGGGGAGGAGGGTCTGTGTGTCCATTATTATATATAACTGTGTGATGTGTGAGTTGGGGAGGAGGGTCTGTGTGTCCATTATTATACATAACTGTGTGATGAGTGAGTTGGGGAGGAGGGTCTGTGTGTCCATTATTATACACAACTGTGTAATGTGTGTTTTGGGGAGGAGGGTCTGTGTGTCCATTATTATACATAACTGTGTGATGTGTGTTTTGGGGAGGAGGGTCTGTGTGTCCATTATTATACATAACTGTGTGATGTGTGAGTTGGGGAGGAGGGTCTGTGTGTCCATTATTAAACATAACTGTGTAATGTGTGTTTTGGGGAGGAGGGTCTGTGTGTCCATTATTATACATAACTGTGTGATGTGTGAGTTGGGGAGGAGGGTCTGTGTGTCCATTATTTAACATAACTGTGTAATGTGTGTTTTGGGGAGGAGGGTCTGTGTGTCCATTATTATACATAACTGTGTGATGTGTGAGTTGGGGAGGAGGGTCTGTGTGTCCATTATTATACATAACTGTGTGATGTGTGTTTTGGGGAGGAGGGTCTGTGTGTCCATTATTATACATAACTGTGTGATGTGTGAGTTGGGGAGGAGGGTCTGTGTGTCCATTATTAAACATAACTGTGTAATGTGTGTTTTGGGGAGGAGGGTCTGTGTGTCCATTATTATACATAACTGTGTGATGTGTGAGTTGGGGAGGAGGGTCTGTGTGTCCATTATTATACATAACTGTGTGATGTGTGAGTTGGGGAGGAGGGTCTGTGTGTCCATTATTATACATAACTGTGCGATGAGTGAGTTGGGGAGGAGGGTCTGTGTGTCCATTATTATACATAACTGTGTGATGTGTGTTTTGGGGAGGAGGGTCTGTGTGTCCATTATTATACATAACTGTGTGATGTGTGTTTTGGGGAGGAGGGTCTATGTGTCCATTATTATACATAACTGTGTGATGTGTGAGTTCGGAAGGAGGGTCTGTGTGTCCATTATTATACATAACTGTGTGATGTGTGATTTGGGGAGGAGGGTCTGTGTGTCCATTATTATACATAACTGTGTGAAGTGTGTTTTGGGGAGGAGGGTCTGTGTGTCCATTATTAAACATAACTGTTTGAAGTGTGTTTTGGGGAGGAGGGTCTGTGTGTCCATTATTATACATAACTGTGTGATGTGTGAGTTGGGGAGGAGGGTCTGTGTGTCCATTATTATACATAACTGTGTAATGTGTGTTTTGGGGAGGAGGGTCTGTGTGTCCGTTATTATACATAACTGTGTGATGTGTGAGTTGGGGAGGAGGGTCTGTGTGTCCATTATTATACATAACTGTGTGAAGTGTGATTTGCGGAGGAGTGTCTGTGTGTCCATTATTAAACATAACTGTTTGAAGTGTGTTTTGGGGAGGAGGGTCTGTGTGTCCATTATTATACATAACTGTGTGATGTGTGAGTTGGGGAGGAGGGTCTGTGTGTCCATTATTATACATAACTGTGTGATGTGTGTTTTGGGGAGGAGGGTCTGTGTGTCCATTATTATACATAACTGTGTAATGTGTGTTTTGGGGAGGAGGGTCTGTGTGTCCATTATTATATATAACTGTGTGATGTGTGTTTTGGGGAGGAGGGTCTGTGTGTCCATTATTATACATAACTGTGTGATGTGTGTTTTGGGGAGGAGGGTCTGTGTGTCCATTATTATACATAACTGTGTGATGTGTGTTTTGGGGAGGAGGGTCTGTGCGTCCATTAATATATATAACTGTGTGATGTGTGTTTTGGGGAGGAGGGTCTGTGTGTCCATTATTATATATAACTGTGTGATGTGTGTTTTGGGGAGGAGGGTCTGTGTGACCATTATTATAGATAACTGTGTGATGAGTGAGTTGGGGAGGAGGGTCTGTGTGTCCATTATCATATATAACTGTGTGATGAGTGAGTTGTGGAGGAGGGTCTGTGTGTCCATTATTATACATAACTGTGTGATGTGTGAGTTGGGGAGGAGGGTCTGTGTGTCCATTATTATACATAACTGTGTGATGTGTGAGTTGGGGAGGAGGGTCTGTGTGTCCATTATTATACATAACTGTGTAATGTGTGTTTTGGGGAGGAGGGTCTGTGTGTCCGTTATTATACATAACTGTGTGATGTGTGAGTTGGGGAGGAGGGTCTGTGTGTCCATTATTATACATAACTGTGTGAAGTGTGATTTGCGGAGGAGTGTCTGTGTGTCCATTATTAAACATAACTGTTTGAAGTGTGTTTTGGGGAGGAGGGTCTGTGTGTCCATTATTATACATAACTGTGTGATGTGTGAGTTGGGGAGGAGGGTCTGTGTGTCCATTATTATACATAACTGTGTGAAGTGTGAGTTGGGGAGGAGGGTCTGTGTGTCCATTATTATACATAACTGTGTAATGTGTGTTTTGGGGAGGAGGGTCTGTGTGTCCATTATTATATATAACTGTGTGATGTGTGTTTTGGGGAGGAGGGTCTGTGTGTCCATTATTATACATAACTGTGTGATGTGTGTTTTGGGGAGGAGGGTCTGTGTGTCCATAATTATACATAACTGTGTGATGTGTGTTTTGGGGAGGAGGGTCTGTGTGTCCATTATTATATATAACTGTGTGATGTGTGTTTTGGGGAGGAGGGTCTGTGTGTCCATTATTATATATAACTGTGTGATGTGTGTTTTGGGGAGGAGGGTCTGTGTGTCCATTATTATACATAACTGTGTGATGAGTGAGTTGGGGAGGAGGGTCTGTGTGTCCATTATTATACATAACTGTGTGATGTGTGAGTTGGGGAGGAGGGTCTGTGTGTCCATTATTAAACATAACTGTGTGAAGTGTGTTTTGGGGAGGAGGGTCTGTGTGTCCATTATTATACATAACTGTGTGATGTGTGAGTTGGGGAGGAGGGTCTGTGTGTCCATTATTATACATAACTGTGTGATGTGTGAGTTGGGGAGGAGGGTCTGTGTGTCCATTATTATACATAACTGTGTGATGAGTGAGTTGGGGAGGAGGGTCTGTGTGTCCATTATTATACATAACTGTGTGATGTGTGTTTTGGGGAGGAGGGTCTGTGTGTCCATTATTATACATAACTGTGTGATGTGTGTTTTGGGGAGGAGGGTCTATGTGTCCATTATTATACATAACTGTGTGATGTGTGAGTTCGGAAGGAGGGTCTGTGTGTCCATTATTATACATAACTGTGTGATGTGTGATTTGGGGAGGAGGGTCTGTGTGTCCATTATTATACATAACTGTGTGAAGTGTGTTTTTGGGAGGAGGGTCTGTGTGTCCATTATTAAACATAACTGTTTGAAGTGTGTTTTGGGGAGGAGGGTCTGTGTGTCCATTATTATACATAACTGTGTGATGTGTGAGTTGGGGAGGAGGGTCTGTGTGTCCATTATTATACATAACTGTGTAATGTGTGTTTTGGGGAGGAGGGTCTGTGTGTCCGTTATTATACATAACTGTGTGATGTGTGAGTTGGGGAGGAGGGTCTGTGTGTCCATTATTATACATAACTATGTGAAGTGTGATTTGCGGAGGAGTGTCTGTGTGTCCATTATTAAACATAACTGTTTGAAGTGTGTTTTGGGGAGGAGGGTCTGTGTGTCCATTATTATACATAACTGTGTGATGTGTGAGTTGGGGAGGAGGGTCTGTGTGTCCATTATTATACATAACTGTGTGATGTGTGTTTTGGGGAGGAGGGTCTGTGTGTCCATTATTATACATAACTGTGTAATGTGTGTTTTGGGGAGGAGGGTCTGTGTGTCCATTATTATATATAACTGTGTGATGTGTGTTTTGGGGAGGAGGGTCTGTGTGTCCATTATTATACATAACTGTGTGATGTGTGTTTTGGGGAGGAGGGTCTGTGTGTCCATTATTATACATAACTGTGTGATGTGTGTTTTGGGGAGGAGGGTCTGTGCGTCCATTATTATATATAACTGTGTGATGTGTGTTTTGGGGAGGAGGGTCTGTGTGTCCATTATTATATATAACTGTGTGATGTGTGTTTTGGGGAGGAGGGTCTGTGTGTCCATTATTATACATAACTGTGTGATGAGTGAGTTGGGGAGGAGGGTCTGTGTGTCCATTATTATACATAACTGTGTGATGTGTGAGTTGGGGAGGAGGGTCTGTGTGTCCATTATTAAACATAACTGTGTGAAGTGTGTTTTGGGGAGGAGGGTCTGTGTGTCCATTATTATATATAACTGTGTGATGTGTGTTTTGGGGAGGAGGGTCTGTGTGTCCATTATTATACATAACTGTGTGATGTGTGAGTTGGGGAGGAGGGTCTGTGTGTCCATTATCATATATAACTGTGTGATGAGTGAGTTGGGGAGGAGGGTCTGTGTGTCCATTATTATACATAACTGTGTGATGTGTGAGTTGGGGAGGAGGGTCTGTGTGTCCATTATTATACATAACTGTGTGATGTGTGAGTTGGGGAGGAGGGTCTGTGTGTCCATTATTATACATAACTGTGTAATGTGTGTTTTGGGGAGGAGGGTCTGTGTGTCCGTTATTATACATAACTGTGTGATGTGTGAGTTGGGGAGGAGGGTCTGTGTGTCCATTATTATACATAACTGTGTGAAGTGTGATTTGCGGAGGAGTGTCTGTGTGTCCATTATTAAACATAACTGTTTGAAGTGTGTTTTGGGGAGGAGGGTCTGTGTGTCCATTATTATACATAACTGTGTGATGTGTGAGTTGGGGAGGAGGGTCTGTGTGTCCATTATTATACATAACTGTGTAATGTGTGTTTTGGGGAGGAGGGTCTGTGTGTCCATTATTATATATAACTGTGTGATGTGTGTTTTGGGGAGGAGGGTCTGTGTGTCCATTATTATACATAACTGTGTGATGTGTGTTTTGGGGAGGAGGGTCTGTGTGTCCATAATTATACATAACTGTGTGATGTGTGTTTTGGGGAGGAGGGTCTGTGTGTCCATTATTATATATAACTGTGTGATGTGTGTTTTGGGGAGGAGGGTCTGTGTGTCCATTATTATATATAACTGTGTGATGTGTGTTTTGGGGAGGAGGGTCTGTGTGTCCATTATTATACATAACTGTGTGATGAGTGAGTTGGGGAGGAGGGTCTGTGTGTCCATTATTATACATAACTGTGTGATGTGTGAGTTGGGGAGGAGTGTCTGTGTGTCCATTATTAAACATAACTGTGTGAAGTGTGTTTTGGGGAGGAGGGTCTGTGTGTCCATTATTATATATAACTGTGTGATGTGTGTTTTGGGGAGGAGGGTCTGTGTGTCCATTATCATATATAACTGTGTGATGAGTGAGTTGGGGAGGAGGGTCTGTGTGTCCATTATTATACATAACTGTGTGATGTGTGAGTTGGGGAGGAGGGTCTGTGTGTCCATTATTATACATAACTGTGTGATGTGTGAGTTGGGGAGGAGGGTCTGTGTGTCCATTATTATACATAACTGGGTGATGTGTGAATTGGGGAGGAGGGTCTGTGTGTCCATTATTATACATAACTGTGTGATGTGTGAGTTGGGGAGGAGGGTCTGTGTGTCCATTATTATATATAACTGTGTGATGTGTGAGTTGGGGAGGAGGGTCTGTGTGTCCATTATTATACATAACTGTGTGATGAGTGAGTTGGGGAGGAGGGTCTGTGTGTCCATTATTATACATAACTGTGTAATGTGTGTTTTGGGGAGGAGGGTCTGTGTGTCCATTATTATACATAACTGTGTGATGTGTGAGTTGGGGAGGAGGGTCTGTGTGTCCATTATTAAACATAACAGTGTGAAGTGTGTTTTGGGGAGGAGGGTCTTTTTGTCCATTATTATACATAACTGTGTGATGAGTGAGTTGGGGAGGAGGGTCTGTGTGTCCATTATTATATATAACTGTGTGATGAGTGAGTTGGGGAGGAGGGACTGTGTGTCCATTATTATAAATAACTGTGTAATGTGTGTTTTGGGGAGGAGGGTCTGTGTGTCCATTATTATATATAACTGTGTGATGAGTGAGTTGGGGAGGAGGGTCTGTGTGTCCATTATTATACATAACTGTGTAATGTGTGTTTTGGGGAGGAGGGTCTGTGTGTCCATTATTATACATAACTGTCTGATGTGTGAGTTGGGGAGGAGGGTCTGTGTGTCCATTATTATACATAACTGTGTGATGTGTGTTTTGGGGAGGAGGGTCTGTGTGTCCATTATTAAACATAACTGTGTGAAGTGTGTTTTGGGGAGGAGGGTCTGTGTGTCCATTATTATATATAACTGTGTGATGAGTGAGTTGGGGAGGAGGGTCTGTGTGTCCATTATTATACATAACTGTGTGATGTGTGTTTTGGGGAGGAGGGTCTGTGTGTCCATTATTAAACATAACTGTGTGAAGTGTGTTTTGGGGAGGAGTGTCTGTGTGTCCATTATTATACATAACTGTGTGATGTGTGTTTTGGGGAGGAGGGTCTGTGTGTCCATTATTATACATAACTGTGTGATGTGTGTTTTGGGGAGGAGGGTCTGTGTGTCCATTATTATACATAACTGTGTGAAGTGTGTTTTGGGGAGGAGGGTCTGTGTGTCCATTATTATACATAACTGTGTGATGTGTGAGTTGGGGAGGAGGGTCTGTTTGTCCATTATTATACATAACTGTGTAATGTGTGTTTTGGGGAGGAGGGTCTGTGTGTCCATTATTATACATAACTGTGTGATGTGTGAGTTGGGGAGGAGGGTCTGTGTGTCCATTATTATACATAACTGTGTGAAGTGTGTTTTGGGGAGGAGGGTCTGTGTGTCCATAATTATACATAACTGTGTGAAGTGTGTTTTGGGGAGGAGGGTCTGTGTGTCCATTATTATACATAACTGTGTGAAGTGTGTTTTGGGGAGGAGGGTCTGTGTGTCCATTATTATACATAACTGTGTGATGTGTGAGTTGGGGAGGAGGGTCTGTGTGTCCATTATTATACATAACTGTGTAATGTGTGTTTTGGGGAGGAGGGTCTGTGTGTCAATTATTATACATAACTGTGTGATGTGTGAGTTGGGGAGGAGGGTCTGTGTGTCCATTATTATACATAACTGTGTGAAGTGTGTTTTGGGGAGGAGGGTCTGTGTGTCCATTATTATACATAACTGTGTGAAGTGTGTTTTGGGGAGGAGGGTCTGTGTGTCCATTATTATACATAACTGTGTGAAGTGTGTTTTGGGGAGGAGGGTCTGTGTGTCCATTATTAGACATAACTGTGTGAAGTGTGTTTTGGGGAGGAGGGTCTGTGTGTCCATTATTATACATAACTGTGTGAAGTGTGTTTTGGGGAGGAGGGTCTGTGTGTCCATTATTATACATAACTGTGTAATGTGTGAGTTGGGGAGGAGGGTCTGTGTGTCCATTATTATACATAACTGTGTGAAGTGTGTTTTGGGGAGGAGGGTCTGTGTGTCCATTATTATACATAACTGTGTGAAGTGTGTTTTGGGGAGGAGGGTCTGTGTGTCCATTATTATACATAACTGTGTGATGTGTGAGTTGGGGAGGAGGGTCTGTGTGTCCATTATTATACATAACTGTGTAATGTGTGTTTTGGGGAGGAGGGTCTGTGTGTCCATTATTATACATAACTGTGTGATGTGTGAGTTGGGGAGGAGGGTCTGTGTGTCCATTATTATACATAACTGTGTGAAGTGTGTTTTGGGGAGGAGGGTCTGTGTGTCCATTATTATACATAACTGTGTGAAGTGTGTTTTGGGGAGGAGGGTCTGTGTGTCCATTATTATACATAACTGTGTGAAGTGTGTTTTGGGGAGGAGGGTCTGTGTGTCCATTATTAAACATAACTGTGTGAAGTGTGTTTTGGGGAGGAGGGTCTGTGTGTCCATTATTATACATAACTGTGTGAAGTGTGTTTTGGGGAGGAGGGTCTGTGTGTCCATTATTATACATAACTGTGTAATGTGTGAGTTGGTGAGGAGGGTCTGTGTGTCCATTATTATACATAACTGTGTGAAGTGTGTTTTGGGGAGGAGGGTCTGTGTGTCCATTATTATACATAACTGTGTGATGTGTGAGTTGGGGAGGAGGGTCTGTGTGTCCATTATTATACATAACTGTGTAATGTGTGTTTTGGGGAGGAGGGTCTGTGTGTCCATTATTATACATAACTGTGTGATGTGTGAGTTGGGGAGGAGGGTCTGTGTGTCCATTATTATACATAACTGTGTGAAGTGTGTTTTGTGGAGGAGGGTCTGTGTGTCCATTATTATACATAACTGTGTGAAGTGTGTTTTGGGGAGGAGGGTCTGTGTGTCCATTATTATACATAACTGTGTGAAGTGTGTTTTGGGGAGGAGGGTCTGTGTGTCCATTATTATACATAACTGTGTGAAGTGTGTTTTGGGGAGGAGGGTCTGTGTGTCCATTATTATACATAACTGTGTAATGTGTGTTTTGGGGAGGAGGGTCTGTGTGTCCATTATTATACATAACTGTGTGATGTGTGTTTTGGGGAGGAGGGTCTGTGTGTCCATTATTATACATAACTGTGTGATGTGTGTTTTGGGGAGGAGGGTCTGTGTGTCCATTATTATACATAACTGTGTGATGTGTGTTTTGGGGAGGAGGGTCTGTGTGTCCATTATTATACATAACTGTGTAATGTGTGTTTTGGGGAGGAGGGTCTGTGTGTCCATTATTATACATAACTGTGTGAAGTGTGTTTTGGGGAGGAGGGTCTGTGTGTCCATTATTATACATAACTGTGTGATGTGTGAGTTGGGGAGGAGGGTCTGTGTGTCCATTATTATACATAACTGTGTAATGTGTGTTTTGGGGAGGAGGGTCTGTGTGTCCATTATTATATATAACTGTGTGATGTGTGTTTTGGGGAGGAGGGTCTGTGTGTCCATTATTATACATAACTGTGTGATGTGTGTTTTGGGGAGGAGGGTCTGTGTGTCCATTATTATATATAACTGTGTGATGAGTGAGTTGGGGAGGAGGGTCTGTGTGTCCATTATTATACATAACTGTGTGATGTGTGAGTTGGGGAGGAGGGTCTGTGTGTCCATTATTAAACATAACTGTGTGAAGTGTGTTTTGGGGAGGAGGGTCTGTGTGTCCATTATTATACATAACTGTGTGAAGTGTGTTTTGGGGAGGAGGGTCTGTGTGTCCATTATTATACATAAATGTGTGATGTGTGTTTTGGGGAGGAGGGTCTGTGTGTCCATTATTATACATAACTGTGTGATGTGTGTTTTGGGGAGGAGGGTCTGTGTGTCCATTATTATACATAACTGTGTGAATTGTGTTTTGGGGAGGAGGGTCTGTGTGTCCATTATTATACATAACTGTGTGATGTGTGTTTTGGGGAGGAGGGTCTGTGTGTCCATTATTATATATAACTGTGTGATGTGTGTTTTGGGGAGGAGGGTCTGTGTGTCCATTATTATACATAACTGTGTGATGTGTGTTTTGGGGAGGAGGGTCTGTGTGTCCATTATTATACATAACTGTGTAATGTGTGTTTTGGGGAGGAGGGTCTGTGTGTCCATTATTATACATAACTGTGTGATGTGTGTTTTGGGGAGGAGGGTCTGTGTGTCCATTATTATACATAACTGTGTGATGTGTGTTTTGGGGAGGAGGGTCTGTGTGTCCATTATTATACATAACTGTGTGAAGTGTGTTTTGGGGAGGAGGGTCTGTGTGTCCATTATTATACATAACTGTGTAATGTGTGTTTTGGGGAGGAGGGTCTGTGTGTCCATTATTATATATAACTGTGTAATGTGTGTTTTGGGGAGGAGGGTCTGTGTGTCCATTATTATACATAACTGTGTGATGTGTGTTTTGGGGAGGAGGGTCTGTGTGTCCATTATTATACATAACTGTGTAATGTGTGTTTTGGGGAGGAGGGTCTGTGTGTCCATTATTATACATAACTGTGTAATGTGTGTTTTGGGGAGGAGGGTCTGTGTGTCCATTATTATACATAACTGTGTGATGTGTGTTTTGGGGAGGAGGGTCTGTGTGTCCATTATTATATATAACTGTGTGATGTGTGTTTTGGGGAGGAGGGTCTGTGTGTCCATTATTATACATAACTGTGTAATGTGTGTTTTGGGGAGGAGGGTCTGTGTGTCCATTATTATACATAACTGTGTGATGTGTGTTTTGGGGAGGAGGGTCTGTGTGTCCATTATTATATATAACTGTGTGATGTGTGTTTTGGGGAGGAGGGTCTGTGTGTCCATTATTATATATAACTGTGTGATGTGTGTTTTGGGGAGGAGGGTCTGTGTGTCCATTATTATACATAACTGTGTGATGTGTGTTTGGGGGAGGAGGGTCTGTGTGTCCATTATTATACATAACTGTGTGATGTGTGTTTTGGGGAGGAGGGTCTGTGTGTCCATTATTATACATAACTGTGTAATGTGTGTTTTGGGGAGGAGGGTCTGTGTGTCCATTATTATACATAACTGTGTAATGTGTGTTTTGGGGAGGAGGGTCTGTGTGTCCATTATTATACATAACTGTGTGATGTGTGTTTTGGGGAGGAGGGTCTGTGTGTCCATTATTATACATAACTGTGTGATGTGTGTTTTGGGGAGGAGGGTCTGTGTGTCCATTATTATATATAACTGTGTGATGTGTGTTTTGGGGAGGAGGGTCTGTGTGTCCATTATTATACATAACTGTGTGATGTGTGTTTTGGGGAGGAGGGTCTGTGTGTCCATTATTATATATAACTGTGTGATGTGTGTTTTGGGGAGGAGGGTCTGTGTGTCCATTATTATACATAACTGTGTGATGTGTGTTTTGGGGAGGAGGGTCTGTGTGTCCATTATTATATATAACTGTGTGATGTGTGTTTTGGGGAGGTGGGTCTGTGTGTCCATTATTATACATAACTGTGTGATGTGTGTTTTGGGGAGGAGGGTCTGTGTGTCCATTATTATACATAACTGTGTGATGTGTGTTTTGGGGAGGAGGGTCTGTGTGTCCATTATTATACATAACTGTGTGATGTGTGTTTTGGGGAGGAGGGTCTGTGTGTCCATTATTATACATAACTGTGTGATGTGTGTTTTGGGGAGGAGGGTCTGTGTGTCCATTATTATACATAACTGTGTGATGTGTGTTTTGGGGAGGAGGGTCTGTGTGTCCATTATTATACATAACTGTGTGATGTGTGTTTTGGGGAGGAGGGTCTGTGTGTCCATTATTATACATAACTGTGTGATGTGTGTTTTGGGGAGGAGGGTCTGTGTGTCCATTATTATATATAACTGTGTGATGTGTGTTTTGGGGAGGTGGGTCTGTGTGTCCATTATTATACATAACTGTGTGATGTGTGTTTTGGGGAGGAGGGTCTGTGTGTCCATTATTATATATAACTGTGTGATGTGTGTTTTGGGGAGGAGGGTCTGAGTGTCCATTATTATACATAACTGTGTGAAGTGTGTTTTGGGGAGGAGGGTCTGTGTGTCCATTATTATACATAACTGTGTGATGTGTGAGTTGGGGAGGAGGGTCTGTGTGTCCATTATTATACATAACTGTGTGATGTGTGAGTTGGGGAGGAGGGTCTGAGTGTCCATTATTATACATAACTGTGTGAAGTGTGTTTTGGGGAGGAGGGTCTGTGTGCCCATTATTATACATAACTGTGTGATGTGTGTTTTGGGGAGGAGGGTCTGTGTGTCCATTATTATATATAACTGTGTGATGTGTGTTTTGGGGAGGAGGGTCTGAGTGTCCATTATTATACATAACTGTGTGAAGTGTGTTTTGGGGAGGAGGGTCTGTGTGTCCATTATTATACATAACTGTGTGATGTGTGAGTTGGGGAGGAGGGTCTGTGTGTCCATTATTATACATAACTGTGTGATGTGTGAGTTGGGGAGGAGGGTCTGTGTGTCCATTATTATACATAACTGTGTAATGTGTGTTTTGGGGAGGAGGGTCTGTGTGTCCATTATTATACATAACTGTGTGATGTGTGTTTTGGGGAGGAGGGTCTGTGTGTCCATTATTATACATAACTGTGTAATGTGTGTTTTGGGGAGGAGGGTCTGTGTGTCCATTATTATACATAACTGTGTGATGTGTGTTTTGGGGAGGAGGGTCTGTGTGTCCATTATTATACATAACTGTGTGATGTGTGTTTTGGGGAGGAGGGTCTGTGTGTCCATTATTATACATAACTGTGTGATGTGAGTTTTGGGGAGGAGGGTCTGTGTGTCCATTATTATACATAACTGTGTGATGTGTGTTTTGGGGAGGAGGGTCTGTGTGTCCATTATTATACATAACTGTGTAATGTGTGTTTTGGGGAGGAGGGTCTGTGTGTCCATTATTATATATAACTGTGTGATGTGTGTTTTGGGGAGGAGGGTCTGTGTGTCCATTATTATACATAACTGTGTGATGTGTGTTTTGGGGAGGAGGGTCTGTGTGTCCATTATTATACATAACTGTGTGATGTGTGAGTTGGGGAGGAGGGTCTGTGTGTCCATTATTATAAATAACTGTGTGATGAGTGAGTTGGGGAGGAGGGTCTGTGTGTCCATTATTATACATAACTGTGTGATGTGTGAGTTGGGGAGGAGGGTCTGTGTGTCCATTATTATATATAACTGTGTGATGTGTGTTTTGGGGAGGAGGGTCTGTGTGTCCATTATTATATATAACTGTGTGATGAGTGAGTTGGGGAGGAGGGTCTGTGTGTCCATTATTATACATAACTGTGTGAAGTGTGTTTTGGGGAGGAGGGTCTGTGTATCCATTATTATACATAACTGTGTGAAGTGTGTTTTGGGGAGGAGGGTCTGTGTGTCCATTATTATACATAACTGTGTGATGTGTGTTTTGGGGAGGAGGGTCTGTGTGTCCATTATTATACATAACTGTGTGATGTGTGAGTTGGGGAGGAGGGTCTGTGTGTCCATTATTATACATAACTGTGTAATGTGTGTTTTGGGGAGGAGGGTCTGTGTGTCCATTATTATACATAACTGTGTGATGTGTGAGTTGGGGAGGAGGGTCTGTGTGTCCATTATTATACATAACTGTGTAATGTGTGTTTTGGGGAGGAGCGTCTGTGTGTCCATTATTATACATAACTGTGTGATGTGTGAGTTGGGGAGGAGGGTCTGTGTGTCCATTATTATACATAACTGTGTAATGTGAGTTTTGGGGAGGAGGGTCTGTGTGTCCATTATTATACATAACTGTGTGATGTGTGAGTTGGTGAGGAGGGTCTGTGTGTCCATTATTATACATAACTGTGTAATGTGTGTTTTGGTGAGGAGGGTCTGTGTGTCCATTATTATATATAACTGTGTGATGTGTGTTTTGGGGAGGAGGGTCTGTGTGTCCATTATTATACATAACTGTGTGATGTGTGTTTTGGGGAGGAGGGTCTGTGTGTCCAGTATTATACATAACTGTGTGATGTGTGAGTTGGGGAGGAGGGTCTGTGTGTCCATTATTATAAATAACTGTGTGATGAGTGAGTTGGGGAGGAGGGTCTGTGTGTCCATTATTATACATAACTGTGTGATGTGTGAGTTGGGGAGGAGGGTCTGTGTGTCCATTATTATATATAACTGTGTGATGTGTGTTTTGGGGAGGAGGGTCTGTGTGTCCATTATTATATATAACTGTGTGATGAGTGAGTTGGGGAGGAGGGTCTGTGTGTCCATTATTATACATAACTGTGTGAAGTGTGTTTTGGGGAGGAGGGTCTGTGTGTCCATTATTATACATAACTGTGTGATGTGTGTTTTGGGGAGGAGGGTCTGTGTGTCCATTATTATACATAACTGTGTGATGTGAGTTTTGGGGAGGAGGGTCTGTGTGTCCATTATTATACATAACTGTGTGATGTGTGTTTTGGGGAGGAGGGTCTGTGTGTCCATTATTATACATAACTGTGTAATGTGTGTTTTGGGGAGGAGGGTCTGTGTGTCCATTATTATATATAACTGTGTGATGTGTGTTTTGGGGAGGAGGGTCTGTGTGTCCATTATTATACATAACTGTGTGATGTGTGTTTTGGGGAGGAGGGTCTGTGTGTCCATTATTATACATAACTGTGTGATGTGTGAGTTGGGGAGGAGGGTCTGTGTGTCCATTATTATAAATAACTGTGTGATGAGTGAGTTGGGGAGGAGGGTCTGTGTGTCCATTATTATACATAACTGTGTGATGTGTGAGTTGGGGACGAGGGTCTGTGTGTCCATTATTATATATAACTGTGTGATGTGTGTTTTGGGGAGGAGGGTCTGTGTGTCCATTATTATATATAACTGTGTGATGAGTGAGTTGGGGAGGAGGGTCTGTGTGTCCATTATTATACATAACTGTGTGAAGTGTGTTTTGGGGAGGAGGGTCTGTGTGTCCATTATTATACATAACTGTGTGATGTGTGTTTTGGGGAGGAGGGTCTGTGTGTCCATTATTATACATAACTGTGTGATGTGTGAGTTGGGGAGGAGGGTCTGTGTGTCCATTATTATACATAACTGTGTAATGTGTGTTTTGGGGAGGAGGGTCTGTGTGTCCATTATTATACATAACTGTGTGATGTGTGAGTTGGGGAGGAGGGTCTGTGTGTCCATTATTATACATAACTGTGTGAAGTGTGTTTTGGGGAGGAGGGTCTGTGTGTCCATTATTATACATAACTGTGTGAAGTGTGTTTTGGGGAGGAGGGTCTGTGTGTCCATTATTATACATAACTGTGTGATGTGTGTTTTGGGGAGGAGGGTCTGTGTGTCCATTATTATACATAACTGTGTGATGTGTGAGTTGGGGAGGAGGGTCTGTGTGTCCATTATTATACATAACTGTGTAATGTGTGTTTTGGGGAGGAGGGTCTGTGTGTCCATTATTATACATAACTGTGTGATGTGTGAGTTGGGGAGGAGGGTCTGTGTGTCCATTATTATACATAACTGTGTAATGTGTGTTTTGGGGAGGAGCGTCTGTGTGTCCATTATTATACATAACTGTGTGATGTGTGAGTTGGGGAGGAGGGTCTGTGTGTCCATTATTATACATAACTGTGTAATGTGAGTTTTGGGGAGGAGGGTCTGTGTGTCCATTATTATACATAACTGTGTGATGTGTGAGTTGGGGAGGAGGGTCTGTGTGTCCATTATTATACATAACTGTGTAATGTGTGTTTTGGGGAGGAGGGTCTGTGTGTCCATTATTATATATAACTGTGTGATGTGTGTTTTGGGGAGGAGGGTCTGTGTGTCCATTATTATACATAACTGTGTGATGTGTGTTTTGGGGAGGAGGGTCTGTGTGTCCAGTATTATACATAACTGTGTGATGTGTGAGTTGGGGAGGAGGGTCTGTGTGTCCATTATTATAAATAACTGTGTGATGAGTGAGTTGGGGAGGAGGGTCTGTGTGTCCATTATTATACATAACTGTGTGATGTGTGAGTTGGGGAGGAGGGTCTGTGTGTCCATTATTATATATAACTGTGTGATGTGTGTTTTGGGGAGGAGGGTCTGTGTGTCCATTATTATATATAACTGTGTGATGAGTGAGTTGGGGAGGAGGGTCTGTGTGTCCATTATTATACATAACTGTGTGAAGTGTGTTTTGGGGAGGAGGGTCTGTGTGTCCATTATTATACATAACTGTGTGAAGTGTGTTTTGGGGAGGAGGGTCTGTGTGTCCATTATTATACATAACTGTGTGATGTGTGTTTTGGGGAGGAGGGTCTGTGTGTCCATTATTATACATAACTGTGTGATGTGTGTTTTGGGGAGGAGGGTCTGTGTGTCCATTATTATACATAACTGTGTGATGTGTGTTTTGGGGAGGAGGATCTGTGTGTCCATTATTATACATAACTGTGTGATGTGTGAGTTGGGGAGGAGGGTCTGTGTGTCCATTATTATACATAACTGTGTAATGTGTGTTTTGGGGAGGAGGGTCTGTGTGACCATTATTATACATAACTGTGTGATGTGTGTTTTGGGGAGGAGCGTCTGTGTGTCCATTATTATACATAACTGTGTGATGTGTCAGTTGGGGAGGAGGGTCTGTGTGTCCATTATTATACATAACTGTGTAATGTGTGTTTTGGGGAGGAGGGTCTGTGTGTCCATTAATATATATAACTGTGTGATGTGTGAGTTGGGGAGGAGGGTCTGTGTGTCCATTATTATACATAACTGTGTAATGTGTGTTTTGGGGAGGAGGGTCTGTGTGTCCATTATTATACATAACTGTGTGAAGTGTGTTTTGGGGAGGAGCGTCTGTGTGTCCATTATTACATAACTGTGTGATGTGTGAGTTGGGGAGGAGGGTCTGTGTGTCCATTATTATACATAACTGTGTGAAGTGTGAGTTGGGGAGGAGGGTCTGTGTGTCCATTATTATACATAACTGTGTGATGTGTGAGTTGGGGAGGAGGGTCTGTGTGTCCATTATTATACATAACTGTGTGAAGTGTGAGTTGGGGAGGAGGGTCTGTGTGTCCATTATTATACATAACTGTGTGATGTGTGTTTTGGGGAGGAGGGTCTGTGTGTCCATTATTATACATAACTGTGTGATGTGTGTTTTGGGGAGGAGGGTCTGTGTGTCCATTATTATACATAACTGTGTGATGAGTGAGTTGGGGAGGAGGGTCTGTGTGTCCATTATTATACATAACTGTGTGATGAGTGATTTGGGGAGGAGGGTCTGTGTGTCCATTATTATACATAACTGTGTAATGTGTGTTTTGGGGAGGTGGGTCTGTGTGTCCATTATTATACATAACTGTGTAATGTGTGTTTTGGGGAGGAGGGTCTGTGTGTCCATTATTATACATAACTGTGTGATGAGTGAGTTGGTGAGGAGGGTCTGTGTGTCTGTTATTATACATAACTGTGTAATGTGTGTTTTGGGGAGGAGGGTCTGTGTTTCCATTATTATACATAACTGTGTGATGTGTGAGTTGGGGAGGAGGGTCTGTGTGTCCATTATTATACATAACTGTGTGATGAGTGAGTTGGGAAGGAGGGTCTGTGTGTCCATTATTATACATAACTGTGTGATGTGTGATTTGGGGAGGAGGGTCTGTGTGTCCATTATTATACATAACTGTGTGAAGTGTGAGTTGGGAAGGAGGGTCTGTGTGTCCATTATTATACATAACTGTGTGATGTGTGATTTGTGGAGGAGGGTCTGTGTGTCCATTATTATACATAACTGTGTGAAGTGTGAGTTGGGATGGAGGGTCTGTGTGTCCATTATTATACATAACTGTGTGATGTGTGATTTGGGGAGGAGGGTCTGTGTGTCCATTATTATACATAACTGTGTGATGTGTGAGTTGGGGAGGAGGGTCTGTGTGTCCATTATTAAACATAACTGTGTGATGTGTGTTTTGGGGAGGAGGGTCTGTGTGTCCATTATTATACATAACTGTGTGATGTGTGAGTTGGGGAGGAGGGTCTGTGTGTCCATTATTATACAGAACTGTGTAATGTGTGTTTTGGGGAGGAGGGTCTGTGTGTCCATTATTATACATAACTGTGTGATGTGTGTTTTGGGGAGGAGGGTCTGTGTGTCCATTATTATACATAACTGTGTGATGAGTGTTTTGGGGAGGCGGGTCTGTGTGTCCATTATTATATATAACTGTGTGATGTGTGTTTTGGGGAGGAGGGTCTGTGTGTCCATTATTATATATAACTGTGTGATGTGTGTTTTGGGGAGGAGGGTCTGTGTGTCCATTATTATATATAACTGTGTGATGTGTGTTTTGGGGAGGAGGGTCTGTGTGTCCATTAGTATACATAACTGTGTAATGTGTGTTTTGGGGAGGAGGGTCTGTGTGTCCATTATTATATATAACTGTGTGATGTGTGTTTTGGGGAGGAGGGTCTGTGTGTCCATTATTATATATAACTGTGTGATGTGTGTTTTGGGGAGGAGGGTCTGTGTGTCCATTATTATACATAACTGTGTAATGTGTGTTTTGGGGCGGAGGGTCTGTGTGTCCATTATTATACATAACTGTGTGATGTGTGTTTTGGGGAGGAGGGTCTGTGTGTCCATTATTATACATAACTGTGTAATGTGTGTTTTGGGGAGGAGGGTCTGTGTGTCCATTATTATATATAACTGTGTGATGTGTGTTTTGGGGAGGAGGGTCTGTGTGTCCATTATTATACATAACTGTGTAATGTGTGTTTTGGGGAGGAGGGTCTGTGTGTCCATTATTATATATAACTGTGTGATGTGTGTTTTGGGGAGGAGGGTCTGTGTGTCCATTATTATACATAACTGTGTAATGTGTGTTTTGGGGAGGAGGGTCTGTGTGTCCATTATTATATATAACTGTGTGATGTGTGTTTTGGGGAGGAGGGTCTGTGTGTCCATTATTATATATAACTGTGTGATGTGTGTTTTGGGGAGGAGGGTCTGTGTGTCCATTATTATACATAACTGTGTAATGTGTGTTTTGGGGAGGAGGGTCTGTGTGTCCATTATTATACATAACTGTGTGATGTGTGTTTTGGGGAGGAGGGTCTGTGTGTCCATTATTATACATAACTGTGTAATGTGTGTTTTGGGGAGGAGGGTCTGTGTGTCCATTATTATATATAACTGTGTCATGTGTGTTTTGGGGAGGAGGGTCTGTGTGTCCATTATTATACATAACTGTGTGATGTGTGTTTTGGGGAGGAGGGTCTGTGTGTCCATTATTATACATAACTGTGTAATGTGTGTTTTGGGGAGGAGGGTCTGTGTGTCCATTATTATACATAACTGTGTAATGTGTGTTTTGGGGAGGAGGGTCTGTGTGTCCATTATTATATATAACTGTGTGATGTGTGTTTTGGGGAGGAGGGTCTGTGTGTCCATTATTATACATAACTGTGTGATGTGTGTTTTGGGGAGGAGGGTCTGTGTGTCCATTATTATACATAACTGTGTGAAGTGTGTTTTGGGGAGGAGGGTCTGTGTGTCCATTATTATATATAACTGTGTGATGTGTGTTTTGGGGAGGAGGGTCTGTGTGTCCATTATTATACATAACTGTGTGATGTGTGTTTTGGGGAGGAGGGTCTGTGTGTCCATTATTATACATAACTGTGTAATGTGTGTTTTGGGGAGGAGGGTCTGTGTGTCCATTATTATATATAACTGTGTGATGTGTGTTTTGGGGAGGAGGGTCTGTGTGTCCATTATTATACATAACTGTGTGAAGTGTGTTTTGGGGAGGAGGGTCTGTGTGTCCATTATTATACATAACTGTGTGAAGTGTGTTTTGGGGAGGAGGGTCTGTGTGTCCATTATTATACATAACTGTGTGATGTGTGTTTTGGGGAGGAGGGTCTGTGTGTCCATTATTATACATAACTGTGTGATGTGTGTTTTGGGGAGGAGGGTCTGTGTGTCCATTATTATACATAACTGTGTGATGTGTGTTTTGGGGAGGAGGGTCTGTGTGTCCATTATTATATATAACTGTGTGATGTGTGTTTTGGGGAGGAGGGTCTGTGTGTCCATTATTATACATAACTGTGTGAAGTGTGTTTTGGGGAGGAGGGTCTGTGTGTCCATTATTATACATAACTGTGTGATGTGTGTTTTGGGGAGGAGGGTCTGTGTGTCCATTATTATACATAACTGTGTGATGTGTGTTTTGGGGAGGAGGGTCTGTGTGTTCATTATTATACATAACTGTGTGATGTGTGTTTTGGGGAGGAGGGTCTGTGTGTCCATTATTATACATAACTGTGTGATGTGTGTTTTGGGGAGGAGGGTCTGTGTGTCCATTATTATACATAACTGTGTGATGTGTGTTTTGGGGAGGAGGGTCTGTGTGTCCATTATTATACATAACTGTGTGATGTGTGTTTTGGGGAGGAGGGTCTGTGTGTCCATTATTATATATAACTGTGTGATGTGTGTTTTGGGGAGGAGGGTCTGTGTGTCCATTATTATACATAACTGTGTGAAGTGTGTTTTGGGGAGGAGGGTCTGTGTGTCCATTATTATACATAACTGTGTGATGTGTGTTTTGGGGAGAAGGGTCTGTGTGTCCATTATTATACATAACTGTGTGATGTGTGTTTTGGGGAGGAGGGTCTGTGTGTCCATTATTATACATAACTGTGTGATGTGAGTTTTGGGGAGGAGGGTCTGTGTGTCCATTATTATACATAACTGTGTGATGTGTATTTTGGGGAGGAGGGTCTGTGTGTCCATTATTATACATAACTGTGTAATGTGTGTTTTGGGGAGGAGGGTCTGTGTGTCCATTATTATATATAACTGTGTGATGTGTGTTTTGGGGAGGAGGGTCTGTGTGTCCATTATTATACATAACTGTGTGATGTGTGTTTTGGGGAGGAGGGTCTGTGTGTCCATTATTATATATAACTGTGTGATGAGTGAGTTGGGGAGGAGGGTCTGTGTGTCCATTATTATACATAACTGTGTGATGTGTGAGTTGGGGAGGAGGGTCTGTGTGTCCATTATTAAACATAACTGTGTGAAGTGTGTTTTGGGGAGGAGGGTCTGTGTGTCCATTATTATATATAACTGTGTGATGTGTGTTTTGGGGAGGAGGGTCTGTGTGTCCATTATTATATATAACTGTGTGATGAGTGAGTTGGGGAGGAGGGTCTGTGTGTCCATTATTATACATAACTGTGTAATGTGTGTTTTGGGGAGGAGGGTCTGTGTGTCCATTATTATACATAACTGTGTAATGTGTGTTTTGGGGAGGAGGGTCTTTGTGTCCATTATTATATATAACTGTGTGATGTGTGTTTTGGGGAGGAGGGTCTGTGTGTCCATTATTATATATAACTGTGTGATGTGTGTTTTGGGGAGGAGGGTCTGTGTGTCCATTATTATACATAACTGTGTGATGAGTGAGTTGGGGAGGAGGGTCTTTGTGTCCATTATTATGTATAACTGTGTGATGTGTGTTTTGGGGAGGAGGGTCTGTGTGTCCATTATTATATATAACTGTGTGATGAGTGAGTTGGGGAGGAGGGTCTGTGTGTCCATTATTATATATAACTGTGTGATGAGTGAGTTGGGGAGGAGGGTCTGTGTGTCCATTATTATATATAACTGTGTTATGTGTGAGTTGGGGAGGAGGGTCTGTGTGTCCATTATTATACATAACTGTGTGAAGTGTGTTTTGGGGAGGAGGGTCTGTGTGTCCATTATTATACATAACTGTGTGATGTGTGAGTTGGGGAGGAGTGTCTGTGTGTCCATTATTATACATAACTGTGTAATGTGTGTTTGGGGGAGCAGGGTCTGTGTGTCCATTATTATACATAACTGTGTAATGTGTGTTTTGGGGAGGAGGGTCTGTGTGTCCATTATTATACATAACTGTGTGATGTGTGATTTGGGGAGGAGGGTCTGTGTGTCCATTATTATACATAACTGTGTAATGTGTGTTTTGGGGAGGAGGGTCTGTGTGTCCATTATTATACATAACTGTGTGATGTGTGATTTGGGGAGGAGGGTCTGTGTGTCCATTATTATACATAACTGTGTGATGTGTGTTTTGGGGAGGAGCGTCTGTGTGTCCATTATTATATATAACTGTGTGATGTGTGAGTTGGGGAGGAGGGTCTGTGTGTCCATTATTATACATAACTGTGTAATGTGTGTTTTGGGGAGGAGGGTCTGTGTGTCCATTATTATACATAACTGTGTAATGTGTGATTTGGGGAGGAGGGTCTGTGTGTCCATTATTATACATAACTGTGTAATGTGTGTTTTGGGGAGGAGGGTCTGTGTGTCCATTATTATACATAACTGTGTGATGTGTGTTTTGGGGAGGAGGGTCTGTGTGTCCATTATTATACATAACTGTGTGATGTGTGTTTTGGGGAGGAGGGTCTGTGTGTCCATTATTATACATAACTGTGTGATGTGTGTTTTGGGGAGGAGGGTCTGTGTGTCCATTATTATACATAACTGTGTAATGTGTGTTTTGGGGAGGAGGGTCTGTGTGTCCATTATTATACATAACTGTGTGATGTGTGATTTGGGGAGGAGGGTCTGTGTGTCCATTATTATACATAACTGTGTGATGTGTGTTTTGGGGAGGAGCGTCTGTGTGTCCATTATTATATATAACTGTGTGATGTGTGAGTTGGGGAGGAGGGTCTGTGTGTCCATTATTATACATAACTGTGTAATGTGTGTTTTGGGGAGGAGGGTCTGTGTGTCCATTATTATACATAACTGTGTAATGTGTGATTTGGGGAGGAGGGTCTGTGCGTCCATTATTATACATAACTGTGTAATGTGTGTTTTGGGGAGGAGGGTCTGTGTGTCCATTATTATACATAACTGTGTGATGTGTGTTTTGGGGAGGAGGGTCTGTGTGTCCATTATTATACATAACTGTGTAATGTGTGATTTGGGGAGGAGGGTCTGTGTGTCCATTATTATACATAACTGTGTAATGTGTGATTTGGGGAGGAGGGTCTGTGTGTCCATTATTATACATAACTGTGTAATGTGTGATTTGGGGAGGAGGGTCTGTGTGTCCATTATTATACATAACTGTGTAATGTGTGTTTTGGGGAGGAGGGTCTGTGTGTCCATTATTATACATAACTGTGTGATGTGTGTTTTGGGGAGGAGGGTCTGTGTGTCCATTATTATACATAACTGTGTAATGTGTGTTTTGGGGAGGAGGGTCTGTGTGTCCATTATTATACATAACTGTGTAATGTGTGTTTTGGGGAGGAGGGTCTGTGTGTCCATTATTATACATAACTGTGTAATGTGTGATTTGGGGAGGAGGGTCTGTGTGTCCATTATTATACATAACTGTGTAATGTGTGTTTTGGGGAGGAGGGTCTGTGTGTCCATTATTATACATAACTGTGTGATGTGAGTTTTGGGGAGGAGGGTCTGTGTGTCCATTATTATACATAACTGTGTGATGTGTGATTTGGGGAGGAGGGTCTGTGTGTCCATTATTATACATAACTGTGTGATGTGTGTTTTGGGGAGGAGCTTCTGTGTGTCCATTATTATATATAACTGTGTGATGTGTGATTTGGGGAGGAGGGTCTGTGTGTCCATTATTATACATAACTGTGTGATGTGTGTTTTGGGGAGGAGGGTCTGTGTGTCCATTATTATATATAACTGTGTGATGTGTGTTTTGGGGAGGAGGGTCTGTGTGTCCATTATTATACATAACTGTGTAATGTGTGAGTTGGGGAGGAGGGTCTGTGTGTCCATTATTATACATAACTGTGTAATGTGTGTTTTGGGGAGGAGGGTCTGTGTGTCCATTATTATACATAACTGTGTAATGTGTGTTTTGGGGAGGAGGGTCTGTGTGTCCATTATTATACATAACTGTGTGAAGTGTGTTTTGGGGAGGAGGGTCTGTGTGTCCATTATTATATATAACTGTGTGATGTGTGTTTTGGGGAGGAGGGTCTGTGTGTCCATTATTATATATAACTGTGTGATGTGTGTTTTGGGGAGGAGGGTCTGTGTGTCCATTATTATATATAACTGTGTGATGTGTGTTTTGGGGAGGAGGGTCTGTGTGTCCATTATTATATATAACTGTGTGATGTGTGAGTTGGGGAGGAGGGTCTGTGTGTCCATTATTATATATAACTGTGTAATGTGTGTTTTGGGGAGGAGGGTCTGTGTGTCCATTATTATATATAACTGTGTAATGTGTGTTTTGGGGAGGAGGGTCTGTGTGTCCATTATTATACATAACTGTGTGATGTGTGAGTTGGGGAGGAGGGTCTGTGTGTCCATTATTATATATAACTGTGTGATGTGTGTTTTGGGGAGGAGGGTCTGTGTGTCCATTATTATATATAACTGTGTGATGTGTGTTTTGGGGAGGAGGGTCTGTGTGTCCATTATTATACATAACTGTGTAATGTGTGTTTTGGGGAGGAGGGTCTGTGTGTCCATTATTATACATAACTGTGTAATGTGTGATTTGGGGAGGAGGGTCTGTGTGTCCATTATTATACATAACTGTGTAATGTGTGTTTTGGGGAGGAGGGTCTGTGTGTCCATTATTATACATAACTGTGTGATGTGAGTTTTGGGGAGGAGGGTCTGTGTGTCCATTATTATACATAACTGTGTGATGTGTGATTTGGGGAGGAGGGTCTGTGTGTCCATTATTATACATAACTGTGTGATGTGTGTTTTGGGGAGGAGCTTCTGTGCGTCCATTATTATATATAACTGTGTGATGTGTGATTTGGGGAGGAGGGTCTGTGTGTCCATTATTATACATAACTGTGTGATGTGTGTTTTGGGGAGGAGGGTCTGTGTGTCCATTATTATATATAACTGTGTGATGTGTGTTTTGGGGAGGAGGGTCTGTGTGTCCATTATTATACATAACTGTGTAATGTGTGAGTTGGGGAGGAGGGTCTGTGTGTCCATTATTATACATAACTGTGTAATGTGTGTTTTGGGGAGGAGGGTCTGTGTGTCCATTATTATACATAACTGTGTAATGTGTGTTTTGGGGAGGAGGGTCTGTGTGTCCATTATTATACATAA
Organism: Heterodontus francisci; assembly: GCF_036365525.1. Lineage (NCBI taxonomy): Eukaryota > Metazoa > Chordata > Chondrichthyes > Heterodontiformes > Heterodontidae > Heterodontus > Heterodontus francisci. The sequence goes on from NC_090408.1 coordinate 4,088,084, forward strand.
CTGTGTGAAGTGTGTTTTGGGGAGGAGGGTCTGTGTGTCCATTATTATATATAACTGTGTGATGTGTGTTTTGGGGAGGAGGGTCTGTGTGTCCATTATTATACATAACTGTGTGATGTGTGTTTTGGGGAGGAGGGTCTGTGTGTCCATTATTATATATAACTGTGTGATGTGTGTTTTGGGGAGGAGGGTCTGTGTGTCCATTATTATATATAACTGTGTGATGTGTGTTTTGGGGAGGAGGGTCTGTGTGTCCATTATTATATATAACTGTGTGATGTGTGAGTTGGGGAGGAGGGTCTGTGTGTCCATTATTATATATAACTGTGTAATGTGTGTTTTGGGGAGGAGGGTCTGTGTGTCCATTATTATATATAACTGTGTAATGTGTGTTTTGGGGAGGAGGGTCTGTGTGTCCATTATTATACATAACTGTGTGATGTGTGAGTTGGGGAGGAGGGTCTGTGTGTCCATTATTATATATAACTGTGTGATGTGTGTTTTGGGGAGGAGGGTCTGTGTGTCCATTATTATATATAACTGTGTGATGTTTGTTTTGGGGAGGAGGGTCTGTGTGTCCATTATTATATATAACTGTGTGATGTGTGAGTTGGGGAGGAGGGTCTGTGTGTCCATTATTACATATAACTGTGTAATGTGTGTTTTGGGGAGGAGGGTCTGTGTGTCCATTATTATATATAACTGTGTGATGTGTGAGTTGGGGAGGAGGGTCTGTGTGTCCATTATTATATATAACTGTGTAATGTGTGTTTTGGGGAGGAGGGTCTGTGTGTCCATTATTATATATAACTGTGTGATGAGTGAGTTGGGGAGGAGGGTCTGTGTGTCCATTATTATACATAACTGTGTAATGTGTGTTTTGGGGAGGAGGGTCTGTGTGTCCATTATTATACATAACTGTGTGAAGTGTGAGTTGGGGAGGAGGGTCTGTGTGTCCATTATTATATATAACTGTGTGATGTGTGTTTTGGGGAGGAGGGTCTGTGTGTCCATTATTATATATAACTGTGTAATGTGTGTTTTGGGGAGGAGGGTCTGTGTGTCCATTATTATACATAACTGTGTGAAGTGTGAGTTGGGGAGGAGGGTCTGTGTGTCCATTATTATACATAACTGTGTAATGTGTGTTTTGGGGAGGAGGGTCTGTGTGTCCATTATTATATATAACTGTGTGATGAGTGAGTTGGGGAGGAGGGTCTGTGTGTCCATTATTATACATAACTGTGTGATGAGTGAGTTGGGGAGGAGGGTCTGTGTGTCCATTATTATACATAACTGTGTAATGTGTGTTTTGGGGAGGAGGGTCTGTGTGTCCATTATTATATATAACTGTGTGATGAGTGAGTTGGGGAGGAGGGTCTGTGTGTCCATTATTATACATAACTGTGTGATGTGTGAGTTGGGGAGGAGGGTCTGTGTGTCCATTATTATACATAACTGTGTGATGTATGAGTTGGGGAGGAGGGTCTGTGTGTCCATTATTATACATAACTGTGTGATGTGTGAGTTGGGGACGAGGGTCTGTGTGTCCATTATTATATATAACTGTGTGATGAGTGAGTTGGGGAGGAGGGTCTGTGTGTCCATTATTATACATAACTGTGTAATGTGTGTTTTGGGGAGGAGGGTCTGTGTGTCCATTATTATATATAACTGTGTGATGTGTGTTTTGGGGAGGAGGGTCTGTGTGTCCATTATTATACATAACTGTGTAATGTGTGTTTTGGGGAGGAGGGTCTGTGTGTCCATTATTATATATAACTGTGTGATGTGTGTTTTGGGGAGGAGGGTCTGTGTGTCCATTATTATACATAACTGTGTAATGTGTGTTTTGGGGAGGAGGGTCTGTGTGTCCATTATTATATACAACTGTGTGATGAGTGACTTGGGGAGGAGGGTCCGTGTGTCCATTATTATACATAACTGTGTGAAGTGTGTTTTGGGGAGGAGGGTCTGTGTGTCCATTATTATACATAACTGTGTAATGTGTGTTTTGGGGAGGAGGGTCTGTGTGTCCATTATTATACAAAACTGTGTAATGTGTGTTTTGGGGAGGAGGGTCTGTGTGTCCATTATTATATATAACTGTGTGATGTGTGTTTTGGGGAGGAGGGTCTGTGTGTCCATTATTATATATAACTGTGTGATGAGTGAGTTGGGGAGGAGGGTCTGTGTGTCCATTATTATGCATAACTGTGTGATGTATGAGTTGGGGAGGAGGGTCTGTGTGTCCATTATTATACATAACTGTGTGATGTGTGAGTTGGGGACGAGGGTCTGTGTGTCCATTATTATATATAACTGTGTGATGAGTGAGTTGGGGAGGAGGGTCTGTGTGTCCATTATTATACATAACTGTGTGATGTGTGAGTTGGGGAGGAGGGTCTGTGTGTCCATTATTATACATAACTGTGTGATGTATGAGTTGGGGAGGAGGGTCTGTGTGTCCATTATTATACATAACTGTGTGATGTGTGAGTTGGGGAGGAGGGTCTGTGTGTCCATTATTATACATAACTGTGTGATGTGTGAGTTGGGGACGAGGGTCTGTGTGTCCATTATTATATATAACTGTGTGATGAGTGAGTTGGGGAGGAGGGTCTGTGTGTCCATTATTATACATAACTGTGTAATGTGTGTTTTGGGGAGGAGGGTCTGTGTGTCCATTATTATATATAACTGTGTGATGTGTGTTTTGGGGAGGAGGGTCTGTGTGTCCATTATTATACATAACTGTGTAATGTGTGTTTTGGGGAGGAGGGTCTGTGTGTCCATTATTATATATAACTGTGTGATGTGTGTTTTGGGGAGGAGGGTCTGTGTGTCCATTATTATACATAACTGTGTAATGTGTGTTTTGGGGAGGAGGGTCTGTGTGTCCATTATTATATATAACTGTGTGATGAGTGACTTGGGGAGGAGGGTCCGTGTGTCCATTATTATATATAACTGTGTGATGTGTGTTTTGGGGAGGAGGGTCTGTGTGTCCATTATTATACATAACTGTGTAATGTGTGTTTTGGGGAGGAGGGTCTGTGTGTCCATTATTATACAAAACTGTGTAATGTGTGTTTTGGGGAGGAGGGTCTGTGTGTCCATTATTATATATAACTGTGTGATGTGTGTTTTGGGGAGGAGGGTCTGTGTGTCCATTATTATACATAACTGTGTAATGTGTGTTTTGGGGAGGAGGGTCTGTGTGTCCATGATTATACATAACTGTGTAATGTGTGTTTTGGGGAGGAGGGTCTGTGTGTCCATTATTATATATAACTGTGTGATGAGTGAGTTGGGGAGGAGGGTCTGTGTGTCCATTATTATACATAACTGTGTGAAGTGTGTTTTGGGGAGGAGGGTCTGTGTGTCCATTATTATACATAACTGTGTGAAGTGTGTTTTGGGGAGGAGGGTCTGTGTGTCCATTATTATACATAACTGTGTGATGTGTGAGTTGGGGAGGAGGGTCTGTGTGTCCATTATTATACATAACTGTGTGATGTGTGATTTGGGGAGGAGGGTCTGTGTGTCCATTATTATACATAACTGTGTGATGTGTGAGTTGGGGAGGAGGGTCTGTGTGTCCATTATTATACATAACTGTGTGATGTGTGAGTTGGGGAGGAGGGTCTGTGTGTCCATTATGATACATAACTGTGTGATGTATGAGTTGGGGAGGAGGGTCTGTGTGTCCATTATTATGCATAACTGTGTAATGTGTGAGTTGGGGAGGAGGGTCTGTGTGTCCATTATTATACATAACTGTGTAATGTGTGAGTTGGGGAGGAGGGTCTGTGTGTCCATTATTATACATAACTGTGTGATGTGTGTTTTGGGGAGGAGGGTCTGTGTGTCCATTATTATACATAACTGTGTGATGTGTGTTTTGTGGAGGAGGGTCTCTGTGTCCATTATTATACATAACTGTGTGATGTGTGTTTTGGGGAGGAGGGTCTGTGTGTCCATTATTATACATAACTGTGTGATGTGTGAGTTGGGGAGGAGGGTCTGTGTGTCCATTATTATACATAACTGTGTAATGTGTGAGTTGGGGAGGAGGGTCTGTGTGTCCATTATTATACATAACTGTGTGATGTGTGAGTTGGGGAGGAGGGTCTGTTTGTCCATTATTATACATAACTGTGTGATGTGTGTTTTGGGGAGGAGGGTCTGTGTGTCCATTATTATACATAACTGTGTGATGTGTGTTTTGGGGAGGAGGGTCTGTGTGTCCATTATTATACATAACTGTGTGATGTGTGAGTTGGGGAGGAGGGTCTGTGTGTCCATTATTATACATAACTGTGTGAAGTGTGAGTTGGGGAGGAGGGTCTGTGTGTCCATTATTATACATAACTGTGTGATGTGTGTTTTGGGGAGGAGGGTCTGTGTGTCCATTATTATACATAACTGTGTGATGTGTGTTTTGGGGAGGAGGGTCTGTGTGTCCATTATTATACATAACTGTGTGAAGTGTGAGTTGGGGAGGAGGGTCTGTGTGTCCATTATTATACATAACTGTGTAATGTGTGTTTTGGGGAGGAGGGTCTGTGTGTCCATTATTATATATAACTGTGTGATGAGTGAGTTGGGGAGGAGGGTCTGTGTGTCCATTATTATACATAACTGTGCGATGAGTGAGTTGGGGAGGAGGGTCTGTGTGTCCATTATTATACATAACTGTGTAATGTGTGTTTTGGGGAGGAGGGTCTGTGTGTCCATTATTATATATAACTGTGTGATGAGTGAGTTGGGGAGGAGGGTCTGTGTGTCCATTATTATACATAACTGTGTGATGTGTGAGTTGGGGAGGAGGGTCTGTGTGTCCATTATTATACATAACTGTGTGATGTATGAGTTGGGGAGGAGGGTCTGTGTGTCCATTATTATACATAACTGTGTGATGTGTGAGTTGGGGACGAGGGTCTGTGTGTCCATTATTATATATAACTGTGTGATGAGTGAGTTGGGGAGGAGGGTCTGTGTGTCCATTATTATACATAACTGTGTAATGTGTGTTTTGGGGAGGAGGGTCTGTGTGTCCATTATTATATATAACTGTGTGATGTGTGTTTTGGGGAGGAGGGTCTGTGTGTCCATTATTATACATAACTGTGTAATGTGTGTTTTGGGGAGGAGGGTCTGTGTGTCCATTATTATATATAACTGTGTGATGTGTGTTTTGGGGAGGAGGGTCTGTGTGTCCATTATTATACATAACTGTGTAATGTGTGTTTTGGGGAGGAGGGTCTGTGTGTCCATTATTATATATAACTGTGTGATGAGTGACTTGGGGAGGAGGGTCTGTGTGTCCATTATTATACATAACTGTGTGAAGTGTGTTTTGGGGAGGAGGGTCTGTGTGTCCATTATTATACATAACTGTGTAATGTGTGTTTTGGGGAGGAGGGTCTGTGAGTCCATTATTATACAAAACTGTGTAATGTGTGTTTTGGGGAGGAGGGTCTGTGTGTCCATTATTATATATAACTGTGTGATGTGTGTTTTGGGGAGGAGGGTCTGTGTGTCCATTATTATATATAACTGTGTGATGAGTGAGGTGGGGAGGAGGGTCTGTGTGTCCATTATTATTCATAACTGTGTGATGTATGAGTTGGGGAGGAGGGTCTGTGTGTCCATTATTATACATAACTGTTTGATGTGTGAGTTGGGGACGAGGGTCTGTGTGTCCATTATTATATATAACTGTGTGATGAGTGAGTTGGGGAGGAGGGTCTGTGTGTCCATTATTATACATAACTGTGTGATGTGTGAGTTGGGGAGGAGGGTCTGTGTGTCCATTATTATACATAACTGTGTGATGTATGAGTTGGGGAGGAGGGTCTGTGTGTCCATTATTATACATAACTGTGTGATGTGTGAGTTGGGGACGAGGGTCTGTGTGTCCATTATTATATATAACTGTGTGATGAGTGAGTTGGGGAGGAGGGTCTGTGTGTCCATTATTATACATAACTGTGTAATGTGTGTTTTGGGGAGGAGGGTCTGTGTGTCCATTATTATATATAACTGTGTGATGTGTGTTTTGGGGAGGAGGGTCTGTGTGTCCATTATTATACATAACTGTGTAATGTGTGTTTTGGGGAGGAGGGTCTGTGTGTCCATTATTATATATAACTGTGTGATGTGTGTTTTGGGGAGGAGGGTCTGTGTGTCCATTATTATACATAACTGTGTAATGTGTGTTTTGGGGAGGAGGGTCTGTGTGTCCATTATTATATATAACTGTGTGATGAGTGACTTGGGGAGGAGGGTCCATGTGTCCATTATTATATATAACTGTGTGATGTGTGTTTTGGGGAGGAGGGTCTGTGTGTCCATTATTATACATAACTGTGTAATGTGTGTTTTGGGGAGGAGGGTCTGTGTGTCCATTATTATACAAAACTGTGTAATGTGTGTTTTGGGGAGGAGGGTCTGTGTGTCCATTATTATATATAACTGTGTGATGTGTGTTTTGGGGAGGAGGGTCTGTGTGTCCATTATTATACATAACTGTGTAATGTGTGTTTTGGGGAGGAGGGTCTGTGTGTCCATGATTATACATAACTGTGTAATGTGTGTTTTGGGGAGGAGGGTCTGTGTGTCCATTATTATATATAACTGTGTGATGAGTGAGTTGGGGAGGAGGGTCTGTGTGTCCATTATTATACATAACTGTGTGAAGTGTGTTTTGGGGAGGAGGGTCTGTGTGTCCATTATTATACATAACTGTGTGAAGTGTGTTTTGGGGAGGAGGGTCTGTGTGTCCATTATTATACATAACTGTGTGATGTGTGAGTTGGGGAGGAGGGTCTGTGTGTCCATTATTATACATAACTGTGTGATGTGTGATTTGGGGAGGAGGGTCTGTGTGTCCATTATTATACATAACTGTGTGATGTGTGAGTTGGGGAGGAGGGTCTGTGTGTCCATTATTATACATAACTGTGTGATGTGTGAGTTGGGGAGGAGGGTCTGTGTGTCCATTATGATACATAACTGTGTGATGTATGAGTTGGGGAGGAGGGTCTGTGTGTCCATTATTATGCATAACTGTGTAATGTGTGAGTTGGGGAAGAGGGTCTGTGTGTCCATTATTATACATAACTGTGTAATGTGTGAGTTGGGGAGGAGGGTCTGTGTGTCCATTATTATACATAACTGTGTGATGTGTGTTTTGGGGAGGAGGGTCTGTGTGTCCATTATTATACATAACTGTGTGATGTGTGTTTTGGGGAGGAGGGTCTGTGTGTCCATTATTATACATAACTGTGTGATGTGTGTTTTGTGGAGGAGGGTCTCTGTGTCCATTATTATACATAACTGTGTGATGTGTGTTTTGGGGAGGAGGGTCTGTGTGTCCATTATTATACATAACTGTGTGATGTGTGAGTTGGGGAGGAGGGTCTGTGTGTCCATTATTATACATAACTGTGTAATGTGTGAGTTGGGGAGGAGGGTCTGTGTGTCCATTATTATACATAACTGTGTGATGTGTGAGTTGGGGAGGAGGGTCTGTTTGTCCATTATTATACATAACTGTGTGATGTGTGTTTTGGGGAGGAGGGTCTGTGTGTCCATTATTATACATAACTGTGTGATGTGTGAGTTGGGGAGGAGGGTCTGTGTGTCCATTATTATACATAACTGTGTGATGTGTGTTTTGGGGAGGAGGGTCTGTGTGTCCATTATTATACATAACTGTGTGATGTGTGAGTTGGGGAGGAGGGTCTGTGCGTCCATTATTATACATAACTGTGTGAAGTGTGAGTTGGGGAGGAGGGTCTGTGTGTCCATTATTATACATAACTGTGTGATGTGTGTTTTGGGGAGGAGGGTCTGTGTGTCCATTATTATACATAACTGTGTGATGTGTGTTTTGGGGAGGAGGGTCTGTGTGTCCATTATTATACATAACTGTGTGAAGTGTGAGTTGGGGAGGAGGGTCTGTGTGTCCATTATTATACATAACTGTGTGATGTGTGTTTTGGGGAGGAGGGTCTGTGTGTCCATTATTATACATAACTGTGTGATGTGTGAGTTGGGGAGGAGGGTCTGTGTGTCCATTATTATACATAACTGTGTGATGTGTGAGTTGGGGAGGAGGGTCTGTGTGTCCATTATAATACATAACTGTGTGATGTGTGAGTTGGGGAGGGGGGTCTGTGTGTCCATTATTATACATAACTGTGTGATGTGTGAGTTGGGGAGGAGGGTCTGTGTGTCCATTATTATACATAACTGTGTAATGTGTGAGTTGGGGAGGAGGGTCTGTGTGTCCATTATTATACATAACTGTGTGACGTGTGTTTTGGGGAGGAGGGTCTGTGTGTCCATTATTATACATAACTGTGTGATGTGTGTTTTGGGGAGGAGGGTCTGTGTGTCCAATATTATACATAACTGTGTGATGTGTGTTTTGTGGAGGAGGGTCTCTGTGTCCATTATTATACATAACTGTGTGATGTGTGTTTTGGGGAGGAGGGTCTGTGTGTCCATTATTATACATAACTGTGTGATGTGTGAGTTGGGGAGGAGGGTCTGTGTGTCCATTATTATACATAACTGTGTAATGTGTGAGTTGGGGAGGAGGGTCTGTGTGTCCATTATTATACATAACTGTGTGATGTGTGAGTTGGGGAGGAGGGTCTGTTTGTCCATTATTATACATAACTGTGTGATGTGTGTTTTGGGGAGGAGGGTCTGTGTGTCCATTATTATACATAACTGTGTGATGTGTGAGTTGGGGAGGAGGGTCTGTGTGTCCATTATTATACATAACTGTGTGATGTGTGTTTTGGGGAGGAGGGTCTGTGTGTCCATTATTATACATAACTGTGTGATGTGTGAGTTGGGGAGGAGGGTCTGTGTGTCCATTATTATACATAACTGTGTGAAGTGTGAGTTGGGGAGGAGGGTCTGTGTGTCCATTATTATACATAACTGTGTGATGTGTGTTTTGGGGAGGAGGGTCTGTGTGTCCATTATTATACATAACTGTGTGATGTGTGTTTTGGGGAGGAGGGTCTGTGTGTCCATTATTATACATAACTGTGTGAAGTGTGAGTTGGGGAGGAGGGTCTGTGTGTCCATTATTATACATAACTGTGTGATGTGTGTTTTGGGGAGGAGGGTCTGTGTGTCCATTATTATACATAACTGTGTGAAGTGTGTTTTGGGGAGGAGGGTCTGTGTGTCCATTATTATACATAACTGTGTGAAGTGTGTTTTGGGGAGGAGGGTCTGTGTGTCCATTATTATACATAACTGTGTGAAGTGTGTTTTGGGGAGAAGGGTCTGTGTGTCCATTATTATACATAACTGTGTGATGTGTGAGTTGGGGAGGAGGGTCTGTGTGTCCATTATTATACATAACTGTGTGATGTATGAGTTGGGGAGGAGGGTCTGTGTGTCCATTATTATACATAACTGTGTTATGTGTGAGTTGGGGAGGAGGGTCTGTGTGTCCATTATTATACATAACTGTGTGATGTATGAGTTGGGGAGGAGGGTCTGTGTGTCCATTATTATACATAACTGTGTGATGTGTGAGTTGGGGAGGAGGGTCTGTGTGTCCATTATTATACATAACTGTGTGATGTGTGTATTGGGGAGGAGGGTCTGTGTGTCCATTATTATACATAACTGTGTAATGTGTGAGTTGGGGAGGAGGGTCTGTGTGTCCATTATTATACATAACTGTGTAATGTGTGAGTTGGGGAGGAGGGTCTGTGTGTCCATTATTATACATAACTGTGTAATGTGTGAGTTGGGGAGGAGGGTCTGTGTGTCCATTATTATACATAACTGTGTGATGTGTGTTTTGGGGAGGAGGGTCTGTGTGTCCATTATTATACATAACTGTGTGATGTGTGTTTTGGGGAGGAGGGTCTGTGTGTACATTATTATACATAACTGTGTGATGTATGAGTTGGGGAGGAGGGTCTGTGTGTCCATTATTATACATAACTGTGTGATGTGTGTTTTGGGGAGGAGGGTCTGTGTGTCCATTATTATACATAACTGTGTGATGTGTGAGTTGGGGAGGAGGGTCTGTGTGTCCATTATTATGCATAACTGTGTGATGTGTGCCTTGGGGAGGAGGGTCTGTGTGTCCATTATTATACATATCTGTGTGAAGTGTGAGTTGGGGAGGAGGGTCTGTGTGTCCATTATTATACATAACTGTGTGATGTGTGTTTTGGGGAGGAGGGTCTGTGTGTCCATTATTATACATAACTGTGTGATGTGTGTTTTGGGGAGGAGGGTCTGTGTGTCCATTATTATACATAACTGTGTGATGTATGAGTTGGGGAGGAGGGTCTGTGTGTCCATTATTATACATAACTGTGTGAAGTGTGAGTTGGGGAGGAGGGTCTGTGTGTCCATTATTATACATAACTGTGTGATGTGTGTTTTGGGGAGAAGGGTCTGTGTGTCCATTATTATACATAACTGTGTGATGTGTGAGTTGGGGAGGAGGGTCTGTGTGTCCATTATTATACATAACTGTGTGATGTGTGTTTTGGGGAGGAGGGTCTGTGTGTCCATTATTATACATAACTGTGTGAAGTGTGAGTTGGGGAGGAGGGTCTGTGTGTCCATTATTATACATAACTGTGTGAAGTGTGAGTTGGGGAGGAGGGTATGTGTGTCCATTATTATACATAACTGTGTGATGTGTGTTTTGGGGAGGAGGGTCTGTGTGTCCATTATTATACATAACTGTGTGATGTGTGTTTTGGGGAGGAGGGTCTGTGTGTCCATTATTATACAGAACTGTGTGATGTATGAGTTGGGGAGGAGGGTCTGTGTGTCCATTATTATACATAACTGTGTGATGTGTGAGTTGGGGAGGAGGGTCTGTGTGTCCATTATTATACATAACTGTGTAATGTGTGTTTTGCGGAGGAGGGTCTGTGTGTCCATTATTATACATAACTGTGTGATGTATGAGTTGGGGAGGAGGGTCTGTGTGTCCATTATTATACATAACTGTGTGATGTGTGTTTTGGGGAGGAGGGTCTGTGTGTCCATTATTATACATAACTGTGTAATGTGTGTTTTGCGGAGGAGGGTCTGTGTGTCCATTATTATACATAACAGTGTGATGTGTGAGTTGGGGAGGAGGGTCTGTGTGTCCATTATTATACATAACTGTGTGATGTGTGAGTTGGGGAGGAGGGTCTGTGTGTCAATTATTATACATAACTGTGTGATGTGTGAGTTGGGGAGGAGGGTCTGTGTGTCCATTATTATACATAACTGTGTGATGTGTGTTTTGGGGAGGAGGGTCTGTGTGTCCATTATTATACATAACAGTGTGATGTGTGTTTTGGGGAGGAGGGTCTGTGTGTCCATTATTATACATAACTGTGTGATGTGTGAGTAGGGGAGGAGGGTCTGTGTGTCCATTATTATACATAACTGTGTGATGTGTGAGTTGGGGAGGAGGGTCTGTGTGTCCATTATTATACATAACTGTGTGAAGTGTGAGTTGGGGAGGAGGGTCTGTGTGTCCATTATTATACATAACTGTGTGATGTGTGTTTTGGGGAGGAGGGTCTGTGTGTCCATTATTATACATAACTGTGTGAAGTGTGAGTTGGGGAGGAGGGTATGTGTGTCCATTATTATACATAACTGTGTGATGTGCGTTTTGGGGAGGAGGGTCTGTGTGTCCATTATTATACATAACTGTGTGATGTGTGTTTTGGGGAGGAGGCTCTGTGTGTCCATTATTATACATAACTGTGTGATGTGTGTTTTGGGGAGGAGGGTCTGTGTGTCCATTATTATACATAACTGTGTGATGTGTGTTTTGGGGAGGAGGGTCTGTGTTTCCATTATTATACATAACTGTGTGATGTATGAGTTGGGGAGGAGGGTCTGTGTGTCCATTATTATACATAACTGTGTAATGTGTGTTTTGCGGAGGAGGGTCTGTGTGTCCATTATTATACATAACTGCGTGATGTATGAGTTGGGGAGGAGGGCCTGTGTGTCCATTATTATACATAACTGTGTGATGTGTAATTTGGGGAGGAGGGTCTGTGTGTCCATTATTATACATAACTGTGTGATGTGTGAGTTGGGGAGGAGGGTCTGTGTGTCCATTATTATACATAACTGTGTGATGTGTGTTTTGGGGAGGAGGGTCTGTGTGTCCATTATTATACATAACTGTGTGATGTGTGAGTTGGGGAGGAGGGTCTGTGTGTCCATTATTATACATAACTGTGTGATGTGTGTTTTGGGGAGGAGGGTCTGTGTGTCCATTATTATACATAACTGTGTGATGTGTGAGTTGGGGAGGAGGATCTGTGTGTCCATTATTATACATAACTGTGTGATGTGTGTTTTCGGGAGGAGGTTATGTGTGTCCATTATTATACATAACTGTGTGATGTGTGTTTTGGGGAGGAGGGTCTGTGTGTCCATTATTATACATAACTGTGTGATGTGTGTTTTGGGGAGGAGGGTCTGTGTGTTCATTATTATACATAACTGTGTGATGTGTGTTTTGGGGAGGAGGGTCTGTGTGTCCATTATTATACATAACTGTGTGATGTGTGTTTTGGGGAGGAGGGTCTGTGTGTCCATTATTATATATAACTGTGTGATGTGTGATTTGGTGAGGAGGGTCTGTGTGTCCATTATTATACATAACTGTGTGAAGTGTGAGTTGGGGAGGAGGGTCTGTGTGTCCATTATTATACATAACTGTGTGATGTGTGAGTTGGGGAGGAGGGTCTGTGTGTCCATTATTATACATAACTGTGTGATGTGTGAGTTGGGGAGGAGGGTCTGTGTGTCCATTATTCTACATAACTGTGTGATGTGTGAGTTGGGGAGGAGGGTCTGTGTGTCCATTATTATACATAACTGTGTGATGTGTGAGTTGGGGAGGAGGGTCTGTGTGTCCATTATTATACATAACTGTGTGATGTGTGAGTTGGGGAGGAGGGTCTGTGTGTCCATTATTACATATAACTGTGTGATGTATGAGTTGGGGAGGAGGGTCTGTGTATCCATTATTATACATAACTGTGTAATGTGTGTTTTGGGGAGGAAGGTCTGTGTGTCCAATATTATACATAACTGTGTGATGTGTGTTTTGGGGAGGAGGGTCTGTGTGTCCATTATTATACATAATTGTGTAATGTGTGTTTTGGGGAGGAGGGTCTGTGTGTCCATTATTATACATAACTGTGTGATGTGTGTTTTGGGGAGGAGGGTCTGTGTGTCCATTATTATACATAACTGTGTGATGTGTGTTTTGGGGAGGAGGGTCTGTGTGTCCAATATTATACATAACTGTGTGAAGTGTGTTTTGGGGAGGAGGGTCTGTGTATCCATTATTATACATAACTGTGTAATGTGTGTTTTGGGGAGGAGGGTCTGTGTGTCCATTATTATACATAACTGTGTGATGTGTGTTTTGGGGAGGAGGGTCTGTGTGTCCAATATTATACATAACTGTGTAATGTGTGTTTTGGGGAGGAGGGTCTGTGTGTCCATTATTATACATAACTGTGTGATGTGTGAGTTGGGGAGGAGGGTCTGTGTGTCCATTATGAAACATAACTGTGTAATGTGTGTTTTGGGGAGGAGGGTCTGTGTGTCCATTATTATACATAACTGTGTGATGTGTGAGTTGGGGAGGAGGGTCTGTGTGTCCATTATTATACATAACTGTGTGATGTGTGAGTTGGGGAGGAGGGTCTGTGTGTCCATTATTATACATAACTGTGTGATGTGTGAGTTGGGGAGGAGGGTCTGTGTGTCCATTATTATACATAACTGTGTAATGTGTGTTTTGGGGAGGAAGGTCTGTGTGTCCAATATTATACATAACTGTGTAATGTGTGTTTTGGGGAGGAGGGTCTGTGTGTCCATTATTATACATAACTGTGTGATGTGTGAGTTGGGGAGGAGGGTCTGTGTGTCCATTATTATACATAACTGTGTTATGTGTGAGTTGGGGAGGAGGGTCTGTGTGTCCATTATTATACATAACTGTGTGATGTGTGATTTGGGGAGGAGGGTCTGTGTGTCCATTATTATACATAACTGTGTGATGTGTGTTTTGGGGAGGAGGGTCTGTGTGTCCATTATTATACATAACTGTGTAATGTGTGTTTTGGGGAGGAGGGTCTGTGTGTCCATTATTATACATAACTGTGTGATGTGTGAGTTGGGGAGGAGGGTCTGTGTGTCCATTATTATACATAACTGTGTTATGTGTGAGTTGGGGAGGAGGGTCTGTGTGTCCATTATTATACATAACTGTGTGATGTGTGATTTGGGGAGGAGGGTCTGTGTGTCCATTATTATACATAACTGTGTGATGTGTGTTTTGGGGAGGAGGGTCTGTGTGTCCATTATTATACATAACTGTGTAATGTGTGTTTTGGGGAGGAGGGTCTGTGTGTCCATTATTATACATAACTGTGTGATGTGTGTTTTGGGGAGGAGGGTCTGTGTGTCCATTATTAAACATAACTGTGTGAAGTGTGTTTTGGGGAGGAGGGTCTGTGTGTCCATTATTATACATAACTGTGTGATGTGTGAGTTGGGGAGGAGGGTCTGTGTGTCCATTATTAAACATAACTGTGTGAAGTGTGTTTTGGGGAGGAGGGTCTGTGTGTCCATTATTATACATAACTGTGTGATGTGTGAGTTGGGGAGGAGGGTCTGTGTGTCCATTATTATACATAACTGTGTGATGTGTGATTTGGGGAGGAGGGTCTGTGTGTCCATTATTATACATAACTGTGTGATGTGTGTTTTGGGGAGGAGGGTCTGTGTGTCCATTATTATACATAACTGTGTGATGTGTGATTTGGGGAGGAGGGTCTGTGTGTCCATTATTATACATAACTGTGTGATGTGTGTTTTGGGGAGGAGGGTCTGTGTGTCCATTATTATACATAACTGTGTGATGTGTGAGTTGGGGAGGAGGGTCTGTGTGTCCATTATTATACATAACTTTGTGATGTGTGAGTTGGGGAGGAGTGTCTGTGTGTCCATTATTATACATAACTGTGTGATGTGTGAGTTTGGGAGGAGGGTCTTTGTGTCCATTATTATACATAACTGTGTGATGTGTGTTTTGGGGAGGAGGGTCTGTGTGTCCATTATTATACATAACTGTGTGATGTGTGTTTTGGGGAGGAGGGTCTGTGTGTCCATTATTATACATAACTGTGTGATGTGTGAGTTGGGGAGGAGGGTCTGTGTGTCCATTATTATACAGAACTGTGTGATGTGTGAGTTGGGGAGGAGGGTCTGTGTGTCCATTATTATACATAACTGTGTGATGTGTGAGTTGGGGAGGAGGGTCTGTGTGTCCATTATTATACATAACTGTGTGATGTGTGAGTTGGGGAGGAGGGTCTGTGTGTCCATTATTATACATAACTGTGTGATGTGTGAGTTGGGGAGGAGGGTCTGTGTGTCTATTATTATACATAACTGTGTGATGTTTGAGTTGGGGAGGAGGGTCTGTGTGTCCATTATTATCCATAACTGTGTGATGTGTGAGTTGGGGAGGAGGGTCTGTGTGTCCATTATTATCCATAACTGTGTGATGTGTTAGTTGGGGAGGAGGGTCTGTGTGTCCATTATTATACATAACTGTGTGATGTGTGTTTTGGGGAGGAGGGTCTGTGTGTCCATTACTATACATAACTGTGTGATGTGTGATTTGGGGAGGAGGGTCTGTGTGTCCAATATTATACATAACTGTGTGATGTGTGTTTTGGGGAGGAGGGTCTGTGTGTCCATTATTATACATAACTGTGTGATGTGTGAGTTGGGGAGGAGGGTCTGTGTGTCCATTATTATACATAACTGTGTGATGTGTGTTTTGGGGAGGAGGGTCTGTGTGTCCATTATTATACATAACTGTGTGATGTGTGTTTTGGGGAGGAGGGTCTGTGTGTCCATTATTATACATAACTGTGTGATGTGTGTTTTGGGGAGGAGGGTCTGTGTGTCCATTATTATACATAACTGTGTGATGTGTGATTTGGGGAGGAGGGTCTGTGTGTCCATTATTATACATAACCGTGTGATGTGTGAGTTGTGGAGGAGGGTCTGTGTGTCCATTATTAAACATAACTGTGTGATGTGTGAGTTGGGGAGGAGGGTCTGTGTGTCCATTATTATACATAACTGTGTGATGTGTGAGTTTAGGGAGGAGGGTCTGTGTGTCCATTATTATACATAACTGTGTGATGTGTGAGTTGGGGAGGAGGGTCTGTGTGTCCATTATTATACATAACTGTGTGATGTGTGATTTGGGGAAGAGGGTCTGTGTGTCCATTATTATACATAACTGTGTGATGTGTGTTTTGGGGAGGAGGGTCTGTGTGTCCATTATTATACATAACTGTGTGATGTGTGAGTTGGGGAGGAGGCTCTGTGTGTCCATTATTATACATAACTGTGTGATGTGTGAGTTGGGGAGGAGGGTCTGTGTGTCCATTATTATACATAACTGTGTGATGTGTGAGTTGGGGAGGAGGGTCTGTGTGTCCATTATTAAACATAACTGTGTGATGTGTGATTTGGGGAGGAGGGTCTGTGTGTCCATTATTAAACATAACTGTGTGATGTGTGAGTTGGGGAGGAGGGTCTGTGTGTCCATTATTCTACATGACTGTGTGATGTATGAGTTGGGGAGGAGGGTCTGTGTGTCCATTATTATACATAACTGTGTTATGTGGGAGTTGGGGAGGAGGGTCTGTGTGTCCATTATTATACATAACTGTGTGATGTATGAGTTGGGGAGGAGGGTCTGTGTGTCCATTATTATACATAACTGTGTGATGTGTGAGTTGGGGAGGAGGGTCTGTGTGTCCATTATTATACATAACTGTGTGATGTGTGTTTTGGGGAGGAGGGTCTGTGTGTCCATTATTATACATAACTGTGTAATGTGTGAGTTGGGGAGGAGGGTCTGTGTGTCCATTATTATACATAACTGTGTAATGTGTGAGTTGGGGAGGAGGGTCTGTGTGTCCATTATTATACATAACTGTGTAATGTGTGAGTTGGGGAGGAGGGTCTGTGTGTCCATTATTATACATAACTGTGTAATGTGTGAGTTGGGGAGGAGGGTCTGTGTGTCCATTATTATACATAACTGTGTGATGTGTGTTTTGGGGAGGAGGGTCTGTGTGTCCATTATTATACATAACTGTGTGATGTGTGTTTTGGGGAGGAGGGTCTGTGTGTACATTATTATACATAACTGTGTGATGTATGAGTTGGGGAGGAGGGTCTGTGTGTCCATTATTATACATAACTGTGTGATGTGTGTTTTGGGGAGGAGGGTCTGTGTGTCCATTATTATACATAACTGTGTGATGTGTGAGTTGGGGAGGAGGGTCTGTGTGTCCATTATTATACATAACTGTGTGATGTGTGCCATGGGGAGGAGGGTCTGTGTGTCCATTATTATACATAACTGTGTGAAGTGTGAGTTGGGGAGGAGGGTCTGTGTGTCCATTATTATACATAACTGTGTGATGTGTGTTTTGGGGAGGAGGGTCTGTTTGTCCATTATTATACATAACTGTGTGATGTGTGTTTTGGGGAGGAGGGTCTGTGTGTCCATTATTATACATAACTGTGTGATGTATGAGTTGGGGAGGAGGGTCTGTGTGTCCATTATTATACATAACTGTGTGAAGTGTGAGTTGGGGAGGAGGGTCTGTGTGTCCATTATTATACATAACTGTGTGATGTGTGTTTTGGGGAGGAGGGTCTGTGTGTCCATTATTATACATAACTGTGTGATGTGTGAGTTGGGGAGGAGGGTCTGTGTGTCCATTATTATACATAACTGTGTGATGTGTGTTTTGGGGAGGAGGGTCTGTGTGTCCATTATTATACATAACTGTGTGAAGTGTGAGTTGGGGAGGAGGGTCTGTGTGTCCATTATTATACATAACTGTGTGAAGTGTGAGTTGGGGAGGAGGGTATGTGTGTCCATTATTATACATAACTGTGTGATGTGTGTTTTGGGGAGGAGGGTCTGTGTGTCCATTATTATACATAACTGTGTGATGTGTGTTTTGGTGAGGAGGGTCTGTGTGTCCATTATTATACATAACTGTGTGATGTGTGTTTTGGGGAGGAGGGTCTGTGTGTCCATTATTATACATAACTGTGTGATGTGTGTTTTGGGGAGGAGGGTCTGTGTGTCCATTATTATACATAACTGTGTGATGTGTGAGTTGGGGAGGAGGGTCTGTGTGTCCATTATTATACATAACTGTGTGATGTGTGAGTTGGGGAGGAGGGTCTGTGTGTCCATTATTATACATAACTGTGTGATGTGTGTTTTGGGGAGGAGGGTCTGTGTGTCCATTATTATACATAACAGAGTGATGTGTGTTTTGGGGAGGAGGGTCTGTGTGTCCATTATTATACATAACTGTGTGATGTGTGAGTTGGGGAGGAGGGTCTGTGTGTCCATTATTATACATAACTGTGTGATGTGTGAGTTGGGGAGGAGGGTCTGTGTGTCCATTATTATACATAACTGTGTGAAGTGTGAGTTGGGGAGGAGGGTCTGTGTGTCCATTATTATACATAACTGTGTGATGTGTGAGTTGGGGAGGAGGGTCTGTGTGTCCATTATTATACATAACTGTGTGAAGTGTGAGTTGGGGAGGAGGGTATGTGTGTCCATTATTATACATAACTGTGTGATGTGCGTTTTGGGGAGGAGGGTCTGTGTGTCCATTATTATACATAACTGTGTGATGTGTGTTTTGGGGAGGAGGCTCTGTGTGTCCATTATTATACATAACTGTGTGATGTGTGTTTTGGGGAGGAGGGTCTGTGTGTCCATTATTATACATAACTGTGTGATGTGTGTTTTGGGGAGGAGGGTCTGTGTTTCCATTATTATACATAACTGTGTGATGTATGAGTTGTGGAGGAGGGTCTGTGTGTCCATTATTATACATAACTGTGTAATGTGTGTTTTGCGGAGGAGGGTCTGTGTGTCCATTATTATACATAACTGTGTGATGTATGAGTTGGGGAGGAGGGTCTGTGTGTCCATTATTATACATAACTGTGTGATGTGTGATTTGGGGAGGAGGGTCTGTGTGTCCATTATTATACATAACTGTGTGATGTGTGAGTTGGGGAGGAGGGTCTGTGTGTCCATTATTATACATAACTGTGTGATGTGTGTTTTGGGGAGGAGGGTCTGTGTGTCCATTATTATACATAACTGTGTGATGTGTGAGTTGGGGAGGAGGGTCTGTGTGTCCATTATTATACATAACTGTGTGATGTGTGTTTTGGGGAGGAGGGTCTGTGTGTCCATTATTATACATAACTGTGTGATGTGTGAGTTGGGGAGGAGGATCTGTGTGTCCATTATTATACATAACTGTGTGATGTGTGTTTTGGGGAGGAGGGTCTGTGTGTCCATTATTATACATAACTGTGTGATGTGTGTTTTGGGGAGGAGGGTCTGTGTGTCCATTATTATACATAACTGTGTGATGTGTGTTTTGGGGAGGAGGGTCTGTGTGTCCATTATTATACATAACTGTGTGATGTGTGTTTTGGGAGGAGGGTCTGTGTGTCCATTATTATACATAACTGTGTGATGTGTGTTTTGGGGAGGAGGGTCTGTGTGTCCATTATTATATATAACTGTGTGATGTGTGATTTGGGGAGGAGGGTCTGTGTGTCCATTATTATACATAACTGTGTGAAGTGTGAGTTGGGGAGGAGGGTCTGTGTGTCCATTATTATACATAACTGTGTGATGTGTGAGTTGGGGAGGAGGGTCTGTGTGTCCATTATTATACATAACTGTGTGATGTGTGAGTTGGGGAGGAGGGTCTGTGTGTCCATTATTATACATAACTGTGTGATGTGTGAGTTGGGGAGGAGGGTCTGTGTGTCCATTATTATACATAACTGTGTGATGTGTGAGTTGGGGAGGAGGGTCTGTGTGTCCATTATTAAATATAACTGTGTGATGTATGAGTTGGGGAGGAGGGTCTGTGTATCCATTATTATACATAACTGTGTAATGTGTGTTTTGGGGAGGAAGGTCTGTGTGTCCAATATTATACATAACTGTGTAATGTGTGTTTTGGGGAGGAGGGTCTGTGTGTCCATTATTATACATAACTGTGTGATGTGTGTTTTGGGGAGGAGGGTCTGTGTGTCCAATATTATACATAACTGTGTAATGTGTGTTTTGGGGAGGAGGGTCTGTGTGTCCATTATTATACATAACTGTGTGATGTGTGAGTTGGGGAGGAGGGTCTGTGTGTCCATTATGAAACATAACTGTGTAATGTGTGTTTTGGGGAGGAGGGTCTGTGTGTCCATTATTATACATAACTGTGTGATGTGTGAGTTGGGGAGGAGGGTCTGTGTGTCCATTATTATACATAACTGTGTGATGTGTGAGTTGGGGAGGAGGGTCTGTGTGTCCATTATTATACATAACTGTGTGATGTGTGAGTTGGGGAGGAGGGTCTGTGTGTCCATTATTATACATAACTGTGTAATGTGTGTTTTGGGGAGGAAGGTCTGTGTGTCCAATATTATACATAACTGTGTAATGTGTGTTTTGGGGAGGAGGGTATGTGTGTCCATTATTATACATAACTGTGTGATGTGTGAGTTGGGGAGGAGGATCTGTGTGTCCATTATTATACATAACTGTGTTATGTGTGAATTGGGGAGGAGGGTCTGTGTGTCCATTATTATACATAACTGTGTGATGTGTGATTTGGGGAGGAGGGTCTGTGTGTCCATTATTATACATAACTGTGTGATGTGTGTTTTGGGGAGGAGGGTCTGTGTGTCCATTATTATACATAACTGTGTAATGTGTGTTTTGGGGAGGAGGGTCTGTGTGTCCATTATTATACATAACTGTGTGATGTGTGAGTTGGGGAGGAGGGTCTGTGTGTCCATTATTATACATAACTGTGTGATGTGTGATTTGGGGAGGAGGGTCTGTGTGTCCATTATTATACATAACTGTGTGATGTGTGTTTTGGGGAGGAGGGTCTGTGTGTCCATTATTATACATAACTGTGTGATGTGTGTTTTGGGGAGGAGGGTCTGTGTGTCCATTATTATACATAACTGTGTAATGTGTGTTTTGGGGAGGAGGGTCTGTGTGTCCATTATTATACATAACTGTGTGATGTGTGAGTTGGGGAGGAGGGTCTGTGTGTCCATTATTATACATAACTGTGTGATGTGTGATTTGGGGAGGAGGGTCTGTGTGTCCATTATTATACATAACTGTGTGATGTGTGAGTTGGGGAGGAGGGTCTGTGTGTCCATTATTATACATAACTGTGTGATGTGTGATTTGGGGAGGAGGGTCTGTGTGTCCATTATTATACATAACTGTGTGATGTATGAGTTGGGGAGGAGGGTCTGTGTGTCCATTATTATACATAACTGTGTGAAGTGTGAGTTGGGGAGGAGGGTCTGTGTGTCCATTATTATACATAACTGTGTGATGTGTGTTTTGGGGAGGAGGGTCTGTGTGTCCATTATTATACATAACTGTGTGATGTGTGATTTGGGGAAGAGGGTCTGTGTGTCCATTATTATACATAACTGTGTGATGTGTGTTTTGGGGAGGAGGGTCTGTGTGTCCATTATTATACATAACTGTGTGATGTGTGAGTTGGGGAGGAGGCTCTGTGTGTCCATTATTATACATAACTGTGTGATGTGTGAGTTGGGGAGGAGGGTCTGTGTGTCCATTATTATACATAACTGTGTGATGTGTGAGTTGGGGAGGAGGGTCTGTGTGTCCATTATTAAACATAACTGTGTGATGTGTGATTTGGGGAGGAGGGTCTGTGTGTCCATTATTAAACATAACTGTGTGATGTGTGAGTTGGGGAGGAGGGTCTGTGTGTCCATTATTCTACATGACTGTGTGATGTATGAGTTGGGGAGGAGGGTCTGTGTGTCCATTATTATACATAACTGTGTTATGTGGGAGTTGGGGAGGAGGGTCTGTGTGTCCATTATTATACATAACTGTGTGATGTATGAGTTGGGGAGGAGGGTCTGTGTGTCCATTATTATACATAACTGTGTGATGTGTGAGTTGGGGAGGAGGGTCTGTGTGTCCATTATTATACATAACTGTGTGATGTGTGTTTTGGGGAGGAGGGTCTGTGTGTCCATTATTATACATAACTGTGTAATGTGTGAGTTGGGGAGGAGGGTCTGTGTGTCCATTATTATACATAACTGTGTAATGTGTGAGTTGGGGAGGAGGGTCTGTGTGTCCATTATTATACATAACTGTGTAATGTGTGAGTTGGGGAGGAGGGTCTGTGTGTCCATTATTATACATAACTGTGTAATGTGTGAGTTGGGGAGGAGGGTCTGTGTGTCCATTATTATACATAACTGTGTGATGTGTGTTTTGGGGAGGAGGGTCTGTGTGTCCATTATTATACATAACTGTGTGATGTGTGTTTTGGGGAGGAGGGTCTGTGTGTACATTATTATACATAACTGTGTGATGTATGAGTTGGGGAGGAGGGTCTGTGTGTCCATTATTATACATAACTGTGTGATGTGTGTTTTGGGGAGGAGGGTCTGTGTGTCCATTATTATACATAACTGTGTGATGTGTGAGTTGGGGAGGAGGGTCTGTGTGTCCATTATTATACATAACTGTGTGATGTGTGCCATGGGGAGGAGGGTCTGTGTGTCCATTATTATACATAACTGTGTGAAGTGTGAGTTGGGGAGGAGGGTCTGTGTGTCCATTATTATACATAACTGTGTGATGTGTGTTTTGGGGAGGAGGGTCTGTTTGTCCATTATTATACATAACTGTGTGATGTGTGTTTTGGGGAGGAGGGTCTGTGTGTCCATTATTATACATAACTGTGTGATGTATGAGTTGGGGAGGAGGGTCTGTGTGTCCATTATTATACATAACTGTGTGAAGTGTGAGTTGGGGAGGAGGGTCTGTGTGTCCATTATTATACATAACTGTGTGATGTGTGTTTTGGGGAGGAGGGTCTGTGTGTCCATTATTATACATAACTGTGTGATGTGTGAGTTGGGGAGGAGGGTCTGTGTGTCCATTATTATACATAACTGTGTGATGTGTGTTTTGGGGAGGAGGGTCTGTGTGTCCATTATTATACATAACTGTGTGAAGTGTGAGTTGGGGAGGAGGGTCTGTGTGTCCATTATTATACATAACTGTGTGAAGTGTGAGTTGGGGAGGAGGGTATGTGTGTCCATTATTATACATAACTGTGTGATGTGTGTTTTGGGGAGGAGGGTCTGTGTGTCCATTATTATACATAACTGTGTGATGTGTGTTTTGGTGAGGAGGGTCTGTGTGTCCATTATTATACATAACTGTGTGATGTGTGTTTTGGGGAGGAGGGTCTGTGTGTCCATTATTATACATAACTGTGTGATGTGTGTTTTGGGGAGGAGGGTCTGTGTGTCCATTATTATACATAACTGTGTGATGTGTGAGTTGGGGAGGAGGGTCTGTGTGTCCATTATTATACATAACTGTGTGATGTGTGAGTTGGGGAGGAGGGTCTGTGTGTCCATTATTATACATAACTGTGTGATGTGTGTTTTGGGGAGGAGGGTCTGTGTGTCCATTATTATACATAACAGTGTGATGTGTGTTTTGGGGAGGAGGGTCTGTGTGTCCATTATTATACATAACTGTGTGATGTGTGAGTTGGGGAGGAGGGTCTGTGTGTCCATTATTATACATAACTGTGTGATGTGTGAGTTGGGGAGGAGGGTCTGTGTGTCCATTATTATACATAACTGTGTGAAGTGTGAGTTGGGGAGGAGGGTCTGTGTGTCCATTATTATACATAACTGTGTGATGTGTGAGTTGGGGAGGAGGGTCTGTGTGTCCATTATTATACATAACTGTGTGAAGTGTGAGTTGGGGAGGAGGGTATGTGTGTCCATTATTATACATAACTGTGTGATGTGCGTTTTGGGGAGGAGGGTCTGTGTGTCCATTATTATACATAACTGTGTGATGTGTGTTTTGGGGAGGAGGCTCTGTGTGTCCATTATTATACATAACTGTGTGATGTGTGTTTTGGGGAGGAGGGTCTGTGTGTCCATTATTATACATAACTGTGTGATGTGTGTTTTGGGGAGGAGGGTCTGTGTTTCCATTATTATACATAACTGTGTGATGTATGAGTTGTGGAGGAGGGTCTGTGTGTCCATTATTATACATAACTGTGTAATGTGTGTTTTGCGGAGGAGGGTCTGTGTGTCCATTATTATACATAACTGTGTGATGTATGAGTTGGGGAGGAGGGTCTGTGTGTCCATTATTATACATAACTGTGTGATGTGTGATTTGGGGAGGAGGGTCTGTGTGTCCATTATTATACATAACTGTGTGATGTGTGAGTTGGGGAGGAGGGTCTGTGTGTCCATTATTATACATAACTGTGTGATGTGTGTTTTGGGGAGGAGGGTCTGTGTGTCCATTATTATACATAACTGTGTGATGTGTGAGTTGGGGAGGAGGGTCTGTGTGTCCATTATTATACATAACTGTGTGATGTGTGTTTTGGGGAGGAGGGTCTGTGTGTCCATTATTATACATAACTGTGTGATGTGTGAGTTGGGGAGGAGGATCTGTGTGTCCATTATTATACATAACTGTGTGATGTGTGTTTTGGGGAGGAGGGTCTGTGTGTCCATTATTATACATAACTGTGTGATGTGTGTTTTGGGGAGGAGGGTCTGTGTGTCCATTATTATACATAACTGTGTGATGTGTGTTTTGGGGAGGAGGGTCTGTGTGTCCATTATTATACATAACTGTGTGATGTGTGTTTTGGGAGGAGGGTCTGTGTGTCCATTATTATACATAACTGTGTGATGTGTGTTTTGGGGAGGAGGGTCTGTGTGTCCATTATTATATATAACTGTGTGATGTGTGATTTGGGGAGGAGGGTCTGTGTGTCCATTATTATACATAACTGTGTGAAGTGTGAGTTGGGGAGGAGGGTCTGTGTGTCCATTATTATACATAACTGTGTGATGTGTGAGTTGGGGAGGAGGGTCTGTGTGTCCATTATTATACATAACTGTGTGATGTGTGAGTTGGGGAGGAGGGTCTGTGTGTCCATTATTATACATAACTGTGTGATGTGTGAGTTGGGGAGGAGGGTCTGTGTGTCCATTATTATACATAACTGTGTGATGTGTGAGTTGGGGAGGAGGGTCTGTGTGTCCATTATTAAATATAACTGTGTGATGTATGAGTTGGGGAGGAGGGTCTGTGTATCCATTATTATACATAACTGTGTAATGTGTGTTTTGGGGAGGAAGGTCTGTGTGTCCCATATTATACATAACTGTGTAATGTGTGTTTTGGGGAGGAGGGTCTGTGTGTCCATTATTATACATAACTGTGTGATGTGTGTTTTGGGGAGGAGGGTCTGTGTGTCCAATATTATACATAACTGTGTAATGTGTGTTTTGGGGAGGAGGGTCTGTGTGTCCATTATTATACATAACTGTGTGATGTGTGAGTTGGGGAGGAGGGTCTGTGTGTCCATTATGAAACATAACTGTGTAATGTGTGTTTTGGGGAGGAGGGTCTGTGTGTCCATTATTATACATAACTGTGTGATGTGTGAGTTGGGGAGGAGGGTCTGTGTGTCCATTATTATACATAACTGTGTGATGTGTGAGTTGGGGAGGAGGGTCTGTGTGTCCATTATTATACATAACTGTGTGATGTGTGAGTTGGGGAGGAGGGTCTGTGTGTCCATTATTATACATAACTGTGTAATGTGTGTTTTGGGGAGGAAGGTCTGTGTGTCCAATATTATACATAACTGTGTAATGTGTGTTTTGGGGAGGAGGGTATGTGTGTCCATTATTATACATAACTGTGTGATGTGTGAGTTGGGGAGGAGGATCTGTGTGTCCATTATTATACATAACTGTGTTATGTGTGAATTGGGGAGGAGGGTCTGTGTGTCCATTATTATACATAACTGTGTGATGTGTGATTTGGGGAGGAGGGTCTGTGTGTCCATTATTATACATAACTGTGTGATGTGTGTTTTGGGGAGGAGGGTCTGTGTGTCCATTATTATACATAACTGTGTAATGTGTGTTTTGGGGAGGAGGGTCTGTGTGTCCATTATTATACATAACTGTGTGATGTGTGAGTTGGGGAGGAGGGTCTGTGTGTCCATTATTATACATAACTGTGTGATGTGTGATTTGGGGAGGAGGGTCTGTGTGTCCATTATTATACATAACTGTGTGATGTGTGTTTTGGGGAGGAGGGTCTGTGTGTCCATTATTATACATAACTGTGTGATGTGTGTTTTGGGGAGGAGGGTCTGTGTGTCCATTATTATACATAACTGTGTAATGTGTGTTTTGGGGAGGAGGGTCTGTGTGTCCATTATTATACATAACTGTGTGATGTGTGAGTTGGGGAGGAGGGTCTGTGTGTCCATTATTATACATAACTGTGTGATGTGTGATTTGGGGAGGAGGGTCTGTGTGTCCATTATTATACATAACTGTGTGATGTGTGTTTTGGGGAGGAGGGTCTGTGTGTCCATTATTATACATAACTGTGTAATGTGTGTTTTGGGGAGGAGGGTCTGTGTGTCCATTATTATACATAACTGTGTGATGTGTGTTTTGGGGAGGAGGGTCTGTGTGTCCATTATTAAACATAACTGTGTGAAGTGTGTTTTGGGGAGGAGGGTCTGTGTGTCCATTATTATACATAACTGTGTGATGTGTGAGTAGGGGAGGAGGGTCTGTGTGTCCATTATTAAACATAACTGTGTGAAGTGTGTTTTGGGGAGGAGGGTCTGTGTGTCCATTATTGTACATAACTGTGTGATGTGTGAGTTGGGGAGGAGGGTCTGTGTGTCCATTATTATACATAACTGTGTGATGTGTGATTTGGGGAGGAGGGTCTGTGTGTCCATTATTATACATAACTGTGTGATGTGTGTTTTGGGGAGGAGGGTCTGTGTGTCCATTATTATACATAACTGTGTGATGTGTGATTTGGGGAGGAGGGTCTGTGTGTCCATTATTATACATAACTGTGTGATGTGTGTTTTGGGGAGGAGGGTCTGTGTGTCCATTATTATACATAACTGTGTGATGTGTGAGTTGGGGAGGAGGGTCTGTGTGTCCATTATTATACATAACTGTGTGATGTGTGAGTTGGGGAGGAGTGTCTGTGTGTCCGTTATTATACATAACTGTGTGATGTGTGAGTTGGGGAGGAGGGTCTGTGTGTCCATTATTATACATAACTGTGTGATGTGTGTTTTGGGGAGGAGGGTCTGTGTGTCCATTATTATACATAACTGTGTGATGTGTGTTTTGGGGAGGAGGGTCTGTGTGTCCATTATTATACATAACTGTGTGATGTGTGAGTTGGGGAGGAGGGTCTGTGTGTCCATTATTATACCTAACTGTGTGATGTGTGAGTTGGGGAGGAGGGTCTGTGTGTCCATTATTATACATAACTGCGTGATGTGTGAGTTGGGGAGGAGGGTCCGTGTGTCCATTATTATACATAACTGTGTGATGTGTGAGTTGGGGAGGAGGGTCTGTGTGTCCATTATTATACATAACTGTGTGATGTGTGAGTTGGGGAGGAGGGTCTGTGTGTCCATTATTATCCATAACTGTGTGATGTGTGAGTTGGGGAGGAGGGTCTGTGTGTCCATTATTATACATAACTGTGTGATGTGTGTTTTGGGGAGGAGGGTCTGTGTGTCCATTATTATACATAACTGTGTGATGTGTGATTTGGGGAGGAGGGTCTGTGTGTCCATTATTATACATAACTGTGTGATGTGTGTTTTGGGGAGGAGGGTCTGTGTGTCCATTATTATACATAACTGTGTGATGTGTGTTTTGGGGAGGAGGGTCTGTGTGTCCATTATTATACATAACTGTGTGATGTGTGTTTTGGGGAGGAGGGTCTGTGTGTCCATTATTATACATAACTGTGTGATGTGTGATTTGGGGAGGAGGGTCTGTGTGTCCATTATTATACATAACTGTGTGATGTGTGAGTTGTGGAGGAGGGTCTGTGTGTCCATTATTATACATAACTGTGTGATGTGTGAGTTGGGGAGGAGGGTCTGTGTGTCCATTATTATACATAACTGTGTGATGTGTGAGTTGGGGAGGAGGGTCTGTGTGTCCATTATTATACATAACTGTGTGATGTGTGAGTTGGGGAGGAGGGTCTGTGTGTCCATTATTATACATAACTGTGTGATGTGTGATTTGGGGAAGAGGGTCTGTGTGTCCATTATTATACATAACTGTGTGATGTGTGTTTTGGGGAGGAGGGTCTGTGTGTCCATTATTATACATAACTGTGTGATGTGTGAGTTGGGGAGGAGGGTCTGTGTGTCCATTATTATACATAACAGTGTGATGTGTGTTTTGGGGAGGAGGGTTTGTGTGTCCATTATTATACATAACTGTGTGATGTGTGAGTTGGGGAGGAGGGTCTGTGTGTCCATTATTATACATAACTGTGTGATGTGTGAGTTGGGGAGGAGGGTCTGTGTGTCCATTATTATACATAACTGTGTGATGTGTGAGTTGGGGAGGAGGGTCTGTGTGTCCATTATTATACATAACTGTGTGATGTGTGAGTTGGGGAGGAGGGTCTGTGTGTCCATTATTATACATAACTGTGTGATGTGTGTTTTGGGGAGGAGGGTCTGTGTGTCCATTATTATACATAACTGTGTGAAGTGTGAGTTGGGGAGGAGGGTCTGTGTGTCCATTATTATACATAACTGTGTGATGTGTGTTTTGGGGAGGAGGGTCTGTGTGTCCATTATTATACATAACTGTGTGATGTGTGTTTTGGGGAGGAGGGTCTGTGTGTCCATTATTATACATAACTGTGTGATGTGTGTTTTGGGGAGGAGGGTCTGTGTGTCCATTATTATACATAACTGTGTGATGTGTTATTTGGGGATGAGGGTCTGTGTGTCCATTATTATACATAACTGTGTGATGTGTGAGTTGTGGAGGAGGGTCTGTGTGTCCATTATTATACATAACTGTGTGATGTGTGAGTTGGGGAGGAGGGTCTGTGTGTCCATTATTATCCATAACTGTGTGATGTGTGAGTTGGGGAGGAGGGTCTGTGTGTCCATTATTATACATAA
Source organism: Heterodontus francisci (assembly GCF_036365525.1). Taxonomy (NCBI): domain Eukaryota; kingdom Metazoa; phylum Chordata; class Chondrichthyes; order Heterodontiformes; family Heterodontidae; genus Heterodontus; species Heterodontus francisci. The sequence goes on from NC_090408.1 coordinate 4,117,351, forward strand.
CTGTGTGATGTGTGTTTTGGGGAGGAGGGTCTGTGTGTCCATTATTATACATAACTGTGTGATGTGTGATTTGGGGAGGAGGGTCTGTGTGTCCATTATTATACATAACTGTGTGATGTGTGTTTTGGGGAGGAGGGTCTGTGTGTCCATTATTATACATAACTGTGTGATGTGTGAGTTGGGGAGGAGGGTCTGTGTGTCCATTATTATACATAACTGTGTGATGTGTGTTTTGGGGAGGAGGGTCTGTGTGTCCATTATTATACATAACTGTGTGATGTGTGTTTTGGGGAGGAGGGTCTGTGTGTCCATTATTATACATAACTGTGTGATGTGTGTTTTGGGGAGGAGGGTCTGTGTGTCCATTATTATACATAACTGTGTGATGTGTGATTTGGGGAGGAGGGTCTGTGTGTCCATTATTATACATAACTGTGTGATGTGTGAGTTGTGGAGGAGGGTCTGTGTGTCCATTATTATACATAACTGTGTGATGTGTGAGTTGGGGAGGAGGGTCTGTGTGTCCATTATTATACATAACTGTGTGATGTGTGAGTTGGGGAGGAGGGTCTGTGTGTCCATTATTATACATAACTGTGTGATGTGTGAGTTGGGGAGGAGGGTCTGTGTGTCCATTATTATACATAACTGTGTGATGTGTGATTTGGGGAAGAGGGTCTGTGTGTCCATTATTATACATAACTGTGTGATGTGTGTTTTGGGGAGGAGGGTCTGTGTGTCCATTATTATACATAACTGTGTGATGTGTGAGTTGGGGAGGAGGGTCTGTGTGTCCATTATTATACATAACTGTGTGATGTGTGTTTTGGGGAGGAGGGTCTGTGTGTCCATTATTATACATAACTGTGTGATGTGTGAGTTGGGGAGGAGGGTCTGTGTGTCCATTATTATACATAACTGTGTGATGTGTGAGTTGGGGAGGAGGGTCTGTGTGTCCATTATTATACATTACTGTGTGATGTGTGAGTTGGGGAGGAGGGTCTGTGTGTCCATTATTATACATAACTGTGTGATGTGTGAGTTGGGGAGGAGGGTCTGTGTGTCCATTATTATACATAACTGTGTGATGTGTGTTTTGGGGAGGAGGGTCTGTGTGTCCATTATTATACATAACTGTGTGATGTGTGATTTGGGGAGGAGGGTCTGTGTGTCCATTATTATACATAACTGTGTGATGTGTGTTTTGGGGTGGAGGGTCTGTGTGTCCATTATTATACATAACTGTGTGATGTGTGTTTTGGGGAGGAGGGTCTGTGTGTCCATTATTATACATAACTGTGTGATGTGTGATTTGGGGAGGAGGGTCTGTGTGTCCATTATTATACATAACTGTGTGATGTGTGAGTTGTGGAGGAGGGTCTGTGTGTCCATTATTATACATAACTGTGTGATGTGTGAGTTGGGGAGGAGGGTCTGTGTGTCCATTATTATACATAACTGTGTGATGTGTGAGTTGGGGAGGAGGGTCTGTGTGTCCATTATTATACATAACTGTGTGATGTGTGAGTTGGGGAGGAGGGTCTGTGTGTCTATTATTATACATAACTGTGTGATGTGTGATTTGGGGAGGAGGGTCTGTGTGTCCATTATTATACATAACTGTGTGATGTGTGTTTTGGGGTAGAGGGTCTGTGTGTCCATTATTATACATAACAGTGTGATGTGTGTTTTGGGGAGGAGGGTCTGTGTGTCCATTATTATTCATAACTATGTGATGTATGAGTTGGGGAGGAGGGTCTGTGTGTCCATTATTATACATAACTGTGTGATGTGTGAGTTGGGGAGGAGGGTCTGTGTGTCCATTATTATACATAACTGTGTGATGTGTGAGTTGGGGAGGAGGGTCTGTGTGTCCATTATTATACATAACTATGTGATGTATGAGTTGGGGAGGAGGGTCTGTGTGTCCATTATTATACGTAACTGTGTGATGTGTGTTTAGGGGAGGAGGGTCTGTGTGTCCATTATTATACATAACTGTGTGATGTGTGAGTTGGGGAGGAGGGTCTGTGTGTCCATTATTATACGTAACTGTGTGAAGTGTGAGTTGGGGAGGAGGGTCTGTGTGTCCATTATTATACATAACTGTGTGATGTGTGAGTTGGGGAGGAGGGTCTGTGTGTACATTATTATACGTAACTTATTGATGTGTGTTTTGGGGAGGAGGGTCTGTGTGTCCATTATTATACATAACTGTGTGATGAGTGAGTTGGGGAGGAGGGTCTGTGTGTCCATTATTATACATAACTGTGTGATGTGTGTTTTGGGGAGGAGGGTCTGTGTGTCCATTATTATATATAACTGTGTAATGTGTGTTTTGGGGAGGAGGGTCTGTGTGTCCATTATTATACATAACTGTGTGATGTGTGTTTTGGGGAGGAGGGTCTGTGTGTCCATTATTATTCATAACTGTGTGATGTGTGAATTGGGGAGGAGGTTCTGTGTGTCCATTATTATATATAACTGTGTAATGTGTGTTTTGGCGAGGAGGGTCTGTGTGTCCATTATTATATATAACTGTGTAATGTGTGTTTTGGGGAGGAGGGTCTGTGTGTCCATTATTATTCATAACTATGTGATGTGTGAGTTGGGGAGGAGGGTCTGTGTGTCCATTATTATACATAACTGTGTAACGTGTGTTTTGGGGAGGAGGGTCTGTGTGTCCATTATTATATATAACTGTGTGATGTGTGTTTTGGGGAGGAGGGTCTGTGTGTCCATTATTATATATAACTGTGTAATGTGTGTTTTGGGGAGGAGGGTCTGTGTGTCCATTATTATACATAACTGTGTGATGTGTGTTTTGGGGAGGAGGGTCTGTGTGTCCATTATTATATATAACTGTGTGATGTGTGTTTTGGGGAGGAGGGTCTGTGTGTCCATTATTATATATAACTGTGTAATGTGTGTTTTGGGGAGGAGGGTCTGTGTGTCCATTATTATTCATAACTGTGTGATGTGTGAATTGGGGAGGAGGGTCTGTGTGTCCATTATTATATATAACTGTGTAATGTGTGTTTTGGGGAGGAGGGTCTGTGTGTCCATTATTATACATAACTGTGTAACGTGTGTTTTGGGGAGGAGGGTCTGTGTGTCCATTATTATTCATAACTGTGTGATGTGTGTTTTGGGGAGGAGGGTCTGTGTGTCCATTATTATACATAACTGTGTGATGTGTGAGTTGGGGAGGAGGGTCTGTGTGTCCATTATTATACATAACTGTGTGATGTGTGTTTTGGGGAGGAGGGTCTGTGTGTCCATTATTATACATAACTGTGTGATGTGTGAGTTGGGGAGGAGGGTCTGTGTGTCCATTATTATACATAACTGTGTGATGTGTGAGTTGGGGAGGAGGGTCTGTGTGTCCATTATTATACATTACTGTGTGATGTGTGAGTTGGGGAGGAGGGTCTGTGTGTCCATTATTATACATAACTGTGTGATGTGTGAGTTGGGGAGGAGGGTCTGTGTGTCCATTATTATACATAACTGTGTGATGTGTGTTTTGGGGAGGAGGGTCTGTGTGTCCATTATTATACATAACTGTGTGATGTGTGATTTGGGGAGGAGGGTCTGTGTGTCCATTATTATACATAACTGTGTGATGTGTGTTTTGGGGAGGAGGGTCTGTGTGTCCATTATTATACATAACTGTGTGATGTGTGTTTTGGGGAGGAGGGTCTGTGTGTCCATTATTATACATAACTGTGTGATGTGTGATTTGGGGAGGAGGGTCTGTGTGTCCATTATTATACATAACTGTGTGATGTGTGAGTTGTGGAGGAGGGTCTGTGTGTCCATTATTATACATAACTGTGTGATGTGTGAGTTGGGGAGGAGGGTCTGTGTGTCCATTATTATACATAACTGTGTGATGTGTGAGTTGGGGAGGAGGGTCTGTGTGTCCATTATTATACATAACTGTGTGATGTGTGAGTTGGGGAGGAGGGTCTGTGTGTCTATTATTATACATAACTGTGTGATGTGTGATTTGGGGAGGAGGGTCTGTGTGTCCATTATTATACATAACTGTGTGATGTGTGTTTTGGGGTAGAGGGTCTGTGTGTCCATTATTATACATAACAGTGTGATGTGTGTTTTGGGGAGGAGGGTCTGTGTGTCCATTATTATTCATAACTATGTGATGTATGAGTTGGGGAGGAGGGTCTGTGTGTCCATTATTATACATAACTGTGTGATGTGTGAGTTGGGGAGGAGGGTCTGTGTGTCCATTATTATACATAACTGTGTGATGTGTGAGTTGGGGAGGAGGGTCTGTGTGTCCATTATTATACATAACTATGTGATGTATGAGTTGGGGAGGAGGGTCTGTGTGTCCATTATTATACGTAACTGTGTGATGTGTGTTTAGGGGAGGAGGGTCTGTGTGTCCATTATTATACATAACTGTGTGATGTGTGAGTTGGGGAGGAGGGTCTGTGTGTCCATTATTATACGTAACTGTGTGAAGTGTGAGTTGGGGAGGAGGGTCTGTGTGTCCATTATTATACATAACTGTGTGATGTGTGAGTTGGGGAGGAGGGTCTGTGTGTACATTATTATACGTAACTTATTGATGTGTGTTTTGGGGAGGAGGGTCTGTGTGTCCATTATTATACATAACTGTGTGATGAGTGAGTTGGGGAGGAGGGTCTGTGTGTCCATTATTATACATAACTGTGTGATGTGTGTTTTGGGGAGGAGGGTCTGTGTGTCCATTATTATATATAACTGTGTAATGTGTGTTTTGGGGAGGAGGGTCTGTGTGTCCATTATTATACATAACTGTGTGATGTGTGTTTTGGGGAGGAGGGTCTGTGTGTCCATTATTATTCATAACTGTGTGATGTGTGAATTGGGGAGGAGGTTCTGTGTGTCCATTATTATATATAACTGTGTAATGTGTGTTTTGGCGAGGAGGGTCTGTGTGTCCATTATTATATATAACTGTGTAATGTGTGTTTTGGGGAGGAGGGTCTGTGTGTCCATTATTATTCATAACTATGTGATGTGTGAGTTGGGGAGGAGGGTCTGTGTGTCCATTATTATACATAACTGTGTAACGTGTGTTTTGGGGAGGAGGGTCTGTGTGTCCATTATTATATATAACTGTGTGATGTGTGTTTTGGGGAGGAGGGTCTGTGTGTCCATTATTATATATAACTGTGTAATGTGTGTTTTGGGGAGGAGGGTCTGTGTGTCCATTATTATACATAACTGTGTGATGTGTGTTTTGGGGAGGAGGGTCTGTGTGTCCATTATTATATATAACTGTGTGATGTGTGTTTTGGGGAGGAGGGTCTGTGTGTCCATTATTATATATAACTGTGTAATGTGTGTTTTGGGGAGGAGGGTCTGTGTGTCCATTATTATTCATAACTGTGTGATGTGTGAATTGGGGAGGAGGGTCTGTGTGTCCATTATTATATATAACTGTGTAATGTGTGTTTTGGGGAGGAGGGTCTGTGTGTCCATTATTATACATAACTGTGTAACGTGTGTTTTGGGGAGGAGGGTCTGTGTGTCCATTATTATTCATAACTGTGTGATGTGTGTTTTGGGGAGGAGGGTCTGTGTGTCCATTATTATACATAACTGTGTGATGTGTGTTTTGGGGAGGAGGGTCTGTGTGTCCATTATTATTCATAACTGTGTGATGTGTGTTTTGGGGAGGAGGGTCTGTGTGTCCATTATTATACATAACTGTGTGATGTGTGAATTGGGGAGGAGGGTCTGTGTGTCCATTATTATACATAACTGTGTGATGTGTGAATTGGGGAGGAGGGTCTGTGTGTCCATTATTATATATAACTGTGTAACGTGTGTTTTGGGGAGGAGGGTCTGTGTGTCCATTATTATACATAACTGTGTGATGTGTGTTTTGGGGAGGAGGGTCTGTGTGTCCATTATTATTCATAACTGTGTGATGTGTGTTTTGGGGAGGTGGGTCTGTGTGTCCATTATTATACACAACTGTGTGATGTGTGAGTTGGGGAGGAGGGTCTGTGTGTCCATTATTATATATAACTGTGTGATGTGTGTTTTGGGGAGGAGGGTCTGTGTGTCCATTATTATACATAACTGTGTGATGTGTGTTTTGGGGAGGAGGGTCTGTGTGTCCATTATTATTCATAACTGTGTGATGTGTGTTTTGGGGAGGAGGGTCTGTGTGTCCATTATTATACATAACTGTGTGATGTGTGTTTTGGGGAGGAGGGTCTGTGTGTCCATTATTATTCATAACTGTGTGATGTGTGTTTTGGGGAGGAGGGTCTGTGTGTCCATTATTATACATAACTGTGTGATGTGTGTTTTGGGGAGGAGGGTCTGTGTGTCCATTATTATACATAACTGTGTGATGTGTGTTTTGGGGAGGAGGGTCTGTGTGTCCATTATTATACATAACTGTGTGATGTGTGTTTTGGGGAGGAGGGTCTGTGTGTCCATTATTATACATAACTGTGTGATGTGTGTTTTGGGGAGGAGGGTCTGTGTGTCCATTATTATACATAAATGTGTAATGTGTGTTTTGGGGAGTAGGGTCTGTGTGTCCATTATTATTCATAACTGTGTGAAGTGTGTTTTGGGGAGGAGGGTCTGTGTGTCCATTATTATACATAACTGTGTGATGTGTGTTTTGGGGAGGAGGGTCTGTGTGTCCATTATTATACATAAATGTGTGATGTGTGAGTTGGGGAGGAGGGTCTGTGTGTCCATTATTATACATAACTGTGTGATGTGTGAATTGGGGAGGAGGGTCTGTGTGTCCATTATTATTCATAACTGTGTGATGTGTGAATTGGGGAGGAGGGTCTGTGTGTCCATTATTATTCATAACTGTGTGATGTGTGAATTGGGGAGGAGGGTCTGTGTGTCCATTATTATTCATAACTGTGTGATGTGTGAATTGGGGAGGAGGGTCTGTGTGTCCATTATTATTCATAACTGTGTGATGTGTGAATTGGGGAGGAGGGTCTGTGTGTCCATTATTATACATAACTGTGTGATGTATGAGTTGGGGAGGAGGGTCTGTGTGTCCATTATTATATATAACTGTGTGATGTGTGAGTTGGGGAGGAGGGTCTGTGTGTCCATTATTATACATAACTGTGTGATGTGTGAGTTGGGGATGAGGGTCTGTGTGTCCATTATTATACATAACTGTGTGATGTGTGAGTTGGGAGGAGGGTCTGTGTGTCCATTATTATACATAACTGTGTGATGTGTGTTTTGGGGAGGAGGGTCTGTGTGTCCATTATTATACATAACTGTGTAATGTGTGTTTGGGGAGGAGGGTCTGTGTGTCCATTATTATACATAACTGTGTGATGTGTGTTTTGGGGAGGAGGGTCTGTGTGTCCATTATTATACATAACTGTGTGATGTGTGTTTTGGGGAGGAGGGTCTGTGTGTCCATTATTATACATAACTGTGTGATGTGTGTTTTGGGGAGGAGGGTCTGTGTGTCCATTATTATACCTAACTGTGTGATGTGTGAGTTGGGGAGGAAGGTCTGTGTGTCCATTATTATACATAACTGTGTGATGTGTGTTTTGGGGAGGAGGGTCTGTGTGTCCATTATTATACATAACTGTGTGATGTGTGAGTTGGGGAGGAGGGTCTGTGTGTCCATTATTATACATAACTGTGTGATGTGTGAGTTGGGGAGGAGGGTCTGTGTGTCCATTATTATACATAACTGTGTGATGTGTGTTTTGGGGAGGAGGGTCTGTGTGTCCATTATTATACATAACTGTGTGATGTGTGAGTTGGGGAGGAGGGTCTGTGTGTCCATTATTATACATAACTGTGTGATGTGTGTTTTGGGGAGGAGGGTCTGTGTGTCCATTATTATACATAACTGTGTGATGTGTGAGTTGGGGAGGAGGGTCTGTGTGTCCATTATTATATATAACTGTGTGATGTGTGAGTTGGGGAGGAGGGTCTGTGTGTCCATTATTATACATAACTGTGTGATGTGTGAGTTGGGGAGGAGGGTCTGTGTGTCCATTATTATACATAACTGTGTGATGTGTGAGTTGGGGAGGAGGGTCTGTGTGTCCATTATTATATATAACTGTGTGATGTGTGAGTTGGGGAGGAGTGTCTGTGTGTCCATTATTATACATAACTGTGTGATGTGTGAGTTGGGGAGGAGGGTCTGTGTGTCCATTATTATACATAACTGTGTGATGTGTGTTTTGGGGAGGAGGGTCTGTGTGTCCATTATTATACATAACTGTGTGATGTGTGAGTTGGGGAGGAGGGTCTGTGTGTCCATTATTATACATAACTGTGTGATGTGTGTTTTGGGGAGGTGGGTCTGTGTGTCCATTATTATACATAACTGTGTGATGTGTGAGTTGGGGAGGAGGGTCTGTGTGTCCATTATTATATATAACTGTGTGATGTGTCAGTTGGGGAGGAGGGTCTGTGTGTCCATTATTATACATAACTGTGTGATGTGTGAGTTGGGGAGGAGGGTCTGTGTGTCCATTATTATACATAACTGTGTGATGTGTGAGTTGGGGAGGAGGGTCTGTGTTTCCATTGTTATATATAACTGTGTGATGTGTGAGTTGGGGAGGAGGGTCTGTGTGTCCATTATTATACATAACTGTGTGATGTGTGAGTTGGGGAGGAGGGTCTGTGTGTCCATTATTATACATAACTGTGTGATGTGTGTTTTGGGGAGGAGGGTCTGTGTGTCCATTATTATACATAACTGGGTGATGTGTGTTTTGGGGAGGAGGGTCTGTGTGTCCATTATTATACATAACTGTGTGATGTGTGTTTTGGGGAGGAGGGTCTGTGTGTCCATTATTATACATAACTGTGTGATGTGTGTTTTCAGGAGGAGGGTCTGTGTGTCCATTATTATACATAACTGTGTGATGTGTGTTTTGGGGAGGAGGGTCTGTGTGTCCATTATTATACATAACTGTGTGATGTGTGATTTGGGGAGGAGGGTCTGTGTGTCCATTATTATACATAACTGTGTGATGTGTGTTTTGGGGAGGAGGGTCTGTGTGTCCATTATTATACATAACTGTGTGATGTGTGTTTTGGGGAGGAGGGTCTGTGTGTCCATTATTATACATAACTGTGTGATGTGTGTTTTGGGGAGGAGGGTCTGTGTGTCCATTATTATAAATAACTGTGTGATGTGTGAGTTGGGGAGGAGGGTCTGTGTGTCCATTATTAGACATAACTGTGTGATGTGTGTTTTGGGGAGGAGGGTCTGTGTGTCCATTATTATACATAACTGTGTGATGTGTGAGATGGGGAGGAGGGTCTGTGTGTCCATTATTATACATAACTGTGTGAAGTGTGAGTTGGGGAGGAGGGTCTGTGAGTCCATTATTATACATAACTGTGTGATGTGTGAGTTGGGGAGGAGGGTCTGTTTGTCCATTATTATACATAACTGTGTGATGTGTGAGTTGGGGAGGAGGGTCTGTGTGTCCATTATTAGACATAACTGTGTGATGTGTGTTTTGGGGAGGAGGGTCTGTGTGTCCATTATTATACATAACTGTGTGATGTGTGAGTTGGGGAGGAGGGTCTGTGTGTCCATTATTATACATAACTGTGTGAAGTGTGAGTTGGGGAGGAGGGTCTGTGAGTCCATTATTATACATAACTGTGTGATGTGTGAGTTGGGGAGGAGGGTCTGTTTGTCCATTATTATACATAACTGTGTGATGTGTGAGTTGTTGAGGAGGGTCTGTCTGTCCATTATTATACATAACTGTGTGATGTGTGAGTTGGGGAGGAGGGTCTGTGTGTCCATTATTATACATAACTGTGTGATGTGTGTTTTGGGGCGGAGGGTCTGTGTGTCCATTATTATACATAACTGTGTGATGTGTGTTTTGGGGAGGAGGGTCTGTGTGTCCATTATTATACATAACTGTGTGATGTGTGAGTTGGGGAGGAGGGTCTGTGTGTCCATTATTATATATAACTGTGTGATGTGTGAGTTGGGGAGGAGGGTCTGTGTGTCCATTATTATACATAACTGTGTGATGTGTGAGTTGGGGAGGAGGGTCTGTGTGTCCATTATTATACATAACTGTGTGATGTGTGTTTTGGGGAGGAGGGTCTGTGTGTCCATTATTATACATAACTGTGTGATGTGTGAGTTGGGGAGGAGGGTCTGTGTGTCCATTATTATACATAACTGTGTGATGTGTGTTTTGGGGAGGTGGGTCTGTGTGTCCATTATTATACATAACTGTGTGATGTGTGAGTTGGGGAGGAGGGTCTGTGTGTCCATTATTATATATAACTGTGTGATGTGTCAGTTGGGGAGGAGGGTCTGTGTGTCCATTATTATACATAACTGTGTGATGTGTGTTTTGGGGAGGAGGGTCTGTGTGTCCATTATTATACATAACTGTGTGATGTGTGAGTTGGGGAGGAGGGTCTGTGTGTCCATTATTATACATAACTGTGTGAAGTGTGAGTTGGGGAGGAGGGTCTGTGAGTCCATTATTATACATAACTGTGTGATGTGTGAGTTGGGGAGGAGGGTCTGTTTGTCCATTATTATACATAACTGTGTGATGTGTGAGTTGGGGAGGAGGGTCTGTGTGTCCATTATTAGACATAACTGTGTGATGTGTGTTTTGGGGAGGAGGGTCTGTGTGTCCATTATTATACATAACTGTGTGATGTGTGAGTTGGGGAGGAGGGTCTGTGTGTCCATTATTATACATAACTGTGTGATGTGTGAGTTGGGGAGGAGGGTCTGTGAGTCCATTATTATACATAACTGTGTGATGTGTGAGTTGGGGTGGAGGGTCTGTTTGTCCATTATTATACATAACTGTGTGATGTGTGAGTTGGGGAGGAGGGTCTGTCTGTCCATTATTATACATAACTGTGTGATGTGTGAGTTGGGGAGGAGGGTCTGTGTGTCCATTATTATACATAACTGTGTGATGTGTGTTTTGGGGAGGAGGGTCTGTGTGTCCATTATTATACATAACTGTGTGATGTGTGTTTTGGGGAGGAGGGTCTGTGTGTCCATTATTATACATAACTGTGTGATGTGTGAGTTGGGGAGGAGGTTCTGTGTGTCCATTATTATATATAACTGTGTGATGTGTGAGTTGGGGAGGAGGGTCTGTGTGTCCATTATTATACATAACTGTGTGATGTGTGAGTTGGGAAGGAGGGTCTGTGTGTCCATTATTATACATAACTGTGTGATGTGTGTTTTGGGGAGGAGGGTCTGTGTGTCCATTATTATACATAACTGTGTGATGTGTGAGTTGGGGAGGAGGGTCTGTGTGTCCATTATTATACATAACTGTGTGATGTGTGTTTTGGGGAGGTGGGTCTGTGTGTCCATTATTATACATAACTGTGTGATGTGTGAGTTGGGGAGGAGGCTCTGTGTGTCCATTATTATATATAACTGTGTGATGTGTCAGTTGGGGAGGAGGGTCTGTGTGTCCATTATTATACATAACTGTGTGATGTGTGAGTTGGGGAGGAGGGTCTGTGTGTCCATTATTATACATAACTGTGTGATGTGTGAGTTGGGGAGGAGGGTCTGTGTGTCCATTGTTATATATAACTGTGTGATGTGTGAGTTGGGGAGGAGGGTCTGTGTGTCCATTATTATACATAACTGTGTGATGTGTGAGTTGGGGAGGAGGGTCTGTGTGTCCATTATTATACATAACTGTGTGATGTGTGTTTTGGGGAGGAGGGTCTGTGTGTCCATTATTATACATAACTGGGTGATGTGTGTTTTGGGGAGGAGGGTCTGTGTGTCCATTATTATACATAACTGTGTGATGTGTGTTTTGGGGAGGAGGGTCTGTGTGTCCATTATTATACATAACTGTGTGATGTGTGTTTTCAGGAGGAGGGTCTGTGTGTCCATTATTATACATAACTGTGTGATGTGTATTTTGGGGAGGAGGGTCTGTGTGTCCATTATTATACATAACTGTGTGATGTGTGATTTGGGGAGGAGGGTCTGTGTGTCCATTATTATACATAACTGTGTGATGTGTGTTTTGGGGAGGAGGGTCTGTGTGTCCATTATTATACATAACTGTGTGATGTGTGTTTTGGGGAGGAGGGTCTGTGTGTCCATTATTATACATAACTGTGTGATGTGTGTTTTGGGGAGGAGGGTCTGTGTGTCCATTATTATAAATAACTGTGTGATGTGTGAGTTGGGGAGGTGGGTCTGTGTGTCCATTATTAGACATAACTGTGTGATGTGTGTTTTGGGGAGGAGGGTCTGTGTGTCCATTATTATACATAACTGTGTGATGTGTGAGTTGGGGAGGAGGGTCTGTGTGTCCATTATTATACATAACTGTGTGAAGTGTGAGTTGGGGAGGAGGGTCTGTGAGTCCATTATTATACATAACTGTGTGATGTGTGAGTTGGGGAGGAGGGTCTGTTTGTCCATTATTATACATAACTGTGTGATGTGTGAGTTGGGGAGGAGGGTCTGTGTGTCCATTATTCGACATAACTGTGTGATGTGTGTTTTGGGGAGGAGGGTCTGTGTGTCCATTATTATACATATCTGTGTGATGTGTGAGTTGGGGAGGAGGGTCTGTGTGTCCATTATTATACATAACTGTGTGAAGTGTGAGTTGGGGAGGAGGGTCTGTGAGTCCATTATTATACATAACTGTGTGATGTGTGAGTTGGGGAGGAGGGTCTGTTTGTCCATTATTATACATAACTGTGTGATGTGTGAGTTGGGGAGGAGGGTCTGTCTGTCCATTATTATACATAACTGTGTGATGTGTGAGTTGGGGAGGAGGGTCTGTGTGTCCATTATTATACATAACTGTGTGATGTGTGTTTTGGGGAGGAGGGTCTGTGTGTCCATTATTATACATAACTGTGTGATGTGTGTTTTGGGGAGGAGGGTCTGTGTGTCCATTATTATTCATAACTGTGTGATGTGTGAGTTGGGGAGGAGGGTCTGTGTGTCCATTATTATACATAACTGTGTGATGTGTGAGTTGGGGAGGAGGGTCTGTGTGTCCATTATTATACATCACTGTGTGATGTGTGTTTTGGGGAGGAGGGTCTTTGTGTCCATTATTATACATAACTGTGTGATGTGTGAGTTGGGGAGGAGGGTCTGTGTGTCCATTATTATACATAACTGTGTGATGAGTGTTTTGGGGAGGAGGGTCTGTGTGTCCATTATTATACATAACTGTGTGATGTGTGAGTTGGGGAGGAGGATCTGTGTGTCCATTATTATACATAACTGTGTGATGAGTGTTTTGGGGAGGAGGGTCTGTGTGTCCATTATTATACATAACTGTGTGATGTGTGAGTTGGGGAGGAGGATCTGTGTGTCCATTATTATACATAACTGTGTGATGAGTGAGTTGGGGAGGAGGGTCTGTGTGTCCATTATTATACATAACTGTGTGATGTGTGAGTTGGGGAGGAGGGTCTGTGTGTCCATTATTATACATAACTGTGTGATGTGTGTTTTGGGGAGGAGGGTCTGTGTGTCCATTATTATACATAACTGTGTGATGTGTGTTTTGGGGAGGAGGGTCTGTGTGTCCATTATTATACATAACTGTGTGAAGTGTGAGTTGGGGAGGAGGGTCTGTGTGTCCATTATTATACATAACTGTGTGATGTGTGTTTTGGGGAGGAGGGTCTGTGTGTCCATTATTATACATAACTGTGTGATGTGTGAGTTGGGGAGGAGGGTCTGTGTGTCCATTATTATACATAACTGTGTGATCTGTGTTTTGGGGAGGAGGGTCTGTGTGTCCATTATTATACATAACTGTGTGATGTGTGAGTTGGGGAGGAGGGTCTGTGTGTCCATTATTATACATAACTGTGTGATGTGTGTTTTGGGGAGGAGGGTCAGTGTGTCCATTATTATACATAACTGTGTGATGTGTGAGTTGGGGAGGAGGGTCTGTGTGTCCATTATTATACATAACTGTGTGATGTGTGAGTTGGGGAGGAGGGTCTGTGTGTCCATTATTATACATAACAGTTTGATGTGTGTTTTGGGGAGGAGGGTCTGTGTGTCCATTATTATACATAACTGTGTGATGTGTGTTTTGGGGAGGAGGGTCTGTGTGTCCATTATTATACATAACTGTGTGATGTGTGTTTTGGGGAGGAGGGTCTGTGTGTCCATTATTATACATAACTGTGTGATGTGTGTTTTGGGTAGGAGGGTCTGTGTGTCCATTATTATACATAACTGTGTGATGTGTGTTTTGGGGAGGAGGGTCTGTGTGTCCATTATTATACATAACTGTGTGATGTGTGAGTTGGGGAGGAGGGTCTGTGTGTCCATTATTATACATAACTGTGTGATCTGTGTTTTGGGGAGGAGGGTCTGTGTGTCCATTCTTATACATAACTGTGTGATGTGTGAGTTGGGGAGGAGGGTCTGTGTGTCCATTATTATACATAACTGTGTGATGTGTGTTTTGGGGAGGAGGGTCTGTGTGTCCATTATTATACATAACTGTGTGATGTGTGTTTTGGGGAGGAGGGTCTGTGTGTCCATTATTATACATAACTGTGTGATGTGTGAGTTGGGGAGGAGGGTCTGTGTGTCCATTATTATACATAACTGTGTGATGAGTGAGTTGGGGAGGAGGGTCTGTGTGTCCATTATTATACATAACTGTGTGATGTGTGTTTTGGGGAGGAGGGTCTGTGTGTCCATTATTATACATAACTGTGTGATGAGTGAGTTGGGGAGGAGGGTCTGTGTGTCCATTATTATACATAACTGTGTCATGTGTGAGTTGGGGAGGAGGGTCTGTGTGTCCATTATTATACATAACTGTGTGATGTGTGAGTTGGGGGGGAGGGTCTGTGTGTCCATTATTATACATAACTGTGTGATGTGTGTTTTGGGGAGGAGGGTCTGTGTGTCCATTATTATATATAACTGTGTGATGTGTGTTTTGGGGAGGAGGGTCTGTGTGTCCATTATTATACATAACTATGATGTGTGTTTTGGGGAGGAGGGTCTGTGTGTCCATTATTATATATAACTGTGTGATGAGTGAGTTGGGGAGGAGGGTCTGTGTGTCCATTATTATACATAACTGTGTGATGTGTGTTTTGGGGATGAGGGTCTGTGTGTCCATTATTATACATAACTGTGTGATGTGTGAGTTGGGGAGGAGGGTCTGTGTGTCCATTATTATACATAACTGTGTGATGTGTGTTTTGGGGAGGAGGGTCTGTGTGTCCATTATTATACATAACTGTGTGAAGTGTGTTTTGGGGAGGAGGGTCTGTGTGTCCATTATTATATATAACTGTGTGATGAGTGAGTTGGGGAGGAGGGTCTGTGTGTCCATTATTATACATAACTGTGTGATGAGTGTTTTGGGGAGGAGCGTCTGTGTGTCCATTATTATACATAACTGTGTGATGTGTGAGTTGGGGAGGAGGGTCTGTGTGTCCATTATTATACATAACTGTGTGATGTGTGAGTTGGGGAGGAGGGTCTGTGTGTCCATTATTATACATAACTGTGTGATGTGTGTTTTGGGGAGGAGCGTCTGTGTGTCCATTATTATACATAACTGTGTGATGTGTGTTTTGGGGAGGAGGGTCTGTGTGTCCATTATTATACGTAACTGTGTGATGTGTGTTTTGGGGAGGAGGGTCTGTGTGTCCATTATTATACATAACTGTGTGATGTGTGAGTTGGGGAGGAGGGTCTGTGTGTCCATTATTATACATAACTGTGTGATGTGTGTTTTGGGGAGGAGGGTCTGTGTGTAAATTATTATACATAACTGTGTGATGTGTGAGTTGGGGAGGAGGGTCTGTGTGTCCATTATTATACATAACTGTGTGATGTGTGTTTTGGGGAGGAGGGTCTGTGTGTCCATTATTATACATAACTGTGTGATGTGTGAGTTGGGGAGGAGGGTCTGTGTGACCATTATTATACATAACTGTGTGATGTGTGTTTTGGGGAGGAGGGTCTGTGTGTCCATTATTATACATAACTGTGTGATGTGTGAGTTTGGGAGGAGGGTCTGTGTGTCCATTATTATACATAACTGTGTGATGAGTGAGTTGGTGAGGAGGGTCTGTGTGTCCATTATTATACATAACTGTGTGATGTGTGTTTTGGGGAGGTGGGTCTGTGTGTCCATTATTATACATAACTGTGTGATGTGTGAGTTGGGGAGGAGGGTCTGTGTGTCCATTATTATATATAACTGTGTGATGTGTCAGTTGGGGAGGAGGGTCTGTGTGTCCATTATTATACATAACTGTGTGATGTGTGAGTTGGGGAGGAGGGTCTGTGTGTCCATTATTATACATAACTGTGTGATGTGTGAGTTGGGGAGGAGGGTCTGTGTGTCCATTGTTATATATAACTGTGTGATGTGTGAGTTGGGGAGGAGGGTCTGTGTGTCCATTATTATACATAACTGTGTGATGTGTGAGTTGGGGAGGAGGGTCTGTGTGTCCATTATTATACATAACTGTGTGATGTGTGTTTTGGGGAGGAGGGTCTGTGTGTCCATTATTATACATAACTGGGTGATGTGTGTTTTGGGGAGGAGGGTCTGTGTGTCCATTATTATACATAACTGTGTGATGTGTGTTTTGGGGAGGAGGGTCTGTGTGTCCATTATTATACATAACTGTGTGATGTGTGTTTTCAGGAGGAGGGTCTGTGTGTCCATTATTATACATAACTGTGTGATGTGTGTTTTGGGGAGGAGGGTCTGTGTGTCCATTATTATACATAACTGTGTGATGTGTGATTTGGGGAGGAGGGTCTGTGTGTCCATTATTATACATAACTGTGTGATGTGTGTTTTGGGGAGGAGGGTCTGTGTGTCCATTATTATACATAACTGTGTGATGTGTGTTTTGGGGAGGAGGGTCTGTGTGTCCATTATTATACATAACTGTGTGATGTGTGTTTTGGGGAGGAGGGTCTGTGTGTCCATTATTATAAATAACTGTGTGATGTGTGAGTTGGGGAGGAGGGTCTGTGTGTCCATTATTAGACATAACTGTGTGATGTGTGTTTTGGGGAGGAGGGTCTGTGTGTCCATTATTATACATAACTGTGTGATGTGTGAGTTGGGGAGGAGGGTCTGTGTGTCCATTATTATACATAACTGTGTGAAGTGTGAGTTGGGGAGGAGGGTCTGTGAGTCCATTATTATACATAACTGTGTGATGTGTGAGTTGGGGAGGAGGGTCTGTTTGTCCATTATTATACATAACTGTGTGATGTGTGAGTTGGGGAGGAGGGTCTGTGTGTCCATTATTAGACATAACTGTGTGATGTGTGTTTTGGGGAGGAGGGTTTGTGTGTCCATTATTATACATAACTGTGTGATGTGTGAGTTGGGGAGGAGGGTCTGTGTGTCCATTATTATACATAACTGTGTGAAGTGTGAGTTGGGGAGGAGGGTCTGTGAGTCCATTATTATACATAACTGTGTGATGTGTGAGTTGGGGAGGAGGGTCTGTTTGTCCATTATTATACATAACTGTGTGATGTGTGAGTTGTTGAGGAGGGTCTGTCTGTCCATTATTATACATAACTGTGTGATGTGTGAGTTGGGGAGGAGGGTCTGTGTGTCCATTATTATACATAACTGTGTGATGTGTGTTTTGGGGAGGAGGGTCTGTGTGTCCATTATTATACATAACTGTGTGATGTGTGTTTTGGGGAGGAGGGTCTGTGTGTCCATTATTATACATAACTGTGTGATGTGTGAGTTGGGGAGGAGGGTCTGTGTGTCCATTATTATATATAACTGTGTGATGTGTGAGTTGGGGAGGAGGGTCTGTGTGTCCATTATTATACATAACTGTGTGATGTGTGAGTTGGGGAGGAGGGTCTGTGTGTCCATTATTATACATAACTGTGTGATGTGTGTTTTGGGGAGGAGGGTCTGTGTGTCCATTATTATACATAACTGTGTGATGTGTGAGTTGGGGAGGAGGGTCTGTGTGTCCATTATTATACATAACTGTGTGATGTGTGTTTTGGGGAGGTGGGTCTGTGTGTCCATTATTATACATAACTGTGTGATGTGTGAGTTGGGGAGGAGGGTCTGTGTGTCCATTATTATATATAACTGTGTGATGTGTCAGTTGGGGAGGAGGGTCTGTGTGTCCATTATTATACATAACTGTGTGATGTGTGTTTTGGGGAGGAGGGTCTGTGTGTCCATTATTATACATAACTGTGTGATGTGTGAGTTGGGGAGGAGGGTCTGTGTGTCCATTATTATACATAACTGTGTGAAGTGTGTTTTGGGGAGGAGGGTCTGTGTGTCCATTATTATACATAACTGTGTGATGTGTGAGTTGGGGAGGAGGGTCTGTGTGTCCATTATTATACATCACTGTGTGATGTGTGTTTTGGGGAGGAGGGTCTGTGTGTCCATTATTATACATAACTGTGTGATGTGTGTTTTGGGGAGGAGGGTCTGTGTGTCCATTATTATACATAACTGTGTGATGTGTGTTTTGGGGAGGAGGGTCTGTGTGTCCATTATTATACATAACTGTGTGATGTGTGTTTTGGGGAGGAGGGTCTGTGTGTCCATTATTATACATAACTGTGTGATGTGTGAGTTGGGGAGGAGGGTCTGTGTGTCCATTATTATACATAACTGTGTGATGTGTGTTTTGGGGAGGAGGGTCTGTGTGTCCATTATTATACATAACTGTGTGATGAGTGAGTTGGGGAGGAGGGTCTGTGTGTCCATTATTATACATAACTGTGTAATGTGTGTTTTGGGGAGGAGGGTCTGTGTGTCCATTATTATACATAACTGTGTGATGTGTGAGTTGGGGAGGAGGGTCTGTGTGTCCATTATTATACATAACTGTGTGATGTGTGTTTTGGGGAGGAGGGTCTGTGTGTCCATTATTATACATAACAGTGTGATGTGTGAGTTGGGGAGGAGGGTCTGTGTGTCCATTATTATACATAACTGTGTGATGAGTGAGTTGGGGAGGAGGGTCTGTGTGTCCATTATTATACATAACTGTGTGATGTGTGTTTTGGGGAGGAGGGTCTGTGTGTCCATTATTATACATAACTGTGTGATGAGTGAGTTGGGGAGGAGGGTCTGTGTGTCCATTATTATACATAACTGTGTCATGTGTGAGTTGGGGAGGAGGGTCTGTGTGTCCATTATTATACATAACTGTGTGATGTGTGAGTTGGGGGGGAGGGTCTGTGTGTCCATTATTATACATAACTGTGTGATGTGTGTTTTGGGGAGGAGGGTCTGTGTGTCCATTATTATATATAACTGTGTGATGTGTGTTTTGGGGAGGAGGGTCTGTGTGTCCATTATTATACATAACTGTGATGTGTGTTTTGGGGAGGAGGGTCTTTGTGTCCATTATTATATATAACTGTGTGATGAGTGAGTTGGGGAGGAGGGTCTGTGTGTCCATTATTATACATAACTGTGTGATGTGTGTTTTGGGGATGAGGGTCTGTGTGTCCATTATTATACATAACTGTGTGATGTGTGAGTTGGGGAGGATGGTCTGTGTGTCCATTATTATACATAACTGTGTGATGTGTGTTTTGGGGAGGAGGGTCTGTGTGTCCATTATTATACATAACTGTGTGAAGTGTGTTTTGGGGAGGAGGGTCTGTGTGTCCATTATTATATATAACTGTGTGATGAGTGAGTTGGGGAGGAGGGTCTGTGTGTCCATTATTATACATAACTGTGTGATGAGTGTTTTGGGGAGGAGCGTCTGTGTGTCCATTATTATACATAACTGTGTGATGTGTGAGTTGGGGAGGAGGGTCTGTGTGTCCATTATTATACATAACTGTGTGATGTGTGAGTTGGGGAGGAGGGTCTGTGTGTCCATTATTATACATAACTGTGTGATGTGTGTTTTGGGGAGGAGCGTCTGTGTGTCCATTATTATACATAACTGTGTGATGTGTGTTTTGGGGAGGAGGGTCTGTGTGTCCATTATTATACGTAACTGTGTGATGTGTGTTTTGGGGAGGAGGGTCTGTGTGTCCATTATTATACATAACTGTGTGATGTGTGAGTTGGGGAGGAGGGTCTGTGTGTCCATTATTATACATAACTGTGTGATGTGTGTTTTGGGGAGGAGGGTCTGTGTGTCCATTATTATACATAACTGTGTGATGTGAGAGTTGGGGAGGAGGGTCTGTGTGTCCATTATTATACATAACTGTGTGATGTGTGTTTTGGGGAGGAGGGTCTGTGTGTCCATTATTATACATAACTGTGTGATGTGTGAGTTGGGGAGGAGGGTCTGTGTGACCATTATTATACATAACTGTGTGATGTGTGTTTTGGGGAGGAGGGTCTGTGTGTCCATTATTATACATAACTGTGTGATGTGTGAGTTTGGGAGGAGGGTCTGTGTGTCCATTATTATACATAACTGTGTGATGAGTGAGTTGGTGAGGAGGGTCTGTGTGTCCATTATTATACATAACTGTGTGATGTGTGTTTTGGGGAGGTGGGTCTGTGTGTCCATTATTATACATAACTGTGTGATGTGTGAGTTGGGGAGGAGGGTCTGTGTGTCCATTATTATATATAACTGTGTGATGTGTCAGTTGGGGAGGAGGGTCTGTGTGTCCATTATTATACATAACTGTGTGATGTGTGAGTTGGGGAGGAGGGTCTGTGTGTCCATTATTATACATAACTGTGTGATGTGTGAGTTGGGGAGGAGGGTCTGTGTGTCCATTGTTATATATAACTGTGTGATGTGTGAGTTGGGGAGGAGGGTCTGTGTGTCCATTATTATACATAACTGTGTGATGTGTGAGTTGGGGAGGAGGGTCTGTGTGTCCATTATTATACATAACTGTGTGATGTGTGTTTTGGGGAGGAGGGTCTGTGTGTCCATTATTATACATAACTGGGTGATGTGTGTTTTGGGGAGGAGGGTCTGTGTGTCCATTATTATACATAACTGTGTGATGTGTGTTTTGGGGAGGAGGGTCTGTGTGTCCATTATTATACATAACTGTGTGATGTGTGTTTTCAGGAGGAGGGTCTGTGTGTCCATTATTATACATAACTGTGTGATGTGTGTTTTGGGGAGGAGGGTCTGTGTGTCCATTATTATACATAACTGTGTGATGTGTGATTTGGGGAGGAGGGTCTGTGTGTCCATTATTATACATAACTGTGTGATGTGTGTTTTGGGGAGGAGGGTCTGTGTGTCCATTATTATACATAACTGTGTGATGTGTGTTTTGGGGAGGAGGGTCTGTGTGTCCATTATTATACATAACTGTGTGATGTGTGTTTTGGGGAGGAGGGTCTGTGTGTCCATTATTATAAATAACTGTGTGATGTGTGAGTTGGGGAGGAGTGTCTGTGTGTCCATTATTAGACATAACTGTGTGATGTGTGTTTTGGGGAGGAGGGTCTGTGTGTCCATTATTATACATAACTGTGTGATGTGTGAGTTGGGGAGGAGGGTCTGTGTGTCCATTATTATACATAACTGTGTGAAGTGTGAGTTGGGGAGGAGGGTCTGTGAGTCCATTATTATACATAACTGTGTGATGTGTGATTTGGGGAGGAGGGTCTGTTTGTCCATTATTATACATAACTGTGTGATGTGTGAGTTGGGGAGGAGGGTCTGTGTGTCCATTATTAGACATAACTGTGTGATGTGTGTTTTGGGGAGGAGGGTCTGTGTGTCCATTATTATACATAACTGTGTGATGTGTGAGTTGGGGAGGAGGGTCTGTGTGTCCATTATTATACATAACTGTGTGAAGTGTGAGTTGGGGAGGAGGGTCTGTGAGTCCATTATTATACATAACTGTGTGATGTGTGAGTTGGGGAGGAGGGTCTGTTTGTCCATTATTATACATAACTGTGTGATGTGTGAGTTGTTGAGGAGGGTCTGTCTGTCCATTATTATACATAACTGTGTGATGTGTGAGTTGGGGAGGAGGGTCTGTGTGTCCATTATTATACATAACTGTGTGATGTGTGTTTTGGGGAGGAGGGTCTGTGTGTCCATTATTATACATAACTGTGTGATGTGTGTTTTGGGGAGGAGGGTCTGTGTGTCCATTATTATACATAACTGTGTGATGTGTGAGTTGGGGAGGAGGGTCTGTGTGTCCATTATTATATATAACTGTGTGATGTGTGAGTTGGGGAGGAGGGTCTGTGTGTCCATTATTATACATAACTGTGTGATGTGTGAGTTGGGGAGGAGGGTCTGTGTGTCCATTATTATACATAACTGTGTGATGTGTGTTTTGGGGAGGAGGGTCTGTGTGTCCATTATTATACATAACTGTGTGATGTGTGAGTTGGGGAGGAGGGTCTGTGTGTCCATTATTATACATAACTGTGTGATGTGTGTTTTGGGGAGGTGGGTCTGTGTGTCCATTATTATACATAACTGTGTGATGTGTGAGTTGGGGAGGAGGGTCTGTGTGTCCATTATTATATATAACTGTGTGATGTGTCAGTTGGGGAGGAGGGTCTGTGTGTCCATTATTATACATAACTGTGTGATGTGTGTTTTGGGGAGGAGGGTCTGTGTGTCCATTATTATACATAACTGTGTGATGTGTGAGTTGGGGAGGAGGGTCAGTGTGTCCATTATTATACATAACTGTGTGAAGTGTGAGTTGGGGAGGAGGGTCTGTGAGTCCATTATTATACATAACAGTGTGATGTGTGAGTTGGGGAGGAGGGTCTGTTTGTCCATTATTATACATAACTGTGTGATGTGTGAGTTGGGGAGGAGGGTCTGTGTGTCCATTATTAGACATAACTGTGTGATGTGTGTTTTGGGGAGGAGGGTCTGTGTGTCCATTATTATACATAACTGTGTGATGTGTGAGTTGGGGAGGAGGGTCTGTGTGTCCATTATTATACATAACTGTGTGAAGTGTGAGTTGGGGAGGAGGGTCTGTGAGTCCATTATTATACATAACTGTGTGATGTGTGAGTTGGGGAGGAGGGTCTGTTTGTCCATTATTATACATAACTGTGTGATGTGTGAGTTGGGGAGGAGGGTCTGTCTGTCCATTATTATACATAACTGTGTGATGTGTGAGTTGGGGAGGAGGGTCTGTGTGTCCATTATTATACATAACTGTGTGATGTGTGTTTTGGGGAGGAGGGTCTGTGTGTCCATTATTATACATAACTGTGTGATGTGTGAGTTGGGGAGGAGGGTCTGTGTGACCATTATTATACATAACTGTGTGATGTGTGTTTTGGGGAGGAGGGTCTGTGTGTCCATTATTATACATAACTGTGTGATGTGTGAGTTTGGGAGGAGGGTCTGTGTGTCCATTATTATACATAACTGTGTGATGAGTGAGTTGGTGAGGAGGGTCTGTGTGTCCATTATTATACATAACTGTGTGATGTGTGTTTTGGGGAGGTGGGTCTGTGTGTCCATTATTATACATAACTGTGTGATGTGTGAGTTGGGGAGGAGGGTCTGTGTGTCCATTATTATATATAACTGTGTGATGTGTCAGTTGGGGAGGAGGGTCTGTGTGTCCATTATTATACATAACTGTGTGATGTGTGAGTTGGGGAGGAGGGTCTGTGTGTCCATTATTATACATAACTGTGTGATGTGTGAGTTGGGGAGGAGGGTCTGTGTGTCCATTGTTATATATAACTGTGTGATGTGTGAGTTGGGGAGGAGGGTCTGTGTGTCCATTATTATACATAACTGTGTGATGTGTGAGTTGGGGAGGAGGGTCTGTGTGTCCATTATTATACATAACTGTGTGATGTGTGTTTTGGGGAGGAGGGTCTGTGTGTCCATTATTATACATAACTGGGTGATGTGTGTTTTGGGGAGGAGGGTCTGTGTGTCCATTATTATACATAACTGTGTGATGTGTGTTTTGGGGAGGAGGGTCTGTGTGTCCATTATTATACATAACTGTGTGATGTGTGTTTTCAGGAGGAGGGTCTGTGTGTCCATTATTATACATAACTGTGTGATGTGTGTTTTGGGGAGGAGGGTCTGTGTGTCCATTATTATACATAACTGTGTGATGTGTGATTTGGGGAGGAGGGTCTGTGTGTCCATTATTATACATAACTGTGTGATGTGTGTTTTGGGGAGGAGGGTCTGTGTGTCCATTATTATACATAACTGTGTGATGTGTGTTTTGGGGAGGAGGGTCTGTGTGTCCATTATTATACATAACTGTGTGATGTGTGTTTTGGGGAGGAGGGTCTGTGTGTCCATTATTATAAATAACTGTGTGATGTGTGAGTTGGGGAGGAGTGTCTGTGTGTCCATTATTAGACATAACTGTGTGATGTGTGTTTTGGGGAGGAGGGTCTGTGTGTCCATTATTATACATAACTGTGTGATGTGTGAGTTGGGGAGGAGGGTCTGTGTGTCCATTATTATACATAACTGTGTGAAGTGTGAGTTGGGGAGGAGGGTCTGTGAGTCCATTATTATACATAACTGTGTGATGTGTGATTTGGGGAGGAGGGTCTGTTTGTCCATTATTATACATAACTGTGTGATGTGTGAGTTGGGGAGGAGGGTCTGTGTGTCCATTATTAGACATAACTGTGTGATGTGTGTTTTGGGGAGGAGGGTCTGTGTGTCCATTATTATACATAACTGTGTGATGTGTGAGTTGGGGAGGAGGGTCTGTGTGTCCATTATTATACATAACTGTGTGAAGTGTGAGTTGGGGAGGAGGGTCTGTGAGTCCATTATTATACATAACTGTGTGATGTGTGAGTTGGGGAGGAGGGTCTGTTTGTCCATTATTATACATAACTGTGTGATGTGTGAGTTGTTGAGGAGGGTCTGTCTGTCCATTATTATACATAACTGTGTGATGTGTGAGTTGGGGAGGAGGGTCTGTGTGTCCATTATTATACATAACTGTGTGATGTGTGTTTTGGGGAGGAGGGTCTGTGTGTCCATTATTATACATAACTGTGTGATGTGTGTTTTGGGGAGGAGGGTCTGTGTGTCCATTATTATACATAACTGTGTGATGTGTGAGTTGGGGAGGAGGGTCTGTGTGTCCATTATTATATATAACTGTGTGATGTGTGAGTTGGGGAGGAGGGTCTGTGTGTCCATTATTATACATAACTGTGTGATGTGTGAGTTGGGGAGGAGGGTCTGTGTGTCCATTATTATACATAACTGTGTGATGTGTGTTTTGGGGAGGAGGGTCTGTGTGTCCATTATTATACATAACTGTGTGATGTGTGAGTTGGGGAGGAGGGTCTGTGTGTCCATTATTATACATAACTGTGTGATGTGTGTTTTGGGGAGGTGGGTCTGTGTGTCCATTATTATACATAACTGTGTGATGTGTGAGTTGGGGAGGAGGGTCTGTGTGTCCATTATTATATATAACTGTGTGATGTGTCAGTTGGGGAGGAGGGTCTGTGTGTCCATTATTATACATAACTGTGTGATGTGTGTTTTGGGGAGGAGGGTCTGTGTGTCCATTATTATACATAACTGTGTGATGTGTGAGTTGGGGAGGAGGGTCAGTGTGTCCATTATTATACATAACTGTGTGAAGTGTGAGTTGGGGAGGAGGGTCTGTGAGTCCATTATTATACATAACAGTGTGATGTGTGAGTTGGGGAGGAGGGTCTGTTTGTCCATTATTATACATAACTGTGTGATGTGTGAGTTGGGGAGGAGGGTCTGTGTGTCCATTATTAGACATAACTGTGTGATGTGTGTTTTGGGGAGGAGGGTCTGTGTGTCCATTATTATACATAACTGTGTGATGTGTGAGTTGGGGAGGAGGGTCTGTGTGTCCATTATTATACATAACTGTGTGAAGTGTGAGTTGGGGAGGAGGGTCTGTGAGTCCATTATTATACATAACTGTGTGATGTGTGAGTTGGGGAGGAGGGTCTGTTTGTCCATTATTATACATAACTGTGTGATGTGTGAGTTGGGGAGGAGGGTCTGTCTGTCCATTATTATACATAACTGTGTGATGTGTGAGTTGGGGAGGAGGGTCTGTGTGTCCATTATTATACATAACTGTGTGATGTGTGTTTTGGGGAGGAGGGTCTGTGTGTCCATTATTATACATAACTGTGTGATGTGTGTTTTGGGGAGGAGGGTCTGTGTGTCCATTATTATACATAACTGTGTGATGTGTGAGTTGGGGAGGAGGGTCTGTGTGTCCATTATTATATATAACTGTGTGATGTGTGAGTTGGGGAGGAGGGTCTGTGTGTCCATTATTATACATAACTGTGTGATGTGTGAGTTGGGGAGGAGGGTCTGTGTGTCCATTATTATACATAACTGTGTGATGTGTGTTTTGGGGAGGAGGGTCTGTGTGTCCATTATTATACATAACTGTGTGATGTGTGAGTTGGGGAGGAGGGTCTGTGTGTCCATTATTATACATAACTGTGTGATGTGTGTTTTGGGGAGGTGGGTCTGTGTGTCCATTATTATACATAACTGTGTGATGTGTGAGTTGGGGAGGAGGGTCTGTGTGTCCATTATTATATATAACTGTGTGATGTGTCAGTTGGGGAGGAGGGTCTGTGTGTCCATTATTATACATAACTGTGTGATGTGTGAGTTGGGGAGGAGGGTCTGTGTGTCCATTATTATACATAACTGTGTGATGTGTGAGTTGGGGAGGAGGGTCTGTGTGTCCATTGTTATATATAACTGTGTGATGTGTGAGTTGGGGAGGAGGGTCTGTGTGTCCATTATTATACATAACTGTGTGATGTGTGAGGTGGGGAGGAGGGTCTGTGTGTCCATTATTATACATAACTGTGTGATGTGTGTTTTGGGGAGGAGGGTCTGTGTGTCCATTATTATACATAACTGTGTGATGTGTGTTTTGGGGAGGAGGGTCTGTGTGTCCATTATTATACATAACTGTGTGATGTGTGAGTTGGGGAGGAGGGTCTGTGTGTCCATTATTATACATAACTGTGTGATGTGTGTTTTGGGGAGGAGGGTCTGTGTGTCCATTATTATACATAACTGTGTGATGTGTGTTTTGGGGAGGAGGGTCTGTGTGTCCATTATTATACATAACTGTGTGATGTGTGTTTTGGGGAGGAGGGTCTGTGTGTCCATTATTATAACTAACTGTGTGATGTGTGAGTTGGGGAGGAGGGTCTGTGTGTCCATTATTAGACATAACTGTGTGATGTGTGTTTTGGGGAGGAGGGTCTGTGTGTCCATTATTATACATAACTGTGTGATGTGTGAGTTGGGGAGGAGGGTCTGTGTGTCCATTATTATACATAACTGTGTGAAGTGTGAGTTGGGGAGGAGGGTCTGTGAGTACATTATTATACATAACTGTGTGATGTGTGAGTTGGGGAGGAGGGTCTGTTTGTCCATTATTATACATAACTGTGTGATGTGTGAGTTGGGGAGGAGGGTCTGTGTGTCCATTATTCGACATAACTGTGTGATGTGTGTTTTGGGGAGGAGGGTCTGTGTGTCCATTATTATACATAACTGTGTGATGTGTGAGTTGGGGAGGAGGGTCTGTGTGTCCATTATTATACATAACTGTGTGAAGTGTGAGTTGGGGAGGAGGGTCTGTGAGTCCATTATTATACATAACTGTGTGATGTGTGAGTTGGGGAGGAGGGTCTGTTTGTCCATTATTATACATAACTGTGTGATGTGTGAGTTGGGGAGGAGGGTCTGTCTGTCCATTATTATACATAACTGTGTGATGTGTGAGTTGGGGAGGAGGGTCTGTGTGTCCATTATTATACATAACTGTGTGATGTGTGTTTTGGGGAGGAGGGTCTGTGTGTCCATTATTATACATAACTGTGTGATGTGTGTTTTGGGGAGGAGGGTCTGTGTGTCCATTATTATTCATAACTGTGTGATGTGTGAGTTGGGGAGGAGGGTCTGTGTGTCCATTATTATACATAACTGTGTGATGTGTGAGTTGGGGAGGAGGGTCTGTGTGTCCATTATTATACATCACTGTGTGATGTGTGTTTTGGGGAGGAGGGTCTGTGTGTCCATTATTATACATAACTGTGTGATGTGTGAGTTGGGGAGGAGGGTCTGTGTGTCCATTATTATACATAACTGTGTGATGAGTGTTTTGGGGAGGAGGGTCTGTGTGTCCATTATTATACATAACTGTGTGATGTGTGAGTTGGGGAGGTGGGTCTGTGTGTCCATTATTATACATAACTGTGTGATGTGTGAGTTGGGGAGGAGGGTCTGTGTGTCCATTATTATACATAACTGTGTGATGTGTGTTTTGGGGAGGAGGGTCTGTGTGTCCATTATTATACATAACTGTGTGATGTGTGTTTTGGGGAGGAGGGTCTGTGTGTCCATTATTATACATAACTGTGTGAAGTGTGAGTTGGGGAGGAGGGTCTGTGTGTCCATTATTATACATAACTGTGTGATGTGTGTTTTGGGGAGGAGGGTCTGTGTGTCCATTATTATACATAACTGTGTGATGTGTGAGTTGGGGAGGAGGGTCTGTGTGTCCATTATTATACATAACTGTGTGATCTGTGTTTTGGGGAGGAGGGTCTGTGTGTCCATTATTATACATAACTGTGTGATGTGTGAGTTGGGGAGGAGGGTCTGTGTGTCCATTATTATACATAACTGTGTGATGTGTGTTTTGGGGAGGAGGGTCAGTGTGTCCATTATTATACATAACTGTGTGATGTGTGAGTTGGGGAGGAGGGTCTGTGTGTCCATTGTTATACATAACTGTGTGATGTGTGAGTTGGGGAGGAGGGTCTGTGTGTCCATTATTATACATAACAGTTTGATGTGTGTTTTGGGGAGGAGGGTCTGTGTGTCCATTATTATACATAACTGTGTGATGTGTGTTTTGGGGAGGAGGGTCTGTGTGTCCATTATTATACATAACTGTGTGATGTGTGTTTTGGGGAGGAGGGTCTGTGTGTCCATTATTATACATAACTGTGTGATGTGTGTTTTGGGGAGGAGGGTCTGTGTGTCCATTATTATACATAACTGTGTGATGTGTGTTTTGGGGAGGAGGGTCTGTGTGTCCATTATTATACATAACTGTGTGATGTGTGAGTTGGGGAGGAGGGTCTGTGTGTCCATTATTATACATAACTGTGTGATCTGTGTTTTGGGGAGGAGGGTCTGTGTGTCCATTATTATACATAACTGTGTGATGTGTGAGTTGGGGAGGAGGGTCTGTGTGTCCATTATTATACATAACTGTGTGATGTGTGTTTTGGGGAGGAGGGTCTGTGTGTCCATTATTATACATAACTGTGTGATGTGTGAGTTGGGGAGGAGGGTCTGTGTGTCCATTATTATACATAACTGTGTGATGTGTGAGTTGGGGAGGTGGGTCTGTGTGTCCATTATTATACATAACTGTGTGATGTTTGTTTTGGGGAGGAGGGTCTGTGTGTCCATTATTATACATAACTGTGTGATGTGTGAGTTGGGGAGGAGGGTCTGTGTGTCCATTATTATACATCACTGTGTGATGTGTGTTTTGGGGAGGAGCGTCTGTGTGTCCATTATTATACATAACTGTGTGATGTGTGAGTTGGGGAGGAGGGTCTGTGTGTCCATTATTATACATCACTGTGTGATGTGTGTTTTGGGGAGGAGGGTCTGTGTGTCCATTATTATACATAACTGTGTGATGTGTGTTTTGGGGAGGAGGGTCTGTGTGTCCATTATTATACATAACTGTGTGATGTGTGTTTTGGGGAGGAGGGTCTGTGTGTCCATTATTATACATAACTGTGTAATGTGTGTTTTGGGGAGGAGGGTCTGTGTGTCCATTATTATACATAACTGTGTGATGTGTGAGTTGGGGAGGAGGGTCTGTGTGTCCATTATTATACATAACTGTGTGATGTGTGTTTTGGGGAGGAGGGTCTGTGTGTCCATTATTATACATAACTGTGTGATGAGTGAGTTGGGGAGGAGGGTCTGTGTGTCCATTATTATACATAACTGTGTAATGTGTGTTTTGGGGAGGAGGGTCTGTGTGTCCATTATTATACATAACTGTGTGATGTGTGAGTTGGGGAGGAGGGTCTGTGTGTCCATTATTATACATAACTGTGTGATGTGTGTTTTGGGGAGGAGGGTCTGTGTGTCCATTATTATACATAACTGTGTGATGTGTGAGTTGGGGAGGAGGGTCTGTGTGTCCATTATTATACATAACTGTGTGATGAGTGAGTTGGGGAGGAGGGTCTGTGTGTCCATTATTATACATAACTGTGTGATGTGTGTTTTGGGGAGGAGGGTCTGTGTGTCCATTATTATACATAACTGTGTGATGAGTGAGTTGGGGAGGAGGGTCTGTGTGTCCATTATTATACATAACTGTGTCATGTGTGAGTTGGGGAGGAGGGTCTGTGTGTCCATTATTATACATAACTGTGTGATGTGTGAGTTGGGGGGAGGGTCTGTGTGTCCATTATTATACATAACTGTGTGATGTGTGTTTTGGGGAGGAGGGTCTGTGTGTCCATTATTATATATAACTGTGTGATGTGTGTTTTGGGGAGGAGGGTCTGTGTGTCCATTATTATACATAACTGTGATGTGTGTTTTGGGGAGGAGGGTCTGTGTGTCCATTATTATATATAACTGTGTGATGAGTGAGTTGGGGAGGAGGGTCTGTGTGTCCATTATTATACATAACTGTGTGATGTGTGTTTTGGGGATGAGGGTCTGTGTGTCCATTATTATACATAACTGTGTGATGTGTGAGTTGGGGAGGATGGTCTGTGTGTCCATTATTATACATAACTGTGTGATGTGTGTTTTGGGGAGGAGGGTCTGTGTGTCCATTATTATACATAACTGTGTGAAGTGTGTTTTGGGGAGGAGGGTCTGTGTGTCCATTATTATATATAACTGTGTGATGAGTGAGTTGGGGAGGAGGGTCTGTGTGTCCATTATTATACATAACTGTGTGATGAGTGTTTTGGGGAGGAGCGTCTGTGTGTCCATTATTATACATAACTGTGTGATGAGTGAGTTGGGGAGGAGGGTCTGTGTGTCCATTATTATACATAACTGTGTGATGTGTGTTTTGGGGAGGAGGGTCTGTGTGTCCATTATTATACATAACTGTGTGATGAGTGAGTTGGGGAGGAGGGTCTGTGTGTCCATTATTATACATAACTGTGTCATGTGTGAGTTGGGGAGGAGGGTCTGTGTGTCCATTATTATACATAACTGTGTGATGTGTGAGTTGGGGGGAGGGTCTGTGTGTCCATTATTATACATAACTGTGTGATGTGTGTTTTGGGGAGGAGGGTCTGTGTGTCCATTATTATATATAACTGTGTGATGTGTGTTTTGGGGAGGAGGGTCTGTGTGTCCATTATTATACATAACTGTGATGTGTGTTTTGGGGAGGAGGGTCTGTGTGTCCATTATTATATATAACTGTGTGATGAGTGAGTTGGGGAGGAGGGTCTGTGTGTCCATTATTATACATAACTGTGTGATGTGTGTTTTGGGGATGAGGGTCTGTGTGTCCATTATTATACATAACTGTGTGATGTGTGAGTTGGGGAGGATGGTCTGTGTGTCCATTATTATACATAACTGTGTGATGTGTGTTTTGGGGAGGAGGGTCTGTGTGTCCATTATTATACATAACTGTGTGAAGTGTGTTTTGGGGAGGAGGGTCTGTGTGTCCATTATTATATATAACTGTGTGATGAGTGAGTTGGGGAGGAGGGTCTGTGTGTCCATTATTATACATAACTGTGTGATGAGTGTTTTGGGGAGGAGCGTCTGTGTGTCCATTATTATACATAACTGTGTGATGTGTGAGTTGGGGAGGAGGGTCTGTGTGTCCATTATTATACATAACTGTGTGATGTGTGAGTTGGGGAGGAGGGTCTGTGTGTCCATTATTATACA
Organism: Heterodontus francisci; assembly: GCF_036365525.1. Taxonomy (NCBI): domain Eukaryota; kingdom Metazoa; phylum Chordata; class Chondrichthyes; order Heterodontiformes; family Heterodontidae; genus Heterodontus; species Heterodontus francisci. The sequence goes on from NC_090408.1 coordinate 4,149,304, forward strand.
TAACTGTGTGATGTGTGTTTTGGGGAGGAGCGTCTGTGTGTCCATTATTATACATAACTGTGTGATGTGTGTTTTGGGGAGGAGGGTCTGTGTGTCCATTATTATACGTAACTGTGTGATGTGTGTTTTGGGGAGGAGGGTCTGTGTGTCCATTATTATACATAACTGTGTGATGTGTGAGTTGGGGAGGAGGGTCTGTGTGTCCATTATTATACATAACTGTGTGATGTGTGTTTTGGGGAGGAGGGTCTGTGTGTCCATTATTATACATAACTGTGTGATGTGTGAGTTGGGGAGGAGGGTCTGTGTGTCCATTATTATACATAACTGTGTGATGTGTGTTTTGGGGAGGAGGGTCTGTGTGTCCATTATTATACATAACTGTGTGATGTGTGAGTTGGGGAGGAGGGTCTGTGTGACCATTATTATACATAACTGTGTGATGTGTGTTTAGGGGAGGAGGGTCTGTGTGTCCATTATTATACATAACTGTGTGATGTGTGAGTTTGGGAGGAGGGTCTGTGTGTCCATTATTATACATAACTGTGTGATGAGTGAGTTGGTGAGGAGGGTCTGTGTGTCCATTATTATACATAACTGTGTGATGTGTGAGTTTGGGAGGAGGGTCTGTGTGTCCATTATTATACATAACTGTGTGATGAGTGAGTTGGGGAGGAGGGTCTGTGTGTCCATTATTATACATAACTGTGTGATGTGTGAGTTGGGGAGGAGGGTCTGTGTGTCCATTATTATACATAACTGTGTGATGAGTGAGTTGGGGAGGAGGGTCTGTGTGTCCATTATTATACATAACTGTGTGATGTGTGTTTTGCGGAGGAGGGTCTGTGTGTCCATTATAATACATAACTGTGTGAAGTGTGAGTTGGGGAGGAGGGTCTGTGTGTCCATTGTTATACATAACTGTGTGAAGTGTGAGTTGGGGAGGAGAGTCTGTGTGTCCATTATTATATATAACTGTGTGATGTGTGTTTTGGGGAGGAGGGTCTGTGTGTCCATTATTATACATAACTGTGTGATGTGTGTTTTGGGGAGGAGGGTCTGTGTGTCCATTATTATACATAACTGTGTGAAGTGTGAGTTGGGGAGGAGGGTCTGTGTGTCCATTATTATACATAACTGTGTGATGTGTGAGTTGGGGAGGAGGGTCTGTGTGTCCATTATTATACATAACTGTGTGATGTGTGAGTTGGGGAGGAGGGTCTGTGTGTCCATTATTATACATAACTGTGTGATGTGTGTTTTGGGGAGGAGGGTCTGTGTGTCCATTATTATACATAACTGTGTGATGTGTGTTTTGGGGAGGAGGGTCTGTGTGGACCATTATCATACATTACTGTGTGATGTGTGAGTTGGGGAGGAGGTTCTGTGTGTCCATTATTATACATAACTGTGTGATGTGTGAGTTGGGGAGGAGGGTCTGTGTGTCCATTATTATACATAACTGTGTGATGTGTGTTTTGGGGAGGAGGGTCTGTGTGTCCATTATTATACATAACTGTGTGAAGTGTGAGTTGGGGAGGAGGGTCTGTGTGTCCATTATTATACATAACTGTGTGAAGTGTGAGTTGGGGAGGAGGGTCTGTGTGTCCATTATTATACATAACTGTGTGATGTGTGAGTTGGGGAGGAGGGTCTGTGTGTCCATTATTATACATAACTGTGTGAAGTGTGAGTTGGGGAGGAGTGTCTGTGTGTCCATTATTATACATAACTGTGTGATGTGTGAGTTGGGGAGGAGGGTCTGTGTGTCCATTATTATACATAACTGTGTGATGTGTGAGTTGGGGAGGAGGGTCTGTGTGTCCATTATTATACATAACTGTGTGATGTGTGAGTTGGGGAGGAGGGTCTGTGTGTCCATTATTATACATAACTGTGTGATGTGTGAGTTGAGGAGGAGGGTCTGTGTGTCCATTATTATACATAACTGTGTGATGTGTGAGTTGGGGAGGAGGGTCTGTGTGTCCATTATTATACATAACTGTGTGATGAGTGAGTTGGGGAGGAGGGTCTGTGTGTCCATTATTATACATAACTGTGTGAAGTTTGAGTTGGGGAGGAGGGTCTGTGTGACCATTATTATATATAACTGTGTGATGTGTGAGTTGGGGAGGAGGGTCTGTGTGTCCATTATTATATATAACTGTGCGATGTGTGTTTTGGGGAGGAGGTTCTGTGTGTCCATTATTATACATAACTGTGTGATGTGTGAGTTGGGGAGGAGGGTCTGTGTGTCCATTATTATACATAGCTGTGTGATGAGTGAGTTGGGGAGGATGGTCTGTGTGTCCATTATTATACATAACTGTGTGATTTGTGAGTTGGGGAGGAGGGTCTGTGTGTCCATTATTATACATAGCTGTGTGATGAGTGAGTTGGGGAGGATGGTCTGTGTGTCCATTATTATACATAAATGTGTGAAGTGTGAGTTGGGGAGGAGGGTCTGTGTGTCCATTATTATACATAGCTGTGTGATGAGTGAGTTGGGGAGGATGGTCTGTGTGTCCATTATTATACATAACTGTGTGATGTGTGAGTTGGGGAGGAGTGTCTGTGTGTCCATTATTATACATAACTGTGTGATGTGTGAGTTGGGCAGGAGGGTCTGTGTGTCCATTATTATACATAACTGTGTGATGTGTGAGTTCTGCAGGAGGGTCTGTGTGTCCATTATTATACATAACTGTGTTATGTGTGTTTTGGGGAGGAGGGTCTGTGTGTCCATTATTATACATAACTGTGTGATGAGTGAGTTGGGGAGGAGGGTCTGTGTGTCCATTATTATACATAACTGTGTGATGTGTGAGTTGGGGAGGAGGGTCTGTGTGTCCATTATTATACATAACTGTGTGATGAGTGAGTTGGGGAGGAGGGTCTGTGTGTCCATTATTATACATAACTGTGTCATGTGTGAGTTGGGGAGGAGGGTCTGTGTGTCCATTATTATACATAACTGTGTGATGTGTGAGTTGGGGGGAGGGTCTGTGTGTCCATTATTATACATAACTGTGTGATGTGTGTTTTGGGGAGGAGGGTCTGTGTGTCCATTATTATATATAACTGTGTGATGTGTGTTTTGGGGAGGAGGGTCTGTGTGTCCATTATTATACATAACTGTGATGTGTGTTTTGGGGAGGAGGGTCTGTGTGTCCATTATTATATATAACTGTGTGATGAGTGAGTTGGGGAGGAGGGTCTGTGTGTCCATTATTATACATAACTGTGTGATGTGTGTTTTGGGGATGAGGGTCTGTGTGTCCATTATTATACATAACTGTGTGATGTGTGAGTTGGGGAGGATGGTCTGTGTGTCCATTATTATACATAACTGTGTGATGTGTGTTTTGGGGAGGAGGGTCTGTGTGTCCATTATTATACATAACTGTGTGAAGTGTGTTTTGGGGAGGAGGGTCTGTGTGTCCATTATTATATATAACTGTGTGATGAGTGAGTTGGGGAGGAGGGTCTGTGTGTCCATTATTATACATAACTGTGTGATGAGTGTTTTGGGGAGGAGCGTCTGTGTGTCCATTATTATACATAACTGTGTGATGTGTGAGTTGGGGAGGAGGGTCTGTGTGTCCATTATTATACATAACTGTGTGATGTGTGAGTTGGGGAGGAGGGTCTGTGTGTCCATTATTATACATAACTGTGTGATGTGTGTTTTGGGGAGGAGCGTCTGTGTGTCCATTATTATACATAACTGTGTGATGTGTGTTTTGGGGAGGAGGGTCTGTGTGTCCATTATTATACGTAACTGTGTGATGTGTGTTTTGGGGAGGAGGGTCTGTGTGTCCATTATTATACATAACTGTGTGATGTGTGAGTTGGGGAGGAGGGTCTGTGTGTCCATTATTATACATAACTGTGTGATGTGTGTTTTGGGGAGGAGGGTCTGTGTGTCCATTATTATACATAACTGTGTGATGTGTGAGTTGGGGAGGAGGGTCTGTGTGTCCATTATTATACATAACTGTGTGATGTGTGTTTTGGGGAGGAGGGTCTGTGTGTCCATTATTATACATAACTGTGTGATGTGTGAGTTGGGGAGGAGGGTCTGTGTGACCATTATTATACATAACTGTGTGATGTGTGTTTAGGGGAGGAGGGTCTGTGTGTCCATTATTATACATAACTGTGTGATGTGTGAGTTTGGGAGGAGGGTCTGTGTGTCCATTATTATACATAACTGTGTGATGAGTGAGTTGGTGAGGAGGGTCTGTGTGTCCATTATTATACATAACTGTGTGATGTGTGAGTTTGGGAGGAGGGTCTGTGTGTCCATTATTATACATAACTGTGTGATGAGTGAGTTGGGGAGGAGGGTCTGTGTGTCCATTATTATACATAACTGTGTGATGTGTGAGTTGGGGAGGAGGGTCTGTGTGTCCATTATTATACATAACTGTGTGATGAGTGAGTTGGGGAGGAGGGTCTGTGTGTCCATTATTATACATAACTGTGTGATGTGTGTTTTGCGGAGGAGGGTCTGTGTGTCCATTATAATACATAACTGTGTGAAGTGTGAGTTGGGGAGGAGGGTCTGTGTGTCCATTGTTATACATAACTGTGTGAAGTGTGAGTTGGGGAGGAGAGTCTGTGTGTCCATTATTATATATAACTGTGTGATGTGTGTTTTGGGGAGGAGGGTCTGTGTGTCCATTATTATACATAACTGTGTGATGTGTGTTTTGGGGAGGAGGGTCTGTGTGTCCATTATTATACATAACTGTGTGAAGTGTGAGTTGGGGAGGAGGGTCTGTGTGTCCATTATTATACATAACTGTGTGATGTGTGAGTTGGGGAGGAGGGTCTGTGTGTCCATTATTATACATAACTGTGTGATGTGTGAGTTGGGGAGGAGGGTCTGTGTGTCCATTATTATACATAACTGTGTGATGTGTGTTTTGGGGAGGAGGGTCTGTGTGTCCATTATTATACATAACTGTGTGATGTGTGTTTTGGGGAGGAGGGTCTGTGTGGACCATTATCATACATTACTGTGTGATGTGTGAGTTGGGGAGGAGGTTCTGTGTGTCCATTATTATACATAACTGTGTGATGTGTGAGTTGGGGAGGAGGGTCTGTGTGTCCATTATTATACATAACTGTGTGATGTGTGTTTTGGGGAGGAGGGTCTGTGTGTCCATTATTATACATAACTGTGTGAAGTGTGAGTTGGGGAGGAGGGTCTGTGTGTCCATTATTATACATAACTGTGTGAAGTGTGAGTTGGGGAGGAGGGTCTGTGTGTCCATTATTATACATAACTGTGTGATGTGTGAGTTGGGGAGGAGGGTCTGTGTGTCCATTATTATACATAACTGTGTGAAGTGTGAGTTGGGGAGGAGTGTCTGTGTGTCCATTATTATACATAACTGTGTGATGTGTGAGTTGGGGAGGAGGGTCTGTGTGTCCATTATTATACATAACTGTGTGATGTGTGAGTTGGGGAGGAGGGTCTGTGTGTCCATTATTATACATAACTGTGTGATGTGTGAGTTGGGGAGGAGGGTCTGTGTGTCCATTATTATACATAACTGTGTGATGTGTGAGTTGAGGAGGAGGGTCTGTGTGTCCATTATTATACATAACTGTGTGATGTGTGAGTTGGGGAGGAGGGTCTGTGTGTCCATTATTATACATAACTGTGTGATGAGTGAGTTGGGGAGGAGGGTCTGTGTGTCCATTATTATACATAACTGTGTGAAGTTTGAGTTGGGGAGGAGGGTCTGTGTGACCATTATTATATATAACTGTGTGATGTGTGAGTTGGGGAGGAGGGTCTGTGTGTCCATTATTATATATAACTGTGCGATGTGTGTTTTGGGGAGGAGGTTCTGTGTGTCCATTATTATACATAACTGTGTGATGTGTGAGTTGGGGAGGAGGGTCTGTGTGTCCATTATTATACATAGCTGTGTGATGAGTGAGTTGGGGAGGATGGTCTGTGTGTCCATTATTATACATAACTGTGTGATTTGTGAGTTGGGGAGGAGGGTCTGTGTGTCCATTATTATACATAGCTGTGTGATGAGTGAGTTGGGGAGGATGGTCTGTGTGTCCATTATTATACATAAATGTGTGAAGTGTGAGTTGGGGAGGAGGGTCTGTGTGTCCATTATTATACATAGCTGTGTGATGAGTGAGTTGGGGAGGATGGTCTGTGTGTCCATTATTATACATAACTGTGTGATGTGTGAGTTGGGGAGGAGTGTCTGTGTGTCCATTATTATACATAACTGTGTGATGTGTGAGTTGGGCAGGAGGGTCTGTGTGTCCATTATTATACATAACTGTGTGATGTGTGAGTTCTGCAGGAGGGTCTGTGTGTCCATTATTATACATAACTGTGTTATGTGTGTTTTGGGGAGGAGGGTCTGTGTGTCCATTATTATACATAACTGTGTGATGAGTGAGTTGGGGAGGAGGGTCTGTGTGTCCATTATTATACATAACTGTGTGATGTGTGAGTTGGGGAGGAGGGTCTGTGTGTCCATTATTATACATAACTGTGTGATGAGTGAGTTGGGGAGGAGGGTCTGTGTGTCCATTATTATACATAACTGTGTGATGTGTGTTTTGCGGAGGAGGGTCTGTGTGTCCATTATAATACATAACTGTGTGAAGTGTGAGTTGGGGAGGAGGGTCTGTGTGTCCATTGTTATACATAACTGTGTGAAGTGTGAGTTGGGGAGGAGAGTCTGTGTGTCCATTATTATATATAACTGTGTGATGTGTGTTTTGGGGAGGAGGGTCTGTGTGTCCATTATTATACATAACTGTGTGATGTGTGTTTTGGGGAGGAGGGTCTGTGTGTCCATTATTATACATAACTGTGTGAAGTGTGAGTTGGGGAGGAGGGTCTGTGTGTCCATTATTATACATAACTGTGTGATGTGTGAGTTGGGGAGGAGGGTCTGTGTGTCCATTATTATACATAACTGTGTGATGTGTGAGTTGGGGAGGAGGGTCTGTGTGTCCATTATTATACATAACTGTGTGATGTGTGTTTTGGGGAGGAGGGTCTGTGTGTCCATTATTATACATAACTGTGTGATGTGTGTTTTGGGGAGGAGGGTCTGTGTGGACCATTATCATACATTACTGTGTGATGTGTGAGTTGGGGAGGAGGTTCTGTGTGTCCATTATTATACATAACTGTGTGATGTGTGAGTTGGGGAGGAGGGTCTGTGTGTCCATTATTATACATAACTGTGTGATGTGTGTTTTGGGGAGGAGGGTCTGTGTGTCCATTATTATACATAACTGTGTGAAGTGTGAGTTGGGGAGGAGGGTCTGTGTGTCCATTATTATACATAACTGTGTGAAGTGTGAGTTGGGGAGGAGGGTCTGTGTGTCCATTATTATACATAACTGTGTGATGTGTGAGTTGGGGAGGAGGGTCTGTGTGTCCATTATTATACATAACTGTGTGAAGTGTGAGTTGGGGAGGAGTGTCTGTGTGTCCATTATTATACATAACTGTGTGATGTGTGAGTTGGGGAGGAGGGTCTGTGTGTCCATTATTATACATAACTGTGTGATGTGTGAGTTGGGGAGGAGGGTCTGTGTGTCCATTATTATACATAACTGTGTGATGTGTGAGTTGGGGAGGAGGGTCTGTGTGTCCATTATTATACATAACTGTGTGATGTGTGAGTTGAGGAGGAGGGTCTGTGTGTCCATTATTATACATAACTGTGTGATGTGTGAGTTGGGGAGGAGGGTCTGTGTGTCCATTATTATACATAACTGTGTGATGAGTGAGTTGGGGAGGAGGGTCTGTGTGTCCATTATTATACATAACTGTGTGAAGTTTGAGTTGGGGAGGAGGGTCTGTGTGACCATTATTATATATAACTGTGTGATGTGTGAGTTGGGGAGGAGGGTCTGTGTGTCCATTATTATATATAACTGTGCGATGTGTGTTTTGGGGAGGAGGTTCTGTGTGTCCATTATTATACATAACTGTGTGATGTGTGAGTTGGGGAGGAGGGTCTGTGTGTCCATTATTATACATAGCTGTGTGATGAGTGAGTTGGGGAGGATGGTCTGTGTGTCCATTATTATACATAACTGTGTGATTTGTGAGTTGGGGAGGAGGGTCTGTGTGTCCATTATTATACATAGCTGTGTGATGAGTGAGTTGGGGAGGATGGTCTGTGTGTCCATTATTATACATAAATGTGTGAAGTGTGAGTTGGGGAGGAGGGTCTGTGTGTCCATTATTATACATAGCTGTGTGATGAGTGAGTTGGGGAGGATGGTCTGTGTGTCCATTATTATACATAACTGTGTGATGTGTGAGTTGGGGAGGAGTGTCTGTGTGTCCATTATTATACATAACTGTGTGATGTGTGAGTTGGGCAGGAGTGTCTGTGTGTCCATTATTATACATAACTGTGTGATGTGTGAGTTCTGCAGGAGGGTCTGTGTGTCCATTATTATACATAACTGTGTTATGTGTGTTTTGGGGAGGAGGGTCTGTGTGTCCATTATTATACATAACTGTGTGATGTGTGAGTTCTAGAGGAGGGTCTGTGTGTCCATTATTATACATAACTGTGTGATGTGTGAGTTGGGGAGGAGGGTCTGTGTGTCCATTATTATACATAACTGTGTGATGTGGAGTTGGGGAGGAGGGTCTGTGTGTCCCTTATTTTCATAACTGTGTGATGTGTGAGTTGGGGAGGAGGGTCTGTGTGTCCATTATTATACATAACTGTGTGATGTGTGAGTTGGGGAGGAGGGTCTGTGTGTCCATTATTATATATAACTGTGTGATGTGTGAGTTGGGGAGGAGGGTCTGTGTGTCCATTATTATACATAACTGTGTGATGTGTGAGTTGGGGAGGAGGGTCTGTGTGTCCATTATTATACATAACTGTGTGAAGTGTGAGTTGGGGAGGAGGGTCTGTGTGTCCATTATTATACATAACTGTGTGATGTGTGAGTTGGGGAGGAGGGTCTGTGTGTCCATTATTATACATAACTGTGTGATGTGTGAGTTGGGGAGGCGGGTCTGTGTGTCCATTATTATACATAACTGTGTGATGTGTGAGTTGGGGAGGAGGGTCTGTGTGTCCATTATTATACATAACTGTGTGATGTGTGAGTTGGGGAGGAGGGTCTGTGTGTCCATTATTATACATAACTGTGTGATGTGTGAGTTGGGGAGGAGGGTCTGTGTGTCCATTATTATACATAACTGTGTGAAGTGTGAGTTGGGGAGGAGGGTCTGTGTGTCCATTATTATACATAACTGTGTGATGAGTGAGTTGGGGAGGATGGTCTGTGTGTCCATTATTATACATAACTGTGTGACGTGTGTTTTGGGGAGGAGGGTCTGTGTGTCCATTATTATACATAACTGTGTGATGTGTGAGTTCTGGAGGAGGGTCTGTGTGTCCATTATTATACATAACTGTGTGATGTGTGAGTTGGGGAGGAGGGTCTGTGTGTCCATTATTTTCATAACTGTGTGATGTGTGAGTTGGGGAGGAGGGTCTGTGTGTCCATTCTTATACATAACTGTGTGATGTGTGAGTTGGGGAGGAGGGTCTGTGTGTCCATTATTATACATAACTGTGTGATGTGTGAGTTGGGGAGGAGGGTCTGTGTGTCCATTATTATACATAACTGTGTGATGTGTGAGTTGGGGAGGAGGGTCTGTGTGTCCATTATTTTCATAACTGTGTGATGTGTGAGTTGGGGAGGAGGGTCTGTGTGTCCATTATTATACATAACTGTGTAATGTGTGAGTTGGGGAGGAGGGTCTGTGTGTCCATTATTATACATAACTGTGAGATGTGTGAGTTGGGCAGGAGGGTCTGTGTGTCCATTATTTTCATAACTGTGTGATGTGTGAGTTGGGGAGGAGGGTCTGTGTGTCCATTATTATACATAACTGTGTGATGTGTGAGTTGGGGAGGAGGGTCTGTGTGTCCATTATTATATATAACTGTGTGATGTGTGTTTTGGGGAGGAGGGTCTGTGTGTCCATTATTATACATAACTGTGTGATGTGTGAGTTGGGGAGGAGGGTCTGTGTGTCCATTATTATACATAACTGTGTGATGTGTGATTTGGGGAGGAGGGTCTGTGTGTCCATTATTATACATAACTGTGTGATGTGTGTTTTGGGGAGGAGGGTCTGTGTGTCCATTATTATACATAACTGTGTGATGTGTGTTTTAGGGAGGAGGGTCTGTGTGTCCATTATTATTCTTAACTGTGTGATGTGTGAGTTGGGGAGGAGGGTCTGTGTGTCCATTGTTATACATAACTGTGTGAATTGTGTTTTGGGGAGGAGGGTCTGTGTGTCCATTATTATACATAACTGTGTGATGTGTGAGTTGGGGAGGAGGGTCTGTGTGTCCATTATTATACATAACTGTGTGAAGTGTGTTTTGGGGAGGAGGGTCTGTGTGTCCATTATTATACATAACTGTGTGATGTGTGAGTTGGGGAGGAGGGTCTGTGTGTCCATTATTATACATAACTGTGTGATGTGTGTTTTGGGGAGGAGGGTCTGTGTTTCCATTATTATACATAACTGTGCAATGTGTGTTTTGGGGAGGAGGGTCTGTGTGTCCATTATTATAAATAACTGTGTGATGTGTGAGTTGGGGAGGAGGGTCTGTGTGTCCATTATTATACATAACTGTGTGAAGTTTGTTTTGGGGAGGAGGGTCTGTGTGTCCATTATTATACATAACTGTGTGATGTGTGTTTTGGGGAGGAGGGTCTGTGTGTCCATTATTATACATAACTGTGTGATGAGTGTTTTGGGGAGGAGGGTCTGTGTGTCCATTATTATACATAACTGTGTGATGTGTGAGTTGGGGAGGAGGGTCTGTGTGTCCATTATTATACATAACTGTGTGATGTGTGAGTTGGGGAGGAGGGTCTGTGTGTCCATTATTATACATAACTGTGTGATGTGTGATTTGGGGAGGAGGGTCTGTCTGTCCATTATTATACATAACTGTGTGATGTGTGAGTTGGGGAGGAGGGTCTGTGTGTCCATTATTATACATAACTGTGTGATGTGTGATTTGGGGAGGAGGGTCTGTGTGTCCATTATTATACATAACTGTGTGATGTGTGAGTTGGGGAGGAGGGTCTGTGTGTCCATTATTATACATAACTGTGTGATGTGTGATTTGGGGAGGAGGGTCTGTGTGTCCATTATTATACATAACTGTGTGATGTGTGATTTGGGGAGGAGGGTCTGTGTGTCCATTATTATACATAACTGTGTGATGTGTGAGTTGGGGAGGAGGGTCTGTGTGTCCATTATTATACATAACTGTGTGATGTGTGATTTGGGGAGGAGGGTCTGTGTGTCCATTATTATACATAACTGTGTGATGTGTGAGTTGGGGAGGAGGGTCTGTGTGTCCATTATTATACATAACTGTGTGATGTGTGTTTTGGGGAGGAGGGTCTGTGTGTCCATTATTATACATAACTGTGTGATGAGTGTTTTGGGGAGGAGGGTCTGTGTGTCCATTATTATACATAACTGTGTGATGTGTGAGTTGGGGAGGAGGGTCTGTGTGTCCATTATTATACATAACTGTGTGATGTGTGAGTTGGGGAGGAGGGTCTGTGTGTCCATTATTATACATAACTGTGTGAAGTGTGTTTTGGGGAGGAGGGTCTGTGTGTCCATTATTATACATAACTGTGTGATGTGTGAGTTGGGGAGGAGGGTCTGTGTGTCCATTATTATACATAACTGTGTGAAGTGTGTTTTGGGGAGGAGGGTCTGTGTGTCCATTATTATACATAACTGTGTGATGTGTGTTTTGGGGAGGAGGGTCTGTGTGTCCAATATTATACATAACTGTGTGATGTGTGAGTTGGGGAGGAGGGTCTGTGTGTCCATTATTATACATAACTGTGTGATGTGTGAGTTGGGGAGGAGGGTCTGTGTGTCCATTATTATACATAACTGTGTGATGTGTGAGTTGGGGAGGAGGGTCTGTGTGTCCATTATTATACATAACTGTGTGAAGTGTGAGTTGGGGAGGAGGGTCTGTGTGTCCATTATTATACATAACTGTGTGATGAGTGAGTTGGGGAGGATGGTCTGTGTGTCCATTATTATACATAACTGTGTGACGTGAGTTTTGGGGAGGAGGGTCTGTGTGTCCATTATTATACATAACTGTGTGATGTGTGAGTTCTGGAGGAGGGTCTGTGTGTCCATTATTATACATAACTGTGTGATGTGTGAGTTGGGGAGGAGGGTCTGTGTGTCCATTATTTTCATAACTGTGTGATGTGTGAGTTGGGGAGGAGGGTCTGTGTGTCCATTCTTATACATAACTGTGTGATGTGTGAGTTGGGGAGGAGGGTCTGTGTGTCCATTATTATACATAACTGTGTGATGTGTGAGTTGGGGAGGAGGGTCTGTGTGTCCATTATTATACATAACTGTGTGATGTGTGAGTTGGGGAGGAGGGTCTGTGTGTCCATTATTTTCATAACTGTGTGATGTGTGAGTTGGGGAGGAGGGTCTGTGTGTCCATTATTATACATAACTGTGTAATGTGTGAGTTGGGGAGGAGGGTCTGTGTGTCCATTATTATACATAACTGTGAGATGTGTGAGTTGGGCAGGAGGGTCTGTGTGTCCATTATTTTCATAACTGTGTGATGTGTGAGTTGGGGAGGAGGGTCTGTGTGTCCATTATTATACATAACTGTGTGATGTGTGAGTTGGGGAGGAGGGTCTGTGTGTCCATTATTATACATAACTGTGTGATGTGTGATTTGGGGAGGAGGGTCTGTGTGTCCATTATTATACATAACTGTGTGATGTGTGTTTTGGGGAGGAGGGTCTGTGTGTCCATTATTATACATAACTGTGTGATGTGTGTTTTAGGGAGGAGGGTCTGTGTGTCCATTATTATTCTTAACTGTGTGATGTGTGTTTTGGGGAGGAGGGTCTGTGTGTCCATTATTATACATAACTGTGTGAAGTGTGTTTTGGGGAGGAGGGTCTGTGTGTCCATTATTATACATAACTGTGTGATGTGTGAGTTGGGGAGGAGGGTCTGTGTGTCCATTATTATACATAACTGTGTGAAGTGTGTTTTGGGGAGGAGGGTCTGTGTGTCCATTATTATACATAACTGTGTGATGTGTGAGTTGGGGAGGAGGGTCTGTGTGTCCATTATTATACATAACTGTGTGATGTGTGTTTTGGGGAGGAGGGTCTGTGTTTCCATTATTATACATAACTGTGTAATGTGTGTTTTGGGGAGGAGGGTCTGTGTGTCCATTATTATACATAACTGTGTGATGTGTGAGTTGGGGAGGAGGGTCTGTGTGTCCATTATTATACATAACTGTGTGATGTGTGATTTGGGGAGGAGGGTCTGTGTGTCCATTATTATACATAACTGTGTGATGTGTGATTTGGGGAGGAGGGTCTGTGTGTCCATTATTATACATAACTGTGTGATGTGTGATTTGGGGAGGAGGGTCTGTGTGTCCATTATTATACATAACTGTGTGATGTGTGAGTTGGGGAGGAGGGTCGGTGTGTCCATTATTATACATAACTGTGTGAAGTGTGTTTTGGGGAGGAGGGTCTGTGTGTCCATTATTATACATAACTGTGTGATGTGTGAGTTGGGGAGGAGGGTCTGTGTTTCCATTATTATACATAACTGTGTGATGTGTGAGTTGGGGAGGAGGGTCTGTGTTTCCATTATTATACAAAACTGTGTGATGTGTGAGTTGGGGAGGAGGGTCTGTGTGTCCATTATTATACATAACTGTGTGAAGTTTGTTTTGGGGAGGAGGGTCTGTGTGTCCATTATTATACATAACTGTGTGATGTGTGTTTTGGGGAGGAGGGTCTGTGTGTCCATTATTATACATAACTGTGTGATGAGTGTTTTGGGGAGGAGGGTCTGTGTGTCCATTATTATACATAACTGTGTGATGTGTGAGTTGGGGAGGAGGGTCTGTGTGTCCATTATTATACATAACTGTGTGATGTGTGAGTTGGGGAGGAGGGTCTGTGTGTCCATTATTATACATAACTGTGTGATGTGTGATTTGGGGAGGAGGGTCTGTCTGTCCATTATTATACATAACTGTGTGATGTGTGAGTTGGGGAGGAGGGTCTGTGTGTCCATTATTATACATAACTGTGTGATGTGTGATTTGGGGAGGAGGGTCTGTGTGTCCATTATTATACATAACTGTGTGATGTGTGAGTTGGGGAGGAGGGTCTGTCTGTCCATTATTATACATAACTGTGTGATGTGTGGGTTGGGGAGGAGGGTCTGTGAGTCCATTATTATACATAACTGTGTGATGTGTGAGTTGGGGAGGAGGGTCTGTGTGTCCATTATTATACATAACTGTGTGAAGTTTGTTTTGGGGAGGAGGGTCTGTGTGTCCATTATTATACATAACTGTGTGATGTGTGTTTTGGGGAGGAGGGTCTGTGTGTCCATTATTATACATAACTGTGTGATGTGTGTTTTGGGGAGGAGGGTCTGTGTGTCCATTATTATATATAACTGTGTGATGAGTGAGTTGGGGAGGAGGGTCTGTGTGTCCATTATTATACATAACTGTGTGATGTGTGTTTTGGGGAGGAGGGTCTGTGTATCCATTATTATACATAACTGTGTGATGTGTGAGTTGGGGTGGAGGGTCTGTGTGTCCATTATTATACATAACTGTGTGATGTGTGTTTTGGGGAGGAGGGTCTGTGTGACCATTATTATACATAACTGTGTGATGTGTGTTTTGGGGAGGAGGGTCTGTGTGTCCATTATTATATATAACTGTGTGATGTGTGAGTTGGGGAGGAGGGTCTGTGTGTCCATTATTATACATAACTGTGTGATGTGTGTTTTGGGGATGAGGTTCTGTGTGTCCATTATTATACATAACTGTGTGATGTGTGAGTTGGGGAGGAGGGTCTGTGTGTCCATTATTATACATAACTGTGCGAAATGTGAGTTGATGAGGAGGGTCTGTGTGTCCATTATTATACATAACTGTGTGATGAGTGAGTTGGGGAGGAGGGTCTGTGTGTCCATTATTATACATAACTGTGTGATGAGTGAGTTGGGGAGGAGGGTCTGTGTGTCCATTATTATACATAACTGTGAGATGTTTGTTTTGGGGAGGAGGGTCTGTGTGTCCATTATTATACATAACTGTGTGATGTGTGTTTTGGGGAGGAGGGTCTGTCTGTCCATTTTTATACATAACTGTGTGATGTGTGTTTTGGGGAGGAGGGTCTGTGTGTCCATTATTATACATAACTGTGTGATGTGTGTGTTGGGGAGGAGGGTCTGTCTGTCCATTATTATACATAACTGTGTGATGTGTGAGTTGGGGAGGAGGGTCAGTGTGTCCATTATTATACATAACTGTGTGATGTGTGTTTTGGGGAGGAGGGTCTGTGTGTCCATTATTATACATAACTGTGTGATGTGTGAGTTGGGGAGGAGGATCTGTGTGTCCATATTTATACATAACTGTGTGAAGTGTGAGTTGGGGAGGAGGTTCTGTGTGTCCATTATTATACATAACTGTGTGATGTGTGAGTTGGGGAGGAGGGTCTGTGTGTCCATTATTATACATAACTGTGTGATGTGTGA
This sequence comes from Heterodontus francisci, assembly GCF_036365525.1. Taxonomy (NCBI): domain Eukaryota; kingdom Metazoa; phylum Chordata; class Chondrichthyes; order Heterodontiformes; family Heterodontidae; genus Heterodontus; species Heterodontus francisci. The sequence continues at coordinate 4,164,974 of NC_090408.1, forward strand.
GTTGGTGAGGAGGGTCCGTGTGTCCATTATTATACATAACTGTGTGATGTGTGTTTTGGGGAGGAGGGTCTGTGTGTCCATTATTATACATAACTGTGTGATGTGTGTTTTGGGGAGGAGGGTCTGTGTGTCCAATATTATACATAACTGTGTGATGTGTGAGTTGGGGAGGAGTGTCTGTGTGTCCATTATTATACATAACTGTGTGAAGTGTGAGTTGGGGAGGAGGGTCTGTGTGTCCATTATTATACATAACTGTGTGAAGTGTGAGTTGGGGAGGAGGGTCTGTGTGTCCATTATTATACATAACTGTGTGAAGTGTGAGTTGGGGAGGAGGGTCTGTGTGTCCATTATTATACAGAACTGTGTGATGTGTGAGTTGGGGAGGAGGGTCTGTGTGTCCATTATTATACATAACTGTGTGATGTGTGAGTTGGGGAGGAGGGTCTGTGTGTCCATTATTATACATAACTGTGTGATGTGTGAGTTGGGGAGGAGGGTCTGTGTGTCCATTATTATACATAACTGTGTGATGTGTGTTTTGGGGAGGAGGGTCTGTGTGTCCATTATTATACATAACTGTGTGATGTGTGAGTTGGGGAGGAGGGTCTGTGTGTCCATTATTATACATAACTGTGTGAAGTGTGAGTTGGGGAGGAGGGTCTGTGTGTCCATTATTATACATAACTGTGTGAAGTGTGAGTTGGGGAGGAGGGTCTGTGTGTCCATTATTATACATAACTGTGTGAAGTGTGAGTTGGGGAGGAGGGTCTGTGTGTCCGTTATTATACATAACTGTGTGATGTGTGAGTTGGGGAGGAGGGTCTGTGTGTCCATTATTATACATAACTGTGTGAAGTGTGAGTTGGGGAGGAGGGTCTGTGTGTCCATTATTATACATAACTGTGTGAAGTGTGAGTTGGGGAGGAGGGTCTGTGTGTCCATTATTATATATAACTGTGTGATGTGTGTTTTGGGGAGGAGGGTCTGTGTGTCCATTATTATACATAACTGTGTGATGAGTGAGTTGGGGAGGAGGGTCTGTGTCTCCATTATTATACATAACTGTGAGATGTGTGTTTTGGGGAGGAGGGTCTGTGTGTCCATTATTATACATAACTGTGAGATGTGTGTTTTGGGGAGGAGGGTCTGTGTGTCCATTATGATACATAACTGTGAGATGTGTGTTTTGGGGAGGAGGGTCTGTGTGTCCATTATTATACATAACTGTGTGATGTGTGTTTTGGGGAGGAGGGTCTGTGTGTCCATGATTATACATAACTGTGTGATGTGTGAGTTGGGGAGGAGGGTCTGTGTGTCCATTATTATACATAAGTGTGTGATGTGTGAGTTGGGGAGGAGGGTCTGTGTGTCCATTACTATACATAACTGTGTGATGAGTGAGTTGGGGAGGAGGGTCTGTGTGTCCATTATTATACATAACTGTGTGATGTGTGTTTTGGGGAGGAGGGTCTGTCTGTCCATTATTATACATAACTGTGTGATGTGTGAGTTGGGGAGGAGGGTCTGTGTGTCCATTATTATACATAACTGTGTGATGTGTGAGTTCAGCAGGAGGGTCTGTGTGTCCATTATTATACATAACTGTGTGATGTGTGAGTTCTGGAGGAGGGTCTGTGTGTCCATTATTATACATAACTGTGTGATGTGTGAGTTGGGGAGGAGGGTCTGTGTGTCCATTATTATACATAACTGTGTGATGTGTGAGTTGGGGAGGAGGGTCTGTGTGTCCATTATTATACATAACTGTGTGATGTGTGAGTTGGGGAGGAGGGTCTGTGTGTCCATTATTATACATAACTGTGTGATGTGTGAGTTCTGGAGGAGGGTCTGTGTGTCCATTATTATACATAACTGTGTGATGTGTGAGTTGGGGAGGAGGGTCTGTGTGTCCATTATTATACAGAACTGTGTGATGTGTGAGTTGGGGAGGAGGGTCTGTGTGTCCAGTATTATACATAACTGTGTGATGTGTGAGCTGGGGAGGAGGGTCTGTGTGTCCATTATTATACATAACTGTGTGATGTGTGAGTTGGGGAGGAGGGTCTGTGTGTCCATTATTATACATAACTGTGTGATGTGTGAGTTGGGGAGGAGTGTCTGTGTGTCCATTATTATATATAACTGTGTGATGTGTGTTTCGGGAGGAGGGTCTGTGTGTTCATTATTATACATAACTGTGTGATGTGTGTTTTGGGGAGGAGGGTCTGTGTGTCCATTATTATACATAACTGTGTGATGTGTGTTTTGGGGAGGAGGGTCTGTGTGTCCATTATTATACATAACTGTGTGATGTGTGTTTTGGGGAGGAGGGTCTGTGTGTCCATTATTATTCATAACTGTGTGATGTGTGAGTTGGGGAGGAGGGTCTGTGTGTCCATTATTATACATAACTGTGTGATGTATGAGTTGGGGAGGAGGGTCTGTGTCTCCATTGTTATACATAACTGTGTAATGTATGAGTTGGGGAGGAGGGTCTGTGTGTCCAATATTATACATAACTGTGTGATGTATGAGTTGGGGAGGAGGGTCTGTGTGTCCATTATTATACATAACTGTGTAATGTATGAGTTGGGGAGGAGGGTCTGTGTGTCCATTATTATACATAAATGTGTAATGTATGAGTTGGGGAGGAGGGTCTGTGTGTCCATTATTATACATAACTGTGTGATGTATGAGTTGGGGAGGAGGGTCTGTGTGTCCATTATTATACATAACTGTGTGATGTGTGAGTTGGGGAGGAGGGTCTGTGTGTCCATTATTATACATAACTGTGTGATGTGTGAGTTGGGGAGGAGGGTCTGTGTGTCCATTATTATACATAACTGTGTGATGTGTGAGTTCTGGAGGAGGGTCTGTGTGTCCATTATTATACATAACTGTGTGATGTGTGAGTTGGGGAGGAGGGTCTGTGTGTCCATTATGATACAGAACTGTGTGATGTGTGAGTTGGGGAGGAGGGTCTGTGTGTCCATTATTATACATAACTGTGTGATGTGTGAGTTGGGGAGGAGGGTCTGTGTGTCCATTATTATGCATAACTGTGTGATGTGTGAGTTGGGGAGGAGGGTCTGTGTGTCCATTATTATACATAACTGTGTGATGTGTGAGTTGGGGAGGAGTGTCTGTGTGTCCATTATTATATATAACTGTGTGATGTGTGTTTTGGGGAAGAGGGTCTGTGTGTCCATTATTATACATAACTGTGTGATGTGTGTTTTGGGGAGGAGGGTCTGTGTGTCCATTATTATACATAACTGTGTAATGTATGAGTTGGGGAGGAGGGTCTGTGTGTCCATTATTATACATAACTGTGTAATGGATGAGTTGGGGAGGAGGGTCTGTGTGTCCATTATTATACATAACTGTGTGATGTATGAGTTGGGGAGGAGGGTCTGTGTGTCCATTATTATACATAACTGTGTGATGTGTGAGTTGGGGAGGAGTGTCTGTGTGTCCATTATTATACATAACTGTGTGATGTGTGAGTTGGGGAGGAGGGTCTGTGTGTCCATTATTATACATAACAGTGTGATGTGTGACTTCTGGAGGAGGGTCTGTGTGTCCATTATTATACATAACTGTGTGATGTGTGAGTTGGGGAGGAGGGTCTGTGTGTCCATTATTATACAGAACTGTGTGATGTGTGAGTTGGGGAGGAGGGTCTGTGTGTCCATTATTATACATAACTGTGTGATGTGTGAGTTGGGGAGGAGGGTCTGTGTGTCCATTATTATACATAACTGTGTGATGTGTGAGTTGGGGAGGAGTGTCTGTGTGTCCATTATTATATATAACTGTGTGATGTGTGTTTTGGGGAAGAGGGTCTGTGTGTCCATTATTATACATAACTGTGTGATGTGTGTTTTGGGGAGGAGGGTCTGTGTGTCCATTATTATACATAACTGTGTGATGTGTGTTTTGTGGAGGAGGGTCTGTGTGTCCATTATTATACATAACTGTGTGATGTGTGTTTTGGGGAGGAGGGTCTGTGTGTCCATTATTATTCATAACTGTGTGATGTGTGAGTTGGGGAGGAGGGTCTGTGTGTCCATTATTATACATAATTGTGTGATGTATGAGTTGGGGAGGAGGGTCTGTGTCTCCATTATTATACATAACTGTGTAATGTATGAGTTGGGAAGGAGGGTCTGTGTGTCCATTATTATACATAACTGTGTGATGTATGAGTTGGGGAGGAGGGTCTGTGTGTCCATTATTATACATAACTGTGTGATGTGTGAGTTGGGGAGGAGGGTCTGTGTGTCCATTATTATATATAACTGTGTGATGTGTGAATTGGGGAGGAGGGTCTGTGTGTCCATTATTATTCATAACTGTGTGATGTGTGAGTTGGGGAGGAGGGTCTGTGTGTCCATTATTATACATAACTGTGTGATGTGTGAGTTGGGGAGGAGGGTCTGTGTGTCCATTATTATTCATAACTGTGTGATGTGTGAGTTGGGGAGGAGGGTCTGTGTGTCCATTATTATACATAACTGTGTGATGTGTGAGTTGGGGAGGAGGGTCTGTGTGTCCATTATTATACATAACTGTGTGATGTGTGAGTTGGGGAGGAGGGTCTGTGTGTCCATTATTATACATAACTGCGTGAAGTGTGAGTTTGGGAGGAGGGTCTGTGTGTCCATTATTATACATAACTGTGTGATGTGTGAGTTGGGGAGGAGGGTCTGTGTGTCCATTATTATACATAACTGCGTGAAGTGTGAGTTTGGGAGGAGGGTCTGTGTGTCCATTTATGTACATAACTGTGTGATGTATGAGTTGGGGAGGAGGGTCTGTGTGTCCATTATTATACATAACTGTGTGATGTGTGTTTTGGGGAGGAGGGTCTGTGTGTCCATTATTATACATAACTGTGTGATGTATGAGTTTGGGAGGAGGGTCTGTGTGTCCATTATTATATATAACTGTGTAATGTGTGTTTTGGGGAGGAGGGTCTGTGTGTCCATTATTATTCATTACTGTGTGATGTGTGAGTTGGGGAGGAGGGTCTGTGTGTCCATTATTATACATAACTGTGTGATGTGTGAGTTGGGGAGGAGGGTCTGTGTGTCCATTATTATACATAACTGTGTGATGTATGAGTTGGGGCGGAGGGTCTGTGTTTCCATTATTAGACTTAACTATGTGATGTGTGTTTTGGGGAGGAGGGTCTGTGTGTCCATTATTATACATAACTGTGTGATGTGTGTTTTGGGGAGGAGGGTCTGTGTGTCCATTATTATACATAACTGTGTGATGTGTGTTTTGTGGAGGAGGGTCTGTGTGTCCATTATTATACATAACTGTGTGATGTGTGTTTTGGGGAGGAGGGTCTGTGTGTCCATTATTATTCATAACTGTGTGATGTGTGAGTTGGGGAGGAGGGTCTGTGTGTCCATTATTATACATAATTGTGTGATGTATGAGTTGGGGAGGAGGGTCTGTGTCTCCATTATTATACATAACTGTGTAATGTATGAGTTGGGAAGGAGGGTCTGTGTGTCCATTATTATACATAACTGTGTGATGTATGAGTTGGGGAGGAGGGTCTGTGTGTCCATTATTATACATAACTGTGTGATGTGTGAGTTGGGGAGGAGGGTCTGTGTGTCCATTATTATATATAACTGTGTGATGTGTGAATTGGGGAGGAGGGTCTGTGTGTCCATTATTATTCATAACTGTGTGATGTGTGAGTTGGGGAGGAGGGTCTGTGTGTCCATTATTATACATAACTGTGTGATGTGTGAGTTGGGGAGGAGGGTCTGTGTGTCCATTATTATTCATAACTGTGTGATGTGTGAGTTGGGGAGGAGGGTCTGTGTGTCCATTATTATACATAACTGTGTGATGTGTGAGTTGGGGAGGAGGGTCTGTGTGTCCATTATTATACATAACTGTGTGATGTGTGAGTTGGGGAGGAGGGTCTGTGTGTCCATTATTATACATAACTGCGTGAAGTGTGAGTTTGGGAGGAGGGTCTGTGTGTCCATTATTATACATAACTGTGTGATGTGTGAGTTGGGGAGGAGGGTCTGTGTGTCCATTATTATACATAACTGCGTGAAGTGTGAGTTTGGGAGGAGGGTCTGTGTGTCCATTTATGTACATAACTGTGTGATGTATGAGTTGGGGAGGAGGGTCTGTGTGTCCATTATTATACATAACTGTGTGATGTGTGTTTTGGGGAGGAGGGTCTGTGTGTCCATTATTATACATAACTGTGTGATGTATGAGTTTGGGAGGAGGGTCTGTGTGTCCATTATTATATATAACTGTGTAATGTGTGTTTTGGGGAGGAGGGTCTGTGTGTCCATTATTATTCATTACTGTGTGATGTGTGAGTTGGGGAGGAGGGTCTGTGTGTCCATTATTATACATAACTGTGTGATGTGTGAGTTGGGGAGGAGGGTCTGTGTGTCCATTATTATACATAACTGTGTGATGTATGAGTTGGGGAGGAGGGTCTGTGTTTCCATTATTAGACTTAACTGTGTGATGTGTGTTTTGGGGAGGAGGGTCTGTGTGTCCATTATTATACATAACTGTGTGATGTATGAGTTGGGGAGGAGGGTCTGTGTGTCCATTATTATACATAACTGTGTGATGTATGAGTTGGGGAGGAGGGTCTGTGTCTCCATTATTATACATAACTGTGTAATGTATGAGTTGGGAAGGAGGGTCTGTGTGTCCATTATTATACATAACTGTGTGATGTATGAGTTGGGGAGGAGGGTCTGTGTGTCCATTATTATACATAACTGTGTGATGTGTGAGTTGGGGAGGAGGGTCTGTGTGTCCATTATTATATATAACTGTGTGATGTGTGAATTGGGGAGGAGGGTCTGTGTGTCCATTATTATATATAACTGTGTGATGTGTGAATTGGGGAGGAGTGTCTGTGTGTCCATTATTATTCATAACTGTGTGATGTGTGAGTTGGGGAGGAGGGTCTGTGTGTCCATTATTATACATAACTGTGTGATGTGTGAGTTGGGGAGGAGGGTCTGTGTGTCCATTATTATTCATAACTGTGTGATGTGTGAGTTGGGGAGGAGGGTCTGTGTGTCCATTATTATACATAACTGTGTGATGTGTGAGTTGGGGAGGAGGGTCTGTGTGTCCATTATTATACATAACTGTGTGATGTGTGAGTTGGGGAGGAGGGTCTGTGTGTCCATTATTATACATAACTGCGTGAAGTGTGAGTTTGGGAGGAGGGTCTGTGTGTCCATTATTATACATAACTGTGTGATGTGTGAGTTGGGGAGGAGGGTCTGTGTGTCCATTATTATACATAACTGCGTGAAGTGTGAGTTTGGGAGGAGGGTCTGTGTGTCCATTTATGTACATAACTGTGTGATGTATGAGTTGGGGAGGAGGGTCTGTGTGTCCATTATTATACATAACTGTGTGATGTGTGTTTTGGGGAGGAGGGTCTGTGTGTCCATTATTATACATAACTGTGTGATGTATGAGTTTGGGAGGAGGGTCTGTGTGTCCATTATTATATATAACTGTGTAATGTGTGTTTTGGGGAGGAGGGTCTGTGTGTCCATTATTATTCATTACTGTGTGATGTGTGAGTTGGGGAGGAGGGTCTGTGTGTCCATTATTATACATAACTGTGTGATGTATGAGTTGGGGAGGAGGGTCTGTGTGTCCATTATTATACATAACTGTGTGATGTATGAGTTGGGGAGGAGGGTCTGTGTTTCCATTATTAGACTTAACTGTGTGATGTGTGTTTTGGGGAGGAGGGTCTGTGTGTCCATTATTATACATAACTGTGTGATGTATGAGTTGGGGAGGAGGGTCTGTGTGTCCATTATTATACATAACTGTGTGATGTGTGTTTTGGGGAGGAGGGTCTGTGTGTCCATTATTATACATAACTGTGTGATGTATGAGTTGGGGAGGAGGGTCTGTGTGTCCATTATTATACATAACTGTGTGATGTGTGAGTTGGGGTGGAGGGTCTGTGTGTCCATTATTATACATAACTGTGTGATGTGTGTTTTGGGGAGGAGGGTCTGTGTGTCCATTATTATACATAACTGTGTGATGTGTGAGTTGGGGAGGAGGGTCTGTGTGTCCATTATTATGCATAACTGTGTAATGTGTGTTTTGGGGAGGAGGGTCTGTGTGTCCATTATTATACATAACTGTGTGATGTGTGTTTTGGGGAGGAGGGTCTGTGTGTCCATTATTATACATAACTGTGTGATGTGTGAGTTGGGGAGGAGGGTCTGTGTGTCCATTATTATACATAACTGTGTGATGTGTGAGTTGGGGAGGAGGGTCTGTGTGTCCATTATTATACATAACTGTGTGATGTGTGTTTTGGGGAGGAGGGTCTGTGTGTCCATTATTATACATAACTGTGTGATGTGTGAGTTGGGGAGGAGGGTCTGTGTGTCCATTATTATACATAACTGTGTGAAGTGTGAGTTGGGGAGGAGGGTCTGTGTGTCCATTATTATACATAACTGTGTGAAGTGTGAGTTGGGGAGGAGGGTCTGTGTGTCCATTATTATACATAACTGTGTGAAGTGTGAGTTGGGGAGGAGGGTCTGTGTGTCCATTATTATACATAACTGTGTGAAGTGTGAGTTGGGGAGGAGGGTCTGTGTGTCCATTATTATACATAACTGTGTGATGAGTGAGTTGGGGAGGAGGGTCTGTGTCTCCATTATTATACATAACTGTGAGATGTGTGTTTTGGGGAGGAGGGTCTGTGTGTCCATTATTATACATAACTGTGAGATGTGTGTTTTGGGGAGGAGGGTCTGTGTGTCCATTATGATACATAACTGTGAGATGTGTGTTTTGGGGAGGAGGGTCTGTGTGTCGATTATTTTACATAACTGTGTGATGTGTGTTTTGGGGAGGAGGGTCTGTGTGTCCATGATTATACATAACTGTGTGATGTGTGAGTTGGGGAGGAGGGTCTGTGTGTCCATTATTATACATAAGTGTGTGATGTGTGAGTTGGGGAGGAGGGCCTGTGTGTCCATTACTATACCTAACTGTGTGATGAGTGAGTTGGGGAGGAGGGTCTGTGTGTCCATTATTATACATAACTGTGTGATGTGTGTTTTGGGGAGGAGGGTCTGTCTGTCCATTATTATACATAACTGTGTGATGTGTGAGTTGGGGAGGAGGGTCTGTGTGTCCATTATTATACATAACTGTGTGATGTGTGAGTTCAGCAGGAGGGTCTGTGTGTCCATTATTATACATAACTGTGTGATGTGTGAGTTCTGGAGGAGGGTCTGTGTGTCCATTATTATACATAACTGTGTGATGTGTGAGTTGGGGAGGAGGGTCTGTGTGTCCATTATTATACATAACTGTGTGATGTGTGAGTTGGGGAGGAGGGTCTGTGTGTCCATTATTATACATAACTGTGTGATGTGTGAGTTGGGGAGGAGTGTCTGTGTGTCCATTATTATACATAACTGTGTGATGTGTGAGTTCTGTAGGAGGGTCTGTTTGTCCATTATTATACATAACTGTGTGATGTGTGAGTTGGGGAGGAGGGTCTGTGTGTCCATTATTATACATAACTGTGTGATGTGTGAGTTGGGGAGGAGGGTCTGTGTGTCCATTATTATACATAACTGTGTGATGTGTGAGTTGGGGAGGAGGGTCTGTGTGTCCATTATTATACATAACTGTGTGATGTGTGAGTTCTGGAGGAGGGTCTGTGTGTCCATTATTATACATAACTGTGTGATGTGTGAGTTGGGGAGGAGGGTCTGTGTTTCCATTATTATACAGAACAGTGTGATGTGTGAGTTGGGGAGGAGGGTCTGTGTGTCCAGTATTATACATAACTGTGTGATGTGTGAGTTGGGGAGGAGGGTCTGTGTGTCCATTATTATACAAAACTGTGTGATGTGTGAGTTGGGGAGGAGGGTCTGTGTGTCCATTATTATACATAACTGTGTGATGTGTGAGTTGGGGAGGAGTGTCTGTGAGTCCATTATTATATATAACTGTGTGATGTGTGTTTCGGGAGGAGGGTCTGTGTGTCCATTATTATACATAACTGTGTGATGTGTGTTTTGGGGAGGAGGGTCTGTGTGTCCATTATTATACATAACTGTGTGATGTATGAGTTTGGGAGGAGGGTCTGTGTGTCCATTATTATATATAACTGTGTAATGTGTGTTTTGGGGAGGAGGGTCTGTGTGTCCATTATTATTCATTACTGTGTGATGTGTGAGTTGGGGAGGAGGGTCTGTGTGTCCATTATTATACATAACTGTGTGATGTGTGAGTTGGGGAGGAGGGTCTGTGTGTCCATTATTATACATAACTGTGTGATGTATGAGTTGGGGAGGAGGGTCTGTGTTTCCATTATTAGACTTAACTGTGTGATGTGTGTTTTGGGGAGGAGGGTCTGTGTGTCCATTATTATACATAACTGTGTGATGTATGAGTTGGGGAGGAGGGTCTGTGTGTCCATTATTATACATAACTGTGTGATGTATGAGTTGGGGAGGAGGGTCTGTGTCTCCATTATTATACATAACTGTGTAATGTATGAGTTGGGAAGGAGGGTCTGTGTGTCCATTATTATACATAACTGTGTGATGTATGAGTTGGGGAGGAGGGTCTGTGTGTCCATTATTATACATAACTGTGTGATGTGTGAGTTGGGGAGGAGGGTCTGTGTGTCCATTATTATATATAACTGTGTGATGTGTGAATTGGGGAGGAGGGTCTGTGTGTCCATTATTATATATAACTGTGTGATGTGTGAATTGGGGAGGAGGGTCTGTGTGTCCATTATTATTCATAACTGTGTGATGTGTGAGTTGGGGAGGAGGGTCTGTGTGTCCATTATTATACATAACTGTGTGATGTGTGAGTTGGGGAGGAGGGTCTGTGTGTCCATTATTATTCATAACTGTGTGATGTGTGAGTTGGGGAGGAGGGTCTGTGTGTCCATTATTATACATAACTGTGTGATGTGTGAGTTGGGGAGGAGGGTCTGTGTGTCCATTATTATACATAACTGTGTGATGTGTGAGTTGGGGAGGAGGGTCTGTGTGTCCATTATTATACATAACTGCGTGAAGTGTGAGTTTGGGAGGAGGGTCTGTGTGTCCATTATTATACATAACTGTGTGATGTGTGAGTTGGGGAGGAGGGTCTGTGTGTCCATTATTATACATAACTGCGTGAAGTGTGAGTTTGGGAGGAGGGTCTGTGTGTCCATTTATGTACATAACTGTGTGATGTATGAGTTGGGGAGGAGGGTCTGTGTGTCCATTATTATACATAACTGTGTGATGTGTGTTTTGGGGAGGAGGGTCTGTGTGTCCATTATTATACATAACTGTGTGATGTATGAGTTTGGGAGGAGGGTCTGTGTGTCCATTATTATATATAACTGTGTAATGTGTGTTTTGGGGAGGAGGGTCTGTGTGTCCATTATTATTCATTACTGTGTGATGTGTGAGTTGGGGAGGAGGGTCTGTGTGTCCATTATTATACATAACTGTGTGATGTGTGAGTTGGGGAGGAGGGTCTGTGTGTCCATTATTATACATAACTGTGTGATGTATGAGTTGGGGAGGAGGGTCTGTGTTTCCATTATTAGACTTAACTGTGTGATGTGTGTTTTGGGGAGGAGGGTCTGTGTGTCCATTATTATACATAACTGTGTGATGTATGAGTTGGGGAGGAGGGTCTGTGTGTCCATTATTATACATAACTGTGTGATGTGTGAGTTGGGGTGGAGGGTCTGTGTGTCCATTATTATACATAACTGTGTGATGTGTGTTTTGGGGAGGAGGGTCTGTGTGTCCATTATTATACATAACTGTGTGATGTGTGAGTTGGGGAGGAGGGATTGTGTGTCCATTATTATACATAACTGTGTGATGTGTGTTTTGGGGAGGAGGGTCTGTGTGTCCATTATTATACATAACTGTGTGATGTATGAGTTGGGGAGGAGGGTCTGTGTGTCCATTATTATACATAACTGTGTGATGTGTGAGTTGGGGTGGAGGGTCTGTGTGTCCATTATTATACATAACTGTGTGATGTGTGTTTTGGGGAGGAGGGTCTGTGTGTCCATTATTATACATAACTGTGTGATGTGTGAGTTGGGGAGGAGGGTCTGTGTGTCCATTATTATGCATAACTGTGTAATGTGTGTTTTGGGGAGGAGGGTCTGTGTGTCCATTATTATACATAACTGTGTGATGTGTGTTTTGGGGAGGAGGGTCTGTGTGTCCATTATTATACATAACTGTGTGATGTGTGAGTTGGGGAGGAGGGTCTGTGTGTCCATTATTATACATAACTGTGTGATGTGTGAGTTGGGGAGGAGGGTCTGTGTGTCCATTATTATACATAACTGTGTGATGTGTGTTTTGGGGAGGAGGGTCTGTGTGTCCATTATTATACATAACTGTGTGATGTGTGAGTTGGGGAGGAGGGTCTGTGTGTCCATTATTATACATAACTGTGTGAAGTGTGAGTTGGGGAGGAGGGTCTGTGTGTCCATTATTATACATAACTGTGTGAAGTGTGAGTTGGGGAGGAGGGTCTGTGTGTCCATTATTATACATAACTGTGTGAAGTGTGAGTTGGGGAGGAGGGTCTGTGTGTCCATTATTATACATAACTGTGTGAAGTGTGAGTTGGGGAGGAGGGTCTGTGTGTCCATTATTATACATAACTGTGTGATGAGTGAGTTGGGGAGGAGGGTCTGTGTCTCCATTATTATACATAACTGTGAGATGTGTGTTTTGGGGAGGAGGGTCTGTGTGTCCATTATTATACATAACTGTGAGATGTGTGTTTTGGGGAGGAGGGTCTGTGTGTCCATTATGATACATAACTGTGAGATGTGTGTTTTGGGGAGGAGGGTCTGTGTGTCGATTATTTTACATAACTGTGTGATGTGTGTTTTGGGGAGGAGGGTCTGTGTGTCCATGATTATACATAACTGTGTGATGTGTGAGTTGGGGAGGAGGGTCTGTGTGTCCATTATTATACATAAGTGTGTGATGTGTGAGTTGGGGAGGAGGGCCTGTGTGTCCATTACTATACCTAACTGTGTGATGAGTGAGTTGGGGAGGAGGGTCTGTGTGTCCATTATTATACATAACTGTGTGATGTGTGTTTTGGGGAGGAGGGTCTGTCTGTCCATTATTATACATAACTGTGTGATGTGTGAGTTGGGGAGGAGGGTCTGTGTGTCCATTATTATACATAACTGTGTGATGTGTGAGTTCAGCAGGAGGGTCTGTGTGTCCATTATTATACATAACTGTGTGATGTGTGAGTTCTGGAGGAGGGTCTGTGTGTCCATTATTATACATAACTGTGTGATGTGTGAGTTGGGGAGGAGGGTCTGTGTGTCCATTATTATACATAACTGTGTGATGTGTGAGTTGGGGAGGAGGGTCTGTGTGTCCATTATTATACATAACTGTGTGATGTGTGAGTTGGGGAGGAGTGTCTGTGTGTCCATTATTATACATAACTGTGTGATGTGTGAGTTCTGTAGGAGGGTCTGTTTGTCCATTATTATACATAACTGTGTGATGTGTGAGTTGGGGAGGAGGGTCTGTGTGTCCATTATTATACATAACTGTGTGATGTGTGAGTTGGGGAGGAGGGTCTGTGTGTCCATTATTATACATAACTGTGTGATGTGTGAGTTGGGGAGGAGGGTCTGTGTGTCCATTATTATACATAACTGTGTGATGTGTGAGTTCTGGAGGAGGGTCTGTGTGTCCATTATTATACATAACTGTGTGATGTGTGAGTTGGGGAGGAGGGTCTGTGTTTCCATTATTATACAGAACAGTGTGATGTGTGAGTTGGGGAGGAGGGTCTGTGTGTCCAGTATTATACATAACTGTGTGATGTGTGAGTTGGGGAGGAGGGTCTGTGTGTCCATTATTATACAAAACTGTGTGATGTGTGAGTTGGGGAGGAGGGTCTGTGTGTCCATTATTATACATAACTGTGTGATGTGTGAGTTGGGGAGGAGTGTCTGTGAGTCCATTATTATATATAACTGTGTGATGTGTGTTTCGGGAGGAGGGTCTGTGTGTCCATTATTATACATAACTGTGTGATGTGTGTTTTGGGGAGGAGGGTCTGTGTGTCCATTATTATACATAACTGTGTGATGTGTGTTTTGGGGAGGAGGGTCTGTGTGTCCATTATTATACATAACTGTGTGATGTGTGTTTTGGGGAGGAGGGTCTGTGTGTCCATTATTATTCATAACTGTGTGATGTATGAGTTGGGGAGGAGGGTCTGTGTGTCCATTATTATACATAACTGTGTGATGTATGAGTTGGGGAGGAGGGTCTGTGTGTCCATTATTATACATAACTGTGTAATGTATGAGTTGGGGAGGAGGGTCTGTGTGTCCATTATTATACATAACTGTGTGATGTATGAGTTGGGGAGGAGGGTCTGTGTGTCCATTATTATACATAACTGTGTAATGTATGAGTTGGGGAGGAGGGTCTGTGTGTCCATTATTATACATAACTGTGTAATGTATGAGTTGGGGAGGAGGGTCTGTGTGTCCATTATTATACATAACTGTGTGATGTATGAGTTGGGGAGGAGGGTCTGTGTGTCCATTATTATACATAACTGTGTGATGTGTGAGTTGGGGAGGAGGGTCTGTGTGTCCATTATTATACATAACTGTGTGAAGTGTGAGTTGGGGAGGAGGGTCTGTGTGTCCATTATTATACATAACTGTGTGATGTGTGAGTTCTGGAGGAGGGTCTGTGTGTCCATTATTATACATAACTGTGTGATGTGTGAGTTGGGGAGGAGGGTCTGTGTGTCCATTATGATACAGAACTGTGTGATGTGTGAGTTGGGGAGGAGGGTCTGTGTGTCCATTATTATTCATAACTGTGTGATGTGTGAGTTGGGGAGGAGGGTCTGTGTGTCCATTATTATACATAACTGTGTGATGTGTGAGTTGGGGAGGAGGGTCTGTGTGTCCATTATTATACATAACTGTGTGATGTGTGAGTTGGGGAGGAGTGTCTGTGTGTCCATTATTATATATAACTGTGTGATGTGTGTTTTGGGGAAGAGGGTCTGTGTGTCCATTATTATACATAACTGTGTGATGTGTGTTTTGGGGAGGAGGGTCTGTGTGTCCATTATTATACATAACTGTGTAATGTATGAGTTGGGGAGGAGGGTCTGTGTGTCCATTATTATACATAACTGTGTAATGTATGAGTTGGGGAGGAGGGTCTGTGTGTCCATTATTATACATAACTGTGTGATGTATGAGTTGGGGAGGAGGGTCTGTGTGTCCATTATTATACATAACTGTGTGATGTGTGAGTTGGGGAGGAGGGTCTGTGTGTCCATTATTATACATAACTGTGTGATGTGTGAGTTGGGGAGGAGGGTCTGTGTGTCCATTATTATACATAACTGTGTGATGTGTGAGTTCTGGAGGAGGGTCTGTGTGTCCATTATTATACATAACTGTGTGATGTGTGAGTTGGGGAGGAGGGTCTGTGTGTCCATTATTATACAGAACTGTGTGATGTGTGAGTTGGGGAGGAGGGTCTGTGTGTCCATTATTATACATAACTGTGTGATGTGTGAGTTGGGGAGGAGGGTCTGTGTGTCCATTATTATACATAACTGTGTGATGTGTGAGTTGGGGAGGAGGGTCTGTGTGTCCATTATTATACATAACTGTGTGATGTGTGAGTTGGGGAGGAGTGTCTGTGTGTCCATTATTATATATAACTGTGTGATGTGTGTTTTGGGGAAGAGGGTCTGTGTGTCCATTATTATACATAACTGTGTGATGTGTGTTTTGGGGAGGAGGGTCTGTGTGTCCATTATTATACATAACTGTGTGATGTGTGTTTTGGGGAGGAGGGTCTGTGTGTCCATTATTATACATAACTGTGTGATGTGTGTTTTGGGGAGGAGGGTCTGTGTGTCCATTATTATTCATAACTGTGTGATGTGTGAGTTGGGGAGGAGGGTCTGTGTGTCCATTATTATACATAATTGTGTGATGTATGATTTGGGGAGGAGGGTCTGTGTGTCCATTATTATACATAACTGTGTAATGTATGAGTTGGGGAGGAGGGTCTGTGTGTCCATTATTATACATAACTGTGTAATGTATGAGTTGGGGAGGAGGGTCTGTGTGTCCATTATTATACATAACTGTGTGATGTATGAGTTGGGGAGGAGGGTCTGTGTGTCCATTATTATACATAACTGTGTGATGTGTGAGTTGGGGAGGAGGGTCTGTGTGTCCATTATTATACATAACTGAGTGAAGTGTGAGTTGGGGAGGAGGGTCTGTGTGTCCATTATTATACATAACTGTGTGATGTGTGAGTTCTGGAGGAGGGTCTGTGTGTCCATTATTATACATAACTGTGTGATGTGTGAGTTGGGGAGGAGGGTCTGTGTGTCCATTATGATACAGAACTGTGTGATGTGTGAGTTGGGGAGGAGGGTCTGTGTGTCCATTATTATTCATAACTGTGTGATGTGTGAGTTGGGGAGGAGGGTCTGTGTGTCCATTATTATACATAACTGTGTGATGTGTGAGTTGGGGAGGAGGGTCTGTGTGTCCATTATTATACATAACTGTGTGATGTGTGAGTTGGGGAGGAGTGTCTGTGTGTCCATTATTATATATAACTGTGTGATGTGTGTTTTGGGGAAGAGGGTCTGTGTGTCCATTATTATACATAACTGTGTGATGTGTGTTTTGGGGAGGAGGGTCTGTGTGTCCATTATTATACATAACTGTGTAATGTATGAGTTGGGGAGGAGGGTCTGTGTGTCCATTATTATACATAACTGTGTAATGTATGAGTTGGGGAGGAGGGTCTGTGTGTCCATTATTATACATAACTGTGTGATGTATGAGTTGGGGAGGAGGGTCTGTGTGTCCATTATTATACATAACTGTGTGATGTGTGAGTTGGGGAGGAGGGTCTGTGTGTCCATTATTATACATAACTGTGTGATGTGTGAGTTGGGGAGGAGGGTCTGTGTGTCCATTATTATACATAACTGTGTGATGTGTGAGTTCTGGAGGAGGGTCTGTGTGTCCATTATTATACATAACTGTGTGATGTGTGAGTTGGGGAGGAGGGTCTGTGTGTCCATTATTATACAGAACTGTGTGATGTGTGAGTTGGGGAGGAGGGTCTGTGTGTCCATTATTATACATAACTGTGTGATGTGTGAGTTGGGGAGGAGGGTCTGTGTGTCCATTATTATACATAACTGTGTGATGTGTGAGTTGGGGAGGAGGGTCTGTGTGTCCATTATTATACATAACTGTGTGATGTGTGAGTTGGGGAGGAGTGTCTGTGTGTCCATTATTATATATAACTGTGTGATGTGTGTTTTGGGGAAGAGGGTCTGTGTGTCCATTATTATACATAACTGTGTGATGTTTGTTTTGGGGAGGAGAGTCTGTGTGTCCATTATTATACATAACTGTGTGATGTGTGTTTTGGGGAGGAGGGTCTGTGTGTCCATTATTATACATAACTGTGTGATGTGTGTTTTGGGGAGGAGGGTCTGTGTGTCCATTATTATTCATAACTGTGTGATGTGTGAGTTGGGGAGGAGGGTCTGTGTGTCCATTATTATACATAATTGTGTGATGTATGAGTTGGGGAGGAGGGTCTGTGTGTCCATTATTATACATAACTGTGTAATGTATGAGTTGGGAAGGAGGGTCTGTGTGTCCATTATTATACATAACTGTGTGATGTATGAGTTGGGGAGGAGGGTCTGTGTGTCCATTATTATACATAACTGTGTGATGTGTGAGTTGGGGAGGAGGGTCTGTGTGTCCATTATTATATATAACTGTGTGATGTGTGAATTGGGGAGGAGGGTCTGTGTGTCCATTATTATTCATAACTGTGTGATGTGTGAGTTGGGGAGGAGGGTCTGTGTGTCCATTATTATTCATAACTGTGTGATGTGTGAGTTGGGGAGGAGGGTCTGTGTGTCCATTATTATACATAACTGTGTGATGTGTGAGTTGGGGAGGAGGGTCTGTGTGTCCATTATTATACATAACTGTGTGATGTGTGAGTTGGGGAGGAGGGTCTTTCTGTCCATTATTATACATAACTGCGTGAAGTGTGAGTTTGGGTGGAGGGTCTGTGTGTCCATTATTATACATAACTGTGTGATGTGTGAGTTGGGGAGGAGGGTCTGTGTGTCCATTATTATACATAACTGCGTGAAGTGTGAGTTTGGGAGGAGGGTCTGTGTGTCCATTTATGTACATAACTGTGTGATGTATGAGTTGGGGAGGAGGGTCTGTGTGTCCATTATTATACAAAACTGTGTGAAGTGTGTTTTGGGGAGGAGGGTCTGTGTGTCCATTATTATACATAACTGTGTGATGTATGAGTTTGGGAGGAGGGTCTGTGTGTCCATTATTATATATAACTGTGTAATGTGTGTTTTGGGGAGGAGGGTCTGTGTGTCCATTATTATTCATAACTGTGTGATGTGTGAGTTGGGGAGGAGGGTCTGTGTGTCCATTATTATACATAACTGTGTGATGTGTGAGTTGGGGAGGAGGGTCTGTGTGTCCATTATTATACATAACTGTGTGATGTATGAGTTGGGGAGGAGGGTCTGTGTGTCCATTATTAGACTTAACTGTGTGATGTGTGTTTTGGGGAGGAGGGTCTGTGTGTCCATTATTATACATAACTGTGTGATGTATGAGTTGGGGAGGAGGGTCTGTGTGTCCATTATTATACATAACTGTGTGATGTGTGAGTTGGGGTGGAGGGTCTGTGTGTCCATTATTATACATAACTGTGTGATGTGTGTTTTGGGGAGGAGGGTCTGTGTGTCCATTATTATACATAACTGTGTGATGTGTGAGTTGGGGAGGAGGGATTGTGTGTCCATTATTATACATAACTGTGTGATGTATGAGTTGGGGAGGAGGGTCTGTGTGTCCATTATTATACAAAACTGTGTGATGTGTGTTTTGGGGAGGAGGGTCTGTGTGTCCATTATTATACATAACTGTGTGATGTATGAGTTTGGGAGGAGGGTCTGTGTGTCCATTATTATATATAACTGTGTAATGAGTGTTTTGGGGAGGAGGGTCTGTGTGTCCATTATTATTCATAACTGTGTGATGTGTGAGTTGGGGAGGAGGGTCTGTGTGTCCATTATTATACATAACTGTGTGATGTGTGAGTTGGGGAGGAGGGTCTGTGTCTCCATTATTATACATAACTGTGTGATGTATGAGTTGGGGAGGAGGGTCTGTGTGTCCATTATTAGACTTAACTGTGTGATGTGTGTTTTGGGGAGGAGGGTCTGTGTGTCCATTATTATACATAACTGTGTGATGTATGAGTTGGGGAGGAGGGTCTGTGTGTCCATTATTATACATAACTGTGTGATGTGTGAGTTGGGGTGGAGGGTCTGTGTGTCCATTATTATACATAACTGTGTGATGTGTGAGTTGGGGAGGAGGGTCTGTGTTTCCATTATTATACAGAACAGTGTGATGTGTGAGTTGGGGAGGAGGGTCGTTGTGTCCAGTATTATACATAACTGTGTGATGTGTGAGTTGGGGAGGAGGGTCTGTGTGTCCATTATTATACAAAACTGTGTGATGTGTGAGTTGGGGAGGAGGGTCTGTGTGTCCATTATTATACATAACTGTGTGATGTGTGAGTTGGGGAGGAGTGTCTGTGTGTCCATTATTATATATAACTGTGTGATGTGTGTTTCGGGAGGAGGGTCTGTGTGTCCATTATTATACATAACTGTGTGATGTGTGTTTTGGGGAGGAGGGTCTGTGTGTCCATTATTATACATAACTGTGTGATGTGTGTTTTGGGGAGGAGGGTCTGTGTGTCCATTATTATACATAACTGTGTGATGTGTGTTTTGGGGAGGAGGGTCTGTGTGTCCATTATTATTCATAACTGTGTGATGTATGAGTTGGGGAGGAGGGTCTGTGTGTCCATTATTATACATAACTGTGTGATGTATGAGTTGGGGAGGAGGGTCTGTGTGTCCATTATTATACATAACTGTGTAATGTATGAGTTGGGGAGGAGGGTCTGTGTGTCCATTATTATACATAACTGTGTGATGTATGAGTTGGGGAGGAGGGTCTGTGTGTCCATTATTATACATAACAGTGTAATGTATGAGTTGGGGAGGAGGGTCTGTGTGTCCATTATTATACATAACTGTGTAATGTATGAGTTGGGGAGGAGGGTCTGTGTGTCCATTATTATACATAACTGTGTGATGTGTGAGTTGGGGAGGAGGGTCTGTGTGTCCATTATTATACATAACTGTGTGATGTGTGAGTTGGGGAGGAGGGTCTGTGTGTCCATTATTATACATAACTGTGTGAAGTGTGAGTTGGGGAGGAGGGTCTGTGTGTCCATTATTATACATAACTGTGTGATGTGTGAGTTCTGGAGGAGGGTCTGTGTGTCCATTATTATACATAACTGTGTGATGTGTGAGTTGGGGAGGAGGGTCTGTGTGTCCATTATGATACAGAACTGTGTGATGTGTGAGTTGGGGAGGAGGGTCTGTGTGTCCATTATTATACATAACTGTGTGATGTGTGAGTTGGGGAGGAGGGTCTGTGTGTCCATTATTATACATAACTGTGTGATGTGTGAGTTGGGGAGGAGGGTCTGTGTGTCCATTATTATACATAACTGTGTGATGTGTGAGTTGGGGAGTAGTGTCTGTGTGTCCATTATTATATATAACTGTGTGATGTGTGTTTTGGGGAAGAGGGTCTGTGTGTCCATTATTATACATAACTGTGTGATGTGTGTTTTGGGGAGGAGGGTCTGTGTGTCCATTATTATACATAACTGTGTAATGTATGAGTTGGGGAGGAGGGTCTGTGTGTCCATTATTATACATAACTGTGTAATGTATGAGTTGGGGAGGAGGGTCTGTGTGTCCATTATTATACATAACTGTGTGATGTATGAGTTGGGGAGGAGGGTCTGTGTGTCCATTATTATACATAACTGTGTGATGTGTGAGTTGGGGAGGAGGGTCTGTGTGTCCATTATTATACATAACTGTGTGATGTGTGAGTTGGGGAGGAGGGTCTGTGTGTCCATTATTATACATAACTGTGTGATGTGTGAGTTCTGGAGGAGGGTCTGTGTGTCCATTATTATACATAACTGTGTGATGTGTGAGTTGGGGAGGAGGGTCTGTGTGTCCATTATTATACAGAACTGTGTGATGTGTGAGTTGGGGAGGAGGGTCTGTGTGTCCATTATTATACATAACTGTGTGATGTGTGAGTTGGGGAGGAGGGTCTGTGTGTCCATTATTATACATAACTGTGTGATGTGTGAGTTGGGGAGGAGGGTCTGTGTGTCCATTATTATACATAACTGTGTGATGTGTGAGTTGGGGAGGAGTGTCTGTGTGTCCATTATTATATATAACTGTGTGATGTGTGTTTTGGGGAAGAGGGTCTGTGTGTCCATTATTATACATAACTGTGTGATGTGTGTTTTGGGGAGGAGGGTCTGTGTGTCCATTATTATACATAACTGTGTGATGTGTGTTTTGGGGAGGAGGGTCTGTGTGTCCATTATTATACATAACTGTGTGATGTGTGTTTTGGGGAGGAGGGTCTGTGTGTCCATTATTATTCATAACTGTGTGATGTGTGAGTTGGGGAGGATGGTCTGTGTGTCCATTATTATACATAATTGTGTGATGTATAAGTTGGGGAGGAGGGTCTGTGTGTCCATTATGATACATAACTGTGTAATGTATGAGTTGGGAAGGAGGGTCTGTGTGTCCATTATTATACATAACTGTGTGATGTATGAGTTGGGGAGGAGGGTCTGTGTGTCCATTATTATACATAACTGTGTGATGTGTGAGTTGGGGAGGAGGGTCTGTGTGTCCATTATTATATATAACTGTGTGATGTGTGAATTGGGGAGGAGGGTCTGTGTGTCCATTATTATTCATAACTGTGTGATGTGTGAGTTGGGGAGGAGGGTCTGTGTGTCCATTATTATTCATAACTGTGTGATGTGTGAGTTGGGGAGGAGGGTCTGTGTGTCCATTATTATACATAACTGTGTGATGTGTGAGTTGGGGAGGAGGGTCTGTGTGTCCATTATTATACATAACTGTGTGATGTGTGAGTTGGGGAGGAGGGTCTGTGTGTCCATTATTATACATAACTGCGTGAAGTGTGAGTTTGGGAGGAGGGTCTGTATGTCCATTATTATACATAACTGTGTGATGTGTGAGTTGGGGAGGAGGGTCTGTGTGTCCATTATTATACATAACTGCGTGAAGTGTGAGTTTGGGAGGAGGGTCTGTGTGTCCATTTATGTACATAACTGTGTGATGTATGAGTTGGGGAGGAGGGTCTGTGTGTCCATTATTATACAAAACTGTGTTATGTGTGTTTTGGGGAGGAGGGTCTGTGTGTCCATTATTATACATAACTGTGTGATGTATGAGTTTGGGAGGAGGGTCTGTGTGTCCATTATTATACATAACTGTGTAATGTGTGTTTTGGGGAGGAGGGTCTGTGTGTCCATTATTATTCATAACTGTGTGATGTGTGAGTTGGGGAGGAGGGTCTGTGTGTCCATTATTATACATAACTGTGTGATGTGTGAGTTGGGGAGGAGGGTCTGTGTGTCCATTATTATACATAACTGTGTGATGTATGAGTTGGGGAGGAGGGTCTGTGTGTCCATTATTAGACTTAACTGTGTGATGTGTGTTTTGGGGAGGAGGGTCTGTGTGTCCATTATTATACATAACTGTGTGATGTATGAGTTGGGGAGGAGGGTCTGTGTGTCCATTATTATACATAACTGTGTGATGTGTGAGTTGGGGAGGAGGGTCTGTGTGTCCATTATTATACATAACTGTGTGAAGTGTGAGTTGGGGAGGAGGGTCTGTGTGTCCATTATTATACATAACTGTGTGATGTGTGAGTTCTGGAGGAGGGTCTGTGTGTCCATTATTATACATAACTGTGTGATGTGTGAGTTGGGGAGGAGGGTCTGTGTGTCCATTATGATACAGAACTGTGTGATGTGTGAGTTGGGGAGGAGGGTCTGTGTGTCCATTATTATACATAACTGTGTGATGTGTGAGTTGGGGAGGAGGGTCTGTGTGTCCATTATTATACATAACTGTGTGATGTGTGAGTTGGGGAGGAGGGTCTGTGTGTCCATTATTATACATAACTGTGTGATGTGTGAGTTGGGGAGGAGTGTCTGTGTGTCCATTATTATATATAACTGTGTGATGTGTGTTTTGGGGAAGAGCGTCTGTGTGTCCATTATTATACATAACTGTGTGATGTGTGTTTTGGGGAGGAGGGTCTGTGTGTCCATTATTATACATAACTGTGTAATGTATGAGTTGGGGAGGAGGGTCTGTGTGTCCATTATTATACATAACTGTGTAATGTATGAGTTGGGGAGGAGGGTCTGTGTGTCCATTATTATACATAACTGTGTGATGTATGAGTTGGGGAGGAGGGTCTGTGTGTCCATTATTATACATAACTGTGTGATGTGTGAGTTGGGGAGGAGGGTCTGTGTGTCCATTATTATACATAACTGTGTAATGTGTGAGTTGGGGAGGAGGGTCTGTGTGTCCATTATTATACATAACTGTGTGATGTGTGAGTTCTGGAGGAGGGTCTGTGTGTCCATTATTATACATAACTGTGTGATGTGTGAGTTGGGGAGGAGGGTCTGTGTGTCCATTATTATACAGAACTGTGTGATGTGTGAGTTGGGGAGGAGGGTCTGTGTGTCCATTATTATACATAACTGTGTGATGTGTGAGTTGGGGAGGAGGGTCTGTGTGTCCATTATTATACATAACTGTGTGATGTGTGAGTTGGGGAGGAGGGTCTGTGTGTCCATTATTATACATAACTGTGTGATGTGTGAGTTGGGGAGGAGTGTCTGTGTGTCCATTATTATATATAACTGTGTGATGTGTGTTTTGGGGAAGAGGGTCTGTGTGTCCATTATTATACATAACTGTGTGATGTGTGTTTTGGGGAGGAGGGTCTGTGTGTCCATTATTATACATAACTGTGTGATGTGTGTTTTGGGGAGGAGGGTCTGTGTGTCCATTATTATACATAACTGTGTGATGTGTGTTTTGGGGAGGAGGGTCTGTGTGTCCATTATTATTCATAACTGTGTGATGTGTGAGTTGGGGAGGAGGGTCTGTGTGTCCATTATTATACATAATTGTGTGATGTATGAGTTGGGGAGGAGGGTCTGTGTGTCCATTATTATACATAACTGTGTAATGTATGAGTTGGGAAGGAGGGTCTGTGTGTCCATTATTATACATAACTGTGTGATGTATGAGTTGGGGAGGAGGGTCTGTGTGTCCATTATTATACATAACTGTGTGATGTGTGAGTTGGGGAGGAGGGTCTGTGTGTCCATTATTATATATAACTGTGTGATGTGTGAATTGGGGAGGAGGGTCTGTGTGTCCATTATTATTCATAACTGTGTGATGTGTGAGTTGGGGAGGAGGGTCTGTGTGTCCATTATTATTCATAACTGTGTGATGTGTGAGTTGGGGAGGAGGGTCTGTGTGTCCATTATTATACATAACTGTGTGATGTGTGAGTTGGGGAGGAGGGTCTGTGTGTCCATTATTATACATAACTGTGTGATGTGTGAGTTGGGGAGGAGGGTCTGTGTGTCCATTATTATACATAACTGCGTGAAGTGTGAGTTTGGGAGGAGGGTCTGTGTGTCCATTATTATACATAACTGTGTGATGTGTGAGTTGGGGAGGAGGGTCTGTGTGTCCATTATTATACATAACTGCGTGAAGTGTGAGTTTGGGAGGAGGGTCTGTGTGTCCATTTATGTACATAACTGTGTGATGTATGAGTTGGGGAGGAGGGTCTGTGTGTCCATTATTATACAAAATTGTGTGATGTGTGTTTTGGGGAGGAGGGTCTGTGTGTCCATTATTATACATAACTGTGCGATGTATGAGTTTGGGAGGAGGGTCTGTGTGTCCATTATTATATATAACTGTGTAATGTGTGTTTTGGGGAGGAGGGTCTGTGTGTCCATTATTATTCATAACTGTGTGATGTGTGAGTTGGGGAGGAGGGTCTGTGTGTCCATTATTATACATAACTGTGTGATGTGTGAGTTGGGGAGGAGGGTCTGTGTGTCCATTATTATACATAACTGTGTGATGTATGAGTTGGGGAGGAGTGTCTGTGTGTCCATTATTAGACTTAACTGTGTGATGTGTGTTTTGGGGAGGAGGGTCTGTGTGTCCATTATTATACATAACTGTGTGATGTATGAGTTGGGGAGGAGGGTCTGTGTGTCCATTATTATACATAACTGTGTGATGTGTGTTTTGGGGAGGAGTGTCTGTGTGTCCATTATTATACATAACTGTGTGATGTGTGAGTTGGGGAGGAGGGATTGTGTGTCCATTATTATACATAACTGTGTGATGTGTGTTTTGGGGAGGAGGGTCTGTGTGTCCATTATTATACATAACTGTGTGATGTATGAGTTGGGGAGGAGGGTCTGTGTGTCCATTATTATACATAACTGTGTGATGTGTGAGTTGGGGTGGAGGGTCTGTGTGTCCATTATTATACATAACTGTGTGATGTGTGTTTTGGGGAGGAGGGTCTGTGTGTCCATTATTATACATAACTGTGTGATGTGTGAGTTGGGGAGGAGGGTCTGTGTGTCCATTATTATACATAACTGTGTAATGTGTGTTTTGGGGAGGAGGGTCTGTGTGTCCATTATTATACATAACTGTGTGATGTGTGTTTTGGGGAGGAGGGTCTGTGTGTCCATTATTATACATAACTGTGTGATGTATGAGTTGGGGAGGAGGGTCTGTGTGTCCATTATTATACATAACTGTGTGATGTGTGAGTTGGGGAGGAGGGTCTGTGTGTCCATTATTATACATAACTGTGTGAAGTGTGTTTTGGGGAGGAGGGTCTGTGTGTCCATTATTATACATAACTGTGTGAAGTGTGTTTTGGGGAGGAGGGTCTGTGTGTCCATTAATATACATAACTGTGTGATGTGTGTTTTGCGGAGGAGGGTCTGTGTGTCCATTATTATACATAACTGTGAGATGTGTGTTTTGGGGAGGAGGGTCTGTGTGTCCATTATTATACATAAATGTGTGAAGTGTGTTTTGGGGAGGAGGGTCTGTGTGTCCATTAATATACATAACTGTGTGATGTGTGTTTTGCGGAGGAGGGTCTGTGTGTCCATTATTATACATAACTGTGTGATGTGAGTTTTGGGGAGGAGGGTCTGTGTGTCCATTATTATACATAACTGTGTGAAGTGTGTTTTGGAGAGTAGGGTCTGTGTGTCCATTATTATACATAACTGTGTGATGTGAGTTTTGGGGAGGAGGGTCTGTGTGTCCATTATTATACATAACTGTGTGATGTGTGAGTTGGGGAGGAGGGTCTGTGTGTCCATTATTATACATAACTGTGTGATGTGTGATTTGGGGAGGAGGGTCTGTGTGTCCATTATTATACATAACTGTGTGATGTGTGTTTTGCGGAGGAGGGTCTGTGTGTCCATTATTATACATAACTGTGTGATGTTTGTTTTGGGGAGGAGGGTCTGTGTGTCCATTATTATACATAACTGTGTGATGTGTGTTTTGGGGAGGAGGGTCTGTGTGTCCATTATTATACATAACTGTGTGATGTGTGTTTTGCGGAGGAGGGTCTGTGTGTCCATTATTATACATAACTGTGTGATGTGTGTTTTGGGGAGGAGGGTCTGTGTGTCCATTATTATACATAACTGTGTGATGTGTGTTTTGGGGAGGAGGGTCTGTGCGTCCATTATTATACATAAATGTGTGATGTGTGTTTTGGGGAGGAGGGTCTGTGTGTCCATTATTATACATAACTGTGTGATGTGTGTTTTGGGGAGGAGGGTCTGTGTGTCCATTATTATACATACCTGTGTGAAGTGTGTTTTGGGGAGGAGGGTCTGTGTGTCCATTAATATACATAACTGTGTGATGTGTGTTTTGCGGAGGAGGGTCTGTGTGTCCATTATTATACATAACTGTGTGATGTGTGTTTTGGGCAGGAGGGTCTGTGTGTCAATTATTATACATAACAGTGTGATGTGTGTTTTGGGGAGGAGGGTCTGTGTGTCCATTATTATACATAACTGTGTGATGTGTGAGTTGTGGAGGAGGGTCTGTGTGTCCATTATTATACATAACTGTGTGATGTGTGAGTTGGGGAGGAGGGTCTGTGTGTCCATTATTATACATAACTGTGTGATGTGTGTTTTGGGGAGGAGGGTCTGTGTGTCCATTATTATTCATAACTGTGTGATGTGTGAGTTGGGGAGGATGGTCTGTGTGTCCATTATTATACATAACTGTGTAATGTGTGTTTTGGGGAGGAGGGTCTGTGTCCATTATTATTCATAACTATGTGATGTGTGAGTTGAGGAGGAGGGTCTGTGTGTCCATTATTATACATAACTGTGTAATGTGTGTTTTGGGGAGGAGGGTCTGTGTGTCCATTATTATACATAACTGTGTGATGTGTGAGTTGGGGAGGAGGGTCTGTGTGTCCATTGTTATTCATAACTGTTTGATGTGTGAGTTGGGGAGGAGGGTCTGTGTGTCCATTATTATACATAACTGTGTGATGTATGAGTTGGGGAGGAGGGTCTGTGTGTCCATTATTATACATAACTGTGTAATGTGTGTTTTGGGGAGGAGGGTCTGTGTGTCCATTATTATTCATAACTGTGTGATGTGTGAGTTGGGGAGGAGGGTCTGTGTGTCCATTATTATACATAACTGTGTAATGTGTGTTTTGTTGAGGAGGGTCTGTGTGTCCATTATTATTCATAACTGTGTGATGTGTGAGTTGGGGAGGAGGGTCTGTGTGTCCATTATTATACATAACTGTGTGATGTATGAGTTGGGGAGGAGGGTCTGTGTGTCCATTATTATACATAACTGTGTAATGTGTGTTTTGGGGAGGAGGGTCTGTGTGTCCATTATTATACATAACTGTGTGATGTATGAGTTGGGGAG
Source organism: Heterodontus francisci (assembly GCF_036365525.1). Classification (NCBI taxonomy): domain Eukaryota; kingdom Metazoa; phylum Chordata; class Chondrichthyes; order Heterodontiformes; family Heterodontidae; genus Heterodontus; species Heterodontus francisci. The sequence continues at coordinate 4,193,165 of NC_090408.1, forward strand.
GAGGGTCTGTGTGTCCATTATTATACATAACTGTGTGATGTGTGAGTTGGGGAGGAGGGTCTGTGTGTCCATTATTATACATAACTGTGTGATGTATGAGTTGGGGAGGAGGGTCTGTGTGTCCATTATTATACATAACTGTGTGATGTGTGATTTGGGGAGGAGGGTCTGTGTGTCCATTATTATACATAACTGTGTGATGTGTGAGTTGGGGAGGAGGGTCTGTGTGTCCATTATTATACATAACTGTGTGATGTGTGTTTTGGGGAGGAGGTTCTGTGTGTCCATTATTATACATAACTGTGTGATGTATGAGTTGGGGAGGAGGGTCTGTGTGTCCATTATTATACATAACTGTGTGAAGTGTGAGTTGGGGAGGAGGGTCTGTGTGTCCATTATTATACATAACTGTGTGATGTGTGTTTTGGGGAGGAGGGTCTGTGTGTCCATTATTACACATAACTGCGTGAAGTGTGAGTTGGGGAGGAGGGTCTGTGTGTCCATTTATGTACATAACTGTGTGATGTATGAGTTGGGGAGGAGGGTCTGTGTGTCCATTATTATACATAAATGTGTGATGTGTGTTTTGGGGAGGAGGGTCTGTGTGTCCATTATTATACATAACTGTGTGATGTGTGAGTTGGGGAGGAGGGTCTGTGTGTCCATTATTATACATAACTGTGTGATGTGTGAGTTGGGGAGGAGGGTCTGTGTGTCCATTATTATACATAACTGTGTGATGTGTGAGTTGGGGAGGAGGGTCTGTGTGTCCATTATTATACATAACTGTGTGATGTGTGAAATGGGGAGGAGGGTCTGTGTGTCCATTATTATACATAACTGTGTAATGTGTGTTTTGGGGAGGAGGGTCTGTGTGTCCATTATTATACATAACTGTGTGATGTGTGAGTTGGGGAGGAGGGTCTGTGTGTCCAGTATTATACATAACTGTGTGATGTGTGAGTTGGGGAGGAGTGTTTGTGTGTCCATTATTATACATAACTGTGTAATGTGTGTTTTGGGGAGGAGGGTCTGTGTGTCCATTATTATACATAACTGTGTGATGTGTGAGTTGGGGAGGAGGGTCTGTGTGTCCATTATTATACATAACTGTGTAATGTGTGTTTTGGGGAGGAGGGTCTGTGTGTCCATTATTATACATAACTGTGTAATGTGTGTTTTGGGGAGGAGGGTCTGTGTGTCCATTATTATACATAACTGTGTAATGTGTGTTTTGGGGAGGAGGGTCTGTGTGTCCATTATTATACATAACTGTGTGATGTGTGAGTTGGGGAGGAGGGTCTGTGTGTCCATTATTATACATAACTGTGTGATGTGTGTTTTGGGGAGGAGGGTCTGTGTGTCCATTATTATACATAACTGTGTGATGTGTGAGTTGGGGAGGAGGGTCTGTGTGTCCATTATTATACATAACTGTGTAATGTGTGTTTTGGGGAGGAGGGTCTGTGTGTCCATTATTATACATAACTGTGTAATGTGTGTTTTGGGGAGGAGGGTCTGTGTGTCCATTATTATACATAACTGTGTAATGTGTGTTTTGGGGAGGAGGGTCTGTGTGTCCATTATTATACATAACTGTGTGATGTGTGAGTTGGGGAGGAGGGTCTGTGTGTCCATTATTATACATAACTGTGTGATGTGTGTTTTGGGGAGGAGGGTCTGTGTGTCCATTATTATACATAACTGTGTGATGTGTGTTTTGGGGAGGAGGGTCTGTGTGTCCTTTATTATACATAACTGTGTGATGTATGAGTTGGGGAGAAGGGTCTGTGTGTCCATTATTATACATAACTGTGTGATGTGTGAGTTGGGGAGGAGGGTCTGTGTGTCCATTATTATACATAACTGTGTGATGTGTGTTTTGGGGAGGAGGGTCTGTGTGTCCATTATTATACATAACTGTGTGATGTGTGAGTTGGGGAGGAGGGTCTGTGTGTCCATTATTATACATAACTGTGTGATGTGTGTTTTGGGGAAGAGGGTCTGTGTGTCCATTATTATACATAACTGTGTGATGTGTGATTTGGGGAGGAGGGTCTGTGTGTCCATTATTATACATAACTGTGTGATGTGTGTTTTGGGCAGGAGGGTCTGTGTGTCCATTATTATACATAACTGTGTAATGTGTGTTTTGGGGAGGAGGGTCTGTGTGTCCATTATTATACATAACTGTGTAATGTGTGTTTTGGGGAGGAGGGTCTGTGTGTCCATTATTATACATAACTGTGTGATGTGTGTTTTGGGGAGGAGGGTCTGTGTGTCCATTATTATTCATAACTGTGTAATGTGTGTTTTGGGGAGGAGGGTCTGTGTGTCCATTATTATACATAACTGTGTGATGTGTGTTTTGGGGAGGAGGGTCTGTGTGTCCATTATTATACATAACTGTGTGATGTGTGAGTTGGGGAGGAGGGTCTGTTTGTCCATTATTATACATAACTGTGTGATGTGTGAGTTGGGGAGGAGGGTCTGTGTGTCCATTATTATACATAACTGTGTAATGTGTGTTTTGGGGAGGAGGGTCTGTGTGTCCATTATTATACATAACTGTGTGATGTGTGAGTTGGGGAGGAGGGTCTGTGTGTCCATTATTATACATAACTGTGTAATGTGTGTTTTGGGGAGAAGGGTCTGTGTGTCCATTATTATACATAACTGTGTGATGTGTGAGTTGGGGAGGAGGGTCTGTGTGTCCATTATTATACATAACTGTGTGATGTGTGAGTTGGGGAGGAGGGTCTGTGTGTCCATTATTATACATAACTGTGTAATGTGTGTTTTGGGGAGAAGGGTCTGTGTGTCCATTATTATACATAACTGTGTGATGTGTGAGTTGGGGAGGAGGGTCTGTGTGTCCATTATTATACATAACTGTGTGATGTGTGTTTTGGGGAGGAGGGTCTGTGTGTCCATTATTATACATAACTGTGTGATGTGTGAGTTGGGGAGGAGGGTCTGTGTGTCCATTATTATACATAACTGTGTGATGTGTGTTTTGGGGAGGAGGGTCTGTGTGTCCATTATTATACATAACTGTGTGATGTGTGAGTTGGGGAGGAGGGTCTGTGTGTCCATTATTATACATAACTGTGTGATGTGTGTTTTGGGGAGGAGGGTCTGTGTGTCCATTATTATACATAACTGTGTGATGTGTGATTTGGGGAGGAGGGTCTGTGTGTCCATTATTATACATAACTGTGTGATGTGTGTTTTGGGCAGGAGGGTCTGTGTGTCCATTATTATACATAACTGTGTGATGTGTGTTTTGGGGAGGAGGGTCTGTGTGTCCATTATTATACATAACTGTGTAATGTGTGTTTTGGGGAGGAGGGTCTGTGTGTCCATTATTATACATAACTGTGTGATGTGTGTTTTGGGGAGGAGGGTCTGTGTGTCCATTATTATTCATAACTGTGTAATGTGTGTTTTGGGGAGGAGGGTCTGTGTGTCCATTATTATACATAACTGTGTGATGTGTGTTTTGGGGAGGAGGGTCTGTGTGTCCATTATTATACATAACTGTGTGATGTGTGAGTTGGGGAGGAGGGTCTGTTTGTCCATTATTATACATAACTGTGTGATGTGTGAGTTGGGGAGGAGGGTCTGTGTGTCCATTATTATACATAACTGTGTAATGTGTGTTTTGGGGAGGAGGGTCTGTGTGTCCATTATTATACATAACTGTGTGATGTGTGAGTTGGGGAGGAGGGTCTGTGTGTCCATTATTATACATAACTGTGTAATGTGTGTTTTGGGGAGAAGGGTCTGTGTGTCCATTATTATACATAACTGTGTGATGTGTGAGTTGGGCAGGAGGGTCTGTGTGTCCATTATTATACATAACTGTGTGATGTGTGAGTTGGGGAGGAGGGTCTGTTTGTCCATTATTATACATAACTGTGTGATGTGTGAGTTGGGGAGGAGGGTCTGTGTGTCCATTATTATACATAACTGTGTAATGTGTGTTTTGGGGAGGAGGGTCTGTGTGTCCATTATTATACATAACTGTGTGATGTGTGAGTTGGGGAGGAGGGTCTGTGTGTCCATTATTATACATAACTGTGTAATGTGTGTTTTGGGGAGGAGGGTCTGTGTGTCCATTATTATACATAACTGTGTGATGTGTGAGTTGGGGAGGAGGGTCTGTGTGTCCATTATTATATATAACTGTGTGATGTGTGTTTTGGGGAGGAGGGTCTGTGTGTCCATTATTATACATAACTGTGTAATGTGTGAGTTGGGGAGGAGGGTCTGTGTGTCCATTATTATACATAACTGTGTGATGTGTGTTTTGGGGAGGAGGGTCTGTGTGTCCATTATTATTCATAACTGTGTAATGTGTGTTTTGGGCAGGAGGGTCTGTGTGTCCATTATTATACATAACTGTGTGATGTGTGTTTTGGGGAGGAGGGTCTGTGTCTCCATTATTATACATAACTGTGTGATGTGTGAGTTGGGGAGGAGGGTCTGTGTGTCCATTATTATACATAACTGTGTGATGTGTGTTTTGGGGAGGAGGGTCTGTGTGTCCATTATTATACATAACTGTGTGATGTGTGAGTTGGGGAGGAGGGTCTGTGTGTCCATTATTATACATAACTGTGTGATGTGTGTTTTTGGGAGGAGGGTCTGTGTGTCCATTATTATACATAACTGTATGATGTATGAGTTGTGGAGGAGGGTCTGTGTGTCCATTATTATACATAACTGTGTGATGTGTGTTTTGGGGAGGAGGGTCTGTGTGTCCATTATTATACATAACTGTGTGATGTGTGAGTTGGGGAGGAGGGTCTGTGTGTCCATTATTATACATAACTGTGTGATGTGTGTTTTGGGGAAGAGGGTCTGTGTGTCCATTATTATACATAACTGTGTGATGTGTGAGTTGGGGAGGAGGGTCTGTGTGTCCATTATTATACATAACTGTGTGATGTGTGTTTTGGGGAGGAGGGTCTGTGTGTCCATTATTATACATAACTGTGTGATGTGTGAGTTGGGGAGGAGGGTCTGTTTGTCCATTATTATACATAACTGTGTGATGTGTGTTTTGGGGAGGAGGGTCTGTGTGTCCATTATTATACATAACTGTGTGAAGTGTGAGTTGGGGAGGAGGGTCTGTTTGTCCATTATTATACATAACTGTGTGATGTGTGAGTTGGGGAGGAGGGTCTGTGTGTCCATTATTATACATAACTGTGTGATGTGTGATTTGGGGAGGAGGGTCTGTGTGTCCATTATTATACATAACTGTGTGATGTGTGTTTTGGGCAGGAGGGTCTGTGTGTCCATTATTATACATAACTGTGTGATGTGTGTTTTGGGGAGGAGGGTCTGTGTGTCCATTATTATACATAACTGTGAAATGTGTGTTTTGGGGAGGAGGGTCTGTGTGTCCATTATTATACATAACTGTGTGATGTGTGTTTTGGGGAGGAGGGTCTGTGTGTCCATTATTATTCATAACTGTGTAATGTGTGTTTTGGGGAGGAGGGTCTGTGTGTCCATTATTATACATAACTGTGTGATGTGTGTTTTGGGGAGGAGGGTCTGTGTGTCCATTATTATACATAACTGTGTGATGTGTGAGTTGGGGAGGAGGGTCTGTTTGTCCATTATTATACATAACTGTGTGATGTGTGAGTTGGGGAGGAGGGTCTGTGTGTCCATTATTATACATAACTGTGTAATGTGTGTTTTGGGGAGGAGGGTCTGTGTGTCCATTATTATACATAACTGTGTGATGTGTGAGTTGGGGAGGAGGGTCTGTTTGTCCATTATTATACATAACTGTGTGATGTGTGAGTTGGGGAGGAGGGTCTGTGTGTCCATTATTATACATAACTGTGTAATGTGTGTTTTGGGGAGGAGGGTCTGTGTGTCCATTATTATACATAACTGTGTGATGTGTGAGTTGGGGAGGAGGGTCTGTGTGTCCATTATTATACATAACTGTGTAATGTGTGTTTTGGGGAGGTGGGTCTGTGTGTCCATTATTATACATAACTGTGTGATGTGTGAGTTGGGGAGGAGGGTCTGTGTGTCCATTATTATATATAACTGTGTGATGTGTGTTTTGGGGAGGAGGGTCTGTGTGTCCATTATTATACATAACTGTGTGATGTGTGTTTTGGGGAGGAGGGTCTGTGTGTCCATTATTATACATAACTGTGTTATGTGCGAGTTGGGGAGGAGGGTCTGTGTGTCCATTATTATACATAACTGTGTGATGTGGGTTTGGGGAGGAGGGTCTGTGTGTCCATTATTATTCATAACTGTGTAATGTGTGTTTTGGGGAGGAGGGTCTGTGTGTCCATTATTATACATAACTGTGTGATGTGTGAGTTGGGGAGGAGGGTCTGTTTGTCCATTATTATACATAACTTTGTGATGTGTGAGTTGGGGAGGAGGGTCTGTGTGTCCATTATTATACACAACTGTGTAATGTGTGTTTTGGGGAGGAGGGTCTGTGTGTCCATTATTATACATAACTGTGTGATGTGTGAGTTGGGGAGGAGGGTCTGTGTGTCCATTATTATACATAACTGTGTGATGTGTGTTTTGGGGAGGAGGGTCTGTGTGTCCATTATTATACATAACTGTGTGATGTGTGAGTTGGGGAGGAGGGTCTGTTTGTCCATTATTATACATAACTTTGTGATGTGTGTTTTGGGGAGGAGGGTCTGTGTGTCCATTATTATACATAACTGTGTAATGTGTGTTTTGGGGAGGAGGGTCTGTGTGTCCATTATTATACATAACTGTGTGATGTGTGAGTTGGGGAGGAGGGTCTGTGTGTCCATTATTATACATAACTGTGTGATGTGTGTTTTGGGGAGGAGGGTCTGTGTGTCCATTATTATACATAACTGTGTGATGTGTGAGTTGGGGAGGAGGGTCTGTTTGTCCATTATTATACATAACTTTGTGATGTGTGAGTTGGGGAGGAGGGTCTGTGTGTCCATTATTATACATAACTGTGTGATGTGTGTTTTGGGGAGGAGGGTCTGTGTGTCCATTATTATACATAACTGTGTGATGTATGAGTTGGGGAGGAGGGTCTGTGTGTCCATTATTATACATAACTGTGTGATGTGTGTTTTGGGGAGGAAGGTCTGTGTGTCCATTATTATACATAACTGTGTGATGTGTGAGTTGGGGAGGAGGGTCTGTGTGTCCATTATTATACATAACTGTGTGATGTGTGTTTTGGGGAGGAGGGTCTGTGTGTCCATTATTATACATAACTGTGTGATGTGTGAGTTGGGGAGGAGGGTCTGTGTGTCCATTATTATACATAACTGTGTGATGTGTGTTTTGGGGAGGAGGGTCTGTGTGTCCATTATTATACATAACTGTGTGATGTGTGTTTTGGGGAGGAGGGTCTGTGTGTCCATTATTATACATAACTGTGTGATGTGTGAGTTGGGGAGGAGGGTCTGTGTGTCCATTATTATACATAACTGTGTGATGTGTGAGTTGGGGAGGAGGGTCTGTTTGTCCATTATTATACATAACTGTGTGATGTGTGAGTTGGGGAGGAGGGTCTGTGTGTCCATTATTATACATAACTGTGTGATGTGTGTTTTGGGGAGGAGGGTCTGTGTGTCCATTATTATACATAACTGTGTGATGTGTGTTTTGGGGAGGAGGGTCTGTGTGTCCATTATTATACATAACTGTGTGATGTGTGAGTTGGGGAGGAGGGTCTGTTTGTCCATTATTATACATAACTGTGTGATGTGTGAGTTGGGGAGGAGGGTCTGTGTGTCCATTATTATACATAACTGTGTAATGTGTGTTTTGGGGAGGAGGGTCTGTGTGTCCATTATTATACATAACTGTGTGATGTGTGAGTTGGGGAGGAGGGTCTGTTTGTCCATTATTATACATAACTGTGTGATGTGTGAATTGGGGAGGAGGGTCTGTGTGTCCATTATTATACATAACTGTGTAATGTGTGTTTTGGGGAGGAGGGTCTGTGTGTCCATTATTATACATAACTGTGTGATGTGTGAGTTGGGGAGGAGGGTCTGTGTGTCCATTATTATCCATAACTGTGTAATGTGTGTTTTGGGGAGGAGGGTCTGTGTGTCCATTATTATACATAACTGTGTGATGTGTGAGTTGGGGAGGAGGGTCTGTGTGTCCATTATTATATATAACTGTGTGATGTGTGTTTTGGGGAGGAGGGTCTGTGTGTCCATTATTATACATAACTGTGTAATGTGTGTTTTGGGGAGGAGGGTCTGTGTGTCCATTATTATACATAACTGTGTGATGTGTGTTTTGGGGAGGAGGGTCTGTGTGTCCATTATTATACATAACTGTGTTATGTGCGAGTTGGGGAGGAGGGTCTGTGTGTCCATTATTATACATAACTGTGTGATGTGGGTTTGGGGAGGAGGGTCTGTGTGTCCATTATTATTCATAACTGTGTAATGTGTGTTTTGGGGAGGAGGGTCTGTGTGTCCATTATTATACATAACTGTGTGATGTGTGAGTTGGGGAGGAGGGTCTGTTTGTCCATTATTATACATAACTTTGTGATGTGTGAGTTGGGGAGGAGGGTCTGTGTGTCCATTATTATACATAACTGTGTAATGTGTGTTTTGGGGAGGAGGGTCTGTGTGTCCATTATTATACATAACTGTGTGATGTGTGAGTTGGGGAGGAGGGTCTGTGTGTCCATTATTATACATAACTGTGTGATGTGTGTTTTGGGGAGGAGGGTCTGTGTGTCCATTATTATACATAACTGTGTGATGTGTGAGTTGGGGAGGAGGGTCTGTTTGTCCATTATTATACATAACTTTGTGATGTGTGAGTTGGGGAGGAGGGTCTGTGTGTCCATTATTATACATAACTGTGTAATGTGTGTTTTGGGGAGGAGGGTCTGTGTGTCCATTATTATACATAACTGTGTGATGTGTGAGTTGGGGAGGAGGGTCTGTGTGTCCATTATTATACATAACTGTGTGATGTGTGTTTTGGGGAGGAGGGTCTGTGTGTCCATTATTATACATAACTGTGTGATGTGTGAGTTGGGGAGGAGGGTCTGTTTGTCCATTATTATACATAACTTTGTGATGTGTGAGTTGGGGAGGAGGGTCTGTGTGTCCATTATTATACATAACTGTGTGATGTGTGTTTTGGGGAGGAGGGTCTGTGTGTCCATTATTATACATAACTGTGTGATGTATGAGTTGGGGAGGAGGGTCTGTGTGTCCATTATTATACATAACTGTGTGATGTGTGTTTTGGGGAGGAGGGTCTGTGTGTCCATTATTATACATAACTGTGTGATGTGTGAGTTGGGGAGGAGGGTCTGTGTGTCCATTATTATACATAACTGTGTGATGTGTGTTTTGGGGAGGAGGGTCTGTGTGTCCATTATTATACATAACTGTGTGATGTGTGAGTTGGGGAGGAGGGTCTGTGTGTCCATTATTATACATAACTGTGTGATGTGTGTTTTGGGGAGGAGGGTCTGTGTGTCCATTATTATACATAACTGTGTGATGTGTGTTTTGGGGAGGAGGGTCTGTGTGTCCATTATTATACATAACTGTGTGATGTGTGAGTTGGGGAGGAGGGTCTGTGTGTCCATTATTATACATAACTGTGTGATGTGTGAGTTGGGGAGGAGGGTCTGTTTGTCCATTATTATACATAACTGTGTGATGTGTGTTTTGGGGAGGAGTGTCTGTGTGTCCATTATTATACATAACTGTGTGATGTGTGAGTTGGGGAGGAGGGTCTGTGTGTCCATTATTATCCATAACTGTGTAATGTGTGTTTTGGGGAGGAGGGTCTGTGTGTCCATTATTATACATAACTGTGTGATGTGTGAGTTGGGGAGGAGGTTCTGTGTGTCCATTATTATATATAACTGTGTGATGTGTGCTTTGGGGAGGAGGGTCTGTGTGTCCATTATTATACATAACTGTGTAATGTGTGTTTTGGGGAGGAGGGTCTGTGTGTCCATTATTATACATAACTGTGTGATGTGTGTTTTGGGGAGGAGGGTCTGTGTGTCCATTATTATACATAACTGTGTTATGTGCGAGTTGGGGAGGAGGGTCTGTGTGTCCATTATTATACATAACTGTGTGATGTGGGTTTGGGGAGGAGGGTCTGTGTGTCCATTATTATTCATAACTGTGTAATGTGTGTTTTGGGGAGGAGGGTCTGTGTGTCCATTATTATACATAACTGTGTGATGTGTGAGTTGGGGAGGAGGGTCTGTTTGTCCATTATTATACATAACTTTGTGATGTGTGAGTTGGGGAGGAGGGTCTGTGTGTCCATTATTATACATAACTGAGTAATGTGTGTTTTGGGGAGGAGGGTCTGTGTGTCCATTATTATACATAACTGTGTGATGTGTGAGTTGGGGAGGAGGGTCTGTGTGTCCATTATTATACATAACTGTGTGATGTGTGTTTTGGGGAGGAGGGTCTGTGTGTCCATTATTATACATAACTGTGTGATGTGTGAGTTGGGGAGGAGGGTCTGTTTGTCCATTATTATACATAACTTTGTGATGTGTGAGTTGGGGAGGAGGGTCTGTGTGTCCATTATTATACATAACTGTGTAATGTGTGTTTTGGGGAGGAGGGTCTGTGTGTCCATTATTATACATAACTGTGTGATGTGTGAGTTGGGGAGGAGGGTCTGTGTGTCCATTATTATACATAACTGTGTGATGTGTGTTTTGGGGAGGAGGGTCTGTGTGTCCATTATTATACATAACTGTGTGATGTGTGAGTTGGGGAGGAGGGTCTGTTTGTCCATTATTATACATAACTTTGTGATGTGTGAGTTGGGGAGGAGGGTCTGTGTGTCCATTATTATACATAACTGTGTGATGTGTGTTTTGGGGAGGAGGGTCTGTGTGTCCATTATTATACATAACTGTGTGATGTATGAGTTGGGGAGGAGGGTCTGTGTGTCCATTATTATACATAACTGTGTGATGTGTGTTTTGGGGAGGAGGGTCTGTGTGTCCATTATTATACATAACTGTGTGATGTGTGAGTTGGGGAGGAGGGTCTGTGTGTCCATTATTATACATAACTGTGTGATGTGTGTTTTGGGGAGGAGGGTCTGTGTGTCCATTATTATACATAACTGTGTGATGTGTGAGTTGGGGAGGAGGGTCTGTGTGTCCATTATTATACATAACTGTGTGATGTGTGTTTTGGGGAGGAGGGTCTGTGAGTCCATTATTATACATAACTGTGTGATGTGTGTTTTGGGGAGGAGGGTCTGTGTGTCCATTATTATACATAACTGTGTGATGTGTGAGTTGGGGAGGAGGGTCTGTGTGTCCATTATTATACATAACTGTGTGATGTGTGAGTTGGGGAGGAGGGTCTGTTTGTCCATTATTATACATAACTGTGTGATGTGTGAGTTGGGGAGGAGGGTCTGTGTGTCCATTATTATACATAACTGTGTGATGTGTGTTTTGGGGAGGAGGGTCTGTGTGTCCATTATTATACATAACTGTGTGATGTGTGTTTTGGGGAGGAGGGTCTGTGTGTCCATTATTATACATAACTGTGTGATGTGTGAGTTGGGGAGGAGGGTCTGTTTGTCCATTATTATACATAACTGTGTGATGTGTGAGTTGGGGAGGAGGGTCTGTTTGTCCATTATTATACATAACTGTGTGATGTGTGAGTTGGGGAGGAGGGTCTCTGTGTCCATTATTATACATAACTGTGTGATGTGTGTTTTGGGGAGGAGGGTCTGTGTGTCCATTATTATACATAACTGTGTGAAGTGTGAGTTGGGAGGAGGGTCTGTGTGTCCATTATTATACATAACTGTGTAATGTGTGTTTTGGGGAGGAGGGTCTGTGTGTCCATTATTATACATAACTGTGTGATGTGTGTTTTGGGGAGGAGGTTCTGTGTGTCCATTATTATTCATAACTGTGTAATGTGTGTTTTGGGGAGGAGGGTCTGTGTGTCCATTATTATACATAACTGTGTGATGTGTGTTTTGGGGAGGAGGGTCTGTGTGTCCATTATTATACATAACTGTGTGATGTGTGAGTTGGGGAGGAGGGTCTGTTTGTCCATTATTATACATAACTGTGTGATGTGTGAGTTGGGGAGGAGGGTCTGTGTGTCCATTATTATACATAACTGTGTAATGTGTGTTTTGGGGAGGAGGGTCTGTGTGTCCATTATTATACATAACTGTGTGATGTGTGAGTTGGGGAGGAGGGTCTGTTTGTCCATTATTATACATAACTGTGTGATGTGTGAGTTGGGGAGGAGGGTCTGTGTGTCCATTATTATACATAACTGTGTAATGTGTGTTTTGGGGAGGAGGGTCTGTGTGTCCATTATTATACATAACTGTGTGATGTGTGAGTTGGGGAGGAGGGTCTGTGTGTCCATTATTATACATAACTGTGTAATGTGTGTTTTGGGGAGGAGGGTCTGTGTGTCCATTATTATACATAACTGTGTGATGTGTGAGTTGGGGAGGAGGGTCTGTGTGTCCATTATTATATATAACTGTGTGATGTGTGTTTTGGGGAGGAGGGTCTGTGTGTCCATTATTATACATAACTGTGTAATGTGTGTTTTGGGGAGGAGGGTCTGTGTGTCCATTATTATACATAACTGTGTGATGTGTGTTTTGGGGAGGAGGGTCTGTGTGTCCATTATTATACATAACTGTGTTATGTGCGAGTTGGGGAGGAGGGTCTGTGTGTCCATTATTATACATAACTGTGTGATGTGGGTTTGGGGAGGAGGGTCTGTGTGTCCATTATTATTCATAACTGTGTAATGTGTGTTTTGGGGAGGAGGGTCTGTGTGTCCATTATTATACATAACTGTGTGATGTGTGAGTTGGGGAGGAGGGTCTGTTTGTCCATTATTATACATAACTTTGTGATGTGTGAGTTGGGGAGGAGGGTCTGTGTGTCCATTATTATACATAACTGTGTAATGTGTGTTTTGGGGAGGAGGGTCTGTGTGTCCATTATTATACATAACTGTGTGATGTGTGAGTTGGGGAGGAGGGTCTGTGTGTCCATTATTATACATAACTGTGTGATGTGTGTTTTGGGGAGGAGGGTCTGTGTGTCCATTATTATACAGAACTGTGTGATGTGTGAGTTGGGGAGGAGGGTCTGTTTGTCCATTATTATACATAACTTTGTGATGTGTGAGTTGGGGAGGAGGGTCTGTGTGTCCATTATTATACATAACTGTGTAATGTGTGTTTTGGGGAGGAGGGTCTGTGTGTCCATTATTATACATAACTGTGTGATGTGTGAGTTGGGGAGGAGGGTCTGTGTGTCCATTATTATACATAACTGTGTGATGTGTGTTTTGGGGAGGAGGGTCTGTGTGTCCATTATTATACATAACTGTGTGATGTGTGAGTTGGGGAGGAGGGTCTGTTTGTCCATTATTATACATAACTTTGTGATGTGTGAGTTGGGGAGGAGGGTCTGTGTGTCCATTATTATACATAACTGTGTGATGTGTGTTTTGGGGAGGAGGGTCTGTGTGTCCATTATTATACATAACTGTGTGATGTATGAGTTGGGGAGGAGGGTCTGTGTGTCCATTATTATACATAACTGTGTGATGTGTGTTTTGGGGAGGAGGGTCTGTGTGTCCATTATTATACATAACTGTGTGATGTGTGTTTTGGGGAGGAGGGTCTGTGTGTCCATTATTATACATAACTGTGTGATGTGTGTTTTGGGGAGGAGGGTCTGTGTGTCCATTATTATACATAACTGTGTGATGTGTGAGTTGGGGAGGAGGGTCTGTGTGTCCATTATTATACATAACTGTGTGATGTGTGAGTTGGGGAGGAGGGTCTGTTTGTCCATTATAAAACATAACTGTGTGATGTGTGAGTTGGGGAGGAGGGTCTGTGTGTCCATTATTATACATAACTGTGTGATGTGTGTTTTGGGGAGGAGGGTCTGTGTGTCCATTATTATACATAACTGTGTGATGTGTGTTTTGGGGAGGAGGGTCTGTGTGTCCATTATTATACATAACTGTGTGATGTGTGAGTTGGGGAGGAGGGTCTGTTTGTCCATTATTATACATAACTGTGTGATGTGTGAGTTGGGGAGGAGGGTCTGTTTGTCCATTATTATACATAACTGTGTGATGTGTGAGTTGGGGAGGAGGGTCTCTGTGTCCATTATTATACATAACTGTGTGATGTGTGTTTTGGGGAGGAGGGTCTGTGTGTCCATTATTATACATAACTGTGTGAAGTGTGAGTTGGGGAGGAGGGTCTGTTTGTCCATTATTATACATAACTGTGTGATGTGTGAGTTGGGAGGAGGGTCTGTGTGTCCATTATTATACATAACTGTGTGATGTGTGATTTGGGGAGGAGGGTCTGTGTGTCCATTATTATACATAACTGTGTGATGTGTGTTTTGGGGAGGAGGGTCTGTGTGTCCATTATTATACATAACTGTGTAATGTGTGTTTTGGGGAGGAGGGTCTGTGTGTCCATTATTATACATAACTGTGTGATGTGTGTTTTGGGGAGGAGGGTCTGTGTGTCCATTATTATACATAACTGTGTGATGTGTGTTTTGGGGAGGAGGGTCTGTGTGTCCATTATTATACATAACTGTGTGATGTGTGTTTTGGGGAGGAGGGTCTGTGTGTCCATTATTATACATAACTGTGTGATGTGTGAGTTGGGGAGGAGGGTCTGTGTGTCCATTATTATACATAACTGTGTGATGTGTGTTTTGGGGAGGAGGGTCTGTGTGTCCATTATTATATATAACTGTGTGATGTGTGTTTTGGGGAGGAGGGTCTGTGTGTCCATTATTATACATAACTGTGTAATGTGTGTTTTGGGGAGGAGGGTCTGTGTGTCCATTATTATACATAACTGTGTGATGTGTGTTTTGGGGAGGAGGGTCTGTGTGTCCATTATTATTCATAACTGTGTAATGTGTGTTTTGGGGAGGAGGGTCTGTGTGTCCATTATTATACATAACTGTGTGATGTGTGTTTTGGGGAGGAGGGTCTGTGTGTCCATTATTATACATAACTGTGTGATGTGTGAGTTGGGGAGGAGGGTCTGTTTGTCCATTATTATACATAACTGTGTGATGTGTGAGTTGGGGAGGAGGGTCTGTGTGTCCATTATTATACATAACTGTGTAATGTGTGTTTTGGGGAGGAGGGTCTGTGTGTCCATTATTATACATAACTGTGTGATGTGTGAGTTGGGAAGGAAGGTCTGTGTGTCCATTATTATACATAACTGTGTAATGTGTGTTTTGGGGAGAAGGGTCTGTGTGTCCATTATTATACATAACTGTGTGATGTGTGAGTTGGGGAGGAGGGTCTGTGTGTCCATTATTATACATAACTGTGTGATGTGTGAGTTGGGGAGGAGGGTCTGTGTGTCCATTATTATACATAACTGTGTGATGTGTGTTTTGGGGAGGAGGGTCTGTGTGTCCATTATTATACATAACTGTGTGATGTGTGAGTTGGGGAGGAGGGTCTGTTTGTCCATTATTATACATAACTGTGTGATGTGTGAGTTGGGGAGGAGGGTCTGTGTGTCCATTATTATACATAACTGTGTAATGTGTGTTTTGGGGAGGAGGGTCTGTGTGTCCATTATTATACATAACTGTGTGATGTGTGAGTTGGGGAGGAAGGTCTGTGTGTCCATTATTATACATAACTGTGTAATGTGTGTTTTGGGGAGAAGGGTCTGTGTGTCCATTATTATACATAACTGTGTGATGTGTGAGTTGGGGAGGAGGGTCTGTGTGTCCATTATTATACATAACTGTGTGATGTGTGAGTTGGGGAGGAGGGTCTGTTTGTCCATTATTATACATAACTGTGTGATGTGTGAGTTGTGGAGGAGGGTCTGTGTGTCCATTATTATACATAACTCTGTAATGTGTGTTTTGGGGAGGAGGGTCTGTGTGTCCATTATGATACATAACTGTGTGATGTGTGAGTTGGGGAGGAGGGTCTGTGTGTCCATTATTATACATAACTGTGTAATGTGTGTTTTGGGGAGGAGGGTCTGTGTGTCCATTATTATACATAACTGTGTGATGTGTGAGTTGGGGAGGAGGGTCTGTGTGTCCATTATTATATATAACTGTGTGATGTGTGTTTTGGAGAGGAGGGTCTGTGTGTCCATTATTATACATAACTGTGTAATGTGTGTTTTGGGGAGGAGGGTCTGTGTGTCCATTATTATACATAACTGTGTGATGTGTGTTTTGGGGAGGAGGGTCTGTGTGTCCATTATTATTCATAACTGTGTAATGTGTGTTTTGGGGAGGAGGGTCTGTGTGTCCATTATTATACATAACTGTGTGATGTGTGTTTTGGGGAGGAGGGTCTGTGTGTCCATTATTATACATAACTGTGTGATGTGTGAGTTGGGGAGGAGGGTCTGTTTGTCCATTATTATACATAACTTTGTGATGTGTGAGTTGGGGAGGAGGGTCTGTGTGTCCATTATTATACATAACTGTGTAATGTGTGTTTTGGGGAGGAGGGTCTGTGTGTCCATTATTATACATAACTGTGTGATGTGTGAGTTGGGGAGGAGGGTCTGTGTGTCCATTATTATACATAACTGTGTGATGTGTGTTTTGGGGAGGAGGGTCTGTGTGTCCATTATTATACATAACTGTGTAATGTGTGTTTTGGGGAGGAGGGTCTGTGTGTCCATTATTATACATAACTGTGTAATGTGTGTTTTGGGGTGGAGGGTCTGTGTGTCCATTATTATACATAACTGTGTAATGTGTGTTTTGGGGAGGAGGGTCTGTGTGTCCATTATTTTACATAACTGTGTGATGTGTGTTTTGGGGAGGAGGGTCTGTGTGTCCATTATTATACATAACTGTGTGATGTATGAGTTGGGGAGGAGGGTCTGTGTGTCCATTATTATACATAACTGTGTGATGTGTGTTTTGGGGAGGAGGGTCTGTGTGTCCATTATTATACATAACTGTGTGATGTATGAGTTGGGGAGGAGGGTCTGTGTGTCCATTATTATACATAACTGTGTGAAGTGTGTTTTGGGGAGGAGGGTCTGTGTGTCCATTATTATACATAACTGTGTGATGTGTGTTTTGGGGAGGAGGGTCTGTGTGTCCATTATTATACATAACTGTGTGATGTATGAGTTGGGGAGGAGGGTCTGTGTGTCCATTATTATACATAACTGTGTGAAGTGTGTTTTGGGGAGGAGGGTCTGTGTGTCCATTATTATACATAACTGTGTGATGTGTGTTTTGGGGAGGAGGGTCTGTGTGTCCATTATTATACATAACTGTGTGATGTATGAGTTGGGGAGGAGGGTCTGTGTGTCCATTATTATACATAACTGTGTGATGTGTGTTTTGGGGAGGAGGGTCTGTGTGTCCATTATTATACATAACTGTGTGATGTGTGTTTTGGGGAGGAGGGTCTGTGTGTCCATTATTATACATAACTGTGTGATGTATGTTTTGGGGAGGAGGGTCTGTGTGTCCATTATTATACATAAATGTGTGATGTGTGTTTTGGGGAGGAGGGTCTGTGTGTCCATTATTATACATAACTGTGTGATGTGTGTTTTGGGGAGGAGGGTCTGTGTGTCCATTATTATACATAACTGTGTGATGTGTGTTTTGGGGAGGAGGGTCTGTGTGTCCATTATTATACATAACTGTGTGATGTATGAGTTGGGGAGGAGGGTCTGTGTGTCCATTATTATACATAACTGTGTGATGTGTGTTTTGGGGAGGAGGGTCTGTGTGTCCATTATTATACATAACTGTGTGATGTGTGTTTTGGGGAGGAGGGTCTGTGTGTCCAATATTATTCATAACTGTGTGAAGTGAGTTTTGGGGAGGAGGGTCTGTGTGTCCATTATTATACATAACTGTGTGAAGTGTGTTTTGGGGAGGAGGGTCTGTGT
This sequence comes from Heterodontus francisci, assembly GCF_036365525.1. Classification (NCBI taxonomy): domain Eukaryota; kingdom Metazoa; phylum Chordata; class Chondrichthyes; order Heterodontiformes; family Heterodontidae; genus Heterodontus; species Heterodontus francisci. The sequence goes on from NC_090408.1 coordinate 4,211,153, forward strand.
GTCCATTATTATACATAACTGTGTGATGTGTGTTTTGGGGAGGAGGGTCTGTGTGTCCATTATTATTCATAACTGTGTGAAGTGTGTTTTGGGGAGGAGGGTCGGTGTGTCCATTATTATTCATAACTGTGTGATGTGTGAGTTGGGGAGGAGGGTCTGTGTGTCCATTATTATACATAACTGTGTGAAGTGTGTTTTGGGGAGGAGGGTCTGTGTGTCCATTATTATTCATAACTGTGTGATGTGTGAGTTGGGGAGGAGGGTCTGTGTGTCCATTATTATACATAACTGTGTGATGTGTGAGTTGGGGAGGAGGGTCTGTGTGTCCATTATTATACATAACTGTGTGATGTGTGTTTTGGGGAGGAGGGTCTGTGTGTCCATTATTATACATAACTGTGTGATGTGTGAGTTGGGGAGGAGGGTCTGTGTGTCCATTGTTATACATAACTGTGTGATGTGTGTTTTGGGGAGGAGGGTCTGTGTGTCCATTATTATACATAACTGTGTGATGTGTGAGTTGGGGAGGAGGGTCTGTGTGTCCATTATTATACATAACTGTGTGATGTGTGAGTTGGGGAGGAGGGTCTGTGTGTCCATTATTATACATAACTGTGTGATGTGTGAGTTGGGGAGGCGGGTCTGTGTGTCCATTATTATACATAACTGTGTGATGTGTGTTTTGGGGAGGAGGGTCTGTGTGTCCGTTATGATACATAACTGTGTGAAGTGTGTTTTGGGGAGGAGGGTCTGTGTGTCCATTATTATACATAACTGTGTGATGTATGAGTTGGGGAGGAGGGTCTGTGTGTCCATTATTATACTTAACTGTGTGATGTGTGTTTTGGGGAGGAGGGTCTGTGTGTCCATTATTATACATAACTGTGTGATGTGTGAGTTGGGGAGGAGGGTCTGTGTGTCCATTATTATACATAACTGTGTGAAGTGTGTTTTGGGGAGGAGGGTCTGTGTGTCCATTATTATACATAACTGTGTGATGTGTGAGTTGGGGAGGAGGGTCTGTGTGTCCATTATTATACATAACTGTGTGATGTGTGAGTTGGGGAGGAGGGTCTGTGTGTCCATTATTATACATAACTGTGTGAAGTGTGTTTTGGGGAGGAGGGTCTGTGTGTCCATTATTATACATAACTGTGTGATGTGTGTTTTGGGGAGGAGGGTCTGTGTGTCCATTATTATACATAAATGTGTAATGTGTGTTTTGGGGAGGAGGGTCTGTGTGTCCATTATTATTCATAACTGTGTGAAGTGTGTTTTGGGGAGGAGGGTCTGTGTGTCCATTATTATACATAACTGTGTGATGTGTGAGTTGGGGAGGAGGGTCTGTGTGTCCATTATTATACATAACTGTGTAATGTGTGTTTTGGGGAGGAGGGTCTGTGTGTCCATTATTATACATAACTGTGTGAAGTGTGTTTTGGGGAGGAGGGTCTGTGTGTCCATTATTATACATAACTGTGTGATGTGTGAGTTGGGGAGGAGGGTCTGTGTGTCCATTATTATACATAACTGTGTAATGTGTGTTTTGGGGAGGAGGGTCTGTGTGTCCATTATTATACATAACTGTGTGAAGTGTGTTTTGGGGAGGAGGTTCTGTGTGTCCATTATTATACATAACTGTGTGATGTGTGAGTTGGGGAGGAGGGTCTGTGTGTCGATTATTATACATAACTGTGTGAAGTGTGTTTTGGGGAGGAGGGTCTGTGTGTCCATTATTATTCATAACTGTGTGATGTGTGAGTTGGGGAGGAGGGTCTGTGTGTCCATTATTATACATAACTGTGTGAAGTGTGTTTTGGGGAGGAGGGTCTGTGTGTCCATTATTATACATAACTGTGTGAAGTGTGTTTTGGGGAGGAGGGTCTGTGTGTCCATTATTATTCATAACTGTGTGATGTGTGAGTTGGGGAGGAGGGTCTGTGTGTCCATTATTATACATAACTGTGTAATGTGTGTTTTGGGGAGGAGGGTCTGTGTGTCCATTATTATACATAACTGTGTAATGTGTGTTTTGGGGAGGAGGGTCTGTGTGTCCATTATTATACATAACTGTGTGAAGTGTGTTTTGGGGAGGAGGGTCTGTGTGTCCATTATTATTCATAACTGTGTGATGTGTGAGTTGGGGAGGAGGGTCTGTGTGTCCATTATTATACATAACTGTGTAATGTGTGTTTTGGGGAGGAGGGTCTGTGTGTCCATTATTATACATAACTGTGTGATGTGTGAGTTGGGGAGGAGGGTCTGTGTGTCCATTATTATACATAACTGTGTGATGTGTGAGTTGGGGAGGAGGGTCTGTGTGTCCATTATTATTCATAACTGTGTGATGTGTGAGTTGGGGAGGAGGGTCTGTGTGTCCATTATTATACATAACTGTGGAATGTGTGTTTTGGGGAGGAGGGTCTGTGTGTCCATTATTATACATAACTGTGTGATGTGTGAGTTGGGGAGGAGGGTCTGTGTGTCCATTATTATACATAACTGTGTAATGTGTGTTTTGGGGAGGAGGGTCTGTGTGTCCATTATTATTCATAACTGTGTGATGTGTGAGTTGGGGAGGAGGGTCTGTGTGTCCATTATTATTCATAACTGTGTGAAGTGTGTTTTGGGGAGGAGGGTCTGTGTGTCCATTATTATTCATAACTGTGTAATGTGTGTTTTGGGGAGGAGGGTCTGTGTGTCCATTATTATACATAACTGTGTGATGTATGAGTTGGGGAGGAGGGTCTGTGTGTCCATTATTATACATAACTGTGTGAAGTGTGTTTTGGGGAGGAGGGTCTGTGTGTCCATTATTATTCATAACTGTGTAATGTGTGTTTTGGGGAGGAGGGTCTGTGTGTCCATTATTATACATAACTGTGTGAAGTGTGTTTTGGGGAGGAGGGTCTGTGTGTCCATTATTATACATAACTGTGTGATGTGTGAGTTGGGGAGGAGGGTCTGTGTGTCCATTATTATATATAACTGTGTGATGTGTGAGTTGGGGAGGAGGGTCTGTGTGTCCATTATTATTCATAACTGTGTGATGTGTGAGTTGGGGAGGAGGGTCTGTGTGTCCATTATTATTCATAACTGTGTGAAGTGTGTTTTGGGGAGGAGGGTCTGTGTGTCCATTATTATACATAACTGTGTGATGTGTGTTTTCGGGAGGAGGGTCTGTGTGTCCATTATTATTCATAACTGTGTGATGTGTGTTTTGGGGAGGAGGGTCTGTGTGTCCATTATTATACATAACTGTGTGATGTGTGAGATGGGGAGGAGGGTCTGTGTGTCCATTATTATACATAACTGTGTAATGTGTGTTTTGGGGAGGAGGGTCTGTGTGTCCATTATTATACATAACTGTGTGATGTGTGAGTTGGGGAGGAGGGTCTGTGTGTCCATTATTATACATAACTGTGTAATGTGTGTTTTGGGGAGGAGGGTCTGTGTGTCCATTATTTTACATAACTGTGTGATGTGTGAGTTGGGGAGGAGGGTCTGTGTGTCCATTATTATACATAACTGTGTGATGTGTGTTTTGGGGAGGAGGGTCTGTGTGTCCATTATTATACATAACTGTGTGATGTGTGTTTTGGGGAGGAGGGTCTGTGTGTCCATTATTATACATAACTGTGTGATGTGTGAGTTGGGGAGGAGGGTCTGTGTGTCCATTATTATACATAACTGTGTGATGTGTGAGTTGGGGAGGAGGGTCTGTGTGCCATTATTATACATAACTGTGTGATGTGTGAGTTGGGGAGGAGGCTCTGTGTGTCCATTATTATTCATAACTGTGTGATGTGTGTTTTGGGGAGGAGGGTCTGTTTGTCCATTATTATACATAACTGTGTGATGTGTGAGTTGGGGAGGAGGGTCTGTGTGTCCATTATTATACATAACTGTGTGATGTGTGAGTTGGGGAGGAGGGTCTGTGTGTCCATTATTATACATAACTGTGTGATGTGTGTTTTGGGGAGGAGGGTCTGTGTGTCCATTATTATACATAACTGTGTAATGTGTGTTTTGGGGAGGAGGGTCTGTTTGTCCATTATTATACATAACTGAGTGAAGTGTGAGTTGGGGAGGAGGGTCTGTTTGTCCATTATTATACATAACTGTGTAATGTGTGAGTTGGGGAGGAGGGTCTGTGTGTCCATTATTATACATAACTGTGTGAAGCGTGAGTTGGGGAGGAGGGTCTGTTTGTCCATTATTATACATAACTGAGTGAAGTGTGAGTTGGGGAGGAGGGTCTGTTTGTCCATTATTATACATAACTGTGTAATGTGTGTTTTGGGGAGGAGGGTCTGTTTGTCCATTATTATACATAACTGTGTGAAGTGTGAGTTGGGGAGGAGGGTCTGTGTGTCCATTATTATACATAACTGTGTAATGTGTGTTTTGGGGAGGAGGGTCTGTGTGTCCATTATTATACATAACTGTGTGAAGTGTGTTTTGGGGAGGAGGGTCTGTGTGTCCATTATTATTCATAACTGTGTGATGTGTGAGTTGGGGAGGAGGGTCTGTGTGTCCATTATTATACATAACTGTGTAATGTGTGTTTTGGGGAGGAGGGTCTGTGTGTCCATTATTATACATAACTGTGTGATGTGTGAGTTGGGGAGGAGGGTCTGTGTGTCCATTATTATACATAACTGTGTGATGTGTGAGTTGGGGAGGAGGGTCTGTGTGTCCATTATTATTCATAACTGTGTGATGTGTGAGTTGGGGAGGAGGGTCTATGTGTCCATTATTATACATAACTGTGGAATGTGTGTTTTGGGGAGGAGGGTCTGTGTGTCCATTATTATACATAACTGTGTGATGTGTGAGTTGGGGAGGAGGGTCTGTGTGTCCATTATTATACATAACTGTGTAATGTGTATTTTGGGGAGGAGGGTCTGTGTGTCCATTATTATTCATAACTGTGTGATGTGTGAGTTGGGGAGGAGGGTCTGTGTGTCCATTATTATTCATAACTGTGTGAAGTGTGTTTTGGGGAGGAGGGTCTGTGTGTCCATTATTATTCATAACTGTGTAATGTGTGTTTTGGGGAGGAGGGTCTGTGTGTCCATTATTATACATAACTGTGTGATGTATGAGTTGGGGAGGAGGGTCTGTGTGTCCATTATTATACATAACTGTGTGAAGTGTGTTTTGTGGAGGAGGGTCTGTGTGTCCATTATTATTCATAACTGTGTAATGTGTGTTTTGGGGAGGAGGGTCTGTGTGTCCATTATTATACATAACTGCGTGAAGTGTGTTTTGGGGAGGAGGGTCTGTGTGTCCATTATTATACATAACTGTGTGATGTGTGAGTTGGGGAGGAGGGTCTGTGTGTCCATTATTATATATAACTGTGTGATGTGTGAGTTGGGGAGGAGGGTCTGTGTGTCCATTATTATTCATAACTGTGTGATGTGTGAGTTGGGGAGGAGGGTCTGTGTGTCCATTATTATTCATAACTGTGTGAAGTGTGTTTTGGGGAGGAGGGTCTGTGTGTCCATTATTATACATAACTGTGTGATGTGTGTTTTGGGGAGGAGGGTCTGTGTGTCCATTATTATTCATAACTGTGTGATGTGTGTTTTGGGGAGGAGGGTCTGTGTGTCCATTATTATACATAACTGTGTGATGTGTGAGATGGGGAGGAGGGTCTGTGTGTCCATTATTATACATAACTGTGTGATGTGTGAGTTGGGGAGGAGGGTCTGTGTGTCCATTATTATACATAACTGTGTGATGTGTGAGTTGGGGAGGAGGGTCTGTGTGTCCATTATTATACATAACTGTGTAATGTGTGTTTTGGGGAGGAGGGTCTGTGTGTCCATTATTTTACATAACTGTGTGATGTGTGAGTTGGGGAGGAGGGTCTGTGTGTCCATTATTATACATAACTGTGTGATGTGTGTTTTGGGGAGGAGGGTCTGTGTGTCCATTATTATACATAACTGTGTGATGTGTGAGTTGGGGAGGAGGGTCTGTGTGTCCATTATTATACATAACTGTGTGATGTGTGTTTTGGGGAGGAGGGTCTGTGTGTCCATTATTATACATAACTGTGTAATGTGTGTTTTGGGGAGGAGGGTCTGTGTGTCCATTATTTTACATAACTGTGTGATGTGTGAGTTGGGGAGGAGGGTCTGTGTGTCCATTATTATACATAACTGTGTGATGTGTGTTTTGGGGAGGAGGGTCTGTGTGTCCATTATTATACATAACTGTGTGATGTGTGTTTTGGGGAGGAGGGTCTGTGTGTCCATTATTATACATAACTGTGTGATGTGTGAGTTGGGGAGGAGGCTCTGTGTGTCCATTATTATACATAACTGTGTGATGTGTGTTTTGGGGAGGAGGGTCTGTGTGTCCATTATTATACATAACTGTGTGATGTGTGTTTTGGGGAGGAGGGTCTGTGTGTCCATTATTATACATAACTGTGTGATGTGTGAGTTGGGGAGGAGGGTCTGTGTGTCCATTATTATACATAACTGTGTGATGTGTGAGTTGGGGAGGAGGGTCTGTGTGCCATTATTATACATAACTGTGTGATGTGTGAGTTGGGGAGGAGGGTCTGTGTGCCATTATTATACATAACTGTGTGATGTGTGTTTTGGGGAGGAGGGTCTGTTTGTCCATTATTATACATAACTGTGTGAAGTGTGAGTTGGGGAGGATGGTCTGTGTGTCCATTATTATACATAACTGTGTGATGTGTGAGTTGGGGAGGAGGGTCTGTGTGTCCATTATTATACATAACTGTGTGATGTGTGTTTTGGGGAGGAGGGTCTGTGCGTCCATTATTATACATAACTGTGTAATGTGTGTTTTGGGGAGGAGGGTCTGTTTGTCCATTATTATACATAACTGTGTGAAGTGTGAGTTGGGGAGGAGGGTCTGTTTGTCCATTATTATACATAACTGTGTAATGTGTGAGTTGGGGAGGAGGGTCTGTGTGTCCATTATTATACATAACTGTGTGAAGCGTGAGTTGGGGAGGAGGGTCTGTTTGTCCATTATTATACATAACTGTGTAATGTGTGAGTTGGGGAGGAGGGTCTGTGTGTCCATTATTATACATAACTGTGTGAAGCGTGAGTTGGGGAGGAGGGTCTGTTTGTCCATTATTATACATAACTGTGTAATGTGTGTTTTGGGGAGGAGGGTCTGTTTGTCCATTATTATACATAACTGTGTGAAGTGTGAGTTGGGGAGGAGGGTCTGTTTGTCCATTATAATACATAACTGTGTAATGTGTGTTTTGGGGAGGAGGGTCTGTGTGTCCATTATTATACATAACTGTGTGAAGTGTGAGTTGGGGAGGAGGGTCTGTTTGTCCATTATTATACATAACTGTGTAATGTGTGTTTTGGGGAGGAGGGTCTGTGTGTCCATTATTATACATAACTGTGTGATGTGTGAGTTGGGGAGGAGGGTCTGTGTGTCCATTATTATACATAAATGTGTGAAGTGTGAGTTGGGGAGGAGGGTCTGTTTGTCCATTATTATACATAACTGTGTAATGTGTGTTTTGGGGAGGAGGGTCTGTTTGTCCATTATTATACATAACTGTGTGATGTGTGTTTTGGGGAGGAGGGTCTGTGTGTCCATTATTATACATAACTGTGTAATGTGTGTTTTGGGGAGGAGGGTCTGTTAGTCCATTATTATACATAACTGTGTGAAGTGTGAGTTGGGGAGGAGGGTCTGTTTGTCCATTATTATACATAACAGTGTAATGTGTGTTTTGGGGAGGAGGGTCTGTTTGTCCATTATTATACATAACTGTGTGAAGTGTGAGTTGGGGAGGAGGGTCTGTTTGTCCATTATTATACATAACTGTGTAATGTGTGTTTGGGGGAGGAGGGTCTGTGTGTCCATTATTATACATAACTGTGTGAAGTGTGAGTTGGGGAGGAGGGTCTGTTTGTCCATTATTATACATAACTGTGTAATGTGTGTTTTGGGGAGGAGGGTCTGTGTGTCCATTATTATTCATAACTGTGTGATGTGTGAGTTGGGGAGGAGGGTCTGTGTGTCCATTATTATACATAACTGCGTGAAGTGTGAGTTGGGGAGGAGGGTCTGTTTGTCCATTATTATACATAACTGTGTAATGTGTGTTTTGGGGAAGAGGGTCTGTGTGTCCATTATTATACATAACTGTGTAATGTGTGTTTTGGGGAGGAGGGTCTGTTTGTCCATTATTATACATAACTGTGTGAAGTGTGAGTTGGGGAGGAGGGTCTGTGTGTCCATTATTATACATAAATGTGTAATGTGTGTTTTGGGGAGGAGGGTCTGTGTGTCCATTATTATACATAACTGTGTAATGTGTGTTTTGGGGAGGAGGGTCTGTTTGTCCATTATTATACATAACTGTGTGAAGTGTGAGTTGGGGAGGAGGGTCTGTGTGTCCATTATTATACATAACTGTGTGATGTGTGTTTTGGGGAGGAGGGTCTGTTTGTCCATTATTATACATAACTGTGTGAAGTGTGAGTTGGGGAGGAGGGTCTGTGTGTCCATTATTATACATAACTGTGTGATGTGTGTTTTGGGGAGGAGGGTCTGTTTGTCCATTATTATACATAACTGTGTAATCTGTGTTTTGGGGAGGAGGGTCTGTTTGTCCATTATTATACATAACTGTGTAATGTGTGTTTTGGGGAGGAGGGTCTGTGTGTCCATTATTATACATAACTGTGTAATGTGTGTTTTGGGGAGGAGGGTCTGTTTGTCCATTATTATACATAACTGTGTGAAGTGTGAGTTGGGGAGGAGGGTCTGTGTGTCCATTATTATACATAACTGTGTGATGTGTGTTTTGGGGAGGAGGGTCTGTTTGTCCATTATTATACATAACTGTGTAATGTGTGTTTTGGGGAGGAGGGTCTGTGTGTCCATTATTATACATAACTGTGTAATGTGTGTTTTGGGGAGGAGGGTCTGTTTGTCCATTATTATACATAACGGTGTGAAGTGTGAGTTGGGGAGGAGGGTCTGTGTGTCCATTATTATACATAACTGCGTGATGTGTGAGTTGGGGAGGAGGGTCTGTGTGTCCATTATTATACATAAATGTGTAATGTGTGTTTTGGGGAGGAGGGTCTGTGTGTCCATTATTATACATAACTGTGTGATGTGTGTTTTGGGGAGGAGGGTCTGTGTGTCCATTATTATACATAACTGTGTGATGTGTGTTTTGGGGAGGAGGGTCTGTGTGTCCATTATTATACATAACTGTGTGATGTGTGTTCTGGGGAGGAGGGTCTGTGTGTCCATTATTATACATAACTGTGTGATGTGTGAGTTGGGGAGGAGGGTCTGTGTGTCCATTATTATACATAACTGTGTGATGTGTGAGTTGGGGAGGAGGGTCTGTGTGTCCATTATTATACATAACTGTGTGATGTGTGTTTTGGGGAGGAGGGTCTGTGTGTCCATTATTATACATAACTGTGTGATGTGTGTTTTGGGGAGGAGGGTCTTTGTGTCCATTATTATACATAACTGTGTGATGTGTGAGTTGGGGAGGAGGGTCTGTGTGTCCATTATTATACATAACTGTGTGATGTGTGTTTTGGGGAGGAGGGTCTGTGTGTCCATTATTATACATAACTGTGTGATGTGTGTTTTGGGGAGGAGGGTCTGTGTGTCCATTATTATACATAACTGTGTGATGTGTGTTTTGGGGAGGAGGGTCTTTGTGTCCATTATTATACATAACTGTGTGATGTGTGAGTTGGGGAGGAGGGTCTGTTTGTCCATTATTTTACATAACTGTGTGATGTGTGTTTTGGGGAGGAGGGTCTGTGTGTCCATTATTATACATAACTGTGTAATGTGTTTTTTGGGGAGGAGGGTCTGTGTGTCCATTATTATACATAACTGTGTGATGTGTGTTTTGGGGAGGAGGGTCTTTGTGTCCATTATTATACATAACTGTGTGATGTGTGAGTTGGGGAGGAGGGTCTGTTTGTCCATTATTATACATAACTGTGTGATGTGTGTTTTGGGGAGGAGGGTCTGTGTGTCCATTATTATACATAACTGTGTGATGTGTGTTTTGGGGAGGAGGGTCTGTGTGTCCATTATTATACATAACTGTGTGATGTGTGAATTGGGGAGGAGGGTCTGTGTGTCCATTATTATTCATAACTGCGTGATGTGTGTTTTGGGGAGGAGGGTCTGTGTGTCCATTATTATACATAACTGTGTGATGTGTGTTTTGGGGAGGAGGGTCTGTGTGTCCATTATTATACATAACTGTGTGATGTGTGTTTTGGGGATGAGGGTCTGTGTGTCCATTATTATACATAACTGTGTAATGTGTGTTTTGGGGAGGAGGGTCTGTGTGTCCATTATTATACATAACTGTGTGATGTGTGTTTTGGGGAGGAGGTTCTGTGTGTCCATTATTATACATAACTGTGTGATGTGTGTTTTGGGGAGGAGGGTCTGTGTGTCCATTATTATACATAACTGTGTGATGTGTGTTTTGGGGAGGAGGGTCTGTGTGTCCATTATTATTCATAACTGTGTGATGTTTGAGTTGGGGAGGAGGGTCTGTGTGTCCATTATTATACATAACTGTGTGATGTGTGTTTTGGGGATGAGGGTCTGTGTGTCCATTATTATACATAACTGTGTAATGTGTGTTTTGGGGAGGAGGGTCTGTGTGTCCATTATTATACATAACTGTGTGATGTGTGTTTTGGGGATGAGGGTCTGTGTGTCCATTATTATACATAACTGTGTAATGTGTGTTTTGGGGAGGAGGGTCTGTGTGTCCATTATTATACATAACTGTGTGATGTGTGTTTTGGGGAGGAGGGTCTGTGTGTCCATTATTATACATAACTGTGTGATGTTTGTTTTGGGGAGGAGGGTCTGTGTGTCCATTATTATACATAACTGTGTGATGTGTGTTTTGGGGAGGAGGGTCTGTGTGTCCATTATAATACATAACTGTGTGATGTGTGTTTTGGGGAGGAGGGTCTGTGTGTCCATTATTATACATAACTGTGTGATGTGTGTTTTGGGGAGGAGGGTCTGTGTGTCCATTATTATACATAACTGTGTGATGTGTGTTTTGGGGAGGAGGGTCTGTGTGTCCATTATTATTCATAACTGTGTGATGTGTGTGTTGGGGAGGAGGGTCTGTGTGTCCATTATTATACATAACTGTGTAATGTGTGTTTTTTTGGGGAGGAGGGTCTGTGTGTCCATTATTATACATAACTGTGTGATGTGTGTTTTGGGGAGGAGGGTCTGTGTGTCCATTATTATACATAACTGTGTAATGTGTGTTTTGGGGAGGAGGGTCTGTGTGTCCATTATTATACATAACTGTGTGATGTGTGTTTTGGGGAGGAGGGTCTGTGTGTCCATTATTATACATAACTGTGTGATGTGTGTTTTGGGGAGGAGGGTCTGTGTGTCCATTATTATACATAACTGTGTGATGTGTGTTTTGGGGAGGAGGGTCTGTGTGTCCATTATTATTCATAACTGTGTGAAGTGTGTTTTGGGGAGGAGGGTCTGTGTGTCCATTATTATACATAACTGTGTGATGTGTGTTTTGGGGAGGAGGGTCTGTGTGTCCATTATTATACATAACTGTGTGATGTGTGTTTTGGGGATGAGGGTCTGTGTGTCCATTATTATACATAACTGTGTGATGTGTGTTTTGGGGAGGAGGGTCTGTGTGTCCATTATTATACATAACTGTGTGATGTGTGTTTTGGGGAGGAGGGTCTGTGTGTCCATTTTATTCATAACTGTGTGAAGTGTGTTTTGGGGAGGAGGGTCTGTGTGTCCATTATTATACATAACTGTGTGATGTGTGTTTTGGGGAGGAGGGTCTGTGTGTCCATTATTATACATAACTGTGTGATGTGTGTTTTGGGGAGGAGGGTCTGTGTGTCCATTATTATACATAACTGTGTGATGTGTGAGTTGGGGAGGAGGGTCTGTGTGTCCATTATTATACATAACTGTGTGATGTGTGTTTTGGGGAGGAGGGTCTGTGTGTCCATTATTATACATAACTGTGTGATGTGTGAGTTGGGGAGGAGGGTCTGTGTGTCCATTATTATACATAACTGTGTGATGTGTGTTTTGGGGAGGAGGGTCTGTGTGTCCATTACTATACACAACTGTGTGATGTGTGAGTTGGGGAGGAGGGTCTGTGTGTCCATTATTATACATAACTGTGTGATGTGTGTTTTGGGGAGGAGGGTCTGTGTGTCCATTATTATACATAACTGTGTGATGTGTGTTTTGGGGAGGAGGGTCTGTGTGTCCATTATTATACATAAATGTGTAATGTGTGTTTTGGGGAGGAGGGTCTGTGTGTCCATTATTATTCATAACTGTGTGAAGTGTGTTTTGGGGAGGAGGGTCTGTGTGTCCATTATTATACATAACTGTGTGATGTGTGTTTTGGGGAGGAGGGTCTGTGTGTCCATTATTATACATAACTGTGTGATGTGTGTTTTGGGGAGGAGGGTCTGTGTGTCCATTATTATACATAACTGTGTGATGTATGAGTTGGGGAGGAGGGTCTGTGTGTCCATTATTATACATAACTGTGTGATGTGTGTTTTGGGGAGGAGGGTCTGTGTGTCCATTATTATACATAACTGTGTGATGTGTGTTTTGGGGAGGAGGGTCTGTGTGTCCATTATTATACATAACTGTGTGATGTGTGTTTTGGGGAGGAGGGTCTGTGTGTCCATTATTATACAGAACTGTGTAATGTGTGTTTTGGGGAGGAGGGTCTGTGTGTCCATTATTATACATAACTGTGTAATGTGTGTTTTGGGGAGGAGGGTCTGTGTGTCCATTATTATACATAACTGTGTGATGTGTGTTTTGGGGAGGAGGGTCTGTGTGTCCATTATTATACATAACTGTGTGATGTGTGTTTTGGGGAGGAGGGTCTGTGTGTCCATTATTATACAGAACTGTGTAATGTGTGTTTTGGGGAGGAGGGTCTGTGTGTCCATTATTATACATAACTGTGTAATGTGTGTTTTGGGGAGGAGGGTCTGTGTGTCCATTATTATACAGAACTGTGTAATGTGTGTTTTGGGGAGGAGGGTCTGTGTGTCCATTATTATACATAACTGTGTAATGTGTGTTTTGGGGAGGAGGGTCTGTGTGTCCATTATTATACATAACTGTGTGATGTGTGAGTTGGGGAGGAGGGTTTGTGTGTCCATTATTATACATAACTGTGTGATGTGTGAGTTGGGGAGGAGGGTCTGTGTGTCCATTATTATACATAATTGTGTGATGTGTGAGTTGGGGAGGAGGGTCTGTGTGTCCATTATTATACATAACTGTGTGATGTGTGAGTTGGGGAGGAGGGTCTGTGTGTCCATTATTATACATAACTGTGTGATGTGTGAGTTGGGGAGGAGGGTCTGTGTGTCCATTATTATACATAACTGTGTGATGTGTGAGTTGGGGAGGAGGGTCTGTGTGTCCATTATTATACATAACTGTGTGAAGTGTGTTTTGCGGAGGAGGGTTTGTGTGTCCATTATTATACATAACTGTGTGATGTGTGAGTTGGGGAGGAGGGTCTGTGTGTCCATTATTATACATAACTGTGTGAAGTGTGTTTTGGGGAGGAGGGTCTGTGTGTCCATTTTTATACATAACTGTGTGATGTGTGTTTTGGGGAGGAGGGTCTGTGTGTCCATTATTATACATAACTGTGTGATGTGTGTTTTGGGGAGGAGGGTCTGTGTGTCCATTATTATACATAACTGTGTAATGTGTGTTTTGGGGAGGAGGGTCTGTGTGTCCATTATTATACATAACTGTGTGATGTGTGTTTTGGGGAGGAGGGTCTGTGTGTCCATTATTATACATAACTGTGTGATGTGTGAGTTGGGGAGGAGGGTCTGTGTGTCCATTATTATTCATAACTGTGTGATGTGTGAATTGGGGAGGAGGGTCTGTGTGTCCATTATTATTCATAACTGTGTGATGTGTGTTTTGGGGAGGAGGGTCTGTGTGTCCATTATTATACATAACTGTGTGATGTGTGTTTTGGGGAAGAGGGTCTGTGTGTCCATTATTATACATAACTGTGTGATGTGTGTTTTGGGGATGAGGGTCTGTGTGTCCATTATTATACATAACTGTGTGATGTGTGTTTTGGGGAGGAGGGTCTGTGTGTCCATTATTATACATAACTGTGTGATGTGTGTTTTGGGGAGGAGGGTCTGTGTGTCCATTATTATTCATAACTGTGTGAAGTGTGTTTTGGGGAGGAGGGTCTGTGTGTCCATTATTATACATAACTGTGTGATGTGTGTTTTGGGGAGGAGGGTCTGTGTGTCCATTATTATACATAACTGTGTGATGTGTGTTTTGGGGATGAGGGTCTGTGTGTCCATTATTATACATAACTGTGTGATGTGTGTTTTGGGGAGGAGGGTCTGTGTGTCCATTATTATACATAACTGTGTGATGTGTGTTTTGGGGAGGAGGGTCTGTGTGTCCATTTTATTCATAACTGTGTGAAGTGTGTTTTGGGGAGGAGGGTCTGTGTGTCCATTATTATACATAACTGTGTGATGTGTGTTTTGGGGAGGAGGGTCTGTGTGTCCATTATTATACATAACTGTGTGATGTGTGTTTTGGGGAGGAGGGTCTGTGTGTCCATTATTATACATAACTGTGTGATGTGTGAGTTGGGGAGAGGGTCTGTGTGTCCATTATTATACATAACTGTGTGATGTGTGTTTTGGGGAGGAGGGTCTGTGTGTCCATTATTATACATAACTGTGTGATGTGTGAGTTGGGGAGGAGGGTCTGTGTGTCCATTATTATACATAACTGTGTGATGTGTGTTTTGGGGAGGAGGGTCTGTGTGTCCATTATTATACACAACTGTGTGATGTGTGAGTTGGGGAGGAGGGTCTGTGTGTCCATTATTATACATAACTGTGTGATGTGTGTTTTGGGGAGGAGGGTCTGTGTGTCCATTATTATACATAACTGTGTGATGTGTGTTTTGGGGAGGAGGGTCTGTGTGTCCATTATTATACATAAATGTGTAATGTGTGTTTTGGGGAGGAGGGTCTGTGTGTCCATTATTATTCATAACTGTGTGAAGTGTGTTTTGGGGAGGAGGGTCTGTGTGTCCATTATTATACATAACTGTGTGATGTGTGTTTTGGGGAGGAGGGTCTGTGTGTCCATTATTATACATAACTGTGTGATGTGTGTTTTGCGGAGGAGGGTTTGTGTGTCCATTATTATACATAACTGTGTGATGTGTGAGTTGGGGAGGAGGGTCTGTGTGTCCATTATTATACATAACTGTGTGAAGTGTGTTTTGGGGAGGAGGGTCTGTGTGTCCATTTTTATACATAACTGTGTGATGTGTGTTTTGGGGAGGAGGGTCTGTGTGTCCATTATTATACATAACTGTGTGATGTGTGTTTTGGGGAGGAGGGTCTGTGTGTCCATTATTATACATAACTGTGTAATGTGTGTTTTGGGGAGGAGGGTCTGTGTGTCCATTATTATACATAACTGTGTGATGTGTGTTTTGGGGAGGAGGGTCTGTGTGTCCATTATTATACATAACTGTGTGATGTGTGAGTTGGGGAGGAGGGTCTGTGTGTCCATTATTATTCATAACTGTGTGATGTGTGAATTGGGGAGGAGGGTCTGTGTGTCCATTATTATTCATAACTGTGTGATGTGTGTTTTGGGGAGGAGGGTCTGTGTGTCCATTATTATACATAACTGTGTGATGTGTGTTTTGGTGAAGAGGGTCTGTGTGTCCATTATTATACATAACTGTGTGATGTGTGTTTTGGGGATGAGGGTCTGTGTGTCCATTATTATACATAACTGTGTGATGTGTGTTTTGGGGAGGAGGGTCTGTGTGTCCATTATTATACATAACTGTGTGATGTGTGTTTTGGGGAGGAGGGTCTGTGTGTCCATTATTATTCATAACTGTGTGAAGTGTGTTTTGGGGAGGAGGGTCTGTGTGTCCATTATTATACATAACTGTGTGATGTGTGTTTTGGGGAGGAGGGTCTGTGTGTCCATTATTATACATAACTGTGTGATGTGTGTTTTGGGGATGAGGGTCTGTGTGTCCATTATTATACATAACTGTGTGATGTGTGTTTTGGGGAGGAGGGTCTGTGTGTCCATTATTATACATAACTGTGTGATGTGTGTTTTGGGGAGGAGGGTCTGTGTGTCCATTTTATTCATAACTGTGTGAAGTGTGTTTTGGGGAGGAGGGTCTGTGTGTCCATTATTTTACATAACTGTGTGATGTGTGTTTTGGGGAGGAGGGTCTGTGTGTCCATTATTATACATAACTGTGTTGTGTGTTTTGGGGAGGAGGGTCTGTGTGTCCATTATTATACATAACTGTGTGATGTGTGAGTTGGGGAGAGGGTCTGTGTGTCCATTATTATACATAACTGTGTGATGTGTGTTTTGGGGAGGAGGGTCTGTGTGTCCATTATTATACATAACTGTGTGATGTGTGAGTTGGGGAGGAGGGTCTGTGTGTCCATTATTATACATAACTGTGTGATGTGTGTTTTGGGGAGGAGGGTCTGTGTGTCCATTATTATACACAACTGTGTGATGTGTGAGTTGGGGAGGAGGGTCTGTGTGTCCATTATTATACATAACTGTGTGATGTGTGTTTTGGGGAGGAGGGTCTGTGTGTCCATTATTATACATAACTGTGTGATGTGTGTTTTGGGGAGGAGGGTCTGTGTGTCCATTATTATACATAAATGTGTAATGTGTGTTTTGGGGAGGAGGGTCTGTGTGTCCATTATTATTCATAACTGTGTGAAGTGTGTTTTGGGGAGGAGGGTCTGTGTGTCCATTATTATACATAACTGTGTGATGTGTGTTTTGGGGAGGAGGGTCTGTGTGTCCATTATTATACATAACTGTGTGATGTGTGTTTTGGGGAGGAGGGTCTGTGTGTCCATTATTATACATAACTGTGTGATGTATGAGTTGGGGAGGAGGGTCTGTGTGTCCATTATTATACATAACTGTGTGATGTGTGTTTTGGGGAGGAGGGTCTGTGTGTCCATTATTATACATAACTGTGTGATGTGTGTTTTGGGGAGGAGGGTCTGTGTGTCCATTATTATACATAACTGTGTGATGTGTGTTTTGGGGAGGAGGGTCTGTGTGTCCATTATTATACAGAACTGTGTAATGTGTGTTTTGGGGAGGAGGGTCTGTGTGTCCATTATTATACATAACTGTGTAATGTGTGTTTTGGGGAGGAGGGTCTGTGTGTCCATTATTATACATAACTGTGTGATGTGTGTTTTGGGGAGAGGATCTGTGTGTCCATTATTATACATAACTGTGTGATGTGTGTTTTGGGGAGGAGGGACTGTGTGTCCATTATTATACAGAACTGTGTAATGTGTGTTTTGGGGAGGAGGGTCTGTGTGTCCATTATTATACATAACTGTGTAATGTGTGTTTTGGGGAGGAGGGTCTGTGTGTCCATTATTATACAGAACTGTGTAATGTGTGTTTTGGGGAGGAGGGTCTGTGTGTCCATTATTATACATAACTGTGTAATGTGTGTTTTGGGGAGGAGGGTCTGTGTGTCCATTATTATACATAACTGTGTGATGTGTGAGTTGGGGAGGAGGGTTTGTGTGTCCATTATTATACATAACTGTGTGATGTGTGAGTTGGGGAGGAGGGTCTGTGTGTCCATTATTATACATAATTGTGTGATGTGTGAGTTGGGGAGGAGGGTCTGTGTGTCCATTATTATACATAACTGTGTGATGTGTGAGTTGGGGAGGAGGGTCTGTGTGTCCATTATTATACATAACTGTGTGATGTGTGAGTTGGGGAGGAGGGTCTGTGTGTCCATTATTATACATAACTGTGTGATGTGTGAGTTGGGGAGGAGGGTCTGTGTGTCCATTATTATACATAACTGTGTGAAGTGTGTTTTGCGGAGGAGGGTCTGTGTGTCCATTATTATACATAACTGTGTGATGTGTGAGTTGGGGAGGAGGGTCTGTGTGTCCATTATTATACATAACTGTGTGAAGTGTGTTTTGGGGAGGAGGGTCTGTGTGTCCATTTTTATACATAACTGTGTGATGTGTGTTTTGGGGAGGAGGGTCTGTGTGTCCATTATTATACATAACTGTGTGATGTGTGTTTTGGGGAGGAGGGTCTGTGTGTCCATTATTATACATAACTGTGTAATGTGTGTTTTGGGGAGGAGGGTCTGTGTGTCCATTATTATACATAACTGTGTGATGTGTGTTTTGGGGAGGAGGGTCTGTGTGTCCATTATTATACATAACTGTGTGATGTGTGAGTTGGGGAGGAGGGTCTGTGTGTCCATTATTATTCATAACTGTGTGATGTGTGAATTGGGGAGGAGGGTCTGTGTGTCCATTATTATTCATAACTGTGTGATGTGTGTTTTGGGGAGGAGGGTCTGTGTGTCCATTATTATACATAACTGTGTGATGTGTGTTTTGGGGAAGAGGGTCTGTGTGTCCATTATTATACATAACTGTGTGATGTGTGTTTTGGGGATGAGGGTCTGTGTGTCCATTATTATACATAACTGTGTAATGTGTGTTTTGGGGAGGAGGGTCTGTGTGTCCATTATTATACATAACTGTGTGATGTGTGTTTTGGGGAGGAGGGTCTGTGTGTCCATTATTATACATAATTGTGTGATGTGTGTTTTGGGGAGGAGGGTCTGTGTGTCCATTATTATACATAACTGTGTGATGTGTGTTTTGGGGAGGAGGGTCTGTGTGTCCATTATTATACATAACTGTGTGATGTGTGTTTTGGGGAGGAGGGTCTGTGTGTCCATTATTATACATAACTGTGTGATGTGTGTTTTGGGGAGGAGGGTCTGTGTGTCCATTATTATACATAACTGTGTGATGTGTGTTTTGGGGAGGAGGGTCTGTGTGTCCATTATTATACATAACTGTGTGATGTGTGTTTTGGGGAGGAGGGTCTGTGTGTCCATTATTATACATAACTGTGTGATGTGTGTTTTGGGGAGGAGGGTCTGTGTGTCCATTATTATACATAACTGTGTAATGTGTGTTTTGGGGAGGAGGGTCTGTGTGTCCATTATTATACATAACTGTGTGATGTGTGTTTTGGGGAGGAGGGTCTGTGTGTCCATTATTATACATAACTGTGTGATGTGTGTTTTGGGGAGGAGGGTCTGTGTGTCCATTATTATACATAACTGTGTGATGTGTGTTTTGGGGAGGAGGGTCTGTCTGTCCATTATTATACATAACTGTGTGATGTGTGTTTTGGGGAGGAGGGTCTGTGTGTCCATTATTATTCATAACTGTGTGATGTGTGAGTTGGGGAGGAGGGTCTGTGTGTCCATTATTATACATAACTGTGTAATGTGTGTTTTTTTGGGGAGGAGGGTCTGTGTGTCCATTATTATACATAACTGTGTGATGTGTGTTTTGGGGAGGAGGGTCTGTGTGTCCATTATTATACATAACTGTGTGATGTGTGTTTTGGGGAGGAGGGTCTGTGTGTCCATTATTATACATAACTGTGTGATGTGTGTTTTGGGGAGGAGGGTCTGTGTGTCCATTATTAGACATAACTGTGTGATGTGTGTTTTGGGGAGGAGGGTCTGTGTGTCCATTATTATTCATAACTGTGTGAAGTGTGTTTTGTTGAGGAGGGTCTGTGTGTCCATTATTATTCATAACTGTGTGATGTGTGTTTTGGGGAGGAGGCTCTGTGTGTCCATTATTATACATAACTGTGTGATGTGTGTTTTGGGGATGAGGGTCTGTGTGTCCATTATTATACATAACTGTGTGATGTGTGTTTTGGGGAGGAGGGTCTGTGTGTCCATTATTATACATAACTGTGTGATGTGTGTTTTGGGGAGGAGGGTCTGTGTGTCCATTACTATACATAACTGTGTGATGTGTGTTTTGGGGAGGAGGGTCTGTGTGTCCATTATTATACATAACTGTGTGATGTGTGAGTTGTGGAGGAGGGTCTGTGTGTCCATTATTATACATAACTGTGTGATGTGTGTTTTGGGGAGGAGGGTCTGTGTGTCCATTATTATACATAACTGTGTGATGTGTGAGTTGGGGACGAGGGTCTGTGTGTCCATTATTATACATAACTGTGTGATGTGTGTTTTGGGGAGGAGGGTCTGTGTGTCCATTATTATACACAACTGTGTGATGTGTGAGTTGGGGAGGAGGGTCTGTGTGTCCATTATTATACATAACTGTGTGATGTGTGTTTTGGGGAGGAGGGTCTGTGTGTCCATTATTATACATAACTGTGTGATGTGTGTTTTGGGGAGGAGGGTCTGTGTGTCCATTATTATACATAAATGTGTAATGTGTGTTTTGGGGAGGAGGGTCTGTGTGTCCATTATTATTCATAACTGTGTGAAGTGTGTTTTGGGGAGGAGGGTCTGTGTGTCCATTATTATACATAACTGTGTGATGTGTGTTTTGGGGAGGAGGGTCTGTGTGTCCATTATTATACATAACTGTGTGATGTATGAGTTGGGGAGGAGGGTCTGTGTGTCCATTATTATACATAACTGTGTGATGTGTGTTTTGGGGAGGAGGGTCTGTGTGTCCATTATTATACATAACTGTGTAATGTGTGTTTTGGGGAGGAGGGTCTGTGTGTCCATTATTATACATAACTGTGTGATGTGCGTTTTGGGGAGGAGGGTCTGTGTGTCCATTATTATACATAACTGTGTAATGTGTGTTTTGGGGAGGAGGGTCTGTGTGTCCATTATTATACATAACTGTGTGATGTGTGAGTTGGGGAGGAGGGTCTGTGTGTCCATTATTATACATAACTGTGTAATGTGTGTTTTGGGGAGGAGGGTCTGTGTGTCCATTATTATACATAACTGTGTGATGTGTGAGTTGGGGAGGAGGGTCTGTGTGTCCATTATTATACATAACTGTGTGATGTGTGAGTTGGGGAGGAGGGTCTGTGTGTCCATTATTATACATAACTGTGTGATGTGTGAGTTGGGGAGGAGGGTCTGTGTGTCCATTATTATACATAACTGTGTGATGTGTGAGTTGGGGAGGAGGGTCTGTGTGTCCATTATTATACATAACTGTGTGATGTGTGAGTTGGGGAGGAGGGTCTGTGTGTCCATTATTATACATAACTGTGTGATGTGTGTTTTGGGGAGGAGGGTCTGTGTGTCCATTATTATACATAACTGTGTGATGTGTGTTTTGGGGAGGAGGGTCTGTGTGTCCATTTTATTCATAACTGTGTGATGTGTGTTTTGGGGAGGAGGGTCTGTGTGTCCATTATTATACATAACTGTGTGATGTGTGTTTTGGGGAGGAGGGTCTGTGTGTCCATTATTATACATAACTGTGTGATGTGTGAGTTGGGGAGGAGGGTCTGTGTGTCCATTATTATACATAACTGTGTGATGTGTGTTTTGGGGAGGAGGGTCTGTGTGTCCATTATTATACATAACTGTGTGATGTGTGAGTTGGGGACGAGGGTCTGTGTGTCCATTATTATACATAACTGTGTGATGTGTGTTTTGGGGAGGAGGGTCTGTGTGTCCATTATTATACACAACTGTGTGATGTGTGAGTTGGGGAGGAGGGTCTGTGTGTCCATTATTATACATAACTGTGTGATGTGTGTTTTGGGGAGGAGGGTCTGTGTGTCCATTATTATACATAACTGTGTGATGTGTGTTTTGGGGAGGAGGGTCTGTGTGTCCATTATTATACATAAATGTGTAATGTGTGTTTTGGGGAGGAGGGTCTGTGTGTCCATTATTATTCATAACTGTGTGAAGTGTGTTTTGGGGAGGAGGGTCTGTGTGTCCATTATTATACATAACTGTGTGATGTGTGTTTTGGGGAGGAGGGTCTGTGTGTCCATTATTATACATAACTGTGTGATGTATGAGTTGGGGAGGAGGGTCTGTGTGTCCATTATTATACATAACTGTGTGATGTGTGTTTTGGGGAGGAGGGTCTGTGTGTCCATTATTATACATAACTGTGTAATGTGTGTTTTGGGGAGGAGGGTCTGTGTGTCCATTATTATACATAACTGTGTGATGTGTGTTTTGGGGAGGAGGGTCTGTGTGTCCATTATTATACATAACTGTGTAATGTGTGTTTTGGGGAGGAGGGTCTGTGTGTCCATTATTATACATAACTGTGTAATGTGTGTTTTGGGGAGGAGGGTCTGTATGTCCATTATTATACATAACTGTGTGATGTGTGAGTTGGGGAGGAGGGTCTGTGTGTCCATTATTATACATAACTGTGTGATGTGTGAGTTGGGGAGGAGGGTCTGTGTGTCCATTATTATACATAATTGTGTGATGTGTGAGTTGGGGAGGAGGGTCTGTGTGTCCATTATTATACATAACTGTGTGATGTGTGAGTTGGGGAGGAGGGTCTGTGTGTCCATTATTATACATAACTGTGTGATGTGTGAGTTGGGGAGGAGGGTCTGTGTGTCCATTATTATACATAACTGTGTGATGTGTGTTTTGGAGAGGAGGGTCTGTGTGTCCATTATTATACATAACTGTGTGATGTGTGTGTTGGGGAGGAGGGTCTGTGTGTCCATTATTATACATAACTGTGTAATGTGTGTTTTGGGGAGGAGGCTCTGTGTGTCCATTATTATACATAACTGTGTGATGTGTGTTTTGGGGAGGAGGGTCTGTATGTCCATTATTATACATAACTGTGTGATGTGTGTTTTGGGGAGGAGGGTCTGTGTGTCCATTATTATACATAACTGTGTGATGTGTGAGTTGGGGAGGAGGGTCTGTGTGTCCATTATTATACATAACTGTGTGATGTGTGAGTTGGGGAGGAGGGTCTCTGTGTCCATTATTATACATAACTGTGTGATGTGTGTTTTGGGGAGGAGGGTCTGTGTGTCCATTATTATACATAACTGTGTAATGTGTGTTTTGGGGAGGAGGGTCTGTGTGTCCATTATTATACATAACTGTGTGATGTGTGTTTTGGGGAGGAGGGTCTGTGTGTCCATTATTATACATAACTGTGTGATGTGTGTTTTGGGGAGGAGGGTCTGTGTGTCCATTATTATACATAACTGTGTGATGTGTGTTTTGGGGAGGAGGGTCTGTGTGTCCATTATTATACATAACTGTGTGATGTGTGAGTTGGGGAGGAGGGTCTGTGTGTCCATTATTATACATAACTGTGTGATGTGTGAGTTGGGGAGGAGGGTCTGTGTGTCCATTATTATACATAACTGTGTGATGTGTGTTTTGGGGAGGAGGGTCTGTGTGTCCATTATTATACATAACTGTGTGATGTGTGTTTTGGGGAGGAGGGTCTGTGTGTCCATTTTATTCATAACTGTGTGAAGTGTGTTTTTTTGGGGAGGAGGGTCTGTGTGTCCATTATTATACATAACTGTGTGATGTGTGTTTTGGGGAGGAGGGTCTGTGTGTCCATTATTATACATAACTGTGTGATGTGTGTTTTGGGGAGGAGGGTCTGTGTGTCCATTATTATACATAACTGTGTGATGTGTGAGTTGGGGAGGAGGGTCTGTGTGTCCATTATTATACATAACTGTGTGATGTGTGTTTTGGGGAGGAGGGTCTGTGTGTCCATTATTATACATAACTGAGTGATGTGTGAGTTGGGGAGGAGGGTCTGTGTGTCCATTATTATACATAACTGTGTGATGTGTGTTTTGGGGAGGAGGGTCTGTGTGTCCATTATTATACACAACTGTGTGATGTGTGAGTTGGGGAGGAGGGTCTGTGTGTCCATTATTATACATAACTGTGTGATGTGTGTTTTGGGGGGGAGGGTCTGTGTGTCCATTATTATACATAACTGTGTGATGTGTGTTTTGGGGAGGAGGGTCTGTGTGTCCATTATTATACATAACTGTGTGATGTGTGTTTTGGGGAGGAGGGTCTGTGTGTCCATTATTATACATAAATGTGTAATGTGTGTTTTGGGGAGGAGGGTCTGTGTGTCCATTATTATTCATAACTGTGTGAAGTGTGTTTTGGGGAGGAGGGTCTGTGTGTCCATTATTATACATAACTGTGTGATGTGTGTTTTGGGGAGGAGGGTCTGTGTGTCCATTATTATACATAACTGTGTGATGTGTGTTTTGGGGAGGAGGGTCTGTGTGTCCATTATTATACATAACTGTGTGATGTGTGTTTTGGGGAGGAGGGTCTGTGTGTCCATTATTATACATAACTGTGTAATGTGTGTTTTGGGGAGGAGGGTCTGTGTGTCCATTATTATACATAACTGTGTGATGTGTGTTTTGGGGAGGAGGGTCTGTGTGTCCATTATTATACATAACTGTGTAATGTGTGTTTTGGGGAGGAGGGTCTGTGTGTCCATTATTATACATAACTGTGTAATGTGTGTTTTGGGGAGGAGGGTCTGTGTGTCCATTATTATACATAACTGTGTGACGTGTGAGTTGGGGAGGAGGGTCTGTGTGTCCATTATTATACATAACTGTGTGAAGTGTGTTTTGGGGAGGAGGGTCTGTGTGTCCATTATTATACATAACTGTGTGATGTGTGTTTTGGGGAGGAGGGTCTGTGTGTCCATTATTATACATAACTGTGTGATGTGTGTTTTGGGGAGGAGGGTCTGTGTGTCCATTATTATACATAACTGTGTGATGTGTGAGTTGGGGAGGAGGGTCTGTGTGTCCATTATTATACATAACTGTGTGATGTGTGAGTTGGGGAGGAGGGTCTGTGTGTCCATTATTATACATAACTGTGTGATGTGTGTTTTGGGGAGGAGGATCTGTGTGTCCATTATTATACATAACTGTGTGATGTGTGTTTTGGGGAGGAGGGTCTGTGTGTCCATTATTATACATAACTGTGTGATGTGTGTTTTGGGGAGGAGGGTCTGTGTGTCCATTATTATTCATAACTGTGTGATGTGTGAGTTGGGGAGGAGGGTCTGTGTGTCCATTATTATACATAACTGTGTGATGAGTGAGTTGGGGAGGAGGGTCTGTGTGTCCATTATTATACATAACTGTGTGATGTGTGTTTTGGGGAGGAGGGTCTGTGTGTCCATTATTATACATAACTGTGTGAAGTGTGTTTTGGGGAGGAGGGTCTGTGTGTCCATTATTATACATAACTGTGTGATGTGTGTTTTGGGGAGGAGGGTCTGTGTGTCCATAATTATACATAACTGTGTGATGAGTGAGTTGGGGAGGAGGGTCTGTGTGTCCATTATTATACATAACTGTGTGATGTGTGATTTGGGGAGGAGGGTCTGTGTGTCCATTATTATACATAACTGTGTGAAGTGTGATTTGGGGAGGAGGGTCTCTGTGTCCATTATTATACATAACTGTGTGAAGTCTGATTTGGGGAGGAGGGTCTGTGTGTCCATTATTATACATAACTGTGTGATGTGTGAGTTGGGGAGGAGGGTCTGTGTGTCCATTATTATACATAACTGTGCAATGTGTGTTTTGGGAGGAGGGTCTGTCTGTCCATTATTATACATAACTGTGTGATGTGTGAGTTGGGGAGGAGGGTCTGTGTGTCCATTATTATACATAACTGTGTGATGAGTGAGTTGGGGAGGAGGGTCTGTGTGTCCATTATTATACATAACTGTGTGATGTGTGTTTTGGGGAGGAGGGTCTGTGTGTCCATTATTATACATAACTGTGTGAAGTGTGATTTGGGGAGGAGGGTCTGTGTGTCCATTATTATACATAACTGTGTAATGTGTGAGTTGGGGAGGAGGGTCTGTGTGTCCATTATTATACATAACTGTGTGAGGTGTGAGTTGGGGAGGAGGGTCTGTGTGTCCATTATTATACATAACTGTGTGATGAGTGAGTTGGGGAGGAGGGTCTGTGTGTCCATTATTATACATAACTGTGTGATGTGTGTTTTGGGGAGGAGGGTCTGTGTGTCCATTATTATACATAACTGTGTGAAGTGTGATTTGGGGAGGAGGGTCTGTGTGTCCATTATTATACATAACTGTGTAATGTGTGAGTTGGGGAGGTGGGTCTGTGTGTCCATTATTATACATAACTGTGTAATGTGTGAGTTGGGGAGGAGGGTCTGTGTGTCCATTATTATACATAACTGTGTGATGTGTGAGTTGGGGAGGAGGGTCTGTGTGTCCATTATTATACATAACTGTGTGATGTGTGTTTTGGGGAGGAGGGTCTGTGTGTCCATTATTATACATAACTGTGTGATGTGTCAGTTGGGGAGGAGGGTCTGTGTGTCCATTATTATACATAACTGTGTGATGTGTGTTTTGGGGAGGAGGGTCTGTGTGTCCATTATTATACATAACTGTGTGATGTGTGTTTTGGGGAGGAGGGTCTGTGTGTCCATTATTATACATAACTGTGTAATGTGTGTTTTGGGGAGGAGGGTCTGTGTGTCCATTATTATACATAACTGTGTGATGTGTGTTTTGGGGAGGAGGGTCTGTGTGTCCATTATTATACATAACTGTGTAATGTGTGTTTTGGGGAGGAGGGTCTGTGTGTCCATTATTATACATAACTGTGTAATGTGTGTTTTGGGGAGGAGGGTCTGTGTGTCCATTATTATACATAACTGTGTGACGTGTGAGTTGGGGAGGAGGGTCTGTGTGTCCATTATTATACATAACTGTGTGAAGTGTGTTTTGGGGAGGAGGGTCTGTGTGTCCATTATTATACATAACTGTGTGATGTGTGTTTTGGGGAGGAGGGTCTGTGTGTCCATTATTATACATAACTGTGTGATGTGTGTTTTGGGGAGGAGGGTCTGTGTGTCCATTATTATACATAACTGTGTGATGTGTGAGTTGGGGAGGAGGGTCTGTGTGTCCATTATTATACATAACTGTGTGATGTGTGAGTTGGGGAGGAGGGTCTGTGTGTCCATTATTATACATAACTGTGTGATGTGTGTTTTGGGGAGGAGGGTCTGTGTGTCCATTATTATACATAACTGTGTGATGTGTGTTTTGGGGAGGAGGGTCTGTGTGTCCATTATTATACATAACTGTGTGATGTGTGTTTTGGGGAGGAGGGTCTGTGTGTCCATTATTATTCATAACTGTGTGATGTGTGAGTTGGGGAGGAGGGTCTGTGTGTCCATTATTATACATAACTGTGTGATGAGTGAGTTGGGGAGGAGGGTCTGTGTGTCCATTATTATACATAACTGTGTGATGTGTGTTTTGGGGAGGAGGGTCTGTGTGTCCATTATTATACATAACTGTGTGAAGTGTGTTTTGGGGAGGAGGGTCTGTGTGTCCATTATTATACATAACTGTGTGATGTGTGTTTTGGGGAGGAGGGTCTGTGTGTCCATAATTATACATAACTGTGTGATGAGTGAGTTGGGGAGGAGGGTCTGTGTGTCCATTATTATACATAACTGTGTGATGTGTGATTTGGGGAGGAGGGTCTGTGTGTCCATTATTATACATAACTGTGTGAAGTGTGATTTGGGGAGGAGGGTCTCTGTGTCCATTATTATACATAACTGTGTGAAGTCTGATTTGGGGAGGAGGGTCTGTGTGTCCATTATTATACATAACTGTGTGATGTGTGAGTTGGGGAGGAGGGTCTGTGTGTCCATTATTATACATAACTGTGCAATGTGTGTTTTGGGAGGAGGGTCTGTCTGTCCATTATTATACATAACTGTGTGATGTGTGAGTTGGGGAGGAGGGTCTGTGTGTCCATTATTATACATAACTGTGTGATGAGTGAGTTGGGGAGGAGGGTCTGTGTGTCCATTATTATACATAACTGTGTGATGTGTGTTTTGGGGAGGAGGGTCTGTGTGTCCATTATTATACATAACTGTGTGAAGTGTGATTTGGGGAGGAGGGTCTGTGTGTCCATTATTATACATAACTGTGTAATGTGTGAGTTGGGGAGGAGGGTCTGTGTGTCCATTATTATACATAACTGTGTGATGTGTGAGTTGGGGAGGAGGGTCTGTGTGTCCATTATTATACATAACTGTGTGATGAGTGAGTTGGGGAGGAGGGTCTGTGTGTCCATTATTATACATAACTGTGTGATGTGTGTTTTGGGGAGGAGGGTCTGTGTGTCCATTATTATACATAACTGTGTGAAGTGTGATTTGGGGAGGAGGGTCTGTGTGTCCATTATTATACATAACTGTGTAATGTGTGAGTTGGGGAGGTGGGTCTGTGTGTCCATTATTATACATAACTGTGTAATGTGTGAGTTGGGGAGGAGGGTCTGTGTGTCCATTATTATACATAACTGTGTGATGTGTGAGTTGGGGAGGAGGGTCTGTGTGTCCATTATTATACATAACTGTGTGATGTGTGTTTTGGGGAGGAGGGTCTGTGTGTCCATTATTATACATAACTGTGTGATGTGTCAGTTGGGGAGGAGGGTCTGTGTGTCCATTATTATACATAACTGTGTGAAGTGTGATTTGGGGAGGAGGGTCTGTGTGTCCATTATTATACATAACTGTGTGATGTGTGAGTTGGGGAGGAGGGTCTGTGTGTCCATTATTATACATAACTGTGTGATGTGTGTTTTGGGGAGGAGGGTCTGTGTGTCCATTATTATACATAACTGTGTAATGTGTGTTTTGGGGAGGAGGGTCTGTGTGTCCATTATTATTCATAACTGTGTGAAGTGTGTTTTGGGGAGGAAGGTCTGTGTGTCCATTATTATACATAACTGTGTAATGTGTGTTTTGGGGAGGAGGGTCTGTGTGTCCATTATTATTCATAACTGTGTGATGTGTGTTTTGGGGAGGAGGGTCTGTGTGTCCATTATTATACATAACTGTGTAATGTGTGAGTTGGGGAGGAGGGTCTGTGTGTCCATTATGAGACATAACTGTGTGATGTGTGTTTTGGGGAGGAGGGTCTGTGTGTCCATTATTATACATAACTGTGTAATGTGTGTTTTGGGGAGGAGGGTCTGTGTGTCCATTATTATACATAACTGTGTGATGTGTGTTTTGGGGAGGAGGGTCTGTGTGTCCATTATTATACATAACTGTGTGATGTGTGAGTTGGGGAGGAGGGTCTGTGTGTCCATTATTATACATAACTGTGTGATGTGTGAGTTGGGGAGGAGGGTCTGTGTGTCCATTATTATACATAACTGTGTGATGTGTGTTTTGGGGAGGAGGGTCTGTGTGTCCATTATTATACATAACTGTGTGATGTGTGTTTTGGGGAGGAGGGTCTGTGTGTCCATTATTATAAATAACTGTGTAATGTGTGTTTTGGGGAGGAGGGTCTGTGTGTCCATTATTATACATAACTGTGTAATGTGTGTTTTGGGGAGGAGGGTCTGTTTGTCCATTATTATACATAACTGTGTGATGTGTGTTTTGGGGAGGAGGGTCTGTGTGTCCATTATTATACATAACTGTGTGATGTGTGAGTTGGGGAGGAGGGTCTGTGTGTCCATTATTATACATAACTGTGTGATGTGTGAGTTGGGGAGGAGGGTCTGTGTGTCCATTATTATACATAACTGTGTGATGTGTGTTTTGGGGAGGAGGGTCTGTGTGTCCATTATTATACATAACTGTGTAATGTGTGTTTTGGGGAGGAGGGTCTGTGTGTCCATTATTATACATAACTGTGTGATGTGTGTTTTGGGGAGGAGGGCCTGTGTGTCCATTATTATACATAACTGTGTGATGTGTGTTTTGGGGAGGAGGGTCTGTGTGTCCATTATTATACATAACTGTGTGATGTGTGAGTTGGGGAGGAGGGTCTGTGTGTCCATTATTATACATAACTGTGTGATGTGTGTTTTGGGGAGGAGGGTCTGTGTGTCCATTATTATACATAACTGTGTAATGTGTGTTTTGGGGAGGAGGGTCTGTGTGTCCATTATTATACATAACTGTGGGATGTGTGTTTTGGGGAGGAGGGTCTGTGTGTCCATTATTATACATAACTGTGTAATGTGTGTTTTGGGGAGGAGGGTCTGTGTGTCCATTATTATACATAACTGTGTGATGTGTGAGTTGGGGAGGAGGGTCGGTGTGTCCATTATTATACATAACTGTGTGATGTGTGTTTTGGGGAGGAGGGTCTGTGTGTCCATTATTATACATAACTGTGTGATGTGTGAGTTGGGGAGGAGGGTCTGTGTGTCCTTTATTATACATAACTGTGTGATGTGTGTTTTGGGGAGGAGGGTCTGTGTGTCCATTATTATGCATAACTGTGTGATGTGTGTTTTGGGGAGGAGGGTCTGTGTGTCCATTATTATACATAACTGTGTGATGTGTGAGTTGGGGAGGAGGGTCTGTGTGTCCTTTATTATACATAACTGTGTGATGTGTATTTTGGGGAGGAGGGTCTGTGTGTCCATTATTATACATTACTGTGTGATGTGTGAGTTGGGGAGGAGGGTCTGTGTGTCCAATATTATACATAACTGTGTGATGTGTGAGTTGGGGAGGAGGGTCTGTGTGTCCATTATTATACATAACTGTGTGATGTGTGTTTTGGGGAGGAGGGTCTGTGTGTCCATTATTATACATAACTGTGTGATGTGTGTTTTGGGGAGGAGGGTCTGTGTTCCATTATTATACATAACTGTGTGATGTGTGTTTTGGGGAGGAGGGTCTGTGTGTCCATTATTATACATAACTGTGTGAAGTGTGAGTTGGGGAGGAGGGTCTGTGTGTCCATTATTATTCATAACTGTGTGATGTGTGAGTTGGGGAGGAGGGTCTGTGTGTCCATTATTATACATAACTGTGTGATGTGTGATTTGGGGAGGAGGGTCTGTGTGTCCATTATTATACATAACTGTGTGAAGTGTGATTTGGGGAGGAGGGTCTGTGTGTCCATTATTATACATAACTGTGTGATGTGTGTTTTGGGGAGGAGGGTCTGTGTGTCCATTATTATTCATAACTGTGTGATGTGTGAGTTGGGGAGGAGGGTCTGTGTGTCCATTATTATACATAACTGTGTGATGTGTGATTTGGGGAGGAGGGTCTGTGTGTCCATTATTATACATAACTGTGTGAAGTGTGATTTGGGGAGGAGGGTCTGTGTGTCCATTATTATACATAACTGTGTGATGTGTGATTTGGGGAGGAGGGTCTGTGTGTCCATTATTATACATAACTGTGTGATGTGTGTTTTGGGGAGGAGGGTCTGTGTGTCCATTATTATACATAACTGTGTGATGTGTGAGTTGGGGAGGAGGGTCTGTGTGTCCATTATTCTACATAACTGTGTAATGTGTGAGTTGGGCAGGAGGGTCTGTGTGTCCATTATTATACATAACTGTGTGATGTGTGAGTTGGGGAGGAGGGTCTGTGTGTCCATTATTATACATAACTGTGTGATGTGTGTTTTGGGGAGGAGGGTCTGTGTGTCCATTATTATACATAACTGTGTGATGTGTGTTTTGGGGAGGAGGGTCTGTGTGTCCATTATTATACATAACAGTGTGATGTGTGTTTTGGGGAGGAGGGTCTGTGTGTCCATTATTATACATAACTGTGAAATGTGTGTTTTGGGGAGGAGGGTCTGTGTGTCCATTATTATACATAACAGTGTGATGTGTGTTTTGGGGAGGAGGGTCTGTGTGTCCATTATTATACATAACTGTGTGATGTGTGATTTGGGGAGGAGGGTCTGTGTGTCCATTATTATACATAACTGTGTGATGTGTGTTTTGGGGAGGAGGGTCTGTGTGTCCATTATTATACATAACAGTGTGATGTGTGTTTTGGGGAGGAGGGTCTGTGTGTCCATTATTATACATAACTGTGTGATGTGTGTTTTGGGGAGGAGGGTCTGTGTGTCCATTATTATACATAACTGTGTGATGTGTGTTTTGGGGAGGAGGGTCTGTGTGTCCATTATTATACATAACTGTGTGATGTGTGTTTTGGGGAGGAGGGTCTGTGTGTCCATTATTATACATAACTGTGTGATGTGTGTTTTGGGGAGGAGGGTCTGTGTGTCCATTATTATACATAACTGTGTGATGTGTGAGTTGGGGAGGAGGGTCTGTGTGTCCATTATTACACATAACTGTGTGAAGTGTGTTTTGGGGAGGAGGGTCTGTGTGTCCATTATTATACATAACTGTGTGAAGTGTGATTTGGGGAGGAGGGTCTGTGTGTCCATTATTATACATAACTGTGTGATGTGTGAGTTGGGGAGGAGGGTCTGTGTGTCCATTATTATACATAAGTGTGTGATGTGTGAGTTGGGGTGGAGGGTCTGAGTGTCCATTATTATACATAACTGTGTGATGTGTGTTTTGGGGAGGAGGGTCTGTGTGTCCATTATTATACATAACTGTGTGATGTGTGTTTTGGGGAGGAGGGTCTGTGTGTCCATTATTATACATAAGTGTGTGATGTGTGAGTTGGGGAGGTGGGTCTGTGTGTCCATTATTATACATAACTGTGTGATGTGTGTTTTGGGGAGGAGGGTCTGTGTGTCCATTATTATACATAACTGTGTAATGTGTGTTTTGGGGAGGAGGGTCTGTGTGTCCATTATTATACATAACTGTGTGATGTGTGTTTTGGGGAGGAGGGTCTGTGTGTCCATTATTATACATAACTGTGTGATGTGTGAGTTGGGGAGGACGGTCTGTTTGTCCATTATTATATATAACTGTGTGATGTGTGAGTTGGGGAGGAGGGTCTGTGTGTCCATTATTATACATAACTGTGTGAAGTGTGTTTTGGGGAGGAGGGTCTGTGTGTCCATTATTATACATAACTGTGTGATGTATGAGTTGGGGAGGAGGGTCTGTGTGTCCATTATTATACATAACTGTGTGATGAGTGAGTTGGGGAGGAGGGTCTGTGTGTCCATTATTATACATAACTGTGTGATGTGTGAGTTGGGGAGGAGGGTCTGTGTGTCCATTATTATACATAACTGTGTGATGTGTGTTTTGGGGAGGAGGGTCTGTGTGTCCATTATTATACATAACTGTGTGATGTGTGTTTTGGGGAGGAGGGTCTGTGTGTCCATTATTATACATAACTGTGTAATGTGTGTTTGGGGAGGAGGGTCTGTGTGTCCATTATTATACATAACTGTGTAATGTGTGTTTTGGGGAGGAGGGTCTGTGTGTCCATTATTATACATAACTGTGTGATGTGTGTTTTGGGGAGGAGGGTCTGTGTGTCCATTATTATACATAACTGTGTGATGTGTGTTTTGGGGAGGAGGGTCTGTGTATCCATTATTATACATAACTGTGTAATGTGTGTTTTGGGGAGGAGGGTCTGTGTGTCCATTATTATACATAACTGTGTAATGTGTGAGTTGGGGTAGAGGGTCTGTGTGTCCATTATTATACATTACTGTGTGATGTGTGAGTTGGGGAGGCGGGTCTGTGTGTCCATTATTATACATAACTGAGTGATGTGTGAGTTGGGGACGAGGGTCTGTGTGTCCATTATTATACATAACTGTGTGATGAGTGAGTTGGGGAGGAGGGTCTGTGTGTCCATTATTATACATAACTGTGTGATGTGTGTTTTGGGGAGGAGGGTCTGTGTGTCCATTATTATACATAACTGTGTGAAGTGTGTTTTGGGGAGGAGGGTCTGTGTGTCCATTATTATACATAACTGTGTGATGTGTGTTTTGGGGAGGAGGGTCTGTGTGTCCATTATTATACATAACTGTGTGATGAGTGAGTTGGGGAGGAGGGTCTGTGTGTCCATTATTATACATAACTGTGTGATGTGTGATTTGGGGAGGAGGGTCTGTGTGTCCATTATTATACATAACTGTGTGAAGTGTGATTTGGGGAGGAGGGTCTCTGTGTCCATTATTATACATAACTGTGTGAAGTCTGATTTGGGGAGGAGGGTCTGTGTGTCCATTATTATACATAACTGTGTGATGTGTGAGTTGGGGAGGAGGGTCTGTGTGTCCATTATTATACATAACTGTGCAATGTGTGTTTTGGGAGGAGGGTCTGTCTGTCCATTATTATACATAACTGTGTGATGTGTGAGTTGGGGAGGAGGGTCTGTGTGTCCATTATTATACATAACTGTGTGATGAGTGAGTTGGGGAGGAGGGTCTGTGTGTCCATTATTATACATAACTGTGTGATGTGTGTTTTGGGGAGGAGGGTCTGTGTGTCCATTATTATACATAACTGTGTGAAGTGTGATTTGGGGAGGAGGGTCTGTGTGTCCATTATTATACATAACTGTGTAATGTGTGAGTTGGGGAGGAGGGTCTGTGTGTCCATTATTATACATAACTGTGTGATGTGTGAGTTGGGGAGGAGGGTCTGTGTGTCCATTATTATACATAACTGTGTGATGAGTGAGTTGGGGAGGAGGGTCTGTGTGTCCATTATTATACATAACTGTGTGATGTGTGTTTTGGGGAGGAGGGTCTGTGTGTCCATTATTATACATGACTGTGTGAAGTGTGATTTGGGGAGGAGGGTCTGTGTGTCCATTATTATACATAACTGTGTAATGTGTGAGTTGGGGAGGTGGGTCTGTGTGTCCATTATTATACATAACTGTGTAATGTGTGAGTTGGGGAGGAGGGTCTGTGTGTCCATTATTATACATAACTGTGTGATGTGTGAGTTGGGGAGGAGGGTCTGTGTGTCCATTATTATACATAACTGTGTGATGTGTGTTTTGGGGAGGAGGGTCTGTGTGTCCATTATTATACATAACTGTGTGATGTGTGAGTTGGGGAGGAGGGTCTGTGTGTCCATTATTATACATAACTGTGTGAAGTGTGATTTGGGGAGGAGGGTCTGTGTGTCCATTATTATACATAACTGTGTGATGTGTGAGTTGGGGAGGAGGGTCTGTGTGTCCATTATTATACATAACTGTGTGATGTGTGTTTTGGGGAGGAGGGTCTGTGTGTCCATTATTATACATAACTGTGTAATGTGTGTTTTGGGGAGGAGGGTCTGTGTGTCCATTATTATTCATAACTGTGTGAAGTGTGTTTTGGGGAGGAAGGTCTGTGTGTCCATTATTATACATAACTGTGTAATGTGTGTTTTGGGGAGGAGGGTCTGTGTGTCCATTATTATTCATAACTGTGTGATGTGTGTTTTGGGGAGGAGGGTCTGTGTGTCCATTATTATACATAACTGTGTAATGTGTGAGTTGGGGAGGAGGGTCTGTGTGTCCATTATGAGACATAACTGTGTGATGTGTGTTTTGGGGAGGAGGGTCTGTGTTTTCATTATTATACATAACTGTGTAATGTGTGTTTTGGGGAGGAGGGTCTGTGTGTCCATTATTATACATAACTGTGTGATGTGTGTTTTGGGGAGGAGGGTCTGTGTGTCCATTATTATACATAACTGTGTGATGTGTGAGTTGGGGAGGAGTGTCTGTGTGTCCATTATTATACATAACTGTGTGATGTGTGAGTTGGGGAGGAGGGTCTGTGTCTCCATTATTATACATAACTGTGTGATGTGTGTTTTGGGGAGGAGGGTCTGTGTGTCCATTATTATACATAACTGTGTGATGTGTGTTTTGGGGAGGAGTGTCTGTGTGTCCATTATTATAAATAACTGTGTAATGTGTGTTTTGGGGAGGAGGGTCTGTGTGTCCATTATTATACATAACTGTGTAATGTGTGTTTTGGGGAGGAGGGTCTGTTTGTCCATTATTATACATAACTGTGTGATGTGTGTTTTGGGGAGGAGGGTCTGTGTGTCCATTATTATACATAACTGTGTGATGTGTGAGTTGGGGAGGAGGGTCTGTGTGTCCATTATTATACATAACTGTGTGATGTGTGAGTTGGGGAGGAGGGTCTGTGTGTCCATTATTATACATAACTGTGTGATGTGTGTTTTGGGGAGGAGGGTCTGTGTGTCCATTATTATACATAACTGTGTAATGTGTGTTTTGGGGAGGAGGGTCTGTGTGTCCATTATTATACATAACTGTGTGATGTGTGTTTTGGGGAGGAGGGCCTGTGTGTCCATTATTATACATAACTGTGTGATGTGTGTTTTGGGGAGGAGGGTCTGTGTGTCCATTATTATACATAACTGTGTGATGTGTGAGTTGGGGAGGAGGGTCTGTGTGTCCATTATTATACATAACTGTGTGATGTGTGTTTTGGGGAGGAGGGTCTGTGTGTCCATTATTATACATAACTGTGTAATGTGTGTTTTGGGGAGGAGGGTCTGTGTGTCCATTATTATACATAACTGTGGGATGTGTGTTTTGGGGAGGAGGGTCTGTGTGTCCATTATTATACATAACTGTGTAATGTGTGTTTTGGGGAGGAGGATTGTGTGTCCATTATTATACATAACTGTGTGATGTGTGAGTTGGGGAGGAGGGTCGGTGTGTCCATTATTATACATAACTGTGTGATGTGTGTTTTGGGGAGGAGGGTCTGTGTGTCCATTATTATACATAACTGTGTGATGTGTGAGTTGGGGAGGAGGGTCTGTGTGTCCTTTATTATACATATCTGTGTGATGTGTGTTTTGGTGAGGAGGGTCTGTGTGTCCATTATTATACATAACTGTGTGCTGTGTGTTTTGGGGAGGAGGGTCTGTGTGTCCATTATTATACATAACTGTGTGATGTGTGAGTTGGGGAGGAGGGTCTGTGTGTCCTTTATTATACATAACTGTGTGATGTGTATTTTGGGGAGGAGGGTCTGTGTGTCCATTATTATACATAACTGTGTGATGTGTGTTTTGGGGAGGAGGGTCTGTGTGTCCATTATTATACATAACTGTGTGATGTGTGTTTTGGGGAGGAGGGTCTGTGTTCCATTATTATACATAACTGTGTGATGTGTGTTTTGGGGAGGAGGGTCTGTGTGTCCATTATTATACATAACTGTGTGAAGTGTGAGTTGGGGAGGAGGGTCTGTGTGTCCATTATTATTCATAACTGTGTGATGTGTGAGTTGGGGAGGAGGGTCTGTGTGTCCATTATTATACATAACTGTGTGATGTGTGATTTGGGGAGGAGGGTCTGTGTGTCCATTATTATACATAACTGTGTGAAGTGTGATTTGGGGAGGAGGGTCTGTGTGTCCATTATTATACATAACTGTGTGATGTGTGTTTTGGGGAGGAGGGTCTGTGTGTCCATTATTATTCATAACTGTGTGATGTGTGAGTTGGGGAGGAGGGTCTGTGTGTCCATTATTATACATAACTGTGTGATGTGTGATTTGGGGAGGAGGGTCTGTGTGTCCATTATTATACATAACTGTGTGAAGTGTGATTTGGGGAGGAGGGTCTGTGTGTCCATTATTATACATAACTGTGTGATGTGTGATTTGGGGAGGAGGGTCTGTTTGTCCATTATTATACATAACTGTGTGATGTGTGTTTTGGGGAGGAGGGTCTGTGTGTCCATTATTATACATAACTGTGTGATGTGTGAGTTGGGGAGGAGGGTCTGTGTGTCCATTATTCTACATAACTGTGTAATGTGTGAGTTGGGCAGGAGGGTCTGTGTGTCCATTATTATACATAACTGTGTGATGTGTGAGTTGGGGAGGAGGGTCTGTGTGTCCATTATTATACATAACTGTGTGATGTGTGTTTTGGGGAGGAGGGTCTGTGTGTCCATTATTATACATAACTGTGTGATGTGTGTTTTGGGGAGGAGGGTCTGTGTGTCCATTATTATACATAACAGTGTGATGTGTGTTTTGGGGAGGAGGGTCTGTGTGTCCATTATTATACATAACTGTGAAATGTGTGTTTTGGGGAGGAGGGTCTGTGTGTCCATTATTATACATAACAGTGTGATGTGTGTTTTGGGGAGGAGGGTCTGTGTGTCCATTATTATACATAACTGTGTGATGTGTGATTTGGGGAGGAGGGTCTGTGTGTCCATTATTATACATAACTGTGTGATGTGTGTTTTGGGGAGGAGGGTCTGTGTGTCCATTATTATACATAACAGTGTGATGTGTGTTTTGGGGAGGAAGGTCTGTGTGTCCATTATTATACATAACTGTGAAATGTGTGTTTTGGGGAGGAGGGTCTGTGTGTCCATTATTATACATAACTGTGTGATGTGTGAGTTGGGGAGGAGGGTCTGTGTGTCCATTATGAGACATAACTGTGTGATGTGTGTTTTGGGGAGGAGGGTCTGTGTGTCCATTATTATACATAACTGTGTAATGTGTGTTTTGGGGAGGAGGGTCTGTGTGTCCATTATTATACATAACTGTGTGATGTGTGTTTTGGGGAGGAGGGTCTGTGTGTCCATTATTATACATAACTGTGTGATGTGTGAGTTGGGGAGGAGGGTCTGTGTGTCCATTATTATACATAACTGTGTGATGTGTGAGTTGGGGAGGAGGGTCTGTGTGTCCATTATTATACATAACTGTGTGATGTGTGTTTTGGGGAGGAGGGTCTGTGTGTCCATTATTATACATAACTGTGTGATGTGTGTTTTGGGGAGGAGGGTCTGTGTGTCCATTATTATAAATAACTGTGTAATGTGTGTTTTGGGGAGGAGGGTCTGTGTGTCCATTATTATACATAACTGTGTAATGTGTGTTTTGTGGAGGAGGGTCTGTTTGTCCATTATTATACATAACTGTGTGGTGTGTGTTTTGGGGAGGAGGGTCTGTGTGTCCATTATTATACATAACTGTGTGATGTGTGAGTTGAGGAGGAGGGTCTGTGTGTCCATTATTATACATAACTGTGTAATGTGTGTTTTGTGGAGGAGGGTCTGTTTGTCCATTATTATACATAACTGTGTGGTGTGTGTTTTGTGGAGGAGGGTCTGTTTGTCCATTATTATACATAACTGTGTGATGTGTGAGTTGAGGAGGAGGGTCTGTGTGTCCATTATTATACATAACTGTGTGATGTGTGAGTTGGGGAGGAGGGTCTGTGTGTCCATTATTATACATAACTGTGTGATGTGTGTTTTGGGGAGGAGGGTCTGTGTGTCCATTATTATACATAACTGTGTAATGTGTGTTTTGGGGAGGAGGGTCTGTGTGTCCATTATTATACATAACTGTGTGATGTGTGTTTTGGGGAGGAGGGCCTGTGTGTCCATTATTATACATAACTGTGTGATGTGTGTTTTGGGGAGGAGGGTCTGTGTGTCCATTATTATACATAACTGTGTGATGTGTGAGTTGGGGAGGAGGGTCTGTGTGTCCATTATTATACATAACTGTGTGATGTGTGTTTTGGGGAGGAGGGTCTGTGTGTCCATTATTATACATAACTGTGTAATGTGTGTTTTGGGGAGGAGGGTCTGTGTGTCCATTATTATACATAACTGTGGGATGTGTGTTTTGGGGAGGAGGGTCTGTGTGTCCATTATTATACATAACTGTGTAATGTGTGTTTTGGGGAGGAGGGTCTGTGTGTCCATTATTATACATAACTGTGTGATGTGTGAGTTGGGGAGGAGGGTCGGTGTGTCCATTATTATACATAACTGTGTGATGTGTGTTTTGGGGAGGAGGGTCTGTGTGTCCATTATTATACATAACTGTGTGATGTGTGAGTTGGGGAGGAGGGTCTGTGTGTCCTTTATTATACATAACTGTGTGATGTGTGTTTTGGGGAGGAGGGTCTGTGTGTCCATTATTATACATAACTGTGTGATGTGTGTTTTGGTGAGGAGGGTCAGTGTGTCCATTATTATACATAACTGTGTGATGTGTGAGTTGGGGAGGAGGGTCTGTGTGTCCTTTATTATACATAACTGTGTGATGTGTATTTTGGGGAGGAGGGTCTGTGTGTCCATTATTATACATTACTGTGTGATGTGTGAGTTGGGGAGGAGGGTCTGTGTGTCCAATATTATACATAACTGTGTGATGTGTGAGTTGGGGAGGAGGGTCTGTGTGTCCATTATTATACATAACTGTGTGATGTGTGTTTTGGGGAGGAGGGTCTGTGTGTCCATTATTATACATAACTGTGTGATGTGTGTTTTGGGGAGGAGGGTCTGTGTTCCATTATTATACATAACTGTGTGATGTGTGTTTTGGGGAGGAGGGTCTGTGTGTCCATTATTATACATAACTGTGTGAAGTGTGAGTTGGGGAGGAGGGTCTGTGTGTCCATTATTATTCATAACTGTGTGATGTGTGAGTTGGGGAGGAGGGTCTGTGTGTCCATTATTATACATAACTGTGTGATGTGTGATTTGGGGAGGAGGGTCTGTGTGTCCATTATTATACATAACTGTGTGAAGTGTGATTTGGGGAGGAGGGTCTGTGTGTCCATTATTATACATAACTGTGTGATGTGTGTTTTGGGGAGGAGGGTCTGTGTGTCCATTATTATTCATAACTGTGTGATGTGTGAGTTGGGGAGGAGGGTCTGTGTGTCCATTATTATACATAACTGTGTGATGTGTGATTTGGGGAGGAGGGTCTGTGTGTCCATTATTATACATAACTGTGTGAAGAGTGATTTGGGGAGGAGGGTCTGTGTGTCCATTATTATACATAACTGTGTGATGTGTGATTTGGGGAGGAGGGTCTGTGTGTCCATTATTATACATAACTGTGTGATGTGTGTTTTGGGGAGGAGGGTCTGTGTGTCCATTATTATACATAACTGTGTGATGTGTGAGTTGGGGAGGAGGGTCTGTGTGTCCATTATTCTACATAACTGTGTAATGTGTGAGTTGGGCAGGAGGGTCTGTGTGTCCATTATTATACATAACTGTGTGATGTGTGAGTTGGGGAGGAGGGTCTGTGTGTCCATTATTATACATAACTGTGTAATGTGTGTTTTGGGGAGGAGGGTCTGTGTGTCCATTATTATTCATAACTGTGTGATGTGTGTTTTGGGGAGGAGGGTCTGTGTGTCCATTATTATACATAACTGTGTAATGTGTGAGTTGGGGAGGAGGGTCTGTGTGTCCATTATGAGACATAACTGTGTGATGTGTGTTTTGGGGAGGAGGGTCTGTGTTTTCATTATTATACATAACTGTGTAATGTGTGTTTTGGGGAGGAGGGTCTGTGTGTCCATTATTATACATAACTGTGTGATGTGTGTTTTGGGGAGGAGGGT
The DNA here is from genome assembly GCF_036365525.1 of Heterodontus francisci. Lineage (NCBI taxonomy): Eukaryota > Metazoa > Chordata > Chondrichthyes > Heterodontiformes > Heterodontidae > Heterodontus > Heterodontus francisci. The sequence continues at coordinate 4,252,283 of NC_090408.1, forward strand.
CTGTGTGTCCATTATTATACATAACTGTGTGATGTGTGAGTTGGGGAGGAGTGTCTGTGTGTCCATTATTATACATAACTGTGTGATGTGTGAGTTGGGGAGGAGGGTCTGTGTCTCCATTATTATACATAACTGTGTGATGTGTGTTTTGGGGAGGAGGGTCTGTGTGTCCATTATTATACATAACTGTGTGATGTGTGTTTTGGGGAGGAGTGTCTGTGTGTCCATTATTATAAATAACTGTGTAATGTGTGTTTTGGGGAGGAGGGTCTGTGTGTCCATTATTATACATAACTGTGTAATGTGTGTTTTGGGGAGGAGGGTCTGTTTGTCCATTATTATACATAACTGTGTGATGTGTGTTTTGGGGAGGAGGGTCTGTGTGTCCATTATTATACATAACTGTGTGATGTGTGAGTTGGGGAGGAGGGTCTGTGTGTCCATTATTATACATAACTGTGTGATGTGTGAGTTGGGGAGGAGGGTCTGTGTGTCCATTATTATACATAACTGTGTGATGTGTGTTTTGGGGAGGAGGGTCTGTGTGTCCATTATTATACATAACTGTGTAATGTGTGTTTTGGGGAGGAGGGTCTGTGTGTCCATTATTATACATAACTGTGTGATGTGTGTTTTGGGGAGGAGGGCCTGTGTGTCCATTATTATACATAACTGTGTGATGTGTGTTTTGGGGAGGAGGGTCTGTGTGTCCATTATTATACATAACTGTGTGATGTGTGAGTTGGGGAGGAGGGTCTGTGTGTCCATTATTATACATAACTGTGTGATGTGTGTTTTGGGGAGGAGGGTCTGTGTGTCCATTATTATACATAACTGTGTAATGTGTGTTTTGGGGAGGAGGGTCTGTGTGTCCATTATTATACATAACTGTGGGATGTGTGTTTTGGGGAGGAGGGTCTGTGTGTCCATTATTATACATAACTGTGTAATGTGTGTTTTGGGGAGGAGGATTGTGTGTCCATTATTATACATAACTGTGTGATGTGTGAGTTGGGGAGGAGGGTCGGTGTGTCCATTATTATACATAACTGTGTGATGTGTGTTTTGGGGAGGAGGGTCTGTGTGTCCATTATTATACATAACTGTGTGATGTGTGAGTTGGGGAGGAGGGTCTGTGTGTCCTTTATTATACATATCTGTGTGATGTGTGTTTTGGTGAGGAGGGTCTGTGTGTCCATTATTATACATAACTGTGTGCTGTGTGTTTTGGGGAGGAGGGTCTGTGTGTCCATTATTATACATAACTGTGTGATGTGTGAGTTGGGGAGGAGGGTCTGTGTGTCCTTTATTATACATAACTGTGTGATGTGTATTTTGGGGAGGAGGGTCTGTGTGTCCATTATTATACATAACTGTGTGATGTGTGTTTTGGGGAGGAGGGTCTGTGTGTCCATTATTATACATAACTGTGTGATGTGTGTTTTGGGGAGGAGGGTCTGTGTTCCATTATTATACATAACTGTGTGATGTGTGTTTTGGGGAGGAGGGTCTGTGTGTCCATTATTATACATAACTGTGTGAAGTGTGAGTTGGGGAGGAGGGTCTGTGTGTCCATTATTATTCATAACTGTGTGATGTGTGAGTTGGGGAGGAGGGTCTGTGTGTCCATTATTATACATAACTGTGTGATGTGTGATTTGGGGAGGAGGGTCTGTGTGTCCATTATTATACATAACTGTGTGAAGTGTGATTTGGGGAGGAGGGTCTGTGTGTCCATTATTATACATAACTGTGTGATGTGTGTTTTGGGGAGGAGGGTCTGTGTGTCCATTATTATTCATAACTGTGTGATGTGTGAGTTGGGGAGGAGGGTCTGTGTGTCCATTATTATACATAACTGTGTGATGTGTGATTTGGGGAGGAGGGTCTGTGTGTCCATTATTATACATAACTGTGTGAAGTGTGATTTGGGGAGGAGGGTCTGTGTGTCCATTATTATACATAACTGTGTGATGTGTGATTTGGGGAGGAGGGTCTGTTTGTCCATTATTATACATAACTGTGTGATGTGTGTTTTGGGGAGGAGGGTCTGTGTGTCCATTATTATACATAACTGTGTGATGTGTGAGTTGGGGAGGAGGGTCTGTGTGTCCATTATTCTACATAACTGTGTAATGTGTGAGTTGGGCAGGAGGGTCTGTGTGTCCATTATTATACATAACTGTGTGATGTGTGAGTTGGGGAGGAGGGTCTGTGTGTCCATTATTATACATAACTGTGTGATGTGTGTTTTGGGGAGGAGGGTCTGTGTGTCCATTATTATACATAACTGTGTGATGTGTGTTTTGGGGAGGAGGGTCTGTGTGTCCATTATTATACATAACAGTGTGATGTGTGTTTTGGGGAGGAGGGTCTGTGTGTCCATTATTATACATAACTGTGAAATGTGTGTTTTGGGGAGGAGGGTCTGTGTGTCCATTATTATACATAACAGTGTGATGTGTGTTTTGGGGAGGAGGGTCTGTGTGTCCATTATTATACATAACTGTGTGATGTGTGATTTGGGGAGGAGGGTCTGTGTGTCCATTATTATACATAACTGTGTGATGTGTGTTTTGGGGAGGAGGGTCTGTGTGTCCATTATTATACATAACAGTGTGATGTGTGTTTTGGGGAGGAAGGTCTGTGTGTCCATTATTATACATAACTGTGAAATGTGTGTTTTGGGGAGGAGGGTCTGTGTGTCCATTATTATACATAACTGTGTGATGTGTGAGTTGGGGAGGAGGGTCTGTGTGTCCATTATGAGACATAACTGTGTGATGTGTGTTTTGGGGAGGAGGGTCTGTGTGTCCATTATTATACATAACTGTGTAATGTGTGTTTTGGGGAGGAGGGTCTGTGTGTCCATTATTATACATAACTGTGTGATGTGTGTTTTGGGGAGGAGGGTCTGTGTGTCCATTATTATACATAACTGTGTGATGTGTGAGTTGGGGAGGAGGGTCTGTGTGTCCATTATTATACATAACTGTGTGATGTGTGAGTTGGGGAGGAGGGTCTGTGTGTCCATTATTATACATAACTGTGTGATGTGTGTTTTGGGGAGGAGGGTCTGTGTGTCCATTATTATACATAACTGTGTGATGTGTGTTTTGGGGAGGAGGGTCTGTGTGTCCATTATTATAAATAACTGTGTAATGTGTGTTTTGGGGAGGAGGGTCTGTGTGTCCATTATTATACATAACTGTGTAATGTGTGTTTTGTGGAGGAGGGTCTGTTTGTCCATTATTATACATAACTGTGTGGTGTGTGTTTTGGGGAGGAGGGTCTGTGTGTCCATTATTATACATAACTGTGTGATGTGTGAGTTGAGGAGGAGGGTCTGTGTGTCCATTATTATACATAACTGTGTAATGTGTGTTTTGTGGAGGAGGGTCTGTTTGTCCATTATTATACATAACTGTGTGGTGTGTGTTTTGTGGAGGAGGGTCTGTTTGTCCATTATTATACATAACTGTGTGATGTGTGAGTTGAGGAGGAGGGTCTGTGTGTCCATTATTATACATAACTGTGTGATGTGTGAGTTGGGGAGGAGGGTCTGTGTGTCCATTATTATACATAACTGTGTGATGTGTGTTTTGGGGAGGAGGGTCTGTGTGTCCATTATTATACATAACTGTGTAATGTGTGTTTTGGGGAGGAGGGTCTGTGTGTCCATTATTATACATAACTGTGTGATGTGTGTTTTGGGGAGGAGGGCCTGTGTGTCCATTATTATACATAACTGTGTGATGTGTGTTTTGGGGAGGAGGGTCTGTGTGTCCATTATTATACATAACTGTGTGATGTGTGAGTTGGGGAGGAGGGTCTGTGTGTCCATTATTATACATAACTGTGTGATGTGTGTTTTGGGGAGGAGGGTCTGTGTGTCCATTATTATACATAACTGTGTAATGTGTGTTTTGGGGAGGAGGGTCTGTGTGTCCATTATTATACATAACTGTGGGATGTGTGTTTTGGGGAGGAGGGTCTGTGTGTCCATTATTATACATAACTGTGTAATGTGTGTTTTGGGGAGGAGGGTCTGTGTGTCCATTATTATACATAACTGTGTGATGTGTGAGTTGGGGAGGAGGGTCGGTGTGTCCATTATTATACATAACTGTGTGATGTGTGTTTTGGGGAGGAGGGTCTGTGTGTCCATTATTATACATAACTGTGTGATGTGTGAGTTGGGGAGGAGGGTCTGTGTGTCCTTTATTATACATAACTGTGTGATGTGTGTTTTGGGGAGGAGGGTCTGTGTGTCCATTATTATACATAACTGTGTGATGTGTGTTTTGGTGAGGAGGGTCAGTGTGTCCATTATTATACATAACTGTGTGATGTGTGAGTTGGGGAGGAGGGTCTGTGTGTCCTTTATTATACATAACTGTGTGATGTGTATTTTGGGGAGGAGGGTCTGTGTGTCCATTATTATACATTACTGTGTGATGTGTGAGTTGGGGAGGAGGGTCTGTGTGTCCAATATTATACATAACTGTGTGATGTGTGAGTTGGGGAGGAGGGTCTGTGTGTCCATTATTATACATAACTGTGTGATGTGTGTTTTGGGGAGGAGGGTCTGTGTGTCCATTATTATACATAACTGTGTGATGTGTGTTTTGGGGAGGAGGGTCTGTGTTCCATTATTATACATAACTGTGTGATGTGTGTTTTGGGGAGGAGGGTCTGTGTGTCCATTATTATACATAACTGTGTGAAGTGTGAGTTGGGGAGGAGGGTCTGTGTGTCCATTATTATTCATAACTGTGTGATGTGTGAGTTGGGGAGGAGGGTCTGTGTGTCCATTATTATACATAACTGTGTGATGTGTGATTTGGGGAGGAGGGTCTGTGTGTCCATTATTATACATAACTGTGTGAAGTGTGATTTGGGGAGGAGGGTCTGTGTGTCCATTATTATACATAACTGTGTGATGTGTGTTTTGGGGAGGAGGGTCTGTGTGTCCATTATTATTCATAACTGTGTGATGTGTGAGTTGGGGAGGAGGGTCTGTGTGTCCATTATTATACATAACTGTGTGATGTGTGATTTGGGGAGGAGGGTCTGTGTGTCCATTATTATACATAACTGTGTGAAGAGTGATTTGGGGAGGAGGGTCTGTGTGTCCATTATTATACATAACTGTGTGATGTGTGATTTGGGGAGGAGGGTCTGTGTGTCCATTATTATACATAACTGTGTGATGTGTGTTTTGGGGAGGAGGGTCTGTGTGTCCATTATTATACATAACTGTGTGATGTGTGAGTTGGGGAGGAGGGTCTGTGTGTCCATTATTCTACATAACTGTGTAATGTGTGAGTTGGGCAGGAGGGTCTGTGTGTCCATTATTATACATAACTGTGTGATGTGTGAGTTGGGGAGGAGGGTCTGTGTGTCCATTATTATACATAACTGTGTGATGTGTGTTTTGGGGAGGAGGGTCTGTGTGTCCATTATTATACATAACTGTGTGATGTGTGTTTTGGGGAGGAGGGTCTGTGTGTCCATTATTATACATAACAGTGTGATGTGTGTTTTGGGGAGGAGGGTCTGTGTGTCCATTATTATACATAACTGTGAAATGTGTGTTTTGGGGAGGAGGGTCTGTGTGTCCATTATTATACATAACAGTGTGATGTGTGTTTTGGGGAGGAGGGTCTGTGTGTCCATTATTATACATAACTGTGTGATGTGTGATTTGGGGAGGAGGGTCTGTGTGTCCATTATTATACATAACTGTGTGATGTGTGTTTTGGGGAGGAGGGTCTGTGTGTCCATTATTATACATAACAGTGTGATGTGTGTTTTGGGGAGGAGGGTCTGTGTGTCCATTATTATACATAACTGTGAAATGTGTGTTTTGGGGAGGAGGGTCTGTGTGTCCATTATTATACATAACTGTGTGATGTGTGTTTTGGGGAGGAGGGTCTGTGTGTCCATTATTATACATTACTGTGTGATGTGTGTTTTGGGGAGGAGGGTCTGTGTGTCCATTATTATACATAACTGTGTGATGTGTGAGTTGGGGAGGAGGGTCTGTGTGTCCATTATTACACATAACTGTGTGAAGTGTGTTTTGGGGAGGAGGGTCTGTGTGTCCATTATTATACATAACTGTGTGAAGTGTGATTTGGGGAGGAGGGTCTGTGTGTCCATTATTATACATAACTGTGTGATGTGTGAGTTGGGGAGGAGGGTCTGTGTGTCCATTATTATACATAAGTGTGTGATGTGTGAGTTGGGGTGGGGGGTCTGAGTGTCCATTATTATACATAACTGTGTGATATGTGTTTTGGGGAGGAGGGTCTGTGTGTCCATTATTATACATAACTGTGTGATGTGTGTTTTGGGGAGGAGGGTCTGTGTGTCCATTATTATACATAAGTGTGTGATGTGTGAGTTGGGGAGGTGGGTCTGTGTGTCCATTATTATACATAACTGTGTGATGTGTGTTTTGGGGAGGAGGGTCTGTGTGTCCATTATTATACATAACTGTGTAATGTGTGTTTTGGGGAGGAGGGTCTGTGTGTCCATTATTATACATAACTGTGTGATGTGTGTTTTGGGGAGGAGGGTCTGTGTGTCCATTATTATACATAACTGTGTGATGTGTGAGTTGGGGAGGACGGTCTGTTTGTCCATTATTATATATAACTGTGTGATGTGTGAGTTGGGGAGGAGGGTCTGTGTGTCCATTATTATACATAACTGTGTGAAGTGTGTTTTGGGGAGGAGGGTCTGTGTGTCCATTATTATACATAACTGTGTGATGTATGAGTTGGGGAGGAGGGTCTGTGTGTCCATTATTATACATAACTGTGTGATGAGTGAGTTGGGGAGGAGGGTCTGTGTGTCCATTATTATACATAACTGTGTGATGTGTGAGTTGGGGAGGAGGGTCTGTGTGTCCATTATTATACATAACTGTGTGATGTGTGTTTTGGGGAGGAGGGTCTGTGTGTCCATTATTATACATAACTGTGTGATGTGTGTTTTGGGGAGGAGGGTCTGTGTGTCCATTATTATACATAACTGTGTAATGTGTGTTTGGGGAGGAGGGTCTGTGTGTCCATTATTATACATAACTGTGTAATGTGTGTTTTGGGGAGGAGGGTCTGTGTGTCCATTATTATACATAACTGTGTGATGTGTGTTTTGGGGAGGAGGGTCTGTGTGTCCATTATTATACATAACTGTGTGATGTGTGTTTTGGGGAGGAGGGTCTGTGTATCCATTATTATACATAACTGTGTAATGTGTGTTTTGGGGAGGAGGGTCTGTGTGTCCATTATTATACATAACTGTGTAATGTGTGAGTTGGGGAGGAGGGTCTGTGTGTCCATTATTATACATAACTGTGTGATGTGTGAGTTGGGGAGGAGGGTCTGTGTGTCCATTATTATACATAACTGTGTGATGTGTGTTTTGGGGAGGAGGGTCTGTGTGCCCATTATTATACATAACTGTGTGATGTGTGAGTTGGGGAGGAGGGTCTGTGTGTCCATTATTATACATAACTGTGTGATGTGTGATTTGGGGAGGAGGGTCTGTATGTCCATTATTATACATAACTGTGTGATGTGTGTTTTGGGGAGGAGGGTCTGTGTGTCCATTATTATACATAACTGTGTGAAGTGTGTTTTGGGGAGGAGGGTCTGTGTGTCCATTATTATACATAACTGTGTGATGTGTGAGTTGGGGAGGAGGGTCTGTGTGTCCATTATTATACATAACTGTGTGAAGTGTGATTTGGGGAGGAGGGGCTGTGTCTCCATTATTATACATAACTGTGTGATGTGTGAGTTGGGGTTGGGGTGTCTGTGTGTCCATTATTACACATAACTGTGTGATGTGTGAGTTGGGGAGGAGGGTCTGTGTGTCCATTATTATACATAACTGTGTGATGTGTGAGTTGGGGTTGGGGTGTCTGTGTGTCCATTATTATACATAACTGTGTGATGTGTGAGTTGGGGAGGAGGGTCTGTGTGTCCATTATTATACATAACTGTGTGAAGTGTGATTTGGGGAGGAGGTTCTGTGTGTCCATTATTATACATAACTGTGTGATGTGTGAGTTGGGGAGGAGGGTCTGTGTGTCCATTATTATACATAACTGTGTGATGTGTGAGTTGGGGAGGAGGGTCTGTGTGTCCATTATTATACATAACTGTGTGATGTGTGAGTTGGGGAGGGGGGTCTGTGTGTCCTTTATTATACATAACTGTGTGAAGTGTGATTTGGGGAGGAGGGTCTGTGTGTCCATTATTATACATAACTGTGTGATGTGTGAGTTGGGGAGGAGGGTCTGTGTGTCCATTATTATACATAACTGTGTGAAGTGTGTTTTGGGGAGGAGGGTCTGTGTGTCCATTATTATACATAACTGTGTGATGTGTGTTTTGGGGAGGAGGGTCTGTGTGTCCATTATTATACATAACTGTGTGATGTGTGTTTTGGGGAGGAGGGTCTGTGTGTCCATAATTATACATAAGTGTGTGATGTGATTTTGGGGAGGAGGGTCTGTGTGTCCATTATTATACATAAGTGTGTGATGTGTGAGTTGGGGAGGAGGGTCTGTGTTTCCATTATTATACATAACTGTGTGATGTGTGTTTTGGGGAGGAGGGTCTGTGTGTCCATTATTATACATAACTGTGTAATGTGTGTTTTGGGGAGGAGGGTCTGTGTGTCCATTATTATACATAACTGTGTGATGTGTGTTTTGGGGAGGAGGGTCTGTGTGTCCATTATTATACATAACTGTGTGATGTGTGAGTTGGGGAGGAGGGTCTGTGTGTCCATTATTATACATAACTGTGTGATGTGTGAGTTGGGGAGGAGGGTCTGTGTGTCCATTATTATACATAACTGTGTGAAGTGTGTTTTGGGGAGGAGGGTCTGTGTGTCCATTATTATACATAACTGTGTGATGTATGAGTTGGGGAGGAGGGTCTGTGTGTCCATTATTATACATAACTGTGTGATGAGTGAGTTGGGGAGGAGGGTCTGTGTGTCCATTATTATACATAACTGTGTGATGTGTGAGTTGGGGAGGAGGGTCTGTGTGTCCATTATTATACATAACTGTGTGATGTGTGAATTGGGGAAGAGGGTCTGTGTGTCCATTATTATACATAACTGTGTGATGTGTGTTTTGGGGAGGAGGGTCTGTGTGTCCATTATTATACATAACTGTGTGATGTGTGTTTTGGGGAGGAGGGTCTGTGTGTCCATTATTATACATAACTGTGTAATGTGTGTTTTGGGGAGGAGGGTCTGTGTGTCCATTATTATACATAACTGTGTGATGTGTGTTTTGGGGAGGAGGGTCTGTGTGTCCATTATTATACATAGTGTGTGAAGTGTGAGTTGGGGAGGAGGGTCCGTGTGTCCATTATTATACATAACTGTGTGATGTGTGAGTTGGGGAGGAGGGTCTGTGTGTCCATTATTATACATAACTGTGTAATGTGTGTTTTGGGGAGGAGGGTCTGTGTGTCCATTATTATACATAACTGTGTAATGTGTGTTTTGGGGAGGAGGGTCTGTGTGTCCATTATTATACATAACTGTGTGATGTGTGTTTTGGGGAGGAGGGTCTGTGTGTCCATTATTATACATAACTGTGTAATGTGTGTTTTGGGGAGGAGGGTCTGTGTGTCCATTATTATACATAACTGTGTAATGTGTGTTTTGGGGAGGAGGGTCTGTGTGTCCATTATTATACATAACTGTGTAATGTGTGTTTTGGGGAGGAGGGTCTGTGTGTCCATTATTATACATAACTGTGTAATGTGTGTTTTGGGGAGGAGGGTCTGTGTGTCCATTATTATACATAACTGTGTGATGTGTGTTTTGGGGAGGAGGGTCCGTGTGTCCATTATTATACATAACTGTGTAATGTGTGTTTTGGGGAGGAGGGTCTGTGTGTCCATTATTATACATAACTGTGTGATGTGTGTTTTGGGGAGGAGGGTCTGTGTGTCCATTATTATACATAGTGTGTGAAGTGTGAGTTGGGGAGGAGGGTCCGTGTGTCCATTATTATACATAACTGTGTGATGTGTGAGTTGGGGAGGAGGGTCTGTGTGTCCATTATTATACATAACTGTGAAATGTGTGTTTTGGGGAGGAGGGTCTGTGTGTCCATTATTATACATAACTGTGTGATGTGTGTTTTGAGGAGGAGGGTCTGTGTGTCCATTATTATACATAACTGTGTAATGTGTGTTTTGGGGAGGAGGGTCTGTGTGTCCATTATTATACATAACTGTGTGATGTGTGAGTTGGGGAGGAGGGTCTGTGTGTCCATTATTATACATAACTGTGTGATGTGTGAGTTGGGGAGGAGGGTCTGTGTGTCCAATATTATACATAACTGTGTGATGTGTGTTTTGGGGAGGAGGGTCGGTGTGTCCATTATTATACATAACTGTGTGAAGTGTGATTTGGGGAGGAGGGTCTGTGTGTCCATTATTATACATAACTGTGTGATGTGTGTTTTGGGGAGGAGGGTCTGTGTGTCCATTATTATACATAACTGTGTGATGTGTGAGTTGGGGAGGAGGGTCTGTGTGTCCAATATTATACATAACTGTGTGATGTGTGTTTTGGGGAGGAGGGTCTGTGTGTCCATTATTATACATAACTGTGTGAAGTGTGAGTTGGGGAGGAGGGTCTGTGTGTCCATTATTATACATAACTGTGTGATGCGTGTTTTGGGGAGGAGGGTCTGTGTGTCCAAAATTATACATAACTGTGTGATGTGTGATTTGGGGAGGAGGGTCTGTGTGTCCATTATTATACATAACTGTGTGAAGTGTGATTTGGGGAGGAGGGTCTGTGTGTCCATTATTATACATAACTGTGTGATGTGTGTTTTGGGGAGGAGGGTCTGTGTGTCCATTATTATACATAACTGTGTAATGTGTGAGTTGGGGAGGAGGGTCTGTGTGTCCATTATTATACATAACTGTGTGATGTGTGAGTTGGGGAGGAGGGTCTGTGTGTCCATTATTATACATAACTGTGTGATGTGTGAGTTGGTGAGGAGGGTCTGTGTGTCCATTATTATACATAACTGTGTGATGTGTGATTTGGGGAGGAGGGTCTGTGTGTCCATTATTATACATAACTGTGTGATGTGTGTTTTGGGGAGGAGGGTCTGTGTGTCCATTATTATACATAACTGTGTGATGTGTGTTTTGGGGAGGAGGGTCTGTGTGTCCATTATTATACATAACTGTGTGATGTGTGATTTGGGGAGGAGGGTCTGTGTGTCCATTATTATACATAACTGTGTGATGTGTGATTTGGGGAGGAGGGTCTGTGTGTCCATTATTATACATAACTGTGTGATGTGTGTTTTGGGGAGGAGGGTCTGTGTGTCCATTATTATACATAACTGTGTGATGTGTGAGTTGGGGAGGAGGGTCTGTGTGTCCATTATTATACATAACTGTGTGATGTGTGATTTGGGGAGGAGGGTCTGTGTGTCCATTATTATACATAACTGTGTGATGTGTGATTTGAGGAGGAGGGTCTGTGTGTCCATTAATATACATAACTGTGTGATGTGTGAGTTGGGGAGGAGAGTCTGTGTGTCCATTATTATACATAACTGTGTGATGTGTGAGTTGGGGAGGAGGGTCTGTCTGTCCATTATTATACATAACTGTGTGATGTGTGAGTTGGGGAGGAGGGTCTGTGTGTCCTTTATTATACATAACTGTGTGATGTGTGAGTTGGGGAGGAGGGTCTGTGTGTCCATTATTATACATAACTGTGTGAAGTGTGTTTTGGGGAGGAGGGTCTGTGTGTCCATTATTATACATAACTGTGTGAAGTGTGATTTGGGGAGGAGGGTCTGTGTGTCCATTATTATACATCACTGTGTGATGTGTGAGTTGGGGAGGAGGGTCTGTGTGTCCATTATTATACATAACTGTGTGAAGTGTGTTTTGGGGAGGAGGGTCTGTGTGTCCATTATTATACATAACTGTGTGATGTGTGAGTTGGGGAGGAGGGTCTGTGTATCCATTATTATACATAACTGTGTGAAGTGTGTTTTGGGGAGGAGGGTCTGTGTGTCCATTATTATACATAACTGTGTGAAGTGTGATTTGGGGAGGAGGGTCTGTGTGTCCATTATTCTCCATCACTGTGTGATGTGTGAGTTGGGGAGGAGGGTCTGTGTGTCCATTATTATACATAACTGTGTGAAGTGTGATTTGGGGAGGAGGGTCTGTGTGTCCATTATTATACATAAATGTGTGAAGTGTGTTTTGGGGACGAGGGTCTGTGTGTCCATTATTATACATAACTGTGTGAAGTGTGCTTTGGGGACGAGGGTCTGTGTGTCCATTATTATACATAACTGTGTAATGTGTGTTTTGGGGAGGAGGGTCTGTGTGTCCATTATTATACATAACTGTGTGATGTGTGTTTTGGGGAGGAGGGTCTGTGTGTCCATTATTATACATAACTGTGTAATGAGTGTTTTGGGGAGGAGGGTCTGTGTGTCCATTATTATACATAACTGTGTGACGTGTGTTTTGGGGAGGAGGGTCTGTGTGTCCATTATTACACATAACTGTGTGATGTGTGTTTTGGGGAAGAGGGTCTGTGTGTCCATTATTATACATAACTGTGTAATGTGTGTTTTGGGGAGGAGGGTCTGTGTGTCCATTATTATACATAACTGTGTGATGTGTGTTTTGGGGAGGAGGGTCTGTGTGTCCATTATTATACATAACTGTGTAATGTGTGTTTTGGGGAGGAGGGTCTGTGTGTCCATTATTATATATAACTGTGTGATGTGTGAGTTGGGGAGGAGGGTCTGTGTGTCCATTATTATACATAACTGTGTGAAGTGTGTTTTGGGGAGGAGGGTCTGTGTGTCCATTATTATACATAACTGTGTGATGTATGAGTTGGGGAGGAGGGTCTGTGTGTCCATTATTATACATAACTGTGTGATGAGTGAGTTGGGGAGGAGGGTCTGTGTGTCCATTATTATACATAACTGTGTGATGTGTGAGTTGGGGAGGAGGGTCTGTGTGTCCATTATTATACATAACTGTGTGATGTGTGAGTTGGGGAGGAGGGTCTGTGTGTCCATTATTATACATAACTGTGTGATGTGTGTTTTGGGGAGGAGGGTCTGTGTGTCCATTATTATACATAACTGTGTGATGTGTGTTTTGGGGAGGAGGGTCTGTGTGTCCATTATTATACATAACTGTGTAATGTGTGTTTTGGGGAGGAGGGTCTGTGTGTCCATTATTATACATAACTGTGTGATGTGTGTTTTGGGGAGGAGGGTCTGTGTGTCCATTATTATATATAACTGTGTGATGTGTGAGTTGGGGAGGAGGGTCTGTGTGTCCATTATTATACATAACTGTGTAATGTGTGTTTTGGGGAGGAGGGTCTGTGTGTCCATTATTATACATAACTGTGTAATGTGTGTTTTGGGGAGGAGGGTCTGTGTGTCCATTATTATACATAACTGTGTAATGTGTGTTTTGGGGAGGAGGGTCTGTGTGTCCATTATTATACATAACTGTGTGATGTGTGTTTTGGGGAGGAGGGTCTGTGTGTCCATTATTATACATAACTGTGTGATGTGTGTTTTGGGGAGGAGGGTCTGTGTGTCCATTATTATACATAACTGTGTAATGTGTGTTTTGGGGAGGAGGGTCTGTGTGTCCATTATTATACATAACTGTGTGATGTGTGTTTTGGGGAGGAGGGTCTGTGTGTCCATTATTATACATAACTGTGTGATGTGTGAGTTGGGGAGGAGGGTCTGTGTGTCCATTATTATACATAACTGTGTAATGTGTGTTTTGGGGAGGAGGGTCTGTGTGTCCATTATTATACATAACTGTGTAATGTGTGTTTTGGGGAGGAGGGTCTGTGTGTCCATTATTATACATAACTGTGTAATGTGTGTTTTGGGGAGGAGGGTCTGTGTGTCCATTATTATACATAACTGTGTGATGTGTGTTTTGGGGAGGAGGGTCTGTGTGTCCATTATTATACATAACTGTGTGATGTGTGAGTTGGGGAGGAGGGTCTGTGTGTCCATTATTATACATAACTGTGTGATGTGTGAGTTGGGGAGGAGGGTCTGTGTGTCCAATATTATACATAACTGTGTGATGTGTGTTTTGGGGAGGAGGGTCTGTGTGTCCATTATTATACATAACTGTGTGAAGTGTGATTTGGGGAGGAGGGTCTGTGTGTCCATTATTATACATAACTGTGTGATGTGTGTTTTGGGGAGGAGGGTCTGTGTGTCCATTATTATACATAACTGTGTGAAGTGTGAGTTGGGGAGGAGGGTCTGTGTGTCCATTATTATACATAACTGTGTGATGTGTGAGTTGGGGAGGAGGGTCTGTGTGTCCATTATTATACATAACTGTGTGATGTGTGATTTGGGGAGGAGGGTCTGTGTGTCCATTATTATACATAACTGTGTGATGTGTGATTTGGGGAGGAGGGTCTGTGTGTCCATTATTATACATAACTGTGTGATGTGTGTTTTGGGGAGGAGGGTCTGTGTGTCCATTATTATACATAACTGTGTGAAGTGTGATTTGGGGAGGAGGGTCTCTGTGTCCATTATTATACATAACTGTGTGATGTGTGTTTTGGGGAGGAGGGTCTGTGTGTCCATTATTATACATAACTGTGTGATGTGTGAGTTGGGGAGGAGGGTCTGTGTGTCCATTATTATACATAACTGTGTGATGTGTGAGTTGGGGAGGAGGGTCTGTGTGTCCATTATTATACATAACTGTGTGATGTGTGATTTGGGGAGGAGGGTCTGTGTGTCCATTATTATACATAACTGTGTGATGTGTGAGTTGGGGAGGAGGGTCTGTGTGTCCATTATTATACATAACTGTGTGATGTGTGTTTTGGGGAGGAGGGTCTGTGTGTCCATTATTATACATAACTGTGTGATGTGTGTTTTGGGGAGGAGGGTCTGTGTGTCCATTATTATACATAACTGTGTGATGTGTGAGTTGGGGAGGAGGGTCTGTGTGTCCATTATTATACATAACTGTGTGATGTGTGAGTTGGGGAGGAGGGTCTGTCTGTCCATTATTATACATAACTGTGTGATGTGTGAGTTGGGGAGGAGGGTCTGTGTGTCCATTATTATACATCACTGTGTGATGTGTGAGTTGGGGAGGAGGGTCTGTGTGTCCATTATTATACATAACTGTGTGAAGTGTGAGTTGGGGAGGAGGGTCTGTGTGTCCATTATTATACATAACTGTGTGATGTGTGATTTGGGGAGGAGGGTCTGTGTGTCCATTATTATACATAACTGTGTGATGTGTGATTTGGGGAGGAGGGTCTGTGTGTCCATTATTATACATAACTGTGTGATGTGTGTTTTGGGGAGGAGGGTCTGTGTGTCCATTATTATACATAACTGTGTGATGTGTGTTTTGGGGAGGAGGGTCTGTGTGTCCATTATTATACATAACTGTGTGATGTGTGAGTTGGGGAGGAGGGTCTGTGTGTCCATTATTATACATAACTGTGTGATGTGTGAGTTGGGGAGGAGGGTCTGTCTGTCCATTATTATACATAACTGTGTGATGTGTGAGTTGGGGAGGAGGGTCTGTGTGTCCATTATTATACATCACTGTGTGATGTGTGAGTTGGGGAGGAGGGTCTGTGTGTCCATTATTATACATAACTGTGTGAAGTGTGATTTGGGGAGGAGGGTCTGTGTGTCCATTATTATACATAACTGTGTGAAGTGTGTTTTGGGGACGAGGGTCTGTGTGTCCATTATTATACATAACTGTGTGAAGTGTGTTTTGGGGACGAGGGTCTGTGTGTCCATTATTATACATAACTGTGTAATGTGTGTTTTGGGGAGGAGGGTCTGTGTGTCCATTATTATACATAACTGTGTGATGTGTGTTTTGGGGAGGAGGGTCTGTGTGTCCATTATTATACATAACTGTGTAATGAGTGTTTTGGGGAGGAGGGTCTGTGTGTCCATTATTATACATAACTGTGTGATGTGTGTTTTGGGGAGGAGGGTCTGTGTGTCCATTATTACACATAACTGTGTGATGTGTGTTTTGGGGAGGAGGGTCTGTGTGTCCATTATTATACATAACTGTGTAATGTGTGTTTTGGGGAGGAGGGTCTGTGTGTCCATTATTATACATAACTGTGTGATGTGTGTTTTGGGGAGGAGGGTCTGTGTGTCCATTATTATACATAACTGTGTAATGTGTGTTTTGGGGAGGAGGGTCTGTGTGTCCATTATTATACATAACTGTGTGATGTGTGTTTTGGGGAGGAGGGTCTGTGTGTCCATTATTATACATAACTGTGTGATGTGTGAGTTGGGGAGGAGGGTCTGTGTGTCCATTATTATACATAACTGTGTGATGTGTGAGTTATGGAGGAGGGTCTGTGTGTCCATTATTATACATAACTGTGTGATGTGTGAGTTGGGGAGGAGGGTCTGTGTGTCCATTATTATACATAACTGTGTGATGTGTGAGTTGGGGATGAGGGTCTGTGTGTCCATTATTATACATAACTGTGTGATGTGTGTTTTGGGGAGGAGGGTCTGTGTGTCCATTATTATACATAACTGTGTGATGTGTGTTTTGGGGAGGAGGGTCTGTGTGTCCATTATTATACATTACTGTGTGAAGTGTGATTTGGGGAGGAGGGTCTGTGTGTCCATTATTATACATAACTGTGTGATGTGTGTTTTGGGGAGGAGGGTCTGAGTGTCCATTATTATACATAACTGTGTGAAGTGTGAGTTGGGGAGGAGGGTCTGTGTGTCCATTATTATACATAACTGTGTGATGAGTGTTTTGGGGAGGAGGGTCTGTTTGTCCATTATTATACATAACTGTGTGAAGTGTGATTTGGGGAGGAGGGTCTGTGTGTCCATTATTATACATAACTGTGTGATGTGTGTTTTGGGGAGGAGGGTCTGTGTGTCCATTATTATACATAACTGTGTGATGTGTGTTTTGGGGAGGAGGGTCTGTGTGTTCATTATTATACATAACTGTGTGATGTGTGTTTTGGGGAGGAGGGTCTGTGTGTCCATTATTATACATAACTGTGTGATGTGTGAGTTGGGGAGGAGGGTCTGTGTGTCCATTATTATACATAACTGTGTGATGTGTGATTTGGGGAGGAGGGTCTGTGTGTCCATTATTATACATAACTGTGTGATGTGTGAGTTGGGGAGGAGAGTCTCTGTGTCCATTATTATACATAACTGTGTGATGTGTGATTTGGGGAGGAGGGTCTGTGTGTGCATTATTATACATAACTGTGTGATGTGTGAGTTGGGGAGGAGGGTCTGTGTGTCCATTATTATACATAACTGTGTGATGTGTGTTTTGGGGAGGAGGGTCTGTGTGTCCATTATTATACATAACTGTGTGAAGTGTGATTTGGGGAGGAGGGTCTGTGTGTCCATTATTATACATCACTGTGTGATGTGTGAGTTGGGGAGGAGGGTCTGTGTGTCCATTATTATACATAACTGTGTGAAGTGTGTTTTGGGGAGGAGGGTCTGTGTGTCCATTATTATACATAACTGTGTGATGTGTGAGTTGGGGAGGAGGGTCTGTGTATCCATTATTATACATAACTGTGTGAAGTGTGTTTTGGGGAGGAGGGTCTGTGTGTCCATTATTATACATAACTGTGTGATGTGTGTTTTGGGGAGGAGGGTCTGTGTGTCCATTATTATACATAACTGTGTGAAGTGTGAGTTGGGGAGGAGGGTCTGTGTGTCCATTATTATACATAACTGTGTGATGTGTGAGTTGGGGACGAGGGTCTGTGTGTCCATTATTATACATAACTGTGTGATGTGTGTTTTGGGGAGGAGGGTCTGTGTGTCCATTATTATACATAACTGTGTGAAGTGTGAGTTGGGGAGGAGGGTCTGTGTGTCCATTATTATACATAACTGTGTGATGTGTGAGTTGGGGAGGAGGGTCTGTGTGTCCATTATTATTCATAACTGTGTGATGTGTGTTTTGGGGAGGAGGGTCTGTGTGTCCATTATTATACATAACTGTGTGAAGTGTGAGTTGGGGAGGAGGGTCTGTGTGTCCATTATTATACATAACTGAGTGATGTGTTTTTTGGGGAGGAGGGTCTGTGTGTCCATAATTATACATAACTGTGTGATGTGTGATTTGGGGAGGAGGGTCTGTGTGTCCATTATTATACATAACTGTGTGATGTGTGTTTTGGGGAGGAGGGTCTGTGTGTCCATTATTATACATAACTGTGTAATGAGTGTTTTGGGGAGGAGGGTCTGTGTGTCCATTATTATACATAACTGTGTGACGTGTGTTTTGGGGAGGAGGGTCTGTGTGTCCATTATTACACATAACTGTGTGATGTGTGTTTTGGGGAAGAGGGTCTGTGTGTCCATTATTATACATAACTGTGTAATGTGTGTTTTGGGGAGGAGGGTCTGTGTGTCCATTATTATACATAACTGTGTGATGTGTGTTTTGGGGAGGAGGGTCTGTGTGTCCATTATTATACATAACTGTGTAATGTGTGTTTTGGGGAGGAGGGTCTGTGTGTCCATTATTATATATAACTGTGTGATGTGTGAGTTGGGGAGGAGGGTCTGTGTGTCCATTATTATACATAACTGTGTGAAGTGTGTTTTGGGGAGGAGGGTCTGTGTGTCCATTATTATACATAACTGTGTGATGTATGAGTTGGGGAGGAGGGTCTGTGTGTCCATTATTATACATAACTGTGTGATGAGTGAGTTGGGGAGGAGGGTCTGTGTGTCCATTATTATACATAACTGTGTGATGTGTGAGTTGGGGAGGAGGGTCTGTGTGTCCATTATTATACATAACTGTGTGATGTGTGAGTTGGGGAGGAGGGTCTGTGTGTCCATTATTATACATAACTGTGTGATGTGTGTTTTGGGGAGGAGGGTCTGTGTGTCCATTATTATACATAACTGTGTGATGTGTGTTTTGGGGAGGAGGGTCTGTGTGTCCATTATTATACATAACTGTGTAATGTGTGTTTTGGGGAGGAGGGTCTGTGTGTCCATTATTATACATAACTGTGTGATGTGTGTTTTGGGGAGGAGGGTCTGTGTGTCCATTATTATATATAACTGTGTGATGTGTGAGTTGGGGAGGAGGGTCTGTGTGTCCATTATTATACATAACTGTGTAATGTGTGTTTTGGGGAGGAGGGTCTGTGTGTCCATTATTATACATAACTGTGTAATGTGTGTTTTGGGGAGGAGGGTCTGTGTGTCCATTATTATACATAACTGTGTAATGTGTGTTTTGGGGAGGAGGGTCTGTGTGTCCATTATTATACATAACTGTGTGATGTGTGTTTTGGGGAGGAGGGTCTGTGTGTCCATTATTATACATAACTGTGTGATGTGTGTTTTGGGGAGGAGGGTCTGTGTGTCCATTATTATACATAACTGTGTAATGTGTGTTTTGGGGAGGAGGGTCTGTGTGTCCATTATTATACATAACTGTGTGATGTGTGTTTTGGGGAGGAGGGTCTGTGTGTCCATTATTATACATAACTGTGTGATGTGTGAGTTGGGGAGGAGGGTCTGTGTGTCCATTATTATACATAACTGTGTAATGTGTGTTTTGGGGAGGAGGGTCTGTGTGTCCATTATTATACATAACTGTGTAATGTGTGTTTTGGGGAGGAGGGTCTGTGTGTCCATTATTATACATAACTGTGTAATGTGTGTTTTGGGGAGGAGGGTCTGTGTGTCCATTATTATACATAACTGTGTGATGTGTGTTTTGGGGAGGAGGGTCTGTGTGTCCATTATTATACATAACTGTGTGATGTGTGAGTTGGGGAGGAGGGTCTGTGTGTCCATTATTATACATAACTGTGTGATGTGTGAGTTGGGGAGGAGGGTCTGTGTGTCCAATATTATACATAACTGTGTGATGTGTGTTTTGGGGAGGAGGGTCTGTGTGTCCATTATTATACATAACTGTGTGAAGTGTGATTTGGGGAGGAGGGTCTGTGTGTCCATTATTATACATAACTGTGTGATGTGTGTTTTGGGGAGGAGGGTCTGTGTGTCCATTATTATACATAACTGTGTGAAGTGTGAGTTGGGGAGGAGGGTCTGTGTGTCCATTATTATACATAACTGTGTGATGTGTGAGTTGGGGAGGAGGGTCTGTGTGTCCATTATTATACATAACTGTGTGATGTGTGATTTGGGGAGGAGGGTCTGTGTGTCCATTATTATACATAACTGTGTGATGTGTGATTTGGGGAGGAGGGTCTGTGTGTCCATTATTATACATAACTGTGTGATGTGTGTTTTGGGGAGGAGGGTCTGTGTGTCCATTATTATACATAACTGTGTGAAGTGTGATTTGGGGAGGAGGGTCTCTGTGTCCATTATTATACATAACTGTGTGATGTGTGTTTTGGGGAGGAGGGTCTGTGTGTCCATTATTATACATAACTGTGTGATGTGTGAGTTGGGGAGGAGGGTCTGTGTGTCCATTATTATACATAACTGTGTGATGTGTGAGTTGGGGAGGAGGGTCTGTGTGTCCATTATTATACATAACTGTGTGATGTGTGATTTGGGGAGGAGGGTCTGTGTGTCCATTATTATACATAACTGTGTGATGTGTGAGTTGGGGAGGAGGGTCTGTGTGTCCATTATTATACATAACTGTGTGATGTGTGTTTTGGGGAGGAGGGTCTGTGTGTCCATTATTATACATAACTGTGTGATGTGTGTTTTGGGGAGGAGGGTCTGTGTGTCCATTATTATACATAACTGTGTGATGTGTGAGTTGGGGAGGAGGGTCTGTGTGTCCATTATTATACATAACTGTGTGATGTGTGAGTTGGGGAGGAGGGTCTGTCTGTCCATTATTATACATAACTGTGTGATGTGTGAGTTGGGGAGGAGGGTCTGTGTGTCCATTATTATACATCACTGTGTGATGTGTGAGTTGGGGAGGAGGGTCTGTGTGTCCATTATTATACATAACTGTGTGAAGTGTGAGTTGGGGAGGAGGGTCTGTGTGTCCATTATTATACATAACTGTGTGATGTGTGATTTGGGGAGGAGGGTCTGTGTGTCCATTATTATACATAACTGTGTGATGTGTGATTTGGGGAGGAGGGTCTGTGTGTCCATTATTATACATAACTGTGTGATGTGTGTTTTGGGGAGGAGGGTCTGTGTGTCCATTATTATACATAACTGTGTGATGTGTGTTTTGGGGAGGAGGGTCTGTGTGTCCATTATTATACATAACTGTGTGATGTGTGAGTTGGGGAGGAGGGTCTGTGTGTCCATTATTATACATAACTGTGTGATGTGTGAGTTGGGGAGGAGGGTCTGTCTGTCCATTATTATACATAACTGTGTGATGTGTGAGTTGGGGAGGAGGGTCTGTGTGTCCATTATTATACATCACTGTGTGATGTGTGAGTTGGGGAGGAGGGTCTGTGTGTCCATTATTATACATAACTGTGTGAAGTGTGATTTGGGGAGGAGGGTCTGTGTGTCCATTATTATACATAACTGTGTGAAGTGTGTTTTGGGGACGAGGGTCTGTGTGTCCATTATTATACATAACTGTGTGAAGTGTGTTTTGGGGACGAGGGTCTGTGTGTCCATTATTATACATAACTGTGTAATGTGTGTTTTGGGGAGGAGGGTCTGTGTGTCCATTATTATACATAACTGTGTGATGTGTGTTTTGGGGAGGAGGGTCTGTGTGTCCATTATTATACATAACTGTGTAATGAGTGTTTTGGGGAGGAGGGTCTGTGTGTCCATTATTATACATAACTGTGTGATGTGTGTTTTGGGGAGGAGGGTCTGTGTGTCCATTATTACACATAACTGTGTGATGTGTGTTTTGGGGAGGAGGGTCTGTGTGTCCATTATTATACATAACTGTGTAATGTGTGTTTTGGGGAGGAGGGTCTGTGTGTCCATTATTATACATAACTGTGTGATGTGTGTTTTGGGGAGGAGGGTCTGTGTGTCCATTATTATACATAACTGTGTAATGTGTGTTTTGGGGAGGAGGGTCTGTGTGTCCATTATTATACATAACTGTGTGATGTGTGTTTTGGGGAGGAGGGTCTGTGTGTCCATTATTATACATAACTGTGTGATGTGTGAGTTGGGGAGGAGGGTCTGTGTGTCCATTATTATACATAACTGTGTGATGTGTGAGTTATGGAGGAGGGTCTGTGTGTCCATTATTATACATAACTGTGTGATGTGTGAGTTGGGGAGGAGGGTCTGTGTGTCCATTATTATACATAACTGTGTGATGTGTGAGTTGGGGATGAGGGTCTGTGTGTCCATTATTATACATAACTGTGTGATGTGTGTTTTGGGGAGGAGGGTCTGTGTGTCCATTATTATACATAACTGTGTGATGTGTGTTTTGGGGAGGAGGGTCTGTGTGTCCATTATTATACATTACTGTGTGAATTGTGATTTGGGGAGGAGGGTCTGTGTGTCCATTATTATACATAACTGTGTGATGTGTGTTTTGGGGAGGAGGGTCTGAGTGTCCATTATTATACATAACTGTGTGAAGTGTGAGTTGGGGAGGAGGGTCTGTGTGTCCATTATTATACATAACTGTGTGATGAGTGTTTTGGGGAGGAGGGTCTGTTTGTCCATTATTATACATAACTGTGTGAAGTGTGATTTGGGGAGGAGGGTCTGTGTGTCCATTATTATACATAACTGTGTGATGTGTGTTTTGGGGAGGAGGGTCTGTGTGTCCATTATTATACATAACTGTGTGATGTGTGTTTTGGGGAGGAGGGTCTGTGTGTTCATTATTATACATAACTGTGTGATGTGTGTTTTGGGGAGGAGGGTCTGTGTGTCCATTATTATACATAACTGTGTGATGTGTGAGTTGGGGAGGAGGGTCTGTGTGTCCATTATTATACATAACTGTGTGATGTGTGATTTGGGGAGGAGGGTCTGTGTGTCCATTATTATACATAACTGTGTGATGTGTGAGTTGGGGAGGAGAGTCTCTGTGTCCATTATTATACATAACTGTGTGATGTGTGATTTGGGGAGGAGGGTCTGTGTGTCCATTATTATACATAACTGTGTGATGTGTGAGTTGGGGAGGAGGGTCTGTGTGTCCATTATTATACATAACTGTGTGATGTGTGTTTTGGGGAGGAGGGTCTGTGTGTCCATTATTATACATAACTGTGTGAAGTGTGAGTTGGGGAGGAGGGTCTGTGTGTCCATTATTATACATAACTGTGTGATGTGTGAGTTGGGGACGAGGGTCTGTGTGTCCATTATTATACATAACTGTGTGATGTGTGTTTTGGGGAGGAGGGTCTGTGTGTCCATTATTATACATAACTGTGTGAAGTGTGAGTTGGGGAGGAGGGTCTGTGTGTCCATTATTATACATAACTGTGTGATGTGTGAGTTGGGGAGGAGGGTCTGTGTGTCCATTATTATTCATAACTGTGTGATGTGTGTTTTGGGGAGGAGGGTCTGTGTGTCCATTATTATACATAACTGTGTGAAGTGTGAGTTGGGGAGGAGGGTCTGTGTGTCCATTATTATACATAACTGAGTGATGTGTTTTTTGGGGAGGAGGGTCTGTGTGTCCATAATTATACATAACTGTGTGATGTGTGATTTGGGGAGGAGGGTCTGTGTGTCCATTATTATACATAACTGTGTGAAGTGTGATTTGGGGAGGAGGGTCTGTGTGTCCATTATTATACATAACTGTGTGATGTGTGTTTTGGGGAGGAGGGTCTGTGTGTCCATTATTATACATAACTGTGTGATGTGTGAGTTGGGGAGGAGGGTCTGTGTGTCCATTATTATACATAACTGTGTGATGTGTGAGTTGGGGAGGAGGGTCTGTGTGTCCATTATTATACATAACTGTGTGATGTGTGATTTGGGGAGGAGGGTCTGTGTGTCCATTATTATACATAACTGTGTGATGTGTGTTTTGGGGAGGAGGGTCTGTGTGTCCATTATTATACATAACTGTGTAATGTGTGAGTTGGGGAGGAGGGTCTGTGTGTCCATTATTATACATAACTGTGTGATGTGTGATTTGGGGAGGAGGGTCTGTGTGTCCATTATTATACATAACTGTGTGATGTGTGTTTTGGGGAGGAGGGTCTGTGTGTCCATTATTATACATAACTGTGTAATGTGTGAGTTGGGGAGGAGGGTCTGTGTGTCCATTATTATACATAACTGTGTGATGTGTGAGTTGGGGAGGAGGGTCTGTGTGTCCATTATTATACATAACTGTGTGATGTGTGTTTTGGGGAGGAGGGTCTGTGTGTCCATTATTATACATAACTGTGTGATGTGTGAGTTGGGGAGGAGGGTCTGTGTGTCCATTATTATACATAACTGTGTGTTGTGTGATTTGGGGAGGAGGGTCTGTGTGTCCATTATTATACTTAACTGTGTGATGTGTGATTTGGGGAGGAGGGTCTGTGTGTCCATTAATATACATAACTGTGTGATGTGTGAGTTGGGGAGGAGAGTCTGTGTGTCCATTATTATACATAACTGTGTGATGTGTGAGTTGGGGAGGAGGGTCTGTGTGTCCATTATTATACATAACTGTGTGAAGTGTGTTTTGGGGAGGAGGGTCTGTGTGGCCATTATTATACATAACTGTGTGAAGTGTGTTTTGGGGAGGAGGGTCTGTGTGTCCATTATTATACATAACTGTGTGATGTGTGTTTTGGGGAGGAGGGTCTGTCTGTCCATTATTATACATAACTGTGTGAAGTGTGAGTTGGGGAGGAGGGTCTGTGTGTCCATTATTATACATAACTGTGTGATGTGTGAGTTGGGGAGGAGGGTCTGTGTGTCCATTATTATACATAACTGTGTGAAGTGTGATTTGGGGAGGAGGGTCTGTGTGTCCATTATTATACATAACTGTGTGAAGTGTGTTTTGGGGACGAGGGTCTGTGTGTCCATTATTATACATAACTGTGTGAAGTGTGATTTGGGGAGGAGGGTCTGTGTGTCCATTATTATACATAACTGTGTGATGTGTGAGTTGGGGAGGAGGGTCTGTGTGTCCATTATTATACATAACTGTGTAATGTGTGTTTTGGGGAGGAGGGTCTGTGTGTCCATTATTATACATAACTGTGTGATGTGTGTTTTGGGGAGGAGGGTCTGTGTGTCCATTATTATACATAACTGTGTAATGAGTGTTTTGGGGAGGAGGGTCTGTGTGTCCATTATTATACATAACTGTGTGATGTGTGTTTTGGGGAGGAGGGTCTGTGTGTCCATTATTATACGTAACTGTGTGATGTGTGTTTTGGGGAGGAGGGTCTGTGTGTCCATTATTATACATAACTGTGTAATGTGTGTTTTGGGGAGGAGGGTCTGTGTGTCCATTATTATACATAACTGTGTGATGTGTGTTTTGGGGAGGAGGGTCTGTGTGTCCATTATTATACATAACTGTGTAATGTGTGTTTTGGGGAGGAGGGTCTGTGCGTCCATTATTATACATAACTGTGTGATGTGTGTTTTGGGGAGGAGGGTCTGTGTGTCCATTATTATACATAACTGTGTGATGTGTGAGTTGGGGAGGAGGGTCTGTGTGTCCATTATTATACATAACTGTGTGATGTGTGAGTTATGGAGGATGGTCTGTGTGTCCATTATTATACATAACTGTGTGATGTGTGAGTTGGGGAGGCGGGTCTGTGTGTCCATTATTATACATAACTGTGTGATGTGTGAGTTGGGGAGGAGGGTCTGTGTGTCCATTATTATACATAACTGTGTGATGTGTGTTTTGGGGAGGAGGGTCTGTGTGTCCATTATTCTACATAACTGTGTGATGTGTGTTTTGGGGAGGAGGGTCTGTGTGTCCATTATTATACATAACTGTGTAATGTGTGTTTTGGGGAGGAGGGTCTGTGTGGCCATTATTATACATAACTGTGTGAAGTGTGTTTTGGGGAGGAGGGTCTGTGTGTCCATTATTATACATAACTGTGTGATGTGTGTTTTGGGGAGGAGGGTCTGTCTGTCCATTATTATACATAACTGTGTGAAATGTGTTTTGGGGAGGAGGGTCTGTGTGTCCATTATTATACATAACTGTGTGATGTGTGAGTTGGGGAGGAGGGTCTGTGTGTCCATTATTATACATAACTGTGTGAAGTGTGATTTGGGGAGGAGGGTCTGTGTGTCCATTATTATACATAACTGTGTGATGTGTGAGTTATGGAGGAGGGTCTGTGTGTCCATTATTATACATAACTGTGTGATGTGTGAGTTGGGGAGGCGGGTCTGTGTGTCCATTATTATACATAACTGTGTGATGTGTGAGTTGGGGAGGAGGGTCTGTGTGTCCATTATTATACATAACTGTGTGATGTGTGTTTTGGGGAGGAGGGTCTGTGTGTCCATTATTCTACATAACTGTGTGATGTGTGTTTTGGGGAGGAGGGTCTGTGTGTCCATTATTATACATAACTGTGTAATGTGTGTTTTGGGGAGGAGGGTCTGTGTGGCCATTATTATACATAACTGTGTGAAGTGTGTTTTGGGGAGGAGGGTCTGTGTGTCCATTATTATACATAACTGTGTGATGTGTGTTTTGGGGAGGAGGGTCTGTGTGTCCATTATTATACATAACTGTGTGATGTGTGAGTTGGGGAGGAGGGTCTGTGTGTCCATTATTATACATAACTGTGTGAAGTGTGATTTGGGGAGGAGGGTCTGTGTGTCCATTATTATACATAACTGTGTGAAGTGTGTTTTGGGGACGAGGGTCTGTGTGTCCATTATTATACATAACTGTGTGAAGTGTGATTTGGGGAGGAGGGTCTGTGTGTCCATTATTATACATAACTGTGTGATGTGTGAGTTGGGGAGGAGGGTCTGTGTGTCCATTATTATACATAACTGTGTAATGTGTGTTTTGGGGAGGAGGGTCTGTGTGTCCATTATTATACATAACTGTGTGATGTGTGTTTTGGGGAGGAGGGTCTGTGTGTCCATTATTATACATAACTGTGTGATGTGTGTTTTGGGGAGGAGGGTCTGTGTGTCCATTATTATACATAACTGTGTGATGTGTGTTTTGGGGAGGAGGGTCTGTGTGTCCATTATTATACATAACTGTGTAATGTGTGTTTTGGGGAGGAGGGTCTGTGTGTCCATTATTATACATAACTGTGTGATGTGTGTTTTGGGGAGGAGGGTCTGTGTGTCCATTATTATACATAACTGTGTGATGTGTGAGTTGGGGAGGAGGGTCTGTGTGTCCATTATTATACATAACTGTGTGATGTGTGAGTTATGGAGGAGGGTCTGTGTGTCCATTATTATACATAACTGTGTGATGTGTGAGTTGGGGAGGAGGGTCTGTGTGTCCATTATTATACATAACTGTGTGATGTGTGTTTTGGGGAGGAGGGTCTGTGTGTCCATTATTCTACATAACTGTGTGATGTGTGTTTTGGGGAGGAGGGTCTGTGTGTCCATTATTATACATAACTGTGTAATGTGTGTTTTGGGGAGGAGGGTCTGTGTGTCCATTATTATACATAACTGTGTAATGTGTGTTTTGGGGAGGAGGGTCTGTGTGTCCATTATTATACATAACTGTGTGATGTGTGTTTTGGGGAGGAGGGTCTGTGTGTCCATTATTATACATTACTGTGTGATGTGTGAGTTGGGGAGGAGGGTCTGTGTGTCCATTATTATACATAACTGTGTGATGTGTGTTTTGGGGAGGAGGGTCTGTGTGTCCAATATTATACATAACTGTGTGATGTGTGTTTTGGGGAGGAGGGTCTGTGTGTCCATTATTATATATAACTGTGTGATGTGTGAGTTGGGGATGAGGGTCTGTGTGTCCATTATTATACATAACTGTGTGATGTGTGAGTTGGGGAGGAGGGTCTGTGTGTCCAATATTATACATAACTGTGTGATGTGTGTTTTGGGGAGGAGGGTCTGTGTGTCCATTATTATACATAACTGTGTGATGTGTGATTTGGGGAGGAGGGTCTGTGTGTCCATTATTATACATAACTGTGTGATGTGTGTTTTGTTGAGGAGGGTCTGTGTGTCCATTATTATACATAACTGTGTGAAGTGTGAGTTGGGGAGGAGGGTCTGTGTGTCCATTATTATACATAACTGTGTGAAGTGTGAGTTGGGGAGGAGGGTCTGTGTGTCCAATATTATACATAACTGTGTGATGTGTGTTTTGGGGAGGAGGGTCTGTGTGTCCATTATTATACATAACTGTGTAATGTGTGTTTTGGGGAGGAGGGTCTGTGCGTCCATTATTATACATAACTGTGTGATGTGTGTTTTGGGGAGGAGGGTCTGTGTGTCCATTATTATACATAACTGTGTGATGTGTGAGTTGGGGAGGAGGGTCTGTGTGTCCATTATTATACATAACTGTGTGATGTGTGAGTTATGGAGGAGGGTCTGTGTGTCCATTATTATACATAACTGTGTGATGTGTGAGTTGGGGAGGCGGGTCTGTGTGTCCATTATTATACATAACTGTGTGATGTGTGAGTTGGGGAGGAGGGTCTGTGTGTCCATTATTATACATAACTGTGTGATGTGTGTTTTGGGGAGGAGGGTCTGTGTGTCCATTATTCTACATAACTGTGTGATGTGTGTTTTGGGGAGGAGGGTCTGTGTGTCCATTATTATACATAACTGTGTAATGTGTGTTTTGGGGAGGAGGGTCTGTGTGGCCATTATTATACATAACTGTGTGAAGTGTGTTTTGGGGAGGAGGGTCTGTGTGTCCATTATTATACATAACTGTGTGATGTGTGTTTTGGGGAGGAGGGTCTGTCTGTCCATTATTATACATAACTGTGTGAAGTGTGTTTTGGGGAGGAGGGTCTGTGTGTCCATTATTATACATAACTGTGTGATGTGTGAGTTGGGGAGGAGGGTCTGTGTGTCCATTATTATACATAACTGTGTGAAGTGTGATTTGGGGAGGAGGGTCTGTGTGTCCATTATTATACATAACTGTGTGAAGTGTGTTTTGGGGACGAGGGTCTGTGTGTCCATTATTATACATAACTGTGTGAAGTGTGATTTGGGGAGGAGGGTCTGTGTGTCCATTATTATACATAACTGTGTGATGTGTGAGTTGGGGAGGAGGGTCTGTGTGTCCATTATTATACATAACTGTGTAATGTGTGTTTTGGGGAGGAGGGTCTGTGTGTCCATTATTATACATAACTGTGTGATGTGTGTTTTGGGGAGGAGGGTCTGTGTGTCCATTATTATACATAACTGTGTAATGAGTGTTTTGGGGAGGAGGGTCTGTGTGTCCATTATTATACATAACTGTGTGATGTGTGTTTTGAGGAGGAGGGTCTGTGTGTCCATTATTATACGTAACTGTGTGATGTGTGTTTTGGGGAGGAGGGTCTGTGTGTCCATTATTATACATAACTGTGTAATGTGTGTTTTGGGGAGGAGGGTCTGTGTGTCCATTATTATACATAACTGTGTGATGTGTGTTTTGGCGAGGAGGGTCTGTGTGTCCATTATTATACATAACTGTGTAATGTGTGTTTTGGGGAGGAGGGTCTGTGTGTCCATTATTATACATAACTGTGTGATGTGTGTTTTGGGGAGGAGGGTCTGTGTGTCCATTATTATACATAACTGTGTGATGTGTGAGTTGGGGAGGAGGGTCTGTGTGTCCATTATTATACATAACTGTGTGATGTGTGAGTTATGGAGGAGGGTCTGTGTGTCCATTATTATACATAACTGTGTGATGTGTGAGTTGGGGAGGCGGGTCTGTGTGTCCATTATTATACATAACTGTGTGATGTGTGAGTTGGGGAGGAGGGTCTGTGTGTCCATTATTATACATAACTGTGTGATGTGTGTTTTGGGGAGGAGGGTCTGTGTGTCCATTATTCTACATAACTGTGTGATGTGTGTTTTGGGGAGGAGGGTCTGTGTGTCCATTATTATACATAACTGTGTAATGTGTGTTTTGGGGAGGAGGGTCTGTGTGTCCATTATTATACATAACTGTGTAATGTGTGTTTTGGGGAGGAGGGTCTGTGTGTCCATTATTATACATAACTGTGTGATGTGTGTTTTGGGGAGGAGGGTCTGTGTGTCCATTATTATACATTACTGTGTGATGTGTGAGTTGGGGAGGAGGGTCTGTGTGTCCATTATTATACATAACTGTGTGATGTGTGTTTTGGGGAGGAGGGTATGTGTGTCCAATATTATACATAACTGTGTGATGTGTGTTTTGGGGAGGAGGGTCTGTGTGTCCATTATTATACATAACTGTGTGATGTGTGAGTTGGGGATGAGGGTCTGTGTGTCCATTATTATACATAACTGTGTGATGTGTGAGTTGGGGAGGAGGGTCTGTGTGTCCAATATTATACATAACTGTGTGATGTGTGTTTTGGGGAGGAGGGTCTGTGTGTCCATTATTATACATAACTGTGTGATGTGTGATTTGGGGAGGAGGGTCTGTGTGTCCATTATTATACATAACTGTGTGATGTGTGTTTTGTTGAGGAGGGTCTGTGTGTCCATTATTATACATAACTGTGTGAAGTGTGAGTTGGGGAGGAGGGTCTGTGTGTCCATTATTATACATAACTGTGTGAAGTGTGAGTTGGGGAGGAGGGTCTGTGTGTCCAATATTATACATAACTGTGTGATGTGTGTTTTGGGGAGGAGGGTCTGTGTGTCCATTATTATACATAACTGTGTGAAGTGTGAGTTGGGGAGGAGGGTCTGTGTGTCCATTATTATACATAACTGTGTGATGTGTGTTTTGGGGAGGAGGGTCAGTGTGTCCATAATTATACATAACTGTGTGATGTATGATTTGGGGAGGAGGGTCTGTGTGTCCATTATTATACATAACTGTGTGAAGTGTGATTTGGGGAGGAGGGTCTGTGTGTCCATTATTATACATAACTGTGTGAAGTGTGATTTGGGGAGGAGGGTCTGTGTGTCCATTATTATACATAACTGTGTGATGTGTGAATTGGGGAGGAGGGTCTGTGTGTCCATTATTATACATAACTGTGTGAAGTGTGTTTTGGGGAGGAGGGTCAGTGTGTCCATAATTATACATAACTGTGTGATGTATGATTTGGGGAGGAGGGTCTGTGTGTCCATTATTATACATAACTGTGTGAAGTGTGATTTGGGGAGGAGGGTCTGTGTGTCCATTATTATTATGCATAACTGTGTAATGTGTGAGTTGGGGAGGAGGGTCTGTGTGTCCATTATTATACATATCTGTGTGATGTGTGAGTTGGGGAGGAGGGTCTGTGTGTCCATTATTATACATAACTGTGTGATGTGTGTTTTGGGGAGGAGGGTCTGTGTGTCCATTATTATACATAACTGTGTAATGTGTGAGTTGGGGAGGAGGGTCTGTGTGTCCATTATTATACATAACTGTGTGATGTGTGAGTTGGGGAGGAGGGTCTGTGTGTCCATTATTATACATAACTGTGTGATGTGTGTTTTGGGGAGGAGGGTCTGTGTGTCCATTATTATACATAACTGTGTGATGAGTGAGTTGGGGAGGAGGGTCTGTGTGTCCTTTATTATACATAACTGTGTGATGTGTGAGTTGGGGAGGAGGGTCTGTGTGTCCATTATTATACATAACTGTGTGATGTGTGAGTTGGGGAGGAGAGTCTGTGTGTCCATTATTATACATAACTGTGTGATGTGTGAGTTGGGGAGGAGGGTCTGTGTGTCCATTATTATACATAACTGTGTGATGTGTGAGTTGGGGAGGAGGGTCTGTCTGTCCATTATTATACATAAGTGTGTGATGTGTGAGTTGGGGAGGAGGGTCTGTGTGTCCATTATTATACATAAGTGTGTGATGTGTGAGTTGGGGAGGAGGGTCTGTGTGTCCATTATTATACATAACTGTGTGAAGTGTGTTTTGGGGAGGAGGGTCTGTGTGTCCATTATTATACATAACTGTGTGATGTGTGAGTTGGGGAGGAGGGTCTGTGTGTCCATTATTATACATAACTGTGTGAAGTGTGTTTTGGGGAGGAGGGTCTGTGTGTCCATTATTATACATAACTGTGTGAAGGGTGATTTGGGGAGGAGGGTCTGTGTGTCCATTATTATACATCACTGTGTGATGTGTGAGTTGGGGAGGAGGGTCTGTGTGTCCATTATTATACATAACTGTGTGAAGTGTGATTTGGGCAGGAGGGTCTGTGTGTCCATTATTATACATAACTGTGTGATGTGTGAGTTGGGGAGGAGGGTCTGTGTGTCCATTATTATACATAACTGTGTGATGTGTGAGTTGGGGAGGAGGGTCTGTGTGTCCATTATTATACATAACTGTGTGATGTGTGAGTTGGGGAGGAGGGTCTGTGTGTCCATTATTATACATAACTGTGTGATGTGTGAGTTCGGGTGGGGGGTCTTTGTGTCCATTATTATACATAACTGTGTAATGTGTGAGGTGGGGAGGAGGGTCTGTGTGTCCATTATTATACATAACTGTGTGATGTGTGAGTTGGGGTGGGTGGTCTGTGTGTCCATTATTATACATAACTGTGTGATGTGTGTTTTGGGGAGGAGGGTCTGTGTGTCCATTATTATACATAACTGTGTGATGTGTGAGTTGGGGAGGAGGGTCTGTGTGTCCATTATTATACATAACTGTGTGAAGTGAGATTTGGGGAGGAGGGTCTGTGTGTCCATTATTATACATAACTGTGTGAAGTGTGTTTTGGGGAGGAGGGTCTGTGTGTGCATTATTATACATAACTGTGTGAAGTGTGATTTGGGGAGGAGGGTCTGTGTGTCCATTATTATACATAACTGTGTGATGTGTGAGTTGGGGAGGAGGGTCTGTGTGTCCATTATTATACATAACTGTGTGATGTGTGAGTTGGGGAGGAGGGTCTGTGTGTCCATTATTATTCATAACTGTGTGATGTGTGAGTTGGGGAGGAGGGTCTGTGTGTCCATTATTATACATAACTGTGTGATGTGTGAGTTGGGGTGGGGGGTCTTTGAGTCCATTATTATACATAACTGTGTAATGTGTGAGTTGGGGATGAGGGTCTGTGTGTCCATTATTATACATAACTGTGTGATGTGTGAGTTGGGGTGGGGGGTCTGTGTGTCCATTATTATACATAACTGTGTGATGTGTGTTTTGGGGAGGAGAGTCTGTGTGTCCATTATTATACATAACTGTGTGATGTGTGAGTTGGGGAGGAGGGTCTGAGTGTCCATTATTATACATAACTGTGTGATGTGTGAGTTGGGGTGGGGGGGTCTGTGTGTCCATTATTGTACATAACTGTGTGATTTGTGTTTTGGGGAGGAGGGTCTGTGTGTCCATTATTATACATAACTGTGTGATGTGTGTTTTGGGGAGGAGGGTCTGTGTGTCCATTCTTATACATAACTGTGCGAAGTGTGTTTTGGGGAGGAGGGTCTGTGTGTCCATTATTATACATAACTGTGTGATGTGTGAGTTGGGGAGGAGGGTCTGTGTGTCCATTATTATATATAACTGTGTGATGTGTGAGTTGGGGAGGAGGGTCTGTGTGTCCATTATTATACATAACTGTGTGATCAGTTAGTTGGGGAGGAGGGTCTGTGTGTCCATTATTATACATAACTGTGTAAAGTGTGTTTTGGGGAGGAGGATCTGTGTGTCCATTATTATACATAACTGTGTGATGAGTTAGTTGGGGAGGAGGGTCTGTGTGTCCATTATTATACATAACTGTGTGATGTGTGATTTGGGGAGGAGGGTCTGTGTGTCCATTATTATACATAACTGTGTGATGTGTGAGTTGGGGAGGAGGGTCTGTGTGTCCATTATTATACATAACTGTGTGATGTGTGAGTTGGGGAGGAGGGTCTGTGTGTCCATTATTATACATAACTGTGTGAAGTGTGTTTTGGGGAGGAGGGTCTGTGTGTCCATTATTATACATAACTGTGTGAAGTGTGATTTGGGGAGGAGGGTCTGTGTGTCCATTATTATACATAACTGTGTGAAGTGTGTTTTGGGGAGGAGGGTCTGTGTGTCAATTATTATACATAACTGTGTGATGTGTGAGTTGGGGAGGAGGGTCTGTGTGTCCATTATTATACATAACTGTGTGAAGTGTGTTTTGGGGAGGAGGGTCTGTGTGTCCATTATTATACATAACTGTGTGATGTGTGAGTTGGGGAGGAGGGTCTGTGTGTCCATTATTATACATAACTGTGTGAAGTGTGTTTTGGGGAGGAGGGTCTGTGTGTCCATTATTATACATAACTGTGTGATGTGTGAGTTGGGGAGGAGGGTCTGTGTGTCCATTATTATACATCACTGAGTGATGTGTGAGTTGGGGAGGAGTGTCTGTGTGTCCATTATTATACATAACTGTGTGAAGTGTGTTTTGGGGAGGAGGGTCTGTGTGTCCATTATTATACATAACTGTGTGAAGTGTGTTTTGGGGAGGAGGGTCTGTGTGTCCATTATTATACATAACTGTGTGAAGTGTGATTTGGGGAGGAGGGTCTGTGTGTCCATTATTATACATAACTGTGTGATGTGTAGTTGGGGAGGAGGGTCTGTGTGTCCATTATTATTCATAACTGTGTGATGTGTGAGTTGGGGAGGAGGGTCTGTGTGTCCATTATTATACATAACTGTGTGATGTGTGAGTTGGGGAGGAGGGTCTGTGTGTCCATTATTATTCATAACTGTGTGATGTGTGAGTTGGGGAGGAGGGTCTGTGTGTCCATTATTATACATAACTGTGTGATGTGTGAGTTGGGGTGGGGGGTCTTTGTGTCCACTATTATACATAACTGTGTAATGTGTGAGTTGGGGAGGAGGGTCTGTTTGTCCATTATTATACATAACTGTGTGATGTGTGAGTTGGGGAGGAGGGTCTGTGTGTCCATTATTATACATAACTGTGTGATGTGTGAGTTGGGGAGGAGGGTCTGTGTGTCCATTATTATACATAACTGTGTGATGTGTGTTTTGGGGAGGAGGGTCTGTGTGTCCATTATTATACATAACTGTGTGATGTGTGTTTTGGGGAGGAGGGTCTGTGTGTCCATTATTATACATAACTGTGTGATGTGTGAGTTGGGGAGGAGGGTCTGTGTGTCCATTATTATACATAACTGTGTGATGTGTGAGTTGGGGTGGGGGTGTCTGTGTGTCCATTATTATACATAACTGTGTGATGTGTGTTTTGGGGAGGAGGGTCTGTGTGTCCATTATTATACATAACTGTGTGATGTGTGTTTTGGGGAGGAGGGTCTGTGTGTCCATTATTATACATAAGTGTGTGATGTGTGAGTTGGGGAGGAGGGTCTGTGTGTCCATTATTATACATAACTGTGTGATGTGTGTTTTGGGGAGAAGGGTCTGTGTGTCCATTATTATACATAACTGTGCGAAGTGTGTTTTGGGGAGGAGGGTCTGTGTGTCCATTATTATACATAACTGTGTGATGTGTGTTTTGGGGAGGAGGGTCTGTGTGTCCATTATTATACATAAGTGTGTGATGTGTGAGTTGGGGAGGAGGGTCTGTGTGTCCATTATTATATATAACTGTGTGATGTGTGAGTTGGGGAGGAGGGTCTGTGTGTCCATTATTATACATAACTGTGTGATGAGTTAGTTGGGGAGGAGGGTCTGTGTGTCCATTATTATACATAACTGTGTAAAGTGTGTTTTGGGGAGGAGGGTCTGTGTGTCCATTATTATACATAACTGTGTGATGAGTTAGTTGGGGAGGAGGGTCTGTGTGTCCATTATTATACATAACTGTGTGATGTATGAGTTGGGGAGGAGGGTCTGTGTGTCCATTATTATACATAACTGTGTGATGAGTTAGTTGGGGAGGAGGGTCTGTGTGTCCATTATTATACATAACTGTGTGATGTGTGAGTTGGGGAGGAGGGTCTGTGTGTCCATTATTATACATAACTGTGTGAAGTGTGTTTTGGGGAGGAGGGTCTGTGTGTCCATTATTATACATAACTGTGTGATGTGTGAGTTGGGGAGGAGGGTCTGTGTGTCCATTATTATACATAACTGTGTGATGTGTGAGTTGGGGAGGAGGGTCTGTGTGTCCATTATTATACATAACTGTGTGATGTGTGTTTTGGGGAGGAGGGTCTGTGTGTCCATTATTATACATAACTGTGTCAAGTGTGTTTTGGGGAGGAGGGTCTGTGTGTCCATTATTATACATAACTGTGTAAAGTGTGAGTTGGGGAGGAGGGTCTGTGTGTCCATTATTATACATAACTGTGTGATGTGTGTTTTGGGGAGGAGGGTCTGTGTGTCCATTATTATACATAACTGTGTGATGTGTGTTTTGGGGAGGAGGGTCTGTGTGTCCATTATTATACATAAGTGTGTGATGTGTGAGTTGGGGAGGAGGGTCTGTGTGTCCATTATTATACATAACTGTGTGATGTGTGTTTTGGGGAGGAGGGTCTGTGTGTCCATTATTATACATAACTGTGCGAAGTGTGTTTTGGGGAGGAGGGTCTGTGTGTCCATTATTATACATAACTGTGTGATGTGTGTTTTGGGGAGGAGGGTCTGTGTGTCCATTATTATACATAACTGTGTGATGTGTGAGTTGGGGAGGAGGGTCTGTGTGTCCATTATTATATATAACTGTGTGATGTGTGAGTTGGGGAGGAGGGTCTGTGTGTCCATTATTATACATAACTGTGTGATGAGTTAGTTGGGGAGGAGGGTCTGTGTGTCCATTATTATACATAACTGTGTAAAGTGTGTTTTGGGGAGGAGGGTCTGTGTGTCCATTATTATACATAACTGTGTGATGAGTTAGTTGGGGAGGAGGGTCTGTGTGTCCATTATTATACATAACTGTGTGATGTATGAGTTGGGGAGGAGGGTCTGTGTGTCCATTATTATACATAACTGTGTGATGAGTTAGTTGGGGAGGAGGGTCTGTGTGTCCATTATTATACATAACTGTGTGAAGTGTGTTTTGGGGAGGAGGGTCTGTGTGTCCATTATTATACATAACTGTGTGATGTGTGAGTTGGGGAGGAGGGTCTGTGTGTCCATTATTATACATAACTGTGTGATGTGTGAGTTGGGGAGGAGGGTCTGTGTGTCCATTATTATACATAACTGTGTGATGTGTGTTTTGGGGAGGAGGGTCTGTGTGTCCATTATTATACATAACTGTGTCAAGTGTGTTTTGGGGAGGAGGGTCTGTGTGTCCATTATTATACATAACTGTGTGAAGTGTGAGTTGGGGAGGAGGGTCTGTGTGTCCATTATTATACATAACTGTGTGATGTGTGTTTTGGGGAGGAGGGTCTGTTTGTCCATTATTATACATAACTGTGTGAAGTGTGAGTTGGGGAGGAGGGTTTGTGTGTCCATTATTATACATAACTGTGTGATGTGTGTTTTGGGGAGGAGGGTCTGTGTGTCCATTATTATACATAACTGTGTAAAGTGTGAGTTGGGGAGGAGGGTCTGTGTGTCCATTATTATACATAACTGTGTGATGTGTGTTTTGGGGAGGAGGGTCTGTGTGTCCATTATTATACATAACTGTGTGAAGTGTGAGTTGGGGAGGAGGGTCTGTGTGTCCATTATTATACATAACTGTGTGATGTGTGTTTTGGGGAGGAGGGTCTGTTTGTCCATTATTATACATAACTGTGTGAAGTGTGAGTTGGGGAGGAGGGTTTGTGTGTACATTATTATACATAACTGTGTGATGTGTGTTTTGGGGAGGAGGGTCTGTGTGTCCATTATTATACATAACTGTGTAATGTGTGTTTTGGGGAGGAGGGTCTGTTTGTCCATTATTATACATAACTGTGTGAAGTGTGTTTTGGGGAGGAGGGTCTGTTTGTCCATTATTATACATAACTGTGTGAAGTGTGAGTTGGGGAGGAGGGTTTGTGTGTACATTATTATACATAACTGTGTGATGAGTTAGTTGGGAGGAGGGTCTGTGTGTCCATTATTATACATAACTGTGTGATGTGTGAGTTGGGGAGGAGGGTCTGTGTGTCCATTATTATACATAACTGTGTGAAGTGTGTTTTGGGGAGGAGGGTCTGTGTGTCCATTATTATACATAACTGTGTGATGTGTGAGTTGGGGAGGAGGGTCTGTGTGTCCATTATTATACATAACTGTGTGATGTGTGAGTTGGGGAGGAGGGTCTGTGTGTCCATTATTATACATAACTGTGTCAAGTGTGTTTTGGGGAGGAGGGTCTGTGTGTCCATTATTATACATAACTGTGTGATGTGTGTTTTGGGGAGGAGGGTCTGTGTGTCCATTATTATACATAACTGTGTCAAGTGTGTTTTGGGGAGGAGGGTCTGTGTGTCCATTATTATACATAACTGTGTTAGGTGTGAGTTGGGGAGGAGGGTCTGTGTGTCCATTATTATACATAACTGTGTGATGTGTGTTTTGGGGAGGAGGGTCTGTGTGTCCATTATTATACATAACTGTGTGATGTGTGTTTTGGGGAGGAGGGTCTGTGTGTCCATTATTATACATAAGTGTGTGATGTGTGAGTTGGGGAGGAGGGTCTGTGTGTCCATTATTATACATAACTGTGTGATGTGTGTTTTGGGGAGGAGGTTCTGTGTGTCCATTATTATACATAACTGTGCGAAGTGTGTTTTGGGGAGGAGGGTCTGTGTGTCCATTATTATACATAACTGTGTGATGTGTGTTTTGGGGAGGAGGGTCTGTGTGTCCATTATTATACATAACTGTGTGATGTGTGAGTTGGGGAGGAGGGTCTGTGTGTCCATTATTATATATAACTGTGTGATGTGTGAGTTGGGGAGGAGGGTCTGTGTGTCCATTATTATACATAACTGTGTGATGAGTTAGTTGGGGAGGAGGGTCTGTGTGTCCATTATTATACATAACTGTGTAAAGTGTGTTTTGGGGAGGAGGGTCTGTGTGTCCATTATTATACATAACTGTGTGATGAGTTAGTTGGGGAGGAGGGTCTGTGTGTCCATTATTATACATAACTGTGTGATGTATGAGTTGGGGAGGAGGGTCTGTGTGTCCATTATTATACATAACTGTGTGATGAGTTAGTTGGGGAGGAGGGTCTGTGTGTCCATTATTATACATAACTGTGTGAAGTGTGTTTTGGGGAGGAGGGTCTGTGTGTCCATTATTATACATAACTGTGTGATGTGTGAGTTGGGGAGGAGGGTCTGTGTGTCCATTATTATACATAACTGTGTGATGTGTGAGTTGGGGAGGAGGGTCTGTGTGTCCATTATTATACATAACTGTGTGATGTGTGTTTTGGGGAGGAGGGTCTGTGTGTCCATTATTATACATAACTGTGTCAAGTGTGTTTTGGGGAGGAGGGTCTGTGTGTCCATTATTATACATAACTGTGTGATGTGTGTTTTGGGGAGGAGGGTCTGTGTGTCCATTATTATACATAAGTGTGTGATGTGTGAGTTGGGGAGGAGGGTCTGTGTGTCCATTATTATACATAACTGTGTGATGTGTGTTTTGGGGAGGAGGTTCTGTGTGTCCATTATTATACATAACTGTGCGAAGTGTGTTTTGGGGAGGAGGGTCTGTGTGTCCATTATTATACATAACTGTGTGATGTGTGTTTTGGGGAGGAGGGTCTGTGTGTCCATTATTATACATAACTGTGTGATGTGTGAGTTGGGGAGGAGGGTCTGTGTGTCCATTATTATATATAACTGTGTGATGTGTGAGTTGGGGAGGAGGGTCTGTGTGTCCATTATTATACATAACTGTGTGATGAGTTAGTTGGGGAGGAGGGTCTGTGTGTCCATTATTATACATAACTGTGTAAAGTGTGTTTTGGGGAGGAGGGTCTGTGTGTCCATTATTATACATAACTGTGTGATGAGTTAGTTGGGGAGGAGGGTCTGTGTGTCCATTATTATACATAACTGTGTGATGTATGAGTTGGGGAGGAGGGTCTGTGTGTCCATTATTATACATAACTGTGTGATGAGTTAGTTGGGGAGGAGGGTCTGTGTGTCCATTATTATACATAACTGTGTGAAGTGTGTTTTGGGGAGGAGGGTCTGTGTGTCCATTATTATACATAACTGTGTTAGGTGTGAGTTGGGGAGGAGGGTCTGTGTGTCCATTATTATACATAACTGTGTGATGTGTGTTTTGGGGAGGAGGGTCTGTGTGTCCATTATTATACATAACTGTGTGATGTGTGTTTTGGGGAGGAGGGTCTGTGTGTCCATTATTATACATAAGTGTGTGATGTGTGAGTTGGGGAGGAGGGTCTGTGTGTCCATTATTATACATAACTGTGTGATGTGTGTTTTGGGGAGGAGGTTCTGTGTGTCCATTATTATACATAACTGTGCGAAGTGTGTTTTGGGGAGGAGGGTCTGTGTGTCCATTATTATACATAACTGTGTGATGTGTGTTTTGGGGAGGAGGGTCTGTGTGTCCATTATTATACATAACTGTGTGATGTGTGAGTTGGGGAGGAGGGTCTGTGTGTCCATTATTATATATAACTGTGTGATGTGTGAGTTGGGGAGGAGGGTCTGTGTGTCCATTATTATACATAACTGTGTGATGAGTTAGTTGGGGAGGAGGGTCTGTGTGTCCATTATTATACATAACTGTGTAAAGTGTGTTTTGGGGAGGAGGGTCTGTGTGTCCATTATTATACATAACTGTGTGATGAGTTAGTTGGGGAGGAGGGTCTGTGTGTCCATTATTATACATAACTGTGTGATGTATGAGTTGGGGAGGAGGGTCTGTGTGTCCATTATTATACATAACTGTGTGATGAGTTAGTTGGGGAGGAGGGTCTGTGTGTCCATTATTATACATAACTGTGTGAAGTGTGTTTTGGGGAGGAGGGTCTGTGTGTCCATTATTATACATAACTGTGTGATGTGTGAGTTGGGGAGGAGGGTCTGTGTGTCCATTATTATACATAACTGTGTGATGTGTGAGTTGGGGAGGAGGGTCTGTGTGTCCATTATTATACATAACTGTGTGATGTGTGTTTTGGGGAGGAGGGTCTGTGTGTCCATTATTATACATAACTGTGTCAAGTGTGTTTTGGGGAGGAGGGTCTGTGTGTCCATTATTATACATAACTGTGTGATGTGTGTTTTGGGGAGGAGGGTCTGTGTGTCCATTATTATACATAAGTGTGTGATGTGTGAGTTGGGGAGGAGGGTCTGTGTGTCCATTATTATACATAACTGTGTGATGTGTGTTTTGGGGAGGAGGTTCTGTGTGTCCATTATTATACATAACTGTGCGAAGTGTGTTTTGGGGAGGAGGGTCTGTGTGTCCATTATTATACATAACTGTGTGATGTGTGTTTTGGGGAGGAGGGTCTGTGTGTCCATTATTATACATAACTGTGTGATGTGTGAGTTGGGGAGGAGGGTCTGTGTGTCCATTATTATATATAACTGTGTGATGTGTGAGTTGGGGAGGAGGGTCTGTGTGTCCATTATTATACATAACTGTGTGATGAGTTAGTTGGGGAGGAGGGTCTGTGTGTCCATTATTATACATAACTGTGTAAAGTGTGTTTTGGGGAGGAGGGTCTGTGTGTCCATTATTATACATAACTGTGTGATGAGTTAGTTGGGGAGGAGGGTCTGTGTGTCCATTATTATACATAACTGTGTGATGTATGAGTTGGGGAGGAGGGTCTGTGTGTCCATTATTATACATAACTGTGTGATGAGTTAGTTGGGGAGGAGGGTCTGTGTGTCCATTATTATACATAACTGTGTGAAGTGTGTTTTGGGGAGGAGGGTCTGTGTGTCCATTATTATACATAACTGTGTGATGTGTGAGTTGGGGAGGAGGGTCTGTGTGTCCATTATTATACATAACTGTGTGATGTGTGAGTTGGGGAGGAGGGTCTGTGTGTCCATTATTATACATAACTGTGTGATGTGTGTTTTGGGGAGGAGGGTCTGTGTGTCCATTATTATACATAACTGTGTCAAGTGTGTTTTGGGGAGGAGGGTCTGTGTGTCCATTATTATACATAACTGTGTGAAGTGTGAGTTGGGGAGGAGGGTCTGTGTGTCCATTATTATACATAACTGTGTGATGTGTGTTTTGGGGAGGAGGGTCTGTGTGTCCATTATTATACATAACTGAGTGAAGTGTGAGTTGGGGAGGAGGGTCTGTGTGTCCATTATTATACATAACTGTGTGATGTGTGTTTTGGGGAGGAGGGTCTGTTTGTCCATTATTATACATAACTGTGTGAAGTGTGAGTTGGGGAGGAGGGTTTGTGTGTACATTATTATACATAACTGTGTGATGTGTGTTTTGGGGAGGAGAGTCTGTGTGTCCATTATTATACATAACTGTGTAATGTGTGTTTTGGGGAGGAGGGTCTGTTTGTCCATTATTATACATAACTGTGTGAAGTGTGAGTTGGGGAGGAGGGTCTGTGTGTCCATTATTATACATAACTGTGTGATGTGTGTTTTGGGGAGGAGGGTCTGTTTGTCCATTATTATACATAACTGTGTAATGTGAGTTTTGGGGAGGAGGATCTGTTTGTCCATTATTATACATAACTGTGTGATGTGTGTTTTGGGGAGGAGGGTCTGTGTGTCCAATATTATACATAACTGTGTGATGTGTGATTTGGGGAGGAGGGTCTGTGTGTCCATTATTGTACATAACTGTGTGATGTATGATTTTGGGAGGA
Source organism: Heterodontus francisci (assembly GCF_036365525.1). Lineage (NCBI taxonomy): Eukaryota > Metazoa > Chordata > Chondrichthyes > Heterodontiformes > Heterodontidae > Heterodontus > Heterodontus francisci. The sequence goes on from NC_090408.1 coordinate 4,295,153, forward strand.
GGGTCTGTGTGTCCATTATTATACATAACTGTGTGATGTGTGTTTTGGGGAGGAGGGTCTGTGTGTCCATTATTATACATAACTGTGTGAAGTGTGTTTTGGGGATGAGGGTCTGTGTGTCCATTATTATACATAACTGTGTGAAGTGTGAGTTGGGGAGGAGGGTCTGTGTGTCCATTATTATACATAACTGTGTGAAGTGTGTTTTGGGGAGGAGGGTCTGTGTGTCCATTATTATACATAACTGTGTGAAGTGTGAGTTGGGGAGGAGGGTCTGTGTGTCCATTATTATACATAACTGTGTGAAGTGTGAGTTGGGGAGGAGGGTCTGTGTGTCCTTTATTGTACATAACTGTGTGAAGTGTGAGTTGGGGAGGAGGGTCTGTGTGTCCATTATTATACATAACTGTGTGAAGTGTATTTTGGGGAGGAGGGTCTGTGTGTCCATTATTATACATAACTGTGTGAAGTGTGAGTTGGGGAGGAGGGTCTGTGTGTCCATTATTATACATAACTGTGTGATGTGTGTTTTGGGGAGGAGGGTCTGTGTGTCCATTATTATACATAACTGTGTGAAGTGTGAGTTGGGGAGGAGGGTCTGTGTGTCCATTATTATACATAACTGTGTGAAGTGTGAGTTGGGGAGGAGGGTCTGTGTGTCCATTATTATACATAGCTGTGTGATGTGTGAGTTGGGGAGGAGGGTCTGTGTGTCCATTATTATACATAACTGTGTGAAGTGTGAGTTGGGGAGGAGGGTCTGTGTGTCCATTATTATACATAACTGTGTGAAGTGTGAGTTGGGGAGGAGGGTCTGTGTGTCCATTATTATACATAACTGTGTGAAGTGAGAGTTGGGGAGGAGGGTCTGTGTGTCCATTATTATACATAACTGTGTGATGTATGAGTTGGGGAGGAGGGTCTGTGTGTCCATTATTATAGATTACTGTGTGATGTGTGAGTTGGGGAGGAGGGTCTGTGTGTCCATTATTATACATAACTGTGTGATGTGTGAGTTGGGGAGGAGGGTCTGTGTGTCCATTATTATACATAACTGTGTGATGAGTGAGTTGGGGAGGAGGGTCTGTGTGTCCATTATTATAGATTACTGTGTGATGTGTGAGTTGGGGAGGAGGGTCTGTGTGTCCATTATTATACATAACTGTGTGAAGTGTGAGTTGGGGAGGAGGGTCTGTGTGTCCAGTACTATACATAACTGTGTGAAGTGTGAGTTGTGGAGGAGGGTCTGTGTGTCCATTATTATACATAACTGTGTGATGTGTGTTTTGGGGAGGAGGGTCTGTGTGTCCAATATTATACATAACTGTGTGATGTGTGTTTTGGGGAGGAGGGTCTGTGTGTCCATTATTATACATAACTGTGTGATGTGTGTTTTGGGGAGGAGGGTCTGTGTGTCCATTATAATACATAACTGTGTGATGTGTGTTTTGGGGAGGAGGGTCTGTGTGTCCATTATTATACATAACTGTGTGAAGTGTGAGTTGGGGAGGAGGGTCTGTGTGTCCATTATTATACATAACTGTGTGATGTGTGTTTTGGGGAGGAGGGTCTGTGTGTCCATTATTATACATAACTGTGTGAAGTGTGAGTTGGGGAGGAGGGTCTGTGTGTCCATTATTATACATAACTGTGTGAAGTGTGAGTTGGGGAGGAGGGTCTGTGTGTCCATTATTATACATAACTGTGTGAAGTGTGTTTTGGGGATGAGGGTCTGTGTGTCCATTATTATACATAACTGTGTGAAGTGTGAGTTGGGGAGGAGGGTCTGTGTGTCCATTATTATACATAACTGTGTGATGTGTGTTTTGGGGAGGAGGGTCTGTGTGTCCAATATTATACATAACTGTGTGATGTGTGTTTTGGGGAGGAGGGTCTGTGTGTCCATTATTATACATAACTGTGTGATGTGTGTTTTGGGGAGGAGGGTCTGTGTGCTCATTATTATACATAACTGTGTGATGTGTGTTTTGGGGAGGAGGGTCTGTGTGTCCATTATTATACATAACTGTGTGAAGTGTGTTTTGGGGATGAGGGTCTGTGTGTCCATTATTATACATAACTGTGTGAAGTGTGTTTTGGGGAGGAGGGTCTGTGTGTCCATTATTATACATAACTGTGTGAAGTGTGTTTTGGGGAGGAGGGTCTGTGTGTCCATTATTATACATAACTGTGTGAAGTGTGAGTTGGGGAGGAGGGTCTGTGTGTCCTTTATTGTACATAACTGTGTGAAGTGTGAGTTGGGGAGGAGGGTCTGTGTGTCCATTATTATACATAACTGTGTGAAGTGTGTTTTGGGGAGGACGATCTGTGTGTCCATTATTATACATAACTGTGTGATGTGTGTTTTGGGGAGGAGGGTCTGTGTGCCCATTATTATACATAACTGTGTGATGTGTGTTTTGGGGAGGAGGGTCTGTGTGTCCATTATTATACATAACTGTGTGAAGTGTGTTTTGGGGAGGAGGGTCTGTGTGTCCATTATTATATATAACTGTGTGATGTGTGTTTTGGGGAGGAGGGTCTGTGTGTCCATTATTATACATAACTGTGTGAAGTGTGTTTTGGGGAGGAGGGTCTGTGTGTCCATTATTATATATAACTGTGTGATGTGTGTTTTGGGGAGGAGGGTCTGTGTGTCCATTATTATACATAACTGTGTAATGTGTGTTTTGGGGAGGAGGGTCTGTGTGTCCATTATTATACATAACTGTGTGAAGTGTGTTTTGGGGAGGAGGGTCTGTGTGTCCATTATTATATATAACTGTGTGAAGTGTGAGTTGGGGAGGAGGGTCTGTGTGTCCATTATTATACATAACTGTGTGAAGTGTGAGTTGGGGAGGAGGGTCTGTGTGTCCATTATTATACATAACTGTGTGAAGTGTGTTTTGGGTAGGAGGGTCTGTGTGTCCATTATTATACATAACTGTGTGAAGTGTGAGTTGGGGTGGAGGGTCTGTGTGTCCATTATTATACATAGCTGTGTGATGTGTGTTTTGGGGAGGAGGGTCTGTGTGTCCATTATTATACATAACTGTGTGAAGTGTGAGTTGGGGAGGAGGGTCTGTGTGTCCATTATTATACATAACTGTGTAAAGTGTGTTTTGGGGAGGAGGGTCTGTATGTCCATTATTATACATAAATGTGTGATGTGTGTTTTGGGGAGGAGGGTCTGTGTGTCCATTATTATACATAACTGTGTGATGTGTGAGTTGGGGAGGAGGGTCTGTGTGTCCATTATTATACATAACTGTGTAAAGTGTGTTTTGGGGAGGAGGGTCTGTGTGTCCATCATTATACATAACTGTGTGAAGTGTGAGTTGGGGAGGAGGGTCTGTGTGTCCATTATTATACATAACTGTGTGAAGTGTGAGTTGGGGAGGAGGGTCTGTGTGTCCATTATTATACATAACTGTGTAATGTGTGTTTTGGGGAGGAGGGTCTCTGTGTCCATTATTATACATAACTGTGTGATGTGTGTTTTGGGGAGGAGGGTCTGTGTGTCCATTATTATACATAACTGTGTGAAGTATGAGTTGGGGAGGAGGGTCTGTGTGTCCATTATTATACATAACTGTGTGAAGTGTGAGTTTGGGAGGAGGGTCTGTGTGTCCATTATTATACATAACTGTGTAATGTGTGTTTTGGGGAGGAGGGTCTCTGTGTCCATTATTATACATAACTGTGTGATGTGTGTTTTGGGGAGGAGGGTCTGTATGTCCATTATTATACATAACTGTGTGATGTGTGAGTTGGGGAGGAGGGTCTCTGTGTCCATTATTATACATAACTGTGTGATGTGTGTTTTGGGGAGGAGGGTCTGTGTGTCCATTATTATACATAACTGTGTGATGTGTGTTTTGGGGAGGAGGGTCTGTGTGTCCATTATTATACATAACTGTGTGATGTGTGTTTTGGGGAGGAGGGTCTGTGTGTCGATTATTATACATAACTGTGTGATGTGTGTTTTGGGGAGGAGGGTCTGTGTGTCCAATATTATACATAACTGTGTGATGTGTGTTTTGGGGAGGAGGGTCAGTGTGTCCATTATTATACATAACTGTGTGAAGTGTGTTTTGGGGATGAGGGTCTGTGTGTCCATTATTATACATAACTGTGTGAAGTGTGAGTTGGGGAGGAGGGTCTGTGTGTCCATTATTATACATAACTGTGTGAAGTGTCTTTTGGGGAGGAGGGTCTGTGTGTCCATTATTATACATAACTGTCTGAAGTGTGTTTTGGGGAGGAGGGTCTGTGTGTCCATTATTATACATAACTGTGTGATGTGTGTTTTGGGGAGGAGGGTCTGTGTGTCCATTATTATACATAACTGTGTGAAGTGTGAGTTGGGGAGGAGGGTCTGTGTGTCCATTATTATACATAACTGTGTGAAGTGTGAGTTGGGGAGGAGGGTCTGTGTGTCCTTTATTGTACATAACTGTGTGAAGTGTGAGTTGGGGAGGAGGGTCTGTGTGTCCATTATTATACATAACTGTGTGATGTGTGTTTTGGGGAGGAGGGTCTGTGTGTCCATTATTATACATAACTGTGTGAAGTGTGAGTTGGGGAGGAGGGTCTGTGTGTCCATTATTATACATAACTGTGTGAAGTGTGAGTTGGGGAGGAGGGTCTGTGTGTCCATTATTATACATAACTGTGTGATGTGTGTTTTGGGGAGGAGGGTCTGTGTGTCCATTATTATACATAACTGTGTGAAGTGTGTTTTGGGGAGGAGGGTCTGTGTGTCCATTATTATACATAACTGTGTAATGTGTGTTTTGGGGAGGAGGGTCTGTGTGTCCATTATTATACATAACTGTGTGAAGTGTGTTTTGGGGAGGAGGGTCTGTGTGTCCATTATTATACATAACTGTGTGAAGTGTGAGATGGGGAGGAGGGTCTGTGTGCCCATTATTATACATAACTGTGTGATGTGTGTTTTGGGGAGGAGGGTCTGTGTGTCCATTATTATACATAATTGTGTGAAGTGTGTTTTGGGGAGGAGGGTCTGTGTGTCCATTATTATACATAACTGTGTGAAGTGTGAGTTGGGGAGGAGGGTCTGTGTCTCCATTATTATAAATAACTGTGTGAAGTGTGAGTTGGGGAGGAGGGTCTGTGTGTCCATTATTATACATAACTGTGTGAAGTGTGTTTTGGGGAGGAGGGTCTGTGTGTCCATTATTATACATAACTGTGTGAAGTGTGAGTTGGGGAGGAGGGTCTGTGTGTCCATTATTATACATAACTGTGTGATGTGTGTTTTGGGGAGGAGGGTCTGTGTGTCCATTATTATACATAACTGTGTGAAGTGTGAGTTGGGGAGGAGGGTCTGTGTGTCCATTATTATACATAACTGTGTGATGTGTGTTTTGGGGAGGAGGGTCTGTGTGTCCATTATTATACGTAACTGTGTGATGTGTGAGTTGGGGAGGAGGGTCTGTGTGTCCATTATTATACATAACTGTGTAAAGTGTGTTTTGGGGAGGAGGGTCTGTGTGTCCATCATTATACATAACTGTGTGAAGTGTGAGTTGGGGAGGAGGGTCTGTGTGTCCATTATTATACATAACTGTGTGAAGTGTGAGCTGGGGAGGAGGGTCTGTGTGTCCATTATTATACATAACTGTGTGATGTGTGAGTTGGGGAGGAGGGTCTGTGTGTCCATTATTATACATAACTGTGTGAAGTGTGAGTTGGGGAGGAGGGTCTGTGTGTCCATTATTATACATAACTGTGTAATGTGTGTTTTGGGGAGGAGGGTCTCTGTGTCCATTATTATACATAACTGTGTGATGTGTGTTTTGGGGAGGAGGGTCTGTGTGTCCATTATTATACATAACTGTGTGATGTGTGAGTTGGGGAGGAGGGTCTGTGTGTCCATTATTATACATAACTGTGTGAAGTGTGAGTTGGGGAGGAGGGTCTGTGTGTCCATTATTATACATAACTGTGTGACGTGTGAGTTGGGGAGGAGGGTCTGTGTGTTCATTATTATACATAACTGTGTGATGTATGAGTTGGGGAGGAGGGTCTGTGTGTCCATTATTATACATAACTGTGTGATGTGTGAGTTGGGGAGGAGGGTCTGTGTGTCCATTATTATACATAACTGTGTGATGTATGAGTTGGGGAGGAGGGTCTGTGTGTCCATTATTATACATAACTGTGTGATGTGTGTTTTGGGGAGGAGGGTCTGTGTGTCCATTATTATACATAACTGTGTGAAGTGTGAGTTGGGGAGGAGGGTCTGTGTGTCCATTATTATACATAACTGTGTGAAGTGTGAGTTGGGGAGGAGGGTCTGTGTGTCCATTATTATACATAACTGTGTGATGTGTGTTTTGGGGAGGAGGGTCTGTGTGTCCATTATTATACATAACTGTGTGAAGTGTGTTTTGGGGAGGAGGGTCTGTGTGTCCATTATTATACATAACTGTGTAATGTGTGTTTTGGGGAGGAGGGTCTGTGTGTCCATTATTATACATAACTGTGTGAAGTGTGTTTTGGGGAGGAGGGTCTGTGTGTCCATTATTATACATAACTGTGTGAAGTGTGAGTTGGGGAGGAGGGTCTGTGTGCCCATTATTATACATAACTGTGTGATGTGTGTTTTGGGGAGGAGGGTCTGTGTGTCCATTATTATACATAATTGTGTGAAGTGTGTTTTGGGGAGGAGGGTCTGTGTGTCCATTATTATACATAACTGTGTGAAGTGTGAGTTGGGGAGGAGGGTCTGTGTCTCCATTATTATAAATAACTGTGTGAAGTGTGAGTTGGGGAGGAGGGTCTGTGTGTCCATTATTATACATAACTGTGTGAAGTGTGTTTTGGGGAGGAGGGTCTGTGTGTCCATTATTATACATAACTGTGTGAAGTGTGAGTTGGGGAGGAGGGTCTGTGTGTCCATTATTATACATAACTGTGTGATGTGTGTTTTGGGGAGGAGGGTCTGTGTGTCCATTATTATACATAACTGTGTGAAGTGTGAGTTGGGGAGGAGGGTCTGTGTGTCCATTATTATACATAACTGTGTGATGTGTGTTTTGGGGAGGAGGGTCTGTGTGTCCATTATTATACGTAACTGTGTGATGTGTGAGTTGGGGAGGAGGGTCTGTGTGTCCATTATTATACATAACTGTGTAAAGTGTGTTTTGGGGAGGAGGGTCTGTGTGTCCATCATTATACATAACTGTGTGAAGTGTGAGTTGGGGAGGAGGGTCTGTGTGTCCATTATTATACATAACTGTGTGAAGTGTGAGCTGGGGAGGAGGGTCTGTGTGTCCATTATTATACATAACTGTGTGATGTGTGAGTTGGGGAGGAGGGTCTGTGTGTCCATTATTATACATAACTGTGTGAAGTGTGAGTTGGGGAGGAGGGTCTGTGTGTCCATTATTATACATAACTGTGTAATGTGTGTTTTGGGGAGGAGGGTCTCTGTGTCCATTATTATACATAACTGTGTGATGTGTGTTTTGGGGAGGAGGGTCTGTGTGTCCATTATTATACATAACTGTGTGATGTGTGAGTTGGGGAGGAGGGTCTGTGTGTCCATTATTATACATAACTGTGTGAAGTGTGAGTTGGGGAGGAGGGTCTGTGTGTCCATTATTATACATAACTGTGTGACGTGTGAGTTGGGGAGGAGGGTCTGTGTGTTCATTATTATACATAACTGTGTGATGTATGAGTTGGGGAGGAGGGTCTGTGTGTCCATTATTATACATAACTGTGTGATGTGTGAGTTGGGGAGGAGGGTCTGTGTGTCCATTATTATACATAACTGTGTGATGTATGAGTTGGGGAGGAGGGTCTGTGTGTCCATTATTATACATAACTGTGTGATGTGTGAGTTGGGGAGGAGGGTCTGTATGTCCATTATTATACATAACTGTGTGATGTGTGAGTTGGGGAGGAGGGTCTGTGTGTCCATTATTATACATAACTGTGTGATGAGTGAGTTGGGGAGGAGGGTCTGTGTGTCCATTATTATAGATTACTGTGTGATGTGTGAGTTGGGGAGGAGGGTCTGTGTGTCCATTATTATACATAACTGTGTGAAGTGTGAGTTGGGGAGGAGGGTCTGTGTGTCCAGTACTATACATAACTGCGTGAAGTGTGAGTTGTGGAGGAGGGTCTGTGTGTCCATTATTATACATAACTGTGTGATGTGTGTTTTGGGGAGGAGGGTCTGTGTGTACATTATTATACATAACTGTGTGATGTGTGTTTTGGGGAGGAGGGTCTGTGTGTCCATTATTATACATAACTGTGTGAAGTGTGTTTTGGGGAGGAGGGTCTGTGTGTCCATTATTATACATAACTGTGTGATGTGTGTTTTGGGGAGGAGGGTCTGTGTGTCCAATATTATACATAACTGTGTGATGTGTGTTTTGGGGAGGAGGGTCTGTGTGTCCATTATGATACATAACTGTGTGATGTGTGTTTTGGGGAGGAGGGTCTGTGTGTCCATTATTATACATAACTGTGTGAAGTGTGTTTTGGGGAGGAGGGTCTGTGTGTCCATTATTATACATAACTGTGTGAAGTGTGAGTTGGGGAGGAGGGTCTGTGTGTCCTTTATTGTACATAACTGTGTGAAGTGTGAGTTGGGGAGGAGGGTCTGTGTGTCCATTATTATACATAACTGTGTGAAGTGTTTTTTGGGGAGGAGGGTCTGTGTGTCCATTATTATACATAACTGTGTGAAGTGTGAGTTGGGGAGGAGGGTCTGTGTGTCCATTATTATACAGAACTGTGTGATGTGTGTTTTGGGGAGGAGGGTCTGTGTGTCCATTATTATACATAACTGTGTGAAGCGTGAGTTGGGGAGGAGGGTCTGTGTGTCCATTATTATACATAACTGTGTGAAGTGTGAGTTGGGGAGGAGGGTCTGTGTGTCCATTATTATACATAACTGTGTGAAGTGTGAGTTGGGGAGGAGGGTCTGTGTGTCCATTATTATACATAACTGTGTGAAGCGTGAGTTGGGGAGGAGGGTCTGTGTGTCCATTATTATACATAACTGTGTGATGTGTGTTTTGGGGAGGAGGGTCTGTGTGTCCATTATTATACATAACTGTGTGAAGTGTGAGTTGGGGAGGAGGGTCTGTGAGTCCATTATTATACATAACTGTGTGAAGTGTGAGTTGGGGAGGAGGGTCTGTGTGTCCATTATTATACATAACTGTGTGAAGTGTGTTTTGGGGAGGAGGGTCTGTGTGTCCATTATTATACATAACTGTGTGAAGTGTGAGTTGGGGAGGAGGGTCTGTGTGTCCATTATTATACATAACTGTGTGAAGTGTGTTTTGGGGAGGAGGGTCTGTGTGTCCATTATTATACATAACTGTGTGAAGTGTGAGTTGGGGAGGAGGGTCTGTGTGTCCATTATTATACATAGCTGTGTGATGTGTGTTTTGGGGAGGAGGGTCTGTGTGTCCATTATTATACATAACTGTGTGAAGTGTGAGTTGGGGAGGAGGGTCTGTGTGTCCATTATTATACATAACTGTGTGATGTGTGTTTTGGGGAGGAGGGTCTGTGTGTCCATTATTATACATAACTGTGTGATGTGTGAGTTGGGGAGGAGGGTCTGTGTGTCCATTATTATACATAACTGTGTAAAGTGTGTTTTGGGGAGGAGGGTCTGTGTGTCCATCATTACACATAACTGTGTGAAGTGTGAGTTGGGGAGGAGGGTCTGTGTGTCCATTATTATACATAACTGTGTGAAGTGTGAGTTGAGGAGGAGGGTCTGTGTGTCCATTATTATACATAACTGTGTGATGTGTGAGTTGGGGAGGAGGGTCTGTGTGTCCATTATTATACATAACTGTGTGAAGTGTGAGTTGGGGAGGAGGGTCTGTGTGTCCATTATTATACATAACTGTGTGATGTGTGAGTTGGGGAGGAGGGTCTGTGTGTCCATTATTATACATAACTGTGTGATGTGTTACTTGGGGAGGAGGGTCTGTGTGTCCATTATTATACATAACTGTGTGATGTGTGTTTTGGGGAGGAGGGTCTGTGTGTCCATTATTATACATAACTGTGTGATGTGTGTTTTGGGGAGGAGGGTCTGTGTGTCCATTATTATACATAACTGTGTGAAGTGTGTTTTGGGGAGGAGGGTCTGTGTGTCCATTATTATACATAACTGTGTGAAGTGTGTTTTGGGGAGGAGGGTCTGTGTGTCCATTATTATACATAACAGTGTGATGTGTGTTTTGGGGAGGAGGGTCTGTGTGTCCATTATTATACATAACTGTGTGATGTGTGTTTTGGGGAGGAGGGTCTGTGTGTCCATTATTATACATAACTGTGTGATGTGTGTTTTGGGGAGGAGGGTCTGTGTGTCCATTATTATACATAACTGTGTGATGTGTGTTTTGGGGAGGAGGGTCTGTGTGTCCATTATTATACATAACTGTGTGATGAGTGTTTTGTGGAGGAAGGTCTGTGTGTCCATTATTATACATAACTGTGTGATGTGTGAGTTGGGGAGGAGGGTCTGTGTGTCCATTATTATACATAACTGTGTGATGTGTGTTTTGGGGAGAAAGGTCTGTGTGTCCATTATTATACATAACTGTGTGATGAGTGAGTTGGGGAGGAGGGTCTGTGTGTCCATTATTATACATAACTGTGTGAAGTGTGAGTTGGGGAGGAGGGTCTGTGTGTCCATTATTATACATAACTGTGTGAAGTGTGTTTTGGGGAGGAGGGTCTGTGTGTCCATTATTATACATAACTGTGTGAAGTGTGAGTTGGGGAGGAGGGTCTGTGTGTCCATTATTATACATAACTGTGTGAAGTGTGAGTTGGGGTGGAGGGTCTGTGTGTCCATTATTATACCTAACTGTGTGAAGTGTGAGTTGGGGAGGAGGGTCTGTGTGTCCATTATTATACATAACTGTGTGATGTGTGTTTTGGGGAGGAGGGTCTGTGTGTCCATTATTGTACATAACTGTGTGAAGTGTGAGTTGGGGAGGAGGGTCTGTGTGTCCATTATTATACATAACTGTGTGATGTGTGTTTTGGGGAGGAGGGTCTGTGTGTCCATTATTATACATAACTGTGTGAAGTGTGAGTTGGGGAGGAGGGTCTGTGTGTCCATTATTATACATAACTGTGTGAAGTGTGTTTTGGGGAGGAGGGTCTGTGTGTCCATTATTATACATAACTGTGTGAAGTGTGTTTTGGGGAGGAGGGTCTGTGTGTCCATTATTATACATAACTGTCTGAAGTGTGTTTTGGGGAGGAGGGTCTGTGTGTCCATTATTATACATAACTGTGTGATGTGTGAGTTGGGGAGGAGGGTCTGTGTGTCCATTATTATACATAACTGTGTGAAGTGTGAGTTGGGGAGGAGGGTCTGTGTGTCCATTATTATACATAACTGTGTGAAGTGTGAGTTGGGGGAGGAGGGTCTGTGTGTCCATTATTATACATAACTGTGTGAAGTGTGTCTTGGGGAGGAGGGTCTGTGTGTCCATTATTATACATAACTGTGTGAAGTGTGAGTTGGGGAGGAGGTTCTGTGTGTCCATTATTATACATAGCTGTGTGATGTGTGTTTTGGGGAGGAGGGTCTGTGTGTCCATTATTATACATAACTGTGTGATGTGTGAGTTGCGGAGGAGGGTCTGTGTGTCCATTATTATACATAGCTGTGTGATGTGTGTTTTGGGAAGGAGGGTCTGTGTGTCCATTATTATACATAACTGTGTGAAGTGTGAGTTGGGGAGGAGGGTCTGTGTGTCCATTATTATACATAACTGTGTGATGTGTGTTTTGGGGAGGAGGGTCTGTGTGTCCATTATTATACATAACTGTGTGATGTGTGAGTTGGGGAGGAGGGTCTGTGTGTCCATTATGATACATAACTGTGTAAAGTGTGTTTTGGGGAGGAGGGTCTGTGTGTCCATCATTATACATAACTGTGTGAAGTGTGAGTTGGGGAGGAGGGTCTGTGTGTCCATTATTATACATAACTGTGTGATGTGTGAGTTGGGGAGGAGGGTCTGTGTGTCCATTATTATACATAACTGTGTGAAGTGTGAGTTGGGGAGGAGGGTCTGTGTGTCCATTATTATACATAACTGTGTTATGTGTGTTTTGGGGAGGAGGGTCTGTGTGTCCATTATTATACATAACTGTGTGAAGTGTGTTTTGGGGAGGAGGGTCTGTGTGTCCATTATTATACATAACTGTGTGATGTGTGGTTTGGGGAGGAGAGTCTGTGTGTCCATTATTATACATAACTGTGTGAAGTGTGTTTTGGGGAGGAGGATCTGTGTGTCCATTATTATAAATAACTGTGTGATGCGTGAGTTGGGGAGGAGGGTCTGTGTGTCCATTATTATACATAACTGTGTGATGTGTGTTTTGGGGAGGAGGGTCTGTGTGTCCATTATTATACATAACTGTGTGAAGTGTGAGTTGGGGAGGAGGGTCTGTGAGTCCATTATTATACATAACTGTGTGAAGTGTGAGTTGGGGAGGAGGGTCTGTGTGTCCATTATTATACATAACTGTGTGAAGTGTGTTTTGGGGAGGAGGGTCTGTGTGTCCATTATTATTCATAACTGTGTGAAGTGTGAGTTGGGGAGGAGGGTCTGTGTGTCCATTATTATACATAACTGTGTGAAGTGTGTTTTGGGGAGGAGGGTCTGTGTGTCCATTATTATACATAACTGTGTGAAGTGTGAGTTGGGGAGGAGGGTCTGTGTGTCCATTATTATACATAGCTGTGTGATGTGTGTTTTGGTCAGGAGGGTCTGTGTGTCCATTATTATACATAACTGTGTGAAGTGTGAGTTGGGGAGGAGGGTCTGTGTGTCCATTATTATACATAACTGTGTGATGTGTGTTTTGGGGAGGAGGGTCTGTGTGTCCATTATTATACATAACTGTGTGATGTGTGAGTTGGGGAGGAGGGTCTGTGTGTCCATTATTATACATAACTGTGTAAAGTGTGTTTTGGGGAGGAGGGTCTGTGTGTCCATCATTACACATAACTGTGTGAAGTGTGAGTTGGGGAGGAGGGTCTGTGTGTCCATTATTATACATAACTGTGTGAAGTGTGAGTTGAGGAGGAGGGTCTGTGTGTCCATTATTATACATAACTGTGTGATGTGTGAGTTGGGGAGGAGGGTCTGTGTGTCCATTATTATACATAACTGTGTGAAGTGTGAGTTGGGGAGGAGGGTCTGTGTGTCCATTATTATACATAACTGTGTGATGTGTGAGTTGGGGAGGAGGGTCTGTGTGTCCATTATTATACATAACTGTGTGATGTGTTACTTGGGGAGGAGGGTCTGTGTGTCCATTATTATACATAACTGTGTGATGTGTGTTTTGGGGAGGAGGGTCTGTGTGTCCATTATTATACATAACTGTGTGATGTGTGTTTTGGGGAGGAGGGTCTGTGTGTCCATTATTATACATAACTGTGTGAAGTGTGTTTTGGGGAGGAGGGTCTGTGTGTCCATTATTATACATAACTGTGTGAAGTGTGTTTTGGGGAGGAGGGTCTGTGTGTCCATTATTATACATAACAGTGTGATGTGTGTTTTGGGGAGGAGGGTCTGTGTGTCCATTATTATACATAACTGTGTGATGTGTGTTTTGGGGAGGAGGGTCTGTGTGTCCATTATTATACATAACTGTGTGATGTGTGTTTTGGGGAGGAGGGTCTGTGTGTCCATTATTATACATAACTGTGTGATGTGTGTTTTGGGGAGGAGGGTCTGTGTGTCCATTATTATACATAACTGTGTGATGAGTGTTTTGTGGAGGAAGGTCTGTGTGTCCATTATTATACATAACTGTGTGATGTGTGAGTTGGGGAGGAGGGTCTGTGTGTCCATTATTATACATAACTGTGTGATGTGTGTTTTGGGGAGAAAGGTCTGTGTGTCCATTATTATACATAACTGTGTGATGAGTGAGTTGGGGAGGAGGGTCTGTGTGTCCATTATTATACATAACTGTGTGAAGTGTGAGTTGGGGAGGAGGGTCTGTGTGTCCATTATTATACATAACTGTGTGAAGTGTGTTTTGGGGAGGAGGGTCTGTGTGTCCATTATTATACATAACTGTGTGAAGTGTGAGTTGGGGAGGAGGGTCTGTGTGTCCATTATTATACATAACTGTGTGAAGTGTGAGTTGGGGTGGAGGGTCTGTGTGTCCATTATTATACCTAACTGTGTGAAGTGTGAGTTGGGGAGGAGGGTCTGTGTGTCCATTATTATACATAACTGTGTGATGTGTGTTTTGGGGAGGAGGGTCTGTGTGTCCATTATTGTACATAACTGTGTGAAGTGTGAGTTGGGGAGGAGGGTCTGTGTGTCCATTATTATACATAACTGTGTGATGTGTGTTTTGGGGAGGAGGGTCTGTGTGTCCATTATTATACATAACTGTGTGAAGTGTGAGTTGGGGAGGAGGGTCTGAGTGTCCATTATTATACATAACTGTGTGAAGTGTGTTTTGGGGAGGAGGGTCTGTGTGTCCATTATTATACATAACTGTGTGAAGTGTGTTTTGGTGAGGAGGGTCTGTGTGTCCATTATTATACATAACTGTCTGAAGTGTGTTTTGGGGAGGAGGGTCTGTGTGTCCATTATTATACATAACTGTGTGATGTGTGAGTTGGGGAGGAGGGTCTGTGTGTCCATTATTATACATAACTGTGTGAAGTGTGAGTTGGGGAGGAGGGTCTGTGTGTCCATTATTATACATAACTGTGTGAAGTGTGAGTTGGGGGAGGAGGGTCTGTGTGTCCATTATTATACATAACTGTGTGATGTGTGTTTTGGGGAGGAGGGTCTGTGTGTCCATTATTATACATAGCTGTGTGATGTGTGTTTTGGGAAGGAGGGTCTGTGTGTCCATTATTATACATAACTGTGTGAAGTGTGAGTTGGGGAGGAGGGTCTGTGTGTCCATTATTATACATAACTGTGTGATGTGTGTTTTGGGGAGGAGGGTCTGTGTGTCCATTATTATACATAACTGTGTGATGTGTGAGTTGGGGAGGAGGGTCTGTGTGTCCATTATGATACATAACTGTGTAAAGTGTGTTTTGGGGAGGAGGGTCTGTGTGTCCATCATTATACATAACTGTGTGAAGTGTGAGTTGGGGAGGAGGGTCTGTGTGTCCATTATTATACATAACTGTGTGAAGTGTGAGTTGGGGAGGAGGGTCTGTGTGTCCATTATTATACATAACTGTGTGATGTGTGAGTTGGGGAGGAGGGTCTGTGTGTCCATTATTATACATAACTGTGTGAAGTGTGAGTTGGGGAGGAGGGTCTGTGTGTCCATTATTATACATAACTGTGTTATGTGTGTTTTGGGGAGGAGGGTCTGTGTGTCCATTATTATACATAACTGTGTGAAGTGTGTTTTGGGGAGGAGGGTCTGTGTGTCCATTATTATACATAACTGTGTGATGTGTGGTTTGGGGAGGAGAGTCTGTGTGTCCATTATTATACATAACTGTGTGAAGTGTGTTTTGGGGAGGAGGATCTGTGTGTCCATTATTATAAATAACTGTGTGATGTGTGTTTTGGGGAGGAGGGTCTGTGTGTCCATTATTATACATAACTGTGTGATGTGTGTTTTGGGGAGGAGGGTCTGTGTGTCCATTATTATACATAACTGTGTGATGTGTGTTTTGGGGAGGAGGGTCTGTGTGTCCATTATTATACATAACTGTGTGAAGTGTGAGTTGGGGTGGAGGGTCTGTGTGACCATTATTATACATAACTGTGTGATGTGTGTTTTGGGGAGGAGGGTCTGTGTGTCCATTATTATACATAACTGTGTGATGTGTGTTTTGGGGAGGAGGGTCTGTGTGTCCATTATTATACATAACTGTGTGATGTGTGTTTTAGGGAGGAGGTTCTGTGTGTCCATTATTATACATAACTGTGTGATGAGTGTTTTGCGGAGGAAGGTCTGTGTGTCCATTATTATACATAACTGTGTGATGTGTGAGTTGGGGAGGAGGGTCTGTGTGTCCATTATTATACATAACTGTGTGATGTGTGTTTTGGGGAGGAAGGTCTGTGTGTCCATTATTATACATAACTGTGTGAAGTGTGTTTTGGGGAGGAGGGTCTGTGTGTCCATTATTATACATAACTGTGTGAAGTGTGAGTTGGGGAGGAGGGTCTGTGTGTCCATTATTATACATAACTGTGTGATGTGTGTTTTAGGGAGGAGGTTCTGTGTGTCCATTATTATACATAACTGTGTGATGTGTGTTTTGGGGAGGAGGGTCTGTGTGTCCATTATTATACATAACTGTGTGATGTGTGAGTTGGGGAGGAGGGTCTGTGTGTCCATTATTATACATAACTGTGTGAAGTGTGTTTTGGGGAGGAGGGTCTGTGTGTCCATTATTATACATAACTGTGTGATGTGTGTTTTGGGGAGGAGGGTCTGTGTGTCCATTATTATACATAACTGTGTGATGAGTGTTTTGCGGAGGAAGGTCTGTGTGTCCATTATTATACATAACTGTGTGATGTGTGAGTTGGGGAGGAGGGTCTGTGTGTCCATTATTATACATAACTGTGTGATGTGTGTTTTGGGGAGGAAGGTCTGTGTGTCCATTATTATACATAACTGTGTGATGAGTGTTTTGGGGAGGAGGGTCTGTGTGTCCATTATTATACATAACTGTGTGATGTGTGAGTTGGGGAGGAGGGTCTGTGTGTCCATTATTATACATAACTGTGTGAAGTGTGAGTTGGGGAGGAGGGTCTGTGTGTCCATTATTATACATAACTGTGTGAAGTGTGTTTTGGGGAGGAGGGTCTGTGTGTCCATTATTATACATAACTGTGTGAAGTGTGTTTTGGGGAGGAGGGTCTGTGTGTCCATTATTATACATAACTGTGTGAAGTGTGAGTTGGGGAGGAGGGTCTGTGTGTCCATTATTATACATAACTGTGTGATGTGTGAGTTGGGGAGGAGGGTCTGTGTGTCCATTATTATACATAACTGTGTGAAGTGTGTTTTGGGGAGGAGGGTCTGTGTGTCCATTATTATATATAACTGTGTAATGTGTGAGTTGGGGAGGACGGTCTGTGTGTCCATTATGATACATAACTGTGTGAAGTGTGTTTTGGGGAGGAGGGTCTGTGTGTCCATTATTATACATAACTGTGTGATGTGTGAGTTGGGGAGGAGGGTCTGTGTGTCCATTATTATACATAACTGTGTGAAGTGTGTTTTGGGGAGGAGGGTCTGTGTGTCCATTATTATACATAACTGTGTGATGTGTGAGTTGGGGAGGAGGGTCTGTGTGTCCATTATTATACATAACTGTGTGAAGTGTGAGTTGGGGAGGAGGGTCTGTGTGTCCATTATTATACATAACTGTGTAATGTGTGAGTTGGGGAGGAGGGTCTGTGTGTCCATTATTATACATAACTGTGTGATGTGTGAGTTGGGGAGGAGGGTCTGTGTGTCCCTTATTATACATAACTGTGTGAAGTGTGAGTTGGGGAGGAAGGTCTGTGTGTCCATTATTATACATAACTGTGTGAAGTGTGAGTTGGGGAGGAGGGTCTGTGTGTCCATTATTATACATAACTGTGTAATGTGTGAGTTGGGGAGGAGGGTCTGTGTGTCCATTATTATACATAACTGTGTGATGTGTGAGTTGGGGAGGAGGGTCTGTGTGTCCATTATTATACATAACTGTGTAATGTGTGAGTTGGGGAGGAGGGTCTGTGTGTCCATTATTATACATAACTGTGTAATGTGTGAGTTGGGGAGGAGGGTCTGTGTGTCCATTATTATACATAACTGTGTGATGTGTGAGTTGGGGAGGAGGGTCTGTGTGTCCATTATTATACATAACTGTGTGAAGTGTGAGTTGGGGAGGAGGGTCTGTGTGTCCATTATGATACATAACTGTGTGAAGTGTGAGTTGGGGAGGAGGGACTGTGTGTCCATTATTATACATAACTGTGTGAAGTGTGAGTTGGGGAGGAGGGTCTGTGTGTCCATTATTATACATAACTGTGTGAAGTGTGAGTTGGGGAGGAGGGTCTGTGTGTCCATTATTATACATAACTGTGTGATGTGTGTTTTGGGGAGGAGGGTCTGTGTTTCCATTATTATACATAACTGTGTGAAGTGTGAGTTGGGGAGGAGGGTCTGTGTGTCCATTATTATACATAACTGTGTGATGTGTGTTTTGGGGAGGAGGGTCTGTGTGTCCATTATTATACATAACTGTGTGATGTGTGTTTTGGGGAGGAGGGTCTGTGTGTCCATTATTATACATAACTGTGTGAAGTGTGTTTTGGGGAGGAGGGTCTGTGTGTCCATTATTATACATAACTGTGTGATGTGTGTTTTGGGGAGGAGGGTCTGTGTGTCCACTATTATACATAACTGTGTGAAGTGTGAGTTGGGGAGGAGGGTCTGTGTGTCCATTATGATACATAACTGTGTGAAGTGTGAGTTGGGGAGGAGGGTCTGTGTGTCCATTATTATACATAACTGTGTGAAGTGTGAGTTGGGGAGGAGGGTCTGTGTGTCCATTATTATACATAACTGTGTGATGTGTGTTTTGGGGAGGAGGGTCTGTGTTTCCATTATTATACATAACTGTGTGAAGTGTGAGTTGGGGAGGAGGGTCTGTGTGTCCATTATTATACATAACTGTGTGAAGTGTGAGTTGGGGAGGAGGGTCTGTGTGTCCATTATTATACATAACTGTGTGATGTGTGTTTTGGGGAGGAGGGTCTGTGTGTCCATTATTATACATAACTGTGTGAAGTGTGTTTTGGGGAGGAGGGTCTGTGTGTCCATTATTATACATAACTGTGTGAAGTGTGTTTTGGGGAGGAGGGTCTGTGTGTCCATTATTATACATAACTGTGTGAAGTGTGAGTTGGGGAGGAGGGTCTGTGTGTCCATTATTATACATAACTGTGTGATGTGTGTTTTGGGGAGGAGGGTCTGTGTGTCCATTATTATACATAACTGTGTGATGTGTGAGTTGGGGAGGAGGGTCTGTGTGTCCATTATTATACATAACTGTGTAAAGTGTGTTTTGGGGAGGAGGGTCTGTGTGTCCATCATTATACATAACTGTGTGAAGTGTGAGTTGGGAAGGAGGGTCTGTGTGTCCATTATTATACATAACTGTGTGATGTGTGAGTTGGGGAGGAGGGTCTGTGTGTCCATTATTATACATAACTGTGTGATGAGTGAGTTGGGGAGGAGGGTCTGTGTGTCCATTATTATACATTACTGTGTGATGTGTGAGTTGGGGAGGAGGCTCTGTGTGTCCATTATTATACATAACTGTGTGAAGTGTGAGTTGGGGAGGAGGGTCTGTGTGTCCATTATTATACATAACTGTGTAATGTGTGAGTTGGGGAGGAGGGTCTGTGTGTCCATTATTATACATAACTGTGTGATGTGTGAGTTGGGGAGGAGGGTCTGTGTGTCCATTATTATACATAACTGTGTAATGTGTGAGTTGGGGAGGAGGGTCTGTGTGTCCATTATTATACATAACTGTGTAATGTGTGAGTTGGGGAGGAGGGTCTGTGTGTCCATTATTATACATAACTGTGTGATGTGTGAGTTGGGGAGGAGGGTCTGTGTGTCCATTATTATACATAACTGTGTGAAGTGTGAGTTGGGGAGGAGGGTCTGTGTGTCCATTATGATACATAACTGTGTGAAGTGTGAGTTGGGGAGGAGGGACTGTGTGTCCATTATTATACATAACTGTGTGAAGTGTGAGTTGGGGAGGAGGGTCTGTGTGTCCATTATTATACATAACTGTGTGAAGTGTGAGTTGGGGAGGAGGGTCTGTGTGTCCATTATTATACATAACTGTGTGATGTGTGTTTTGGGGAGGAGGGTCTGTGTTTCCATTATTATACATAACTGTGTGAAGTGTGAGTTGGGGAGGAGGGTCTGTGTGTCCATTATTATACATAACTGTGTGATGTGTGTTTTGGGGAGGAGGGTCTGTGTGTCCATTATTATACATAACTGTGTGATGTGTGTTTTGGGGAGGAGGGTCTGTGTGTCCATTATTATACATAACTGTGTGAAGTGTGTTTTGGGGAGGAGGGTCTGTGTGTCCATTATTATACATAACTGTGTGATGTGTGTTTTGGGGAGGAGGGTCTGTGTGTCCATTATTATACATAACTGTGTGAAGTGTGAGTTGGGGAGGAGGGTCTGTGTGTCCATTATGATACATAACTGTGTGAAGTGTGAGTTGGGGAGGAGGGTCTGTGTGTCCATTATTATACATAACTGTGTGAAGTGTGAGTTGGGGAGGAGGGTCTGTGTGTCCATTATTATACATAACTGTGTGATGTGTGTTTTGGGGAGGAGGGTCTGTGTTTCCATTATTATACATAACTGTGTGAAGTGTGAGTTGGGGAGGAGGGTCTGTGTGTCCATTATTATACATAACTGTGTGAAGTGTGAGTTGGGGAGGAGGGTCTGTGTGTCCATTATTATACATAACTGTGTGATGTGTGTTTTGGGGAGGAGGGTCTGTGTGTCCATTATTATACATAACTGTGTGAAGTGTGTTTTGGGGAGGAGGGTCTGTGTGTCCATTATTATACATAACTGTGTGAAGTGTGTTTTGGGGAGGAGGGTCTGTGTGTCCATTATTATACATAACTGTGTGAAGTGTGAGTTGGGGAGGAGGGTCTGTGTGTCCATTATTATACATAACTGTGTGATGTGTGTTTTGGGGAGGAGGGTCTGTGTGTCCATTATTATACATAACTGTGTGATGTGTGAGTTGGGGAGGAGGGTCTGTGTGTCCATTATTATACATAACTGTGTAAAGTGTGTTTTGGGGAGGAGGGTCTGTGTGTCCATCATTATACATAACTGTGTGAAGTGTGAGTTGGGAAGGAGGGTCTGTGTGTCCATTATTATACATAACTGTGTGATGTGTGAGTTGGGGAGGAGGGTCTGTGTGTCCATTATTATACATAACTGTGTGATGAGTGAGTTGGGGAGGAGGGTCTGTGTGTCCATTATTATACATTACTGTGTGATGTGTGAGTTGGGGAGGAGGCTCTGTGTGTCCATTATTATACATAACTGTGTGAAGTGTGAGTTGGGGAGGAGGGGCTGTGTGTCCATTATTATACATAACTGTGTGAAGTGTGAGTTGGGGAGGAGGGTCTGTGTGTCCATTATTATACATAACTGTGTGATGTGTGAGTTGGGGAGGAGGGTCTGTGTGTCCATTATTATACATAACTGTGTGAAGTGTGTTTTGGGGAGGAGGGTCTGTGTGTCCATTATTATACATAACTGTGTGAAGTGTGAGTTGGGGAGGAGGGTCTGTGTGTCCATTATTATACATAACTGTGTGATGTGTGTTTTGGGGAGGAAGGTCTGTGTGTCCATTATTATACATAACTGTGTGATGTGTGAGTTGGGGAGGAGGGTCTGTGTGTCCATTATTATACATAACTGTGTAAAGTGTGTTTTGGGGAGGAGGGTCTGTGTGTCCATCATTATACATAACTGTGTGAAGTGTGAGTTGGGGAGGAGGGTCTGTGTGTCCATTATTATACATAACTGTGTGATGTGTGAGTTGGGGAGGAGGGTCTGTGTGTCCATTATTATACATATTGTGTGAAGTGTGAGTTGGGGAGGAGGGTCTGTGTGTCCATTATTATACATAACTGTGTGATGTGTGAGTTGGGGAGGAAGGTCTGTGTGTACATTATTATACATAACTGTGTGATGTGTGAGTTGGGGAGGAGGGTCTGTGTGTCCATTATTATACATAACTGTGTGATGAGTGAGTTGGGGAGGAGGGTCTGTGTGTCCATTATTATACATTACTGTGTGATGTGTGAGTTGGGGAGGAGGGTCTGTGTGTCCATTATTATACATAACTGTGTGAAGTGTGAGTTGGGGAGGAGGGTCTGTGTGTCCATTATTATACATAACTGTGTGAAGTGTGAGTTGGGGAGGAGGGTCTGTGTGTCCATTATTATACATAACTGTGTGAAGTGTGTTTTGGGGAGGAGGGTCTGTGTGTCCATTATTATACATAACTGTGTGATGTGTGTTTTGGGGAGGAGGGTCTGTGTGTCCATTATTATACATAACTGTGTGAAGTGTGAGTTGGGGAGGAGGGTCTGTGTGTCCATTATGATACATAACTGTTTGAAGTGTGAGTTGGGGAGGAGGGTCTGTGTGTCCATTATTATACATAACTGTGTGAAGTGTGAGTTGGGGAGGAGGGTCTGTGTGTCCATTATTATACATAACTGTGTGATGTGTGTTTTGGGGAGGAGGGTCTGTGTTTCCATTATTATACATAACTGTGTGAAGTGTGAGTTGGGGAGGAGGGTCTGTGTGTCCATTATTATACATAACTGTGTGAAGTGTGAGTTGGGGAGGAGGGTCTGTGTGTCCATTATTATACATAACTGTGTGAAGTGTGTTTTGGGGAGGAGGGTCTGTGTGTCCATTATTATACATAACTGTGTGAAGTGTGTTTTGGGGAGGAGGGTCTGTGTGTCCATTATTATACATAACTGTTTGAAGTGTGAGTTGGGGAGGAGGGTCTGTGTGTCCATTATTATACATAACTGTGTGAAGTGTGAGTTGGGGAGGAGGGTCTGTGTGTCCATTATTATACATAACTGTGTGATGTGTGTTTTGGGGAGGAGGGTCTGTGTTTCCATTATTATACATAACTGTGTGAAGTGTGAGTTGGGGAGGAGGGTCTGTGTGTCCATTATTATACATAACTGTGTGAAGTGTGAGTTGGGGAGGAGGGTCTGTGTGTCCATTATTATACATAACTGTGTGAAGTGTGTTTTGGGGAGGAGGGTCTGTGTGTCCATTATTATACATAACTGTGTGAAGTGTGTTTTGGGGAGGAGGGTCTGTGTGTCCATTATTATACATAACTGTGTGAAGTGTGAGTTGGGGAGGAGGGTCTGTGTGTCCATTATTATACATAACTGTGTGATGTGTGTTTTGGGGAGGAGGGTCTGTGTGTCCATTATTATACATAACTGTGTGATGTGTGAGTTGGGGAGGAGGGTCTGTGTGTCCATTATTATACATAACTGTGTAAAGTGTGTTTTGGGGAGGAGGGTCTGTGTGTCCATCATTATACATAACTGTGTGAAGTGTGAGTTGGGGAGGAGGGTCTGTGTGTCCATTATTATACATAACTGTGTGAAGTGTGAGTTGGGGAGGAGGGTCTGTGTGTCCATTATTATACATAACTGTGTGATGTGTGTTTTGGGGAGGAGGGTCTGTGTTTCCATTATTATACATAACTGTTTGAAGTGTGAGTTGGGGAGGAGGGTCTGTGTGTCCATTATTATACATAACTGTGTGAAGTGTGAGTTGGGGAGGAGGGTCTGTGTGTCCATTATTATACATAACTGTGTGATGTGTGTTTTGGGGAGGAGGGTCTGTGTTTCCATTATTATACATAACTGTGTGAAGTGTGAGTTGGGGAGGAGGGTCTGTGTGTCCATTATTATACATAACTGTGTGAAGTGTGAGTTGGGGAGGAGGGTCTGTGTGTCCATTATTATACATAACTGTGTGAAGTGTGTTTTGGGGAGGAGGGTCTGTGTGTCCATTATTATACATAACTGTGTGAAGTGTGTTTTGGGGAGGAGGGTCTGTGTGTCCATTATTATACATAACTGTTTGAAGTGTGAGTTGGGGAGGAGGGTCTGTGTGTCCATTATTATACATAACTGTGTGAAGTGTGAGTTGGGGAGGAGGGTCTGTGTGTCCATTATTATACATAACTGTGTGATGTGTGTTTTGGGGAGGAGGGTCTGTGTTTCCATTATTATACATAACTGTGTGAAGTGTGAGTTGGGGAGGAGGGTCTGTGTGTCCATTATTATACATAACTGTGTGAAGTGTGAGTTGGGGAGGAGGGTCTGTGTGTCCATTATTATACATAACTGTGTGAAGTGTGTTTTGGGGAGGAGGGTCTGTGTGTCCATTATTATACATAACTGTGTGAAGTGTGTTTTGGGGAGGAGGGTCTGTGTGTCCATTATTATACATAACTGTGTGAAGTGTGAGTTGGGGAGGAGGGTCTGTGTGTCCATTATTATACATAACTGTGTGATGTGTGTTTTGGGGAGGAGGGTCTGTGTGTCCATTATTATACATAACTGTGTGATGTGTGAGTTGGGGAGGAGGGTCTGTGTGTCCATTATTATACATAACTGTGTAAAGTGTGTTTTGGGGAGGAGGGTCTGTGTGTCCATCATTATACATAACTGTGTGAAGTGTGAGTTGGGGAGGAGGGTCTGTGTGTCCATTATTATACATAACTGTGTGATGTGTGAGTTGGGGAGGAGGGTCTGTGTGTCCATTATTATACATAACTGTGTGATGAGTGAGTTGGGGAGGAGGGTCTGTGTGTCCATTATTATACATTACTGTGTGATGTGTGAGTTGGGGAGGAGGGTCTGTGTGTCCATTATTATACATAACTGTGTGAAGTGTGAGTTGGGGAGGAGGGTCTGTGTGTCCATTATTATACATAACTGTGTGAAGTGTGAGTTGGGGAGGAGGGTCTGTGTGTCCATTATTATACATAACTGTGTGATGTGTGAGTTGGGGAGGAGGGTCTGTGTGTCCATTATTATACATAACTGTGTGAAGTGTGTTTTGGGGAGGAGGGTCTGTGTGTCCATTATTATACATAACTGTGTGAAGTGTGAGTTGGGGAGGAGGGTCTGTGTGTCCATTATTATACATAACTGTGTGATGTGTGTTTTGGGGAGGAGGGTCTGTGTGTCCATTATTATACATAACTGTGTGATGTGTGAGTTGGGGAGGAGGGTCTGTGTGTCCATTATTATACATAACTGTGTAAAGTGTGTTTTGGGGAGGAGGGTCTGTGTGTCCATCATTATACATAACTGTGTGAAGTGTGAGTTGGGGAGGAGGGTCTGTGTGTCCATTATTATACATAACTGTGTGATGTGTGAGTTGGGGAGGAGGGTCTGTGTGTCCATTATTATACATATTGTGTGAAGTGTGAGTTGGGGAGGAGGGTCTGTGTGTCCATTATTATACATAACTGTGTGATGTGTGAGTTGGGGAGGAAGGTCTGTGTGTACATTATTATACATAACTGTGTGATGTGTGAGTTGGGGAGGAGGGTCTGTGTGTCCATTATTATACATAACTGTGTGATGAGTGAGTTGGGGAGGAGGGTCTGTGTGTCCATTATTATACATTACTGTGTGATGTGTGAGTTGGGGAGGAGGGTCTGTGTGTCCATTATTATACATAACTGTGTGAAGTGTGAGTTGGGGAGGAGGGTCTGTGTGTCCATTATTATACATAACTGTGTGAAGTGTGAGTTGGGGAGCAGGGTCTGTGTGTACATTATTATACATAACTGTGTGAAGTGTGAGTTGGGGAGGAGGGTCTGTGTGTCCATTATTATACATAACTGTGTGATGTGTGAGTTGGGGAGGAGGGTCTGTGTGTCCATTATTATACATAAGTGTGTGAAGTGTGTTTTGGGGAGGAGGGTCTGTGTGTCCATTATTATACATAACTGTCTGAAGTGTGTTTTGGGGAGGAGGGTCTGTGTGTCCATTATTATACATAACTGTGTGAAGTGTGAGTTGGGGAGGAGGGTCTGTGTGTCCATTATTATACATAACTGTGTGAAGTGTGAGTTGGGGAGGAGGGTCTGTGTGTCCATTATTATACATAACTGTGTGAAGTGTGAGTTGGGGAGGAGGATCTGTGTGTCCTTTATTATACATAACTGTGTGAAGTGTGAGTTGGGGAGGAGGGTCTGTGTGTCCATTATTATACATAACTGTGTGATGTGTGAGTTGGGGAGGAGGGTCTGTGTGTCCTTTATTATACATAACTGTGTGATGTGTGAGTTGGGGAGGAGGGTCTGTGTGTCCATTATTATACATAACTGTGTGAAGTCTGAGTTGGGGAGGAGGGTCTGTGTGTCCATTATTATACATAACTGTGTGAAGTGTGAGTTGGGGAGGAGGGTCTGTGCGTCCATTATTATACATAACTGTGTGAAGTGTGAGTTGGGGAGGAGGGTCTGTGTGTCCATTATTATACATAACTGTGTGATGTGTGTTTTGGGGAGGAGGGTCTGTGTGTCCATTATTATACATAACTGTGTGAAGTGTGAGTTGGGGAGGAGGGTCTGTGTGTCCATTATTATACATAACTGTGTGATGTGTGTTTTGGGGAGGAGGGTCTGTGTGACCATTATTATACATAACTGTGTGAAGTGTGAGTTGGGGAGGAGGGTCTGTGTGTCCATTATTATACATAACTGTGTGAAGTGTGAGTTGGGGAGGAGGGTCTGTGTGTCCATTATTATACATAACTGTGTGATGTGTGTTTTGGGGAGGAGGGTCTGTGTGTCCATTATTATACATAACAGTGTGAAGTGTGAGTTGGGGAGGAGGGTCTGTGTGTCCATTATTATACATAACTGTGTGATGTGTGTTTTGGGGAGGAGGGTCGGTGTGTCCATTATTATACATAACTGTGTGAAGTGTGAGTTGGGGAGGAGGGTCTGTGTGTCCATTATTATACATAACTGTGTGAAGTGTGAGTTGGGGAGGAGGGTCTGTGTGTCCATTATTATACATAACTGTGTGAAGTGTGAGTTGGGGAGGAGGGTCTGTGTGTCCATTATTATACATAACTGTGTGATGTGTGTTTTGGGGAGGAGGGTCTGTGTGTCCATTATTATACATAACTGTGTGAAGTGTGAGTTGGGGAGGAGGGTCTGTGTGTCCATTATTATACATAACTGTGTGAAGTGTGAGTTGGGGAGGAGGGTCTGTGTGTCCATTATTATACATAACTGTGTGAAGTGTGAGTTGGGGAGGAGGGTCTGTGTGTCCATTATTATACATAACTGTGTGAAGTGTGAGTTGGGGAGGATGGTCTGTGTGTCCATTATTATACATAACTGTGTGATGTGTGTTTTGGGGAGGAGGGTCTGTGTGTCCATTATTATACATAACTGTGTGAAGTGTGAGTTGGGGAGGAGGGTCTGTGTGTCCATTATTATACATAACTGTGTGATGTGTGTTTTGGGGAGGAGGGTCTGTGTGTCCATTATTATACATAACTGTGTGAAGTGTGAGTTGGGGAGGAGGGTCTGTGTGTCCATTATTATACATAACTGTGTGAAGTGTGAGTTGGGGAGGAGGGTCTGTGTGTCCATTATTATACATAACTGTGTGAAGTGTGTTTTGGGGAGGAGGGTCTGTGTGTCCATTATTATACATAACTGTGTGAAGTGTGTTTTGGGGAGGAGGGTCTGTGTGTCCATTATTATACATAACTGTGTGATGTGTGAGTTGGGGAGGAGGGTCTGTGTGTCCATTATTATACATAACTGTGTGATGTGTGAGTTGGGGAGGAGGGTCTGTGTGTCCATTATTATACATAACTGTGTGATGTGTGAGTTGGGGAGGAGGGTCTGTGTGTCCATTATTATACATAACTGTGTGATGTGTGAGTTGGGGTGGAGGGTCTGTGTGTCCATTATTATACATAACTGTGTGATGTGTGAGTTGGGGAGGAGGGTCTGTGTGTCCATTATTATACATAACTGTGTGATGTGTGTTTTGGGGAGGAGGGTCTGTGTGTCCATTATTATACATAACTGTGTGATGTGTGTTTTGGGGAGGAGGGTCTGTGTGTCCATTATTATACATAACTGTGTGATGTGTGAGTTGGGGAGGAGGGTCTGTGTGTCCATTATTATACATAACTGTGTGATGTGTGTTTTGGGGAGGAGGGTCTGTGTGTCCATTATTATACATAACTGTGTGATGTGTGTTTTGGGGAGGAGGGTCTGTGTGTCCATTATTATACATAACTGTGTGATGTGTGTTTTGGGGAGGAGGGTCTGTGTGTCCGTTATTATACATAACTGTGTGAAGTGTGAGTTGGGGAGGAGGGTCTGTGTGTCCATTATTATACATAACTGTGTGATGTGTGAGTTGGGGAGGAGGGTCTGTGTGTCCATTATTATACATAACTGTGTGAAGTGTGAGTTGGGGAGGAGGGTCTGTGTGTCCATTATTATACATAACTGTGTGATGTGTGTTTTGGGGAGGAGCGTCTGAGTGTCCATTATTATACATAACTGTGTGATGTGTGTTTTGGGGAGGAGGGTCTGTGTGTCCATTATTATACATAACTGTGTGATGTGTGTTTTGGGGAGGAGGGTCTGTGTGTCCATTATTATACATAACTGTGTGAAGTGTGAGTTGGGGAGGAGGGTCTGTGTGTCCATTATTATACATAACTGTGTGATGTGTATTTTGGGGAGGAGGGTCTGTGTGTCCATTATTATACATAACTGTGTGAAGTGTGAGTTGGGGAGGAGGGTCTGTGTGTCCATTATTATACATAACTGTGTGATGTGTGTTTTGGGGAGGAGGGTCTGTGTGTCCATTATTATACATAACTGTGTGAAGTGTGAGTTGGGGAGGAGGGTCTGTGTGTCCATTATTATACATAACTGTGTGATGTGTGTTTTGGGGAGGAGGGTCTGTGTGTCCATTATTATACATAACTGTGTGATGTGTGTTTTGGGGAGGAGGGTCTGTGTGTCCATTATTATACATAACTGTGTGATGTGTGAGTTGGGGAGGAGGGTCTGTGTGTCCATTATTATACATAACTGTGTGATGTGTGTTTTGGGGAGGAGGGTCTGTGTGTCCATTATTATACATAACTGTGTGATGTGTGAGTTTGGGAGGAGGGTCTGTGTGTCCATTATTATACATAACTGTGTGAAGTGTGTTTTGGGGAGGAGGGTCTGTGTGTCCATTATTATACATAACTGTGTGATGTGTGAGTTGGGGAGGAGGGTCTGTGTGTCCATTATTATACATAACTGTGTGATGTGTGTTTTGGGGAGGAGGGTCTGTGTGTCCATTATTATACATAACTGTGTGATGTGTGAGTTGGGGAGGAGGGTCTGTGTGTCCATTATTATACATAACTGTGTGATGTGTGAGTTGGGGAGGAGGGTCTGTGTGTCCATTATTATACATAACTGTGTGATGTGTGTTTTGGGGAGGAGGGTCTGTGTGTCCATTATTATACATAACTGTGTGAAGTGTGTTTTGGGGAGGAGGGTCTGTGTGTCCATTATTATACATAACTGTGTGAAGTGTGAGTTGGGGAGGAGGGTCTGTGTGTCCATTATTATACATAACTGTGTGATGTGTGAGTTGGGGAGGAGGGTCTGTGTGTCCATTATTATACATAACTGTGTGATGTGTGTTTTGGGGAGGAGGGTCTGTGTGTCCATTATTATACATAACTGTGTGATGTGTGAGTTTGGGAGGAGGGTCTGTGTGTCCATTATTATACATAACTGTGTGATGTGTGTTTTGGGGAGGAGGGTCTGTGTGTCCATTATTATACATAACTGTGTGATGTGTGAGTTGGGGAGGAGGGTCTGTGTGTCCATTATTATACATAACTGTTTGATGTGTGTTTTGGGGAGGAGGGTCTGTGTGTCCATTATTATACATAACTGTGTGATGTGTGAGTTGGGGAGGAGGGTCTGTGTGTCCATTATTATACATAACTGTGTGATGTGTGAGTTGGGGAGGAGGGTCTGTGTGTCCATTATTATACATAACTGTGTGATGTGTGTTTTGGGGAGGAGGGTCTGTGTGTCCATTATTATACATAACTGTGTGAAGTGTGTTTTGGGGAGGAGGGTCTGTGTGTCCATTATTATACATAACTGTGTGAAGTGTGAGTTGGGGAGGAGGGTCTGTGTGTCCATTATTATACATAACTGTGTGATGTGTGAGTTGGGGAGGAGGGTCTGTGTGTCCATTATTATACATAACTGTGTGATGTGTGTTTTGGGGAGGAGGGTCTGTGTGTCCATTATTATACATAACTGTGTGATGTGTGAGTTGGGGAGGAGGGTCTGTGTGTCCATTATTATACATAACTGTGTGATGTGTGTTTTGGGGAGGAGGGTCTGTGTGTCCATTATTATACATAACTGTGTGAAGTGTGAGTTGGGGAGGAGGGTCTGTGTGTCCATTATTATACATAACTGTGTGATGTGTGTTTTGGGGAGGAGGGTCTGTGTGTCCATTATTATACATAACTGTGAAGTGTGAGTTGGGGAGGAGGGTCTGTGTGTCCATTATTATACATAACTGTGTGATGTGTGTTTTGGGGAGGAGGGTCTGTGTGTCCATTATTATACATAACTGTGTGATGAGTGAGTTGGGGAGGAGAGTCTGTGTGTCCATTATTATACATAACTGTGTGATGTGTGAGTTGGGGAGGAGGGTCTGTGTGTCCATTATTATACATAACTGTGTGATGTGTGTTTTGGGGAGGAGGGTCTGTGTGTCCATTATTATACATAACTGTGTGATGTGTGAGTTGGGGAGGAGGGTCTGTGTGTCCATTATTATACATAACTGTGTGATGTGTGAGTTGGGGAGGAGGGTCTGTGTGTCCATTATTATACATAACTGTGTAAAGTGTGTTTTGGGGAGGAGGGTCTGTGTGTCCATCATTATACATAACTGTGTGAAGTGTGTTTTGGGGAGGAGGGTCTGTGTGTCCATTATTATACATAACTGTGTGATGTGTGTTTTGGGGAGGAGGGTCTGTGTGTCCATTATTATACATAACTGTGTGATGAGTGTTTTGGGGAGGAGGGTCTGTGTGTCCATTATAATACATAACTGTGTAAAGTGTGTTTTGGGGAGCAGGGTCTGTGTGTCCATCATTATACATAACTGTGTGAAGTGTGAGTTGGGGAGGAGGTTCTGTGTGTCCATTATTATACATAACTGAGTGAAGTGTGTTTTGGGGAGGAGGGTCTGTGTGTCCATTATTATACATAACTGTGTGATGTGTGTTTTGTGGAGGAGGGTCTGTGTGTCCATTATTATACATAACTGTGTGATGAGTGTTTTGGGGAGGAGGGTCTGTGTGTCCATTATTATACATAACTGTGTAAAGTGTGTTTTGGGGAGGAGGGTCTGTGTGTCCATTATTATACATAACTGTGTGAAGTGTGAGTTGGGGAGGAGGGTCTGTGTGTCCATTATTATACATAACTGTGTGATGTGTGAGTTGGGGAGGAGGGTCTGTGTGTCCATTATTATACATAACTGTGTGATGTGTGAGTTGGGGAGGAGGGTCTGTGTGTCCATTATTATACATAACTGTGTGAAGTGTGAGTTGGGGAGGAGGGTCTGTGTGTCCATTATTATACATAACTGTGTGATGTGTGTTTTGGGGAGGAGGGTCTGTGTGTCCATTATTATACATAACTGTGTGATGTGTGAGTTGGGGAGGAGGGTCTGTGTGTCCATTATTATACATAACTGTGTGATGTGTGAGTTGGGGAGGAGGGTCTGTGTGTCCATTATTATACATAACTGTGTGATGTGTGTTTTGGGGAGGAGGGTCTGTGTGTCCATTATTATACATAACTGTGTGAAGTGTGTTTTGGGGAGGAGGGTCTGTGTGTCCATTATTATACATAACTGTGTGAAGTGTGAGTTGGGGAGGAGGGTCTGTGTGTCCATTATTATACATAACTGTGTGATGTGTGAGTTGGGGAGGAGGGTCTGTGTGTCCATTATTATACATAACTGTGTGATGTGTGTTTTGGGGAGGAGGGTCTGTGTGTCCATTATTATACATAACTGTGTGATGTGTGAGTTGGGGAGGAGGGTCTGTGTGTCCATTATTATACATAACTGTGTGATGTGTGTTTTGGGGAGGAGGGTCTGTGTGTCCATTATTATACATAACTGTGTGAAGTGTGAGTTGGGGAGGAGGGTCTGTGTGTCCATTATTATACATAACTGTGTGATGTGTGTTTTGGGGAGGAGGGTCTGTGTGTCCATTATTATACATAACTGTGTGAAGTGTGAGTTGGGGAGGAGGGTCTGTGTGTCCATTATTATACATAACTGTGTGATGTGTGTTTTGGGGAGGAGGGTCTGTGTGTCCATTATTATACATAACTGTGTGATGAGTGAGTTGGGGAGGAGAGTCTGTGTGTCCATTATTATACATAACTGTGTGATGTGTGAGTTGGGGAGGAGGGTCTGTGTGTCCATTATTATACATAACTGTGTGATGTGTGTTTTGGGGAGGAGGGTCTGTGTGTCCATTATTATACATAACTGTGTGATGTGTGAGTTGGGGAGGAGGGTCTGTGTGTCCATTATTATACATAACTGTGTGATGTGTGAGTTGGGGAGGAGGGTCTGTGTGTCCATTATTATACATAACTGTGTAAAGTGTGTTTTGGGGAGGAGGGTCTGTGTGTCCATTATTATACATAACTGTGTGAAGTGTGTTTTGGGGAGGAGGGTCTGTGTGTCCATTATTATACATAACTGTGTGATGTGTGTTTTGGGGAGGAGGGTCTGTGTGTCCATTATTATACATAACTGTGTGATGAGTGTTTTGGGGAGGAGGGTCTGTGTGTCCATTATAATACATAACTGTGTAAAGTGTGTTTTGGGGAGCAGGGTCTGTGTGTCCATCATTATACATAACTGTGTGAAGTGTGAGTTGGGGAGGAGGTTCTGTGTGTCCATTATTATACATAACTGAGTGAAGTGTGTTTTGGGGAGGAGGGTCTGTGTGTCCATTATTATACATAACTGTGTGATGTGTGTTTTGTGGAGGAGGGTCTGTGTGTCCATTATTATACATAACTGTGTGATGAGTGTTTTGGGGAGGAGGGTCTGTGTGTCCATTATTATACATAACTGTGTAAAGTGTGTTTTGGGGAGGAGGGTCTGTGTGTCCATTATTATACATAACTGTGTGAAGTGTGAGTTGGGGAGGAGGGTCTGTGTGTCCATTATTATACATAACTGTGTGATGTGTGTTTTGGGGAGGAGGGTCTGTGTGTCCATTATTATACATAACTGTGTGATGTGTGAGTTGGGGAGGAGGGTCTGTGTGTCTATTATTATACATAACTGTGTGATGTGTGTTTTGGGGAGTAGGGTTAGTGTGTCCATTATTATACATAACTGTGTGAAGTGTGAGTTGGGGAGGAGGGTCTGTGTGTCCATTATTATACATAACTGTGTGAAGTGTGTTTTGGGGAGGAGGGTCTGTGTGTCCATTATTATACATAACTGTGTGATGTGTGTTTTGGGGAGGAGGGTCTGTGTGTCCATTATTATACATAACTGTGTGATGTGCGTTTTGGGGAGGAGGGTCTGTTTGTCCATTATTATACATAACTGTGTGATGTGTGAGTTGGGGAGGAGGGTCTGTGTGTCCATTATTATACATAACTGTGTGATGTGTGAGTTGGGGAGGAGAGTCTGTGTGTCCATTATTATACATAACTGTGTGATGTGTGAGTTGGGGAGGAGGGTCTGTGTGTCCATTATTATACATAACTGTGTGATGTGTGTTTTGGGGAGGAGGGTCTGTCTGTCCATTATTATACATAACTGTGTGATGTGTGTTTTGGGGAGGAGGGTCTGTGTGTCCATTATTATACATAACTGTGTGATGTGTGAGTTGGGGAGGAGGGTCTGTGTGTCCATTATTATACATAACTGTGTGATGTGTGTTTTGGGGAGTAGGGTTAGTGTGTCCATTATTATACATAACTGTGTGATGAGTGTTTTGGGGAGGAGGGTCTGTGTGTCCATTATTATACATAACTGTGTAAAGTGTGTTTTGGGGAGGAGGGTCTGTGTGTCCATCATTATACATAACTGTGTGAAGTGTGAGTTGGGGAGGAGGGTCTGTGTGTCCATTATTATACATAACTGTGTGAAGTGTGTTTTGGGGAGGAGGGTCTGTGTGTCCATTATTATACATAACTGTGTGATGTGTGTTTTGGGGAGGAGGGTCTGTGTGTCCATTATTATACATAACTGTGTGATGTGTGTTTTGGGGAGGAGGGTCTGTTTGTCCATTATTATACATAACTGTGTGATGTGTGAGTTGGGGAGGAGGGTCTGTGTGTCCATTATTATACATAACTGTGTGATGTGTGAGTTGGGGAGGAGGGTCTGTGTGTCCATTATTATACATAACTGTGTGATGTGTGAGTTGGGGAGGAGAGTCTGTGTGTCCATTATTATACATAACTGTGTGATGTGTGAGTTGGGGAGGAGGGTCTGTGTGTCCATTATTATACATAACTGTGTGATGTGTGTTTTGGGGAGGAGGGTCTGTGTGTCCATTATTATACATAACTGTGTGATGTGTGTTTTGGGGAGGAGGGTCTGTGTGTCCATTATTATACATAACTGTGTGATGTGTGAGTTGGGGAGGAGGGTCTGTGTGTCCATCATTATACATAACTGTGTGAAGTGTGATTTGGGGAGGAGGGTCTGTGTGTCCATTATTATACATAACTGAGTGAAGTGTGTTTTGGGGAGGAGGGTCTGTGTGTCCATTATTATACATAACTGTGTGATGTGTGTTTTGGGGAGGAGGGTCTGTGTGTCCATTATTATACATAACTGTGTGATGTGTGAGTTGGGGAGGAGGGTCTGTTTGTCCATTATTATACATAACTGTGTGATGTGTGTTTTGGGGAGGAGGGTCTGTGTGTCCATTATTATACATAACTGTGTAATGTGTGTTTTGGGGAGGAGGGTCTGTGTGTCCATTATTATACATAACTGTGTGATGTGTGTTTTGGGGAGGAGGATCTGTGTGTCCATTATTATACATAACTGTGTGATGTGTGAGTTGGGGAGGAGGGTCTGTGTGTCCATTATTATACATAACTGTGTGATGTGTGAGTTGGGGAGGAGGGTCTGTGTGTCCATTATTATACATAACTGTGTGAAGTGTGAGTTGGGGAGGAGGGTCTGTGTGTCCATTATTATACATAACTGTGTGATGTGTGTTTTGGGGAGGAGGGTCTGTGTGTCCATTATTATACATAACTGTGTGATGTGTGAGTTGGGGAGGAGGGTCTGTGTGTCCATTATTATACATAACTGTGTGAAGTGTGAGTTGGGGAGGAGGGTCTGTGTGTCCATTATTATACATAACTGTGTGATGTGTGTTTTGGGGAGGAGGGTCTGTGTGTCCATTATTATACATAACTGTGTGATGTGTGTTTTGGGGAGGAGGGTCTGTGTGTCCATTATTATACATAACTGTGTGAAGTGTGAGTTGGGGAGGAGGGTCTGTGTGTCCATTATTATACATAACTGTGTGATGTGTGTTTTGGGGAGGAGGGTCTGTGTGTCCATTATTATACATAACTGTGTGATGTGTGAGTTGGGGAGGAGGGTCTGTGTGTCCATTATTATACATAACTGTGTAATGTGTGTTTTGGGAGGAGGGTCTGTGTGTCCATTATTATACGTAACTGTGTGATGTGTGAGTTGGGGAGGAGGGTCTGTGTGTCCATTATTATACAGAACTGTGTGATGTGAGTTTTGGGGAGGAGGGTCTGTGTGTCCATTATTATACATAACTGTGTGATGTGAGTTTTGGGGAGGAGGGTCTGTGTGTCCATTATTATACATAACTGTGTGATGTGAGTTTTGGGGAGGAGGGTCTGTGTGTCCATTATTATACATAACTGTGTGATGTGAGTTTTGGGGAGGAGGGTCTGTGTGTCCATTATTATACATAACTGTGTGATGTGTGAGTTGGGGAGGAGGGTCTGTGTGTCCATTATTATACGTAACTGTGTGATGTGTGAGTTGGGGAGGAGGGTCTGTGTGTCCATTATTATACATAACTGTGTGATGTGTGTTTTGGGGAGGAGGGTCTGTGTGTCCATTATTATACATAACTGTGTGATGTGTGAGTTGGGGAGGAGGGTCTGTGTGTCCATTATTATACATAACTGTGTGATGTGTGAGTTGGGGAGGAGGGTCTGTGTGTCCATTATTATACATAACTGTGTGATGTGTGAGTTGGGGAGGAGGGTCTGTGTGTCCATTATTATACATAACTGTGTGATGTGTGTTTTGGGGAGGAGGGTCTGTGTGTCCATTATTATACATAACTGTGTGAAGTGTGAGTTGGGGAGGAGGGTCTGTGTGTCCATTATTATACATAACTGTGTGATGTGTGTTTTGGGGAGGAGGGTCTGTGTGTCCATTATTATACATAACTGTGTGATGTGTGAGTTGGGGAGGAGGGTCTGTGTGTCCATTATTATACATAACTGTGTGAAGTGTGAGTTGGGGAGGAGGGTCTGTGTGTCCATTATTATACATAACTGTGTGATGTGTGTTTTGGGGAGGAGGGTCTGTGTGTCCATTATTATACATAACTGTGTGATGTGTGAGTTGGGGAGGAGGGTCTGTGTGTCCATTATTATACATAACTGTGTGATGTGTGAGTTGGGGAGGAGGGTCTGTGTGTCCATTATTATACATAACTGTGTGATGTGTGAGTTGGGGAGGAGGGTCTGTGTGTCCATTATTATACATAACTGTGTGATGTGTGAGTTGGGGAGTGGGGTCTGTGTGTCCATTATTATACATAACTGTGTGAAGTGTGAGTTGGGGAGGAGGGTCTGTGTGTCCATTATTATACATAACTGTGTGATGTGTGTTTTGGGGAGGAGGGTCTGTGTGTCCATTATTATACATAACTGTGTGATGTGTGAGTTGGGGAGGAGGGTCTGTGTGTCCATTATTATACATAACTGTGTGAAGTGTGAGTTGGGGAGGAGGGTCTGTGTGTCCATTATTATACATAACTGTGTGATGTGTGTTTTGGGAGGAGGGTCTGTGTGTCCATTATTATACATAACTGTGTGATGTGTGTTTTGGGGAGGAGGGTCTGTGTGTCCATTATTATACATAACTGTGTGAAGTGTGAGTTGGGGAGGAGGGTCTGTGTGTCCATTATTATACATAACTGTGTGATGTGTGTTTTGGGGAGGAGGGTCTGTGTGTCCATTATTATACATAACTGTGTGATGTGTGAGTTGGGGAGGAGGGTCTGTGTGTCCATTATTATACATAACTGTGTAATGTGTGTTTTGGGAGGAGGGTCTGTGTGTCCATTATTATACGTAACTGTGTGATGTGTGAGTTGGGGAGGAGGGTCTGTGTGTCCATTATTATACATAACTGTGTGATGTGAGTTTTGGGGAGGAGGGTCTGTGTGTCCATTATTATACATAACTGTGTGATGTGTGTTTTGGGGAGGAGGGTCTGTGTGTCCATTATTATACATAACTGTGTGATGTGAGTTTTGGGGAGGAGGGTCTGTGTGTCCATTATTATACATAACTGTGTGATGTGAGTTTTGGGGAGGAGGGTCTGTGTGTCCATTATTATACATAACTGTGTGATGTGTGAGTTGGGGAGGAGGGTCTGTGTGTCCATTATTATACATAACTGTGTGATGTGTGTTTTGGGGAGGAGGGTCTGTGTGTCCATTATTATACATAACTGTGTGATGTGTGAGTTGGGGAGGAGGGTCTGTGTGTCCATTATTATACATAACTGTGTGATGTGTGAGTTGGGGAGGAGGGTCTGTGTGTCCATTATTATACATAACTGTGTGATGTGTGTTTTGGGGAGGAGGGTCTGTGTGTCCATTATTATACAAAACTGTGTGATGTGTGAGTTGGGGAGGAGGGTCTGTGTGTCCATTATTATACATAACTGTGTGAAGTGTGAGTTGGGGAGGAGGGTCTGTGTGTCCATTATTATACATAACTGTGTGATGTGTGTTTTGGGGAGGAGGGTCTGTGTGTCCATTATTATACATAACTGTGTGATGTGTGTTTTGGGGAGGAGGGTCTGTGTGTCCATTATTATACATAACTGTGTGAAGTGTGAGTTGGGGAGGAGGGTCTGTGTGTCCATTATTATACATAACTGTGTGATGTGTGTTTTGGGGAGGAGGGTCTGTGTGTCCATTATTATACATAACTGTGTGATGTGTGAGTTGGGGAGGAGGGTCTGTGTGTCCATTATTATACATAACTGTGTAATGTGTGTTTTGGGAGGAGGGACTGTGTGTCCATTATTATACGTAACTGTGTGATGTGTGAGTTGGGGAGGAGGGTCTGTGTGTCCATTATTATACAGAACTGTGTGATGTGAGTTTTGGGGAGGAGGGTCTGTGTGTCCATTATTATACATAACTGTGTGATGTGTGTTTTGGGGAGGAGGGTCTGTGTGTCCATTATTATACATAACTGTGTGATGTGAGTTTTGGGGAGGAGGGTCTGTGTGTCCATTATTATACATAACTGTGTGATGTGAGTTTTGGGGAGGAGGGTCTGTGTGTCCATTATTATACATAACTGTGTGATGTGAGTTTTGGGGAGGAGGGTCTGTGTGTCCATTATTATACATAACTGTGTGATGTGTGAGTTGGGGAGGAGGGTCTGTGTGTCCATTATTATACGTAACTGTGTGATGTGTGAGTTGGGGAGGAGGGTCTGTGTGTCCATTATTATACATAACTGTGTGATGTGTGTTTTGGGGAGGAGGGTCTGTGTGTCCATTATTATACATAACTGTGTGATGTGTGAGTTGGGGAGGAGGGTCTGTGTGTCCATTATTATACATAACTGTGTGATGTGTGAGTTGGGGAGGAGGGTCTGTGTGTCCATTATTATACATAACTGTGTGATGTGTGAGTTGGGGAGGAGGGTCTGTGTGTCCATTATTATACATAACTGTGTGATGTGTGTTTTGGGGAGGAGGGTCTGTGTGTCCATTATTATACATAACTGTGTGATGTGTGAGTTGGGGAGGAGGGTCTGTGTGTCCATTATTATACATAACTGTGTGAAGTGTGAGTTGGGGAGGAGGGTCTGTGTGTCCATTATTATACATAACTGTGTGATGTGTGTTTTGGGGAGGAGGGTCTGTGTGTCCATTATTATACATAACTGTGTGATGTGTGAGTTGGGGAGGAGGGTCTGTGTGTCCATTATTATACATAACTGTGTGAAGTGTGAGTTGGGGAGGAGGGTCTGTGTGTCCATTATTATACATAACTGTGTGATGTGTGTTTTGGGGAGGAGGGTCTGTGTGTCCATTATTATACATAACTGTGTGATGTGTGTTTTGGGGAGGAGGGTCTGTGTGTCCATTATTATACATAACTGTGTGAAGTGTGAGTTGGGGAGGAGGGTCTGTGTGTCCATTATTATACATAACTGTGTGATGTGTGTTTTGGGGAGGAGGGTCTGTGTGTCCATTATTATACATAACTGTGTGATGTGTGAGTTGGGGAGGAGGGTCTGTGTGTCCATTATTATACATAACTGTGTAATGTGTGTTTTGGGCGGAGGGTCTGTGTGTCCATTATTATACGTAACTGTGTGATGTGTGAGTTGGGGAGGAGGGTCTGTGTGTCCATTATTATACATAACTGTGTGATGTGAGTTTTGGGGAGGAGGGTCTGTGTGTCCATTATTATACATAACTGTGTGATGTGTGTTTTGGGGAGGAGGGTCTGTGTGTCCATTATTATACATAACTGTGTGATGTGAGTTTTGGGGAGGAGGGTCTGTGTGTCCATTATTATACATAACTGTGTGATGTGAGTTTTGGGGAGGAGGGTCTGTGTGTCCATTATTATACATAACTGTGTGATGTGTGAGTTGGGGAGGAGGGTCTGTGTGTCCATTATTATACATAACTGTGTGATGTGTGTTTTGGGGAGGAGGGTCTGTGTGTCCATTATTATACATAACTGTGTGATGTGTGAGTTGGGGAGGAGCGTCTGTGTGTCCATTATTATACATAACTGTGTGATGTGTGAGTTGGGGAGGAGGGTCTGTGTGTCCATTATTATACATAACTGTGTGATGTGTGTTTTGGGGAGGAGGGTCTGTGTGTCCATTATTATACATAACTGTGTGATGTGTGAGTTGGGGAGGAGGGTCTGTGTGTCCATTATTATACATAACTGTGTGATGTGTGAGTTGGGGAGGAGGGTCTGTGTGTCCATTATTATACATAACTGTGTGATGTGTGTTTTGGGGAGGACGGTCTGTGTGTCCATTATTATACATAACTGTGTGATGTGTGTTTTGGGGAGGAGGGTCTGTGTGTCCATTATTATACATAACTGTGTGATGTGTGAGTTGGGGAGGAGGGTCTGTGTGTCCATTATTATACA
The DNA here is from genome assembly GCF_036365525.1 of Heterodontus francisci. Taxonomy (NCBI): domain Eukaryota; kingdom Metazoa; phylum Chordata; class Chondrichthyes; order Heterodontiformes; family Heterodontidae; genus Heterodontus; species Heterodontus francisci. The sequence continues at coordinate 4,335,347 of NC_090408.1, forward strand.
TAACTGTGTGATGTGTGTTTTGGGGAGGAGGGTCTGTGTGTCCATTATTATACATAACTGTGTGATGTGTGTTTTGGGAAGGAGGGTCTGTGTGTCCATTATTATACATAACTGTGTGATGTGTGAGTTGGGGAGGAGGGTCTGTGTGTCCATTATTATACATAACTGTGTGATGTGTGTTTTGGGGAGGAGGGTCTGTGTGTCCATTATTATACATAACTGTGTGATGTGTGTTTTGGGGAGGAGGGTCTGTGTGTCCATTATTATACATAACTGTGTGATGTGTGAGTTGGGGAGGAGGGTCTGTGTGTCCATTATTATACATAACTGTGTGATGTGTGTTTTGGGGAGGAGGGTCTGTGTGTCCATTATTATACATAACTGTGTGAAGTGTATTTTGGGGAGGAGGGTCTGTGTGTCCATTATTATACATAACTGTGTGATGTGTGTTTTGGGGAGGAGGGTCTGTGTGTCCATTATTATACATAACTGTGTGAAGTGTATTTTGGGGAGGAGGGTCTGTGTGTCCATTATTATACATAACTGTGTGATGTGTGTTTTGGGGAGGAGGGTCTGTGTGTCCATTATTATACATAACTGTGTGATGTGTGTTTTGGGGAGGAGGGTCTGTGTGTCCATTATTATACATAACTGTGTGATGTGTGAGTTGGGGAGGAGGGTCTGTGTGTCCATTATTATACATAACTGTGTGATGTGTGTTTTGGGGAGGAGGGTCTGTGTGTCCATTATTATACATAACTGTGTGATGTGTGTTTTGGGGAGGAGGGTCTGTGTGTCCATTATTATACATAACTGTGTGATGTGTGAGTTGGGGAGGAGGGTCTGTGTGTCCATTATTATACATAACTGTGTGATGTGTGTTTTGGGGAGGAGGGTCTGTGTGTCCATTATTATACATAACTGTGTGAAGTGTATTTTGGGGAGGAGGGTCTGTGTGTCCATTATTATACATAACTGTGTGATGTGTGTTTTGGGGAGGAGGGTCTGTGTGTCCATTATTATACATAACTGTGTGATGTGTGTTTTGGGGAGGAGGGTCTGTGTGTCCATTATTATACATAACTGTGTGATGTGTGTTTTGGGGAGGAGGGTCTGTGTGTCCATTATTATACATAACTGTGTGATGTGTGAGTTGGGGAGGAGGGTCTGTGTGTCCATTATTATACATAACTGTGTGATGTGTGAGTTGGGGAGGAGGGTCTGTGTGTCCATTATTATACATAACTGTGTGATGTGTGTTTTGGGGAGGAGGGTCTGTGTGTCCATTATTATACATAACTGTGTGATGTGTGTTTTGGGGAGGAGGGTCTGTGTGTCCATTATTATACATAACTGTGTGATGTGTGTTTTGGGGAGGAGGGTCTGTGTGTCCATTATTATACATAACTGTGTGATGTGTGTTTTAGGGAGGAGGGTCTGTGTGTCCATTATTATACATAACTGTCTGAAGTGTGAGTTGGGGAGGAGGGTCTGTGTGTCCATTATTATACATAACTGTGTGATGTGTGAGTTGGGGAGGAGGGTCTGTGTGTCCATTATTATACATAACTGTGTGATGTGTGAGTTGGGGAGGAGGGTCTGTGTGTCCATTATTATACATAACTGTGTGATGAGTGAGTTGGGGAGGAGGATCTGTGTGTCCATTATTATACATTACTGTGTGATGTGTGAGTTGGGGAGGAGGGTCTGTGTGTCCATTATTATACATAACTGTGTGAAGTGTGAGTTGGGGAGGAGGGTCTGTGTGTCCATTATTATACATAACTGTGTGAAGTGTGAGTTGGGGAGGAGGGTCTGTGTGTCCATTATTATACATAACTGTGTGATGTGTGAGTTGGGGAGGAGGGTCTGTGTGTCCATTATTATACATAACTGTGTGAAGTGTGTTTTGGGGAGGAGGGTCTGTGTGTCCATTATTATACATAACTGTGTGAAGTGTGAGTTGGGGAGGAGGGTCTGTGTGTCCATTATTATACATAACTGTGTGATGTGTGTTTTGGGGAGGAGGGTCTGTGTGTCCATTATTATACATAACTGTGTGATGTGTGAGTTGGGGAGGAGGATCTGTGTGTCCATTATTATACATTACTGTGTAAAGTGTGTTTTGGGGAGGAGGGTCTGTGTGTCCATCATTATACATAACTGTGTGAAGTGTGAGTTGGGGAGGAGGGTCTGTGTGTCCATTATTATACATAACTGTGTGATGTGTGAGTTGGGGAGGAGGGTCTGTGTGTCCATTATTATACATATTGTGTGAAGTGTGAGTTGGGGAGGAGGGTCTGTGTGTCCATTATTATACATAACTGTGTGATGTGTGAGTTGGGGAGGAAGGTCTGTGTGTACATTGTTATACATAACTGTGTGATGTGTGAGTTGGGGAGGAGGGTCTGTGTGTCCATTATTATACATAACTGTGTGATGAGTGAGTTGGGGAGGAGGGTCTGTGTGTCCATTATTATACATTACAGTGTGATGTGTGAGTTGGGGAGGAGGGTCTGTGTGTCCATTATTATACATAACTGTGTGATGTGTGAGTTGGGGAGGAGGGTCTGTGTGTCCATTATTATACATAACTGTGTGAAGTGTGAGTTGGGGAGGAGGGTCTGTGTGTACATTATTATACATAACTGTGTGAAGTGTGAGTTGGGGAGGAGGGTCTGTGTGTCCATTATTATACATAACTGTGTGATGTGTGAGTTGGGGAGGAGGGTCTGTGTGTCCATTATTATACATAAGTGTGTGAAGTGTGTTTTGGGGAGGAGGGTCTGTGTGTCCATTATTATACATAACTGTCTGAAGTGTGTTTTGGGGAGGAGGGTCTGTGTGTCCATTATTATACATAACTGTGTGAAGTGTGAGTTGGGGAGGAGGGTCTGTGTGTCCATTATTATACATAACTGTGTGAAGTGTGAGTTGGGGAGGAGGGTCTGTGTGTCCATTATTATACATAACTGTGTGAAGTGTGAGTTGGGGAGGAGGGTCTGTGTGTCCTTTATTATACATAACTGTGTGAAGTGTGAGTTGGGGAGGAGGGTCTGTGTGTCCATTATTATACATAACTGTGTGATGTGTGAGTTGGGGAGGAGGGTCTGTGTGTCCTTTATTATACATAACTGTGTGATGTGTGAGTTGGGGAGGAGGGTCTGTGTGTCCATTATTATACATAACTGTGTGAAGTGTGAGTTGGGGAGGAGGGTCTGTGCGTCCATTATTATACATAACTGTGTGATGTGTGAGTTGGGGAGGAAGGTCTGTGTGTACATTATTATACATAACTGTGTGATGTGTGAGTTGGGGAGGAGGGTCTGTGTGTCCATTATTATACATAACTGTGTGATGAGTGAGTTGGGGAGGAGGGTCTGTGTGTCCATTATTATACATTACTGTGTGAAGTGTGAGTTGGGGAGGAGGGTCTGTGTGTCCATTATTATACATAACTGTGTGATGTGTGAGTTGGGGAGGAGGGTCTGTGTGTCCATTATTATACATAACTGTGTGAAGTGTGAGTTGGGGAGGAGGGTCTGTGTGTACATTATTATACATAACTGTGTGAAGTGTGAGTTGGGGAGGAGGGTCTGTGTGTCCATTATTATACATAACTGTGTGATGTGTGAGTTGGGGAGGAGGGTCTGTGTGTCCATTATTATACATAAGTGTGTGAAGTGTGTTTTGGGGAGGAGGGTCTGTGTGTCCATTATTATACATAACTGTCTGAAGTGTGTTTTGGGGAGGAGGGTCTGTGTGTCCATTATTATACATAACTGTGTGAAGTGTGAGTTGGGGAGGAGGGTCTGTGTGTCCATTATTATACATAACTGTGTGAAGTGTGAGTTGGGGAGGAGGGTCTGTGTGTCCATTATTATACATAACTGTGTGAAGTGTGAGTTGGGGAGGAGGGTCTGTGTGTCCTTTATTATACATAACTGTGTGAAGTGTGAGTTGGGGAGGAGGGTCTGTGTGTCCATTATTATACATAACTGTGTGATGTGTGAGTTGTGGAGGAGGGTCTGTGTGTCCTTTATTATACATAACTGTGTGATGTGTGAGTTGGGGAGGAGGGTCTGTGTGTCCATTATTATACATAACTGTGTGAAGTGTGAGTTGGGGAGGAGGGTCTGTGCGTCCATTATTATACATAACTGTGTGAAGTGTGAGTTGGGGAGGAGGGTCTGTGTACCATTATTATACATAACTGTGTGATGTGTGTTTTGGGGAGGAGGGTCTGTGTGTCCATTATTATACATAACTGTGTGAAGTGTGAGTTGGGGATGAGGGTCTGTGTGTCCTTTATTATACATAACTGTGTGATGTGTGTTTTGGGGAGGAGGGTCTGTGTGTCCATTATTATACATAACTGTGTGAAGTGTGAGTTGGGGAGGAGGGTCTGTGTGTCCTTTATTATACATAACTGTGTGATGTGTGAGTTGGGGAGGAGGGTCTGTGTGTCCATTATTATACATAACTGTGTGAAGTGTGAGTTGGGGAGGAGGGTCTGTGTGTCCATTATTATACATAACTGTGTGAAGTGTGAGTTGGGGAGGAGGGTCTGTGTGTCCATTATTATACATAACTGTGTGATGTGTGTTTTGGGGAGGAGGGTCTGTGTGTCCATTATTATACATAACTGTGTGAAGTGTGAGTTGGGGGGGAGGGTCTGTGTGTCAATTATTATACATAACTGTGTGAAGTGTGAGTTGGGGAGGAGGGTCTGTGTGTCCATTATTATACATAACTGTGTGATGTGTGTTTTGGGGAGGAGGGTCTGTGTGTCCATTATTATACATAACTGTGTGAAGTGTGAGTTGGGGAGGAGGGTCTGTGTGTCCATTATTATACATAACTGTGTGATGTGTGTTTTGGGGAGGAGGGTCGGTGTGTCCATTATTATACATAACTGTGTGAAGTGTGAGTTGGGGAGGAGGGTCTGTGTGTCCATTATTATACATAACTGTGTGAAGTGTGAGTTGGGGAGGAGGGTCTGTGTGTCCATTATTATACATAACTGTGTGAAGTGTGAGTTGGGGAGGAGGGTCTGTGTGTCCATTATTATACATAACTGTGTGATGTGTGTTTTGGGGAGGAGGGTCTGTGTGTCCATTATTATACATAACTGTGTGAAGTGTGAGTTGGGGAGGAGGGTCTGTGTGTCCATTATTATACATAACTGTGTGAAGTGTGAGTTGGGGAGGAGGGTCTGTGTGTCCATTATTATACATAACTGTGTGAAGTGTGAGTTGGGGAGGAGGGTCTGTGTGTCCATTATTATACATAACTGTGTGAAGTGTGAGTTGGGGAGGAGGGTCTGTGTGTCCATTATTATACATAACTGTGTGATGTGTGTTTTGGGGAGGAGGGTCTGTGTGTCCATTATTATACATAACTGTGTGAAGTGTGAGTTGGGGAGGAGGGTCTGTGTGTCCATTATTATACATAACTGTGTGAAGTGTGAGTTGGGGAGGAGGGTCTGTGTGTCCATTATTATACATAACTGTGTGATGTGTGTTTTGGGGAGGAGGGTCTGTGTGTCCATTATTATACATAACTGTGTGAAGTGTGAGTTGGGGAGGAGGGTCTGTGTGTCCATTATTATACATAACTGTGTGAAGTGTGAGTTGGGGAGGAGGGTCTGTGTGTCCATTATTATACATAACTGTGTGAAGTGTGATTTGGGGAGGAGGGTCTGTGTGTCCATTATTATACATAACTGTGTGAAGTGTGTTTTGGGGAGGAGGGTCTGTGTGTCCATTATTATACATAACTGTGTGATGTGTGAGTTGGGGAGGAGGGTCTGTGTGTCCATTATTATACATAACTGTGTGATGTGTGAGTTGGGGAGGAGGGTCTGTGTGTCCATTATTATACATAACTGTGTGATGTGTGAGTTGGGGAGGAGGGTCTGTGTGTCCATTATTATACATAACTGTGTGATGTGTGAGTTGGGGTGGAGGGTCTGTGTGTCCATTATTATACATAACTGTGTGATGTGTGAGTTGGGGAGGAGGGTCTGTGTGTCCATTATTATACATAACTGTGTGATGTGTGTTTTGGGGAGGAGGGTCTGTGTGTCCATTATTATACATAACTGTGTGATGTGTGTTTTGGGGAGGAGGGTCTGTGTGTCCATTATTATACATAACTGTGTGATGTGTGAGTTGGGGAGGAGGGTCTGTGTGTCCATTATTATACATAACTGTGTGATGTGTGTTTTGGGGAGGAGGGTCTGTGTGTCCATTATTATACATAACTGTGTAAAGTGTGTTTTGGGGAGGAGGGTCTGTGTGTCCATTATTATACATAACTGTGTGATGTGTGTTTTGGGGAGGAGGGTCTGTGTGTCCATTATTATACATAACTGTGTGATGTGTGTTTTGGGGAGGAGGGTCTGTGTGTCCATTATTATACATAACTGTGTGATGTGTGTTTTGGGGAGGCGGGTCTGTGTGTCCATTATTATACATAACTGTGTGAAGTGTGAGTTGGGGAGGAGGGTCTGTGTGTCCATTATTATACATAACTGTGTGATGTGTGAGTTGGGGAGGAGGGTCTGTGTGTCCATTATTATACATAACTGTGTGAAGTGTGAGTTGGGGAGGAGGGTCTGTGTGTCCATTATTATACATAACTGTGTGATGTGTGTTTTGGGGAGGAGCGTCTGTGTGTCCATTATTATACATAACTGTGTGATGTGTGTTTTGGGGAGGAGGGTCTGTGTGTCCATTATTATACATAACTGTGTGATGTGTGTTTTGGGGAGGAGGGTCTGTGTGTCCATTATTATACATAACTGTGTGAAGTGTGAGTTGGGGAGGAGGGTCTGTGTGTCCATTATTATACATAACTGTGTGATGTGTGTTTTGGGGAGGAGGGTCTGTGTGTCCATTATTATACATAACTGTGTGAAGTGTGAGTTGGGGAGGAGGGTCTGTGTGTCCATTATTATACATAACTGTGTGATGTGTGTTTTGGGGAGGAGGGTCTGTGTGTCCATTATTATACATAACTGTGTGAAGTGTGAGTTGGGGAGGAGGGTCTGTGTGTCCATTATTATACATAACTGTGTGATGTGTGTTTTGGGGAGGAGGGTCTGTGTGTCCATTATTATACATAACTGTGTGATGTGTGTTTTGGGGAGGAGGGTCTGTGTGTCCATTATTATACATAACTGTGTGATGTGTGAGTTGGGGAGGAGGGTCTGTGTGTCCATTATTATACATAACTGTGTGATGTGTGTTTTGGGGAGGAGGGTCTGTGTGTCCATTATTATACATAACTGTGTGATGTGTGAGTTTGGGAAGAGGGTCTGTGTGTCCATTATTATACATAACTGTGTGATGTGTGTTTTGGGGAGGAGGGTCTGTGTGTCCATTATTATACATAACTGTGTGATGTGTGAGTTGGGGAGGAGGGTCTGTGTGTCCATTATTATACATAACTGTGTGATGTGTGTTTTGGGGAGGAGGGTCTGTGTGTCCATTATTATACATAACTGTGTGATGTGTGAGTTGGGGAGGAGGGTCTGTGTGTCCATTATTATACATAACTGTGTGATGAGTGAGTTGGGGAGGAGGGTCTGTGTGTCCATTATTATACATAACTGTGTGATGTGTGTTTTGGGGAGGAGGGTCTGTGTGTCCATTATTATACATAACTGTGTGAAGTGTGTTTTGGGGAGGAGGGTCTGTGTGTCCATTATTATACATAACTGTGTGAAGTGTGAGTTGGGGAGGAGGGTCTGTGTGTCCATTATTATACATAACTGTGTGATGTGTGTTTTGGGGAGGAGGGTCTGTGTGTCCATTATTATACATAACTGTGTGATGTGTGAGTTGGGGAGGAGGGTCTGTGTGTCCATTATTATACATAACTGTGTGATGTGTGTTTTGGGGAGGAGGGTCTGTGTCTCCATTATTATACATAACTGTGTGAAGTGTGAGTTGGGGAGGAGGGTCTGTGTGCCCATTATTATACATAACTGTGTGATGTGTGTTTTGGGGAGGAGGGTCTGTGTGTCCATTATTATACATAACTGTGTGATGTGTGTTTTGGGGAGGAGGGTCTGTGTGTCCATTATTATACATAACTGTGTGAAGTGTGAGTTGGGGAGGAGGGTCTGTGTGTCCATTATTATACATAACTGTGTGATGTGTGTTTTGGGGAGGAGGGTCTGTGTGTCCATTATTATACATAACTGTGTGATGTGTGAGTTGGGGAGGAGGGTCTGTGTGTCCATTATTATACATAACTGTGTGATGTGTGTTTTGGGGAGGAGGGTCTGTGTGTCCATTATTATACATAACTGTGTGATGTGTGTTTTGGGGAGGAGGGTCTGTGTGTCCATTATTATACATAACTGTGTGATGTGTGAGTTGGGGAGGAGGGTCTGTGTGTCCATTATTATACATAACTGTGTGATGTGTGTTTTGGGGAGGAGGGTCTGTGTGTCCATTATTATACATAACTGTGTGAAGTGTGAGTTGGGGAGGAGGGTCTGTGTGTCCATTATTATACATAACTGTGTGATGTGTGTTTTGGGGAGGAGGGTCTGTGTGTCCATTATTATACATAACTGTGTGATGTGTGAGTTGGGGAGGAGGGTCTGTGTGTCCATTATTATACATAACTGTGTGATGTGTGTTTTGGGGAGGAGGGTCTGTGTGTCCATTATTATACATAACTGTGTGATGTGTGAGTTGGGGAGGAGGGTCTGTGTGTCCATTATTATACATAACTGTGTGATGTGTGTTTTGGGGAGGAGGGTCTGTGTGTCCATTATTATACATAACTGTGTGATGTGTGAGTTGGGGAGGAGGGTCTGTGTGTCCATTATTATACATAACTGTGTGATGTGTGAGTTGGGGAGGAGGGTCTGTGTGTCCATTATTATACATAACTGTGTAAAGTGTGTTTTGGGGAGGAGGGTCTGTGTGTCCATCATTATACATAACTGTGTGAAGTGTGTTTTGGGGAGGAGGGTCTGTGTGTCCATTATTATACATAACTGTGTGATGTGTGTTTTGGGGAGGAGGGTCTGTGTGTCCATTATTATACATAACTGTGTGATGAGTGTTTTGGGGAGGAGGGTCTGTGTGTCCACTATTATACATAACTGTGTAAAGTGTGTTTTGGGGAGCAGGGTCTGTGTGTCCATCATTATACATAACTGTGTGAAGTGTGAGTTGGGGAGGAGGGTCTGTGTGTCCATTATTATACATAACTGAGTGAAGTGTGTTTTGGGGAGGAGGGTCTGTGTGTCCATTATTATACATAACTGTGTGATGTGTGTTTTGTGGAGGAGGGTCTGTGTGTCCATTATTATACATAACTGTGTGATGAGTGTTTTGGGGAGGAGGGTCTGTGTGTCCATTATTATACATAACTGTGTAAAGTGTGTTTTGGGGAGGAGGGTCTGTGTGTCCATTATTATACATAACTGTGTGAAGTGTGAGTTGGGGAGGAGGGTCTGTGTGTCCATTATTATACATAACTGTGTGAAGTGTGTTTTGGGGAGGAGGGTCTGTGTGTCCATTATTATACATAACTGTGTGATGTTTGTTTTGGGGAGGAGGGTCTGTGTGTCCATTATTATACATAACTGTGTGATGTGTGTTTTGGGGAGTAGGGTTAGTGTGTCCATTATTATACATAACTGTGTGAAGTGTGAGTTGGGGAGGAGGGTCTGTGTGTCCATTATTATACATAACTGTGTGAAGTGTGTTTTGGGGAGGAGGGTCTGTGTGTCCATTATTATACATAACTGTGTGATGTGTGTTTTGTGGAGGAGGGTCTGTGTGTCCATTATTATACATAACTGTGTGATGAGTGTTTTGGGGAGGAGGGTCTGTGTGTCCATTATTATACATAACTGTGTAAAGTGTGTTTTGGGGAGGAGGGTCTGTGTGTCCATTATTATACATAACTGTGTGAAGTGTGAGTTGGGGAGGAGGGTCTGTGTGTCCATTATTATACATAACTGTGTGAAGTGTGTTTTGGGGAGGAGGGTCTGTGTGTCCATTATTATACATAACTGTGTGATGTGTGTTTTGGGGAGGAGGGTCTGTGTGTCCATTATTATACATAACTGTGTGATGTGTGTTTTGGGGAGTAGGGTTAGTGTGTCCATTATTATACATAACTGTGTGAAGTGTGAGTTGGGGAGGAGGGTCTGTGTGTCCATTATTATACATAACTGTGTGAAGTGTGTTTTGGGGAGGAGGGTCTGTGTGTCCATTATTATACATAACTGTGTGATGTGTGTTTTGGGGAGGAGGGTCTGTGTGTCCATTATTATACATAACTGTGTGATGTGCGTTTTGGGGAGGAGGGTCTGTTTGTCCATTATTATACATAACTGTGTGATGTGTGAGTTGGGGAGGAGGGTCTGTGTGTCCATTATTATACATAACTGTGTGATGTGTGAGTTGGGGAGGAGAGTCTGTGTGTCCATTATTATACATAACTGTGTGATGTGTGATTTGGGGAGGAGGGTCTGTGTGTCCATTATTATACATAACTGTGTGATGTGTGTTTTGGGGAGGAGGGTCTGTGTGTCCATTATTATACATAACTGTGTGATGTGTGTTTTGGGGAGGAGGGTCTGTGTGTCCATTATTACACATAACTGTGTGATGTGTGAGTTGGGGAGGAGGGTCTGTGTGTCCATTATTATACATAACTGTGTGATGTGTGTTTTGGGGAGTAGGGTTAGTGTGTCCATTATTATACATAACTGTGTGATGAGTGTTTTGGGGAGGAGGGTCTGTGTGTCCATTATTATACATAACTGTGTAAAGTGTGTTTTGGGGAGGAGGGTCTGTGTGTCCATCATTATACATAACTGTGTGAAGTGTGAGTTGGGGAGGAGGGTCTGTGTGTCCATTATTATACATAACTGTGTGAAGTGTGTTTTGGGGAGGAGGGTCTGTGTGTCCATTATTATACATAACTGTGTGATGTGTGTTTTGGGGAGGACGGTCTGTGTGTCCATTATTATACATAACTGTGTGATGTGTGTTATGGGGAGGAGGGTCTGTTTGTCCATTATTATACATAACTGTGTGATGTGTGAGTTGGGGAGGAGGGTCTGTGTGTCCATTATTATACATAACTGTGTGATGTGTGAGTTGGGGAGGAGGGTCTGTGTGTCCATTATTATACATAACTGTGTGATGTGTGAGTTGGGGAGGAGAGTCTGTGTGTCCATTATTATACATAACTGTGTGATGTGTGAGTTGGGGAGGAGGGTCTGTGTGTCCATTATTATACGTAACTGTGTGATGTGTGAGTTGGGGAGGAGGGTCTGTGTGTCCATTATTATACATAACTGTGTGATGTGTGTTTTGGGGAGGAGGGTCTGTGTGTCCATTATTATACATAACTGTGTGATGTGTGAGTTGGGGAGGAGGGTCTGTGTGTCCATTATTATACATAACTGTGTGATGTGTGAGTTGGGGAGGAGGGTCTGTGTGTCCATTATTATACATAACTGTGTGATGTGTGAGTTGGGGAGGAGGGTCTGTGTGTCCATTATTATACATAACTGTGTGATGTGTGTTTTGGGGAGGAGGGTCTGTGTGTCCATTATTATACATAACTGTGTGATGTGTGAGTTGGGGAGGAGGGTCTGTGTGTCCATTATTATACATAACTGTGTGAAGTGTGAGTTGGGGAGGAGGGTCTGTGTGTCCATTATTATACATAACTGTGTGATGTGTGTTTTGGGGAGGAGGGTCTGTGTGTCCATTATTATACATAACTGTGTGATGTGTGAGTTGGGGAGGAGGGTCTGTGTGTCCATTATTATACATAACTGTGTGAAGTGTGAGTTGGGGAGGAGGGTCTGTGTGTCCATTATTATACATAACTGTGTGATGTGTGTTTTGGGGAGGAGGGTCTGTGTGTCCATTATTATACATAACTGTGTGATGTGTGTTTTGGGGAGGAGGGTCTGTGTGTCCATTATTATACATAACTGTGTGAAGTGTGAGTTGGGGAGGAGGGTCTGTGTGTCCATTATTATACATAACTGTGTGATGTGTGTTTTGGGGAGGAGGGTCTGTGTGTCCATTATTATACATAACTGTGTGATGTGTGAGTTGGGGAGGAGGGTCTGTGTGTCCATTATTATACATAACTGTGTAATGTGTGTTTTGGGAGGAGGGTCTGTGTGTCCATTATTATACGTAACTGTGTGATGTGTGAGTTGGGGAGGAGGGTCTGTGTGTCCATTATTATACATAACTGTGTGATGTGAGTTTTGGGGAGGAGGGTCTGTGTGTCCATTATTATACATAACTGTGTGATGTGTGTTTTGGTGAGGAGGGTCTGTGTGTCCATTATTATACATAACTGTGTGATGTGAGTTTTGGGGAGGAGGGTCTGTGTGTCCATTATTATACATAACTGTGTGATGTGAGTTTTGGGGAGGAGGGTCTGTGTGTCCATTATTATACATAACTGTGTGATGTGTGAGTTGGGGAGGAGGGTCTGTGTGTCCATTATTATACATAACTGTGTGATGTGTGTTTTGGGGAGGAGGGTCTGTGTGTCCATTATTATACATAACTGTGTGATGTGTGAGTTGGGGAGGAGGGTCTGTGTGTCCATTATTATACATAACTGTGTGATGTGTGAGTTGGGGAGGAGGGTCTGTGTGTCCATTATTATACATAACTGTGTGATGTGTGTTTTGGGGAGGAGGGTCTGTGTGTCCATTATTATACATAACTGTGTGATGTGTGAGTTGGGGAGGAGGGTCTGTGTGTCCATTATTATACATAACTGTGTGATGTGTGAGTTGGGGAGGAGGGTCTGTGTGTCCATTATTATACATAACTGTGTGATGTGTGTTTTTGGGAGGACGGTCTGTATGTCCATTATTATACATAACTGTGTGATGTGTGTTTTGGGGAGGAGGGTCTGTGTGTCCATTATTATACATAACTGTGTGATGTGTGAGTTGGGGAGGAGGGTCTGTGTGTCCATTATTATACATAACTGTGTGATGTGTGTTTTGGGGAGGAGGGTCTGTGTGTCCATTATTATACATAACTGTGTGATGTGTGTTTTGGGGAGGAGGGTCTGTGTGTCCATTATTATACATAACTGTGTGATGTGTGAGTTGGGGAGGAGGGTCTGTGTGTCCATTATTATACATAACTGTGTGATGTGTGTTTTGGGGAGGAGGGTCTGTGTGTCCATTAATATACATAACTGTGTGATGTGTGTTTTGGGGAGGAGGGTCTGTGTGTCCATTATTATACATAACTGTGTGATGTGTGAGTTGGGGAGGAGGGTCTGTGTGTCCATTATTATACATAACTGTGTGATGTGTGTTTTGGGGAGGAGGGTCTGTGTGTCCATTATTATACATAACTGTGTGAAGTGTATTTTGGGGAGGAGGGTCTGTGTGTCCATTATTATACATAACTGTGTGATGTGTGTTTTGGGGAGGAGGGTCTGTGTGTCCATTATTATACATAACTGTGTGATGTGTGTTTTGGGGAGGAGGGTCTGTGTGTCCATTATTATACATAACTGTGTGATGTGTGAGTTGGGGAGGAGGTCTGTGTGTCCATTATTATACATAACTGTGTGATGTGTGTTTTGGGGAGGAGGGTCTGTGTGTCCATTATTATACATAACTGTGTGATGTGTGTTTTGGGAGGAGGGTCTGTGTGTCCATTATTATACATAACTGTGTGATGTGTGAGTTGGGGAGGAGGGTCTGTGTGTCCATTATTATACATAACTGTGTGATGTGTGTTTTGGGGAGGAGGGTCTGTGTGTCCATTATTATACATAACTGTGTGAAAGTGTATTTTGGGGAGGAGGGTCTGTGTGTCCATTATTATACATAACTGTGTGATGTGTGTTTTGGGGAGGAGGGTCTGTGTGTCCATTATTATACATAACTGTGTGATGTGTGTTTTGGGGAGGAGGGTCTATGTGTCCATTATTATACAGAACTGTGTGATGTGTGTTTTGGGGAGGAGGGTCTGTGTGTCCATTATTATACATAACTGTGTGATGTGTGAGTTGGGGAGGAGGGTCTGTGTGTCCATTATTATACATAACTGTGTGATGTGTGAGTTGGGGAGGAGGGTCTGTGTGTCCATTATTATACATAACTGTGTGATGTGTGTTTTGGGGAGGAGGGTCTGTGTGTCCATTATTATACATAACTGTGTGATGTGTGTTTTGGGGAGGAGGGTCTGTGTGTCCATTATTATACATAACTGTGTGATGTGTGTTTTGGGGAGGAGGGTCTGTGTGTCCATTATTATACATAACTGTGTGATGTGTGTTTTGGGGAGGAGGGTCTGTGTGTCCATTATTATACATAACTGTGTGATGTGTGTTTTGGGGAGGAGGGTCTGTGTGTCCATTATTATACATAACTGTGTGAAGTGTGAGTTGGGGAGGAGGGTCTGTGTGTCCATTATTATACATAACTGTGTGATGTGTGAGTTGGGGAGGAGTGTCTGTGTGTCCATTATTATACATAACTGTGTGATGTGTGTTTTGGGGAGGAGGGTCTGTGTGTCCATTATTATACATAACTGTGTGATGTGTGAGTTGGGGAGGAGGGTCTGTGTGTCCATTATTATACATAACTGTGTGATGTGTGTTTTGGGGAGGAGGGTCTGTGTGTCCATTATTATACATAACTGTGTGAAGTGTGTTTTGGGGAGGAGGGTCTGTGTGTCCATTATTATACATAACTGTGTGATGTGTGTTTTGGGGAGGAGGGTCTGTGTGTCCATTATTATACATAACTGTGTGATGTGTGAGTTGGGGAGGAGGGTCTGTGTGTCCATTATTATACATAACTGTGTGATGTGTGTTTTGGGGAGGAGGGTCTGTGTGTCCATTATTATACATAACTGTGTGAAGTGTGTTTTGGGGAGGAGGGTCTGTGTGTCCATTATTATAGATAACTGTGTGATGTGTGAGTTGGGGAGGAGGGTCTGTGCGTCCATTATTATACATAACTGTGTAATGTGTGTTTTGGGAGGAGGGTCTGTGTGTCCATTATTATACGTAACTGTGTGATGTGTGAGTTGGGGAGGAGGGTCTGTGTGTCCATTATTATACATAACTGTGTGATGTGTGTTTTGGGGAGGAGGGTCTGTGTGTCCATTATTATACATAACTGTGTGATGTGTGTTTTGGGGAGGAGGGTCTGTGTGTCCATTATTATACATAACTGTGTGATGTGTGAGTTGGGGAGGAGGGTCTGTGTGTCCATTATTATACATAACTGTGTGATGTGTGAGTTGGGGAGGAGGGTCTGTGTGTCCATTATTATACATTACTGTGTGATGTGTGTTTTGGGGAGGAGGGTCTGTGTGTCCATAATTAGACATTACTGTGTGATGTGTGAGTTGGGGAGGAGGGTCTGTGTGTCCATTATTATACATAACTGTGTGATGTGTGTTTTGGGGAGGAGGGTCTGTGTGTCCATTATTATACATAACTGTGTGATGTGTGTTTTGGGGAGGAGGGTCTGTGTGTCCATTATTATACATAACTGTGTGATGTGTGAGTTGGGGAGGAGGGTCTGTGTGTCCATTATTATACATAACTGTGTGATGTGTGTTTTGGGAAGGAGGGTCTGTGTGTCCATTATTATACATAACTGTGTGATGTTTGAGTTGGGGAGGAGGGTCTGTGTGTCCATTATTATACATAACTGTGTGATGTGTGTTTTGGGGAGGAGGGTCTGTGTGTCCATTATTATACATAACTGTGTGATGTGTGTTTTGGGGAGGAGGGTCTGTGTGTCCATTATTATACATAACTGTGTGATGTGTGTTTTGGGGAGGAGGGTCTGTGTGTCCATTATTATACATAACTGTGTGATGTGTGAGTTGGGGAGGAGGGTCTGTGTGTCCATTATTATACATAACTGTGTGATGTGTGAGTTGGGGAGGAGGGTCTGTGTGTCCATTATTATACATAACTGTGTGATGTGTGTTTTGGGGAGGAGGGTCTGTGTGTCCATTATTATACATAACTGTGTGAAGTGTGTTTTGGGGAGGAGGGTCTGTGTGTCCATTATTATACATAACTGTGTGATGTGTGAGTTGGGGAGGAGGGTCTGTGTGTCCATTATTATACATAACTGTGTAATGTGTGTTTTGGGAGGAGGGTCTGTGTGTCCATTATTATACGTAACTGTGTGATGTGTGAGTTGGGGAGGAGGGTCTGTGTGTCCATTATTATACATAACTGTGTGATGTGTGTTTTGGGGAGGAGGGTCTGTGTGTCCATTATTATACATAACTGTGTGATGTGTGTTTTGGGAGGAGGGTCTGTGTGTCCATTATTATACATAACTGTGTGATGTGTGAGTTGGGGAGGAGGGTCTGTGTGTCCATTATTATACATGAACTGTGTGATGTGTGAGTTGGGGAGGAGGGTCTGTGTGTCCATTATTATACATTACTGTGTGATGTGTGTTTTGGGGAGGAGGGTCTGTGTGTCCATAATTAGACATTACTGTGTGATGTGTGAGTTGGGAGGAGGGTCTGTGTGTCCATTATTATACATAACTGTGTGATGTGTGTTTTGGGGAGGAGGGTCTGTGTGTCCATTATTATACATAACTGTGTGATGTGTGTTTTGGGGAGGAGGGTCTGTGTGTCCATTATTATACATAACTGTGTGATGTGTGAGTTGGGGAGGAGGGTCTGTGTGTCCATTATTATACATAACTGTGTGATGTGTGTTTTGGGAAGGAGGGTCTGTGTGTCCATTATTATACATAACTGTGTGATGTTTGAGTTGGGGAGGAGGGTCTGTGTGTCCATTATTATACATAACTGTGTGATGTGTGTTTTGGGGAAGAGGGTCTGTGTGTCTATTATTATACATAACTGTGTGATGTGTGTTTTGGGGAGGAGGGTCTGTGTGTCCATTATTATACATAACTGTGTGATGTGTGTTTTGGGGAGGAGGGTCTGTGTGTCCATTATTATACATAACTGTGTGATGTGTGAGTTGGGGAGGAGGGTCTGTGTGTCCATTATTATACATAACTGTGTGATGTGTGAGTTGGGGAGGAGGGTCTGTGTGTCCATTATTATACATAACTGTGTGATGTGTGAGTTGGGAGGAGGGTCTGTGTGTCCATTATTATACATAACTGTGTGAAGTGTGAGTTGGGGAGGAGGGTCTGTGTGTCCATTATTATACATAACTGTGTGATGTGTGTTTTGGGGAGGAGGGTCTGTGTGTCCATTATTATACATAACTGTGTGAAGTGTGAGTTGGGGAGGAGGGTCTGTGTGTCCATTATTATACATAACTGTGTGATGTGTGTTTTGGGGAGGAGGGTCTGTGTGTCCATTATTATACATAACTGTGTGATGTGTGAGTTGGGGAGGAGGGTCTGTGTGTCCATTATTATACATAACTGTGTAATGTGTGTTTTGGGAGGAGGGTCTGTGTGTCCATTATTATACGTAACTGTGTGATGTGTGAGTTGGGGAGGAGGGTCTGTGTGTCCATTATTATACATAACTGTGTGATGTGTGTTTTGGGGAGGAGGGTCTGTGTGTCCATTATTATACATAACTGTGTGATGTGTGTTTTGGGGAGGAGGGTCTGTGTGTCCATTATTATACATAACTGTGTGATGTGTGAGTTGGGGAGGAGGGTCTGTGTGTCCATTATTATACATAACTGTGTGATGTGTGAGTTGGGGAGGAGGGTCTGTGTGTCCATTATTATACATAACTGTGTGATGTGTGTTTTGGGGAGGAGGGTCTGTGTGTCCATTATTATACATAACTGTGTGATGTGTGAGTTGGGGAGGAGGGTCTGTGTGTCCATTATTATACATAACTGTGTGATGTGTGTTTTGGGGAGGAGGGTCTGTGTGTCCATTATTACACATAACTGTGTGATGTGTGAGTTGGGGAGGAGGGTCTGTGTGTCCATTATTATACATAACTGTGTGATGTGTGAGTTGGGGAGGAGGGTCTGTGTGTCCATTATTATACATAACTGTGTGATGTGTGTTTTGGGGAGGAGGGTCTGTGTGTCCATTATTATACATAACTGTGTGATGTGAGTTTTGGGCAGGAGGGTCTGTGTGTCCATTATTATACATAACTGTGTGATGTGTGATTTGGGGAGGTGGGTCTGTGTGTCCATTATTATACATAACTGTGTGATGTGTGTTTTGGGGAGGAGGGTCTGTGTGTCCATTATTATACATAACTGTGTGATGTGTGTTTTGGGGAGGAGGGTCTGTGTGTCCATTATTATACATAACTGTGTGATGTGTGTTTTGGGGAGGAGGGTCTGTGTGTCCATTATTATACATAACTGTGTGATGTGTGTTTTGGGGAGGAGGGTCTGTGTGTCCATTATTATACATAACTGTGTGATGTGTGTTTTGGGGAGGAGGGTCTGTGTGTCCATTATTATACATAACTGTGTGAAGTGTGAGTTGGGGAGGAGGGTCTGTGTGTCCATTATTATACATAACTGTGTGATGTGTGAGTTGGGGAGGAGGGTCTGTGTGTCCATTATTATACATAACTGTGTGATGTGTGTTTTGGGGAGGAGGGTCTGTGTGTCCATTATTATACATAACTGTGTGATGTGTGAGTTGGGGAGGAGGGTCTGTGTGTCCATTATTATACATAACTGTGTGATGTGTGTTTTGGGGAGGAGGGTCTGTGTGTCCATTATTATACATAACTGTGTGAAGTGTGTTTTGGGGAGGAGGGTCTGTGTGTCCATTATTATACATAACTGTGTGATGTGTGAGTTGGGGAGGAGGGTCTGTGTGTCCATTATTATACATAACTGTGTAATGTGTGTTTTGGGAGGAGGGTCTGTGTGTCCATTATTATACGTAACTGTGTGATGTGTGAGTTGGGGAGGAGGGTCTGTGTGTCCATTATTATACATAACTGTGTGATGTGTGTTTTGGGGAGGAGGGTCTGTGTGTCCATTATTATACATAACTGTGTGATGTGTGTTTTGGGGAGGAGGGTCTGTGTGTCCATTATTATACATAACTGTGTGATGTGTGAGTTGGGGAGGAGGGTCTGTGTGTCTATTATTATACATAACTGTGTGATGTGTGAGTTGGGGAGGAGGGTCTGTGTGTCCATTATTATACATTACTGTGTGATGTGTGTTTTGGGGAGGAGGGTCTGTGTGTCCATAATTAGACATTACTGTGTGATATGTGAGTTGGGGAGGAGGGTCTGTGTGTCCATTATTATACATAACTGTGTGATGTGTGTTTTGGGGAGGAGGGTCTGTGTGTCCATTATTATACATAACTGTGTGATGTGTGTTTTGGGGAGGAGGGTCTGTGTGTCCATTATTATACATAACTGTGTGATGTGTGAGTTGGGGAGGAGGGTCTGTGTGTCCATTATTATACATAACTGTGTGATGTGTGTTTTGGGAAGGAGGGTCTGTGTGTCCATTATTATACATAACTGTGTGATGTGTGTTTTGGGGAGGAGGGTCTGTGTGTCCATTATTATACATAACTGTGTGAAGTGTGAGTTGGGGAGGAGGGTCTGTGTGTCCATTATTATACATAACTGTGTGATGTGTGTTTTGGGGAGGAGGGTCTGTGTGTCCATTATTATACATAACTGTGTGATGTGTGAGTTGGGGAGGAGGGTCTGTGTGTCCATTATTATACATAACTGTGTAATGTGTGTTTTGGGAGGAGGGTCTGTGTGTCCATTATTATACATAACTGTGTGATGTGTGTTTTGGGGAGGAGGGTCTGTGTGTCCATTATTATACATAACTGTGTGATGTGTGTTTTGGGGAGGAGGGTCTGTGTGTCCATTATTATACATAACTGTGTGATGTGTGAGTTGGGGAGGAGGGTCTGTGTGTCCATTATTATACATAACTGTGTGATGTGTGAGTTGGGGAGGAGGGTCTGTGTGTCCATTATTATACATAACTGTGTGATGTGTGTTTTGGGGAGGAGGGTCTGTGTGTCCATTATTATACATAACTGTGTGATGTGTGAGTTGGGGAGGAGGGTCTGTGTGTCCATTATTATACATAACTGTGTGATGTGTGTTTTGGGGAGGAGGGTCTGTGTGTCCATTATTACACATAACTGTGTGATGTGTGAGTTGGGGAGGAGGGTCTGTGTGTCCATTATTATACATAACTGTGTGATGTGTGAGTTGGGGAGGAGGGTCTGTGTGTCCATTATTATACATAACTGTGTGATGTGTGTTTTGGGGAGGAGGGTCTGTGTGTCCATTATTATACATAACTGTGTGATGTGTGTTTTGGGGAGGAGGGCCTGTGTGTCCATTATTATACATAACTGTGTGATGTGTGAGTTGGGGAGGAGGGTCTGTGTGTCCATTATTATACATAACTGTGTGATGTGTGAGTTGGGGATGAGGGTCTGTGTGTCCATTATTATACATAACTGTGTGATGTGTGTTTTGGGGAGGAGGGTCTGTGTGTCCATTATTATACTTAACTGTGTGATGTGTGTTTTGGGGAGGAGGGTCTGTGTGTCCATTATTATACATAACTGTGTGATGTGTGAGTTGGGGAGGAGGGTCTGTGTGTCCATTATTATACATAACTGTGTGGTGTGTGAGTTGGGGAGGAGGGTCTGTGTGTCCATTATTATACATAACTGTGTGATGTGTGAGTTGGGGATGAGGGTCTGTGTGTCCATTATTATACATAACTGTGTGATGTGTGTTTTGGGGAGGAGGGTCTGTGTGTCCATTATTATACATAACTGTGTGATGTGTGATTTGTGGAGGAGGGTCTGTGTGTCCATTATTATACATAACTGTGTAATGTGTGTTTTGGTGAGGAGGGTCTGTGTGTCCATTATTATACATAACTGTGTGATGTGTGAGTTGGGGAGGAGGGTCTGTGTGTCCATTATTATACATAACTGTGTGATGAGTGAGTTGGGGAGGAGGGTCTGTGTGTCCATTATTATACATAACTGTGTGATGTGTGTTTTGGGGAGGAGGGTCTGTGTGTCCATTATTATACATAACTGTGTGATGTGTGTTTTGGGGAGAAGGGTCTGTGTGTCCATTATTATACATAACTGTGTGATGTATGAGTTGGGGAGGAGGGTCTGTGTGTCCATTATTATACATAACTGTGTGATGTATGAGCTGGGGAGGAGGGTCTGTGTGTACATTATTATACATAACTGTGTAATGTGTGAGTTGGGGAGGAGGGTCTGTGTGTCCATTATTATACATAACTGTGTGATGTGTGTGTTGGGGAGGAGGGTCTGTGTGTCCATTATTATACATAACTGTGTGATGTGTGAGTTGGGGAGGAGGGTCTGTGTGTCCATTATTATACATAACTGTGTGATGTATGAGTTGGGGAGGAGGGTCTGTGTGTCCATTAGTATACATAACTGTGTAATGTATGAGTTGGGGAGGAGGGTCTGTGTGTCCATTATTATACATAACTGTGTGATGTGTGAGTTGGGGAGGAGGGTCTGTGTGTCCATTATTATACTTAACTGTGTGAAGTGTGAGTTGGGGAGGAGGGTCTGTGTGTCCATTATTATACATAACTGTGTGATGTGTGAGTTGGGGAGGAGGGTCTGTGTGTCCATTATTATACATAACTGTGTGAAGTGTGAGTTGGGGAGGAGGGTCTGTGTGTCCATTATTATACATAACTGTGTGAAGTGTGAGTTGGGGAGGAGGGTCTGTGTGTCCATTATTATACATAACTGTGTGAAGTGTGAGTTGGGGAGGAGGGTCTGTGTGTCCATTATTATACATAACTGTGTGAAGTGTGAGTTGGGGAGGAGGGTCTGTGTGTCCATTATTATACATAACTGTGTGATGTGTGTTTTGGGGAGGAGGGTCTGTGTGTCCATTATTATACATAACTGTGTGAAGTGTGTTTTGGGGAGGAGGGTCTGTGTGTCCATTATTATACATAACTGTGTGAAGTGTGAGTTGGGGAGGAGGGTCTGTGTGTCCATTATTATACATAACTGTGTGATGTGTGTTTTGGGGAGGTGGGTCTGTGTGTCCATTATTATACATAACTGTGTGATGTGTGTTTTGGGGAGGAGGGTCTGTGTGTCCATTATTATACATAACTGTGTGATGTGTGTTTTGGGGAGGAGGGTCTGTGTGTCCATTATTATACTTAACTGTGTGAAGTGTGAGCTGGGGAGGAGGGTCTGTGTGTCCATTATTATACATAACTGTGTGATGTGTGAGTTGGGGAGGAGGGTCTGTGTGTCCATTATTATACATAACTGTGTGAAGTGTGAGTTGGGGAGGAGGGTCTGTGTGTCCATTATTATACATAACTGTGTGATGTGTGTTTTGGGGAGGAGGGTCTGTGTGTCCATTATTATACATAACTGTGTGAAGTGTGAGTTGGGGAGGAGGGTCTGTGTGTCCATTATTATACAAAACTGTGTGATGTGTGTTTTGGGGAGGTGGGTCTGTGTGTCCATTATTATACATAACTGTGTGATGTGTGTTTTGGGGAGGAGGGTCTGTGTGTCCATTATTATACATAACTGTGTGATGTGTGTTTTGGGGAGGAGGGTCTGTGTGTCCATTATTATACATAACTGTGTGATGTGTGTTTTGGGGAGGAGGGTCTGTGTGTCCATTATTATACGTAACTGTGTGATGTGTGAGTTGGGGAGGAGGGTCTGTGTGTCCATTATTATACATAACTGTGTGATGTGTGTTTTGGGGAGGAGGGTCTGTGTGTCCATTATTATACATAACTGTGTGATGTGTGTTTTGGGGAGGAGGGTCTGTGTGTCCATTATTATACATAACTGTGTGATGTGTGAGTTGGGGAGGAGGGTCTGTGTGTCCATTATTATACATAACTGTGTGATGTGTGAGTTGGGGAGGAGGGTCTGTGTGTCCATTATTATACATTACTGTGTGATGTGTGTTTTGGGGAGGAGGGTCTGTGTGTCCATTATTATACATAACTGTGTGATGTGTGAGTTGGGGAGGAGGGTCTGTGTGTCCATTATTATACATAACTGTGTGATGTGTGTTTTGGGGAGGAGGGTCTGTGTGTCCATTATTATACATAACTGTGTGATGTGTGTTTTGGGGAGGAGGGTCTGTGTGTCCATTATTATACATAACTGTGTGATGTGTGAGTTGGGGAGGAGGGTCTGTGTGTCCATTATTATACATAACTGTGTGAAGTGTGTTTTGGGAAGGAGGGTCTGTGTGTCCATTATTATACATAACTGTGTGATGTTTGAGTTGGGGAGGAGGGTCTGTGTGTCCATTATTATACATAACTGTGTGATGTGTGTTTTGGGGAGGAGGGTCTGTGTGTCCATTATTATACATAACTGTGTGATGTGTGTTTTGGGGAGGAGGGTCTGTGTGTCCATTATTATACATAACTGTGTGATGTGTGTTTTGGGGAGGAGGGTCTGTGTGTCCATTATTATACATAACTGTGTGATGTGTGTTTTGGGGAGGAGGGTCTGTGTGTCCATTATTATACATAACTGTGTGATGTGTGAGTTGGGGAGGAGGGTCTGTGTGTCCATTATTATACATAACTGTGTGATGTGTGAGTTGGGGAGGAGGGTCTGTGTGTCCATTATTATACATAACTGTGTGATGTGTGTTTTGGGGAGGAGGGTCTGTGTGTCCATTATTATACATAACTGTGTGAAGTGTGAGTTGGGGAGGAGGGTCTGTGTGTCCATTATTATACATAACTGTGTGATGTGTGTTTTGGGGAGGAGGGTCTGTGTGTCCATTATTATACATAACTGTGTGATGTGTGAGTTGGGGAGGAGGGTCTGTGTGTCCATTATTATACATAACTGTGTAATGTGTGTTTTGGGAGGAGGGTCTGTGTGTCCATTATTATACGTAACTGTGTGATGTGTGAGTTGGGGAGGAGGGTCTGTGTGTCCATTATTATACATAACTGTGTGATGTGTGTTTTGGGGAGGAGGGTCTGTGTGTCCATTATTATACATAACTGTGTGATGTGTGAGTTGGGGAGGAGGGTCTGTGTGTCCATTATTATACATAACTGTGTGATGTGTGAGTTGGGGAGGAGGGTCTGTGTGTCCATTATTATACATAACTGTGTGATGTGTGAGTTGGGGAGGAGGGTCTGTGTGTCCATTATTATACATAACTGTGTGATGTGTGTTTTGGGGAGGAGGGTCTGTGTGTCCATTATTATACATAACTGTGTGATGTGTGAGTTGGGGAGGAGGGTCTGTGTGTCCATTATTATACATAACTGTGTGATGTGTGTTTTGGGGAGGAGGCTCTGTGTGTCCATTATTATACATAACTGTGTGATGTGTGAGTTGGGGAGGAGGGTCTGTGTGTCCATTATTATACATAACTGTGTGATGTGTGAGTTGGGGAGGAGGGTCTGTGTGTCCATTATTATACATAACTGTGTGATGTGTGTTTTGGGGAGGAGGGTCTGTGTGTCCATTATTATACATAACTGTGTGATGTGTGTTTTGGGGAGGAGGGTCTGTGTGTCCATTATTATACATAACTGTGTGATGTGTGAGTTGGGGAGGAGGGTCTGTGTGTCCATTATTATACATAACTGTGTGATGTGTGTTTTGGGGAGGAGGGTCTGTGTGTCCATTATTATACATAACTGTGTGATGTGTGAGTTGGGGAGGAGGGTCTGTGTGTCCATTATTATACATAACTGTGTGATGTGTGTTTTGGGGAGGAGGGTCTGTGTGTCCATTATTATACATAACTGTGTGATGTGTGAGTTGGGGATGAGGGTCTGTGTGTCCATTATTATACATAACTGTGTGATGTGTGATTTGTGGAGGAGGGTCTGTGTGTCCATTATTATACATAACTGTGTAATGTGTGTTTTGGGGAGGAGGGTCTGTGTGTCCATTATTATACATAACTGTGTGATGTGTGAGTTGGGGAGGAGGGTCTGTGTGTCCATTATTATACATAACTGTGTGATGAGTGAGTTGGGGAGGAGGGTCTGTGTGTCCATTATTATACATAACTGTGTGATGTGTGTTTTGGGGAGGAGGGTCTGTGTGTCCATTATTATACATAACTGTGTGATGTGTGTTTTGGGGAGAAGGGTCTGTGTGTCCATTATTATACATAACTGTGTGATGTATGAGTTGGGGAGGAGGGTCTGTGTGTCCATTATTATACATAACTGTGTGATGTATGAGCTGGGGAGGAGGGTCTGTGTGTACATTATTATACATAACTGTGTAATGTGTGAGTTGGGGAGGAGGGTCTGTGTGTCCATTATTATACATAACTGTGTGATGTGTGTGTTGGGGAGGAGGGTCTGTGTGTCCATTATTATACATAACTGTGTGATGTGTGAGTTGGGGAGGAGGGTCTGTGTGTCCATTATTATACATAACTGTGTGATGTATGAGTTGGGGAGGAGGGTCTGTGTGTCCATTATTATACATAACTGTGTAATGTATGAGTTGGGGAGGAGGGTCTGTGTGTCCATTATTATACATAACTGTGTGATGTGTGAGTTGGGGAGGAGGGTCTGTGAGTCCATTATTATACTTAACTGTGTGAAGTGTGAGTTGGGGAGGAGGGTCTGTGTGTCCATTATTATACATAACTGTGTGATGTGTGAGTTGGGGAGGAGGGTCTGTGTGTCCATTATTATACATAACTGTGTGAAGTGTGAGTTGGGGAGGAGGGTCTGTGTGTCCATTATTATACATAACTGTGTGAAGTGTGAGTTGGGGAGGAGGGTCTGTGTGTCCATTATTATACATAACTGTGTGAAGTGTGAGTTGGGGAGGAGGGTCTGTGTGTCCATTATTATACATAACTGTGTGATGTGTGTTTTGGGGAGGAGGGTCTGTGTGTCCATTTTTATTCATAACTGTGTGAAGTGTGTTTTGGGGAGGAGGGTCTGTGTGTCCATTATTATACATAACTGTGTGAAGTGTGAGTTGGGGAGGAGGGTCTGTGTGTCCATTATTATACATAACTGTGTGATGTGTGTTTTGGGGAGGTGGGTCTGTGTGTCCATTATTATACATAACTGTGTGATGTGTGTTTTGGGGAGGAGGGTCTGTGTGTCCATTATTATACTTAACTGTGTGAAGTGTGAGCTGGGGAGGAGGGTCTGTGTGTCCATTATTATACATAACTGTGTGATGTGTGAGTTGGGGAGGAGGGTCTGTGTGTCCATTATTATACATAACTGTGTGAAGTGTGAGTTGGGGAGGAGGGTCTGTGTGTCCATTATTATACATAACTGTGTGATGTGTGTTTTGGGGAGGAGGGTCTGTGTGTCCATTATTATACATAACTGTGTGAAGTGTGAGTTGGGGAGGAGGGTCTGTGTGTCCATTATTATACATAACTGTGTGATGTGTGTTTTGGGGAGGTGGGTCTGTGTGTCCATTATTATACATAACTGTGTGATGTGTGTTTTGGGGAGGAGGGTCTGTGTGTCCATTATTATACATAACTGTGTGATGTGTGTTTTGGGGAGGAGGGTCTGTGTGTCCATTATTATACATAACTGTGTGATGTGTGTTTTGGGGAGGAGGGTCTGTGTGTCCATTATTATACATAACTGTGTGATGTGTGTTTTGGGGAGGAGGGTCTGTGTGTCCATTATTATACATAACTGTGTGATGTGTGTTTTGGGGAGGAGGGTCTGTGTGTCCATTATTATACATAACTGTGTAAAGTGTGTTTTGGGGAGGAGGGTCTGTGTGTCCATCATTATACATAACTGTGTGAAGTGTGAGTTGGGGAGGAGGGTCTGTGTGTCCATTATTATACATAACTGTGTGATGTGTGAGTTGGGGAGGAGGGTCTGTGTGTCCATTATTATACATAACTGTGTGAAGTGTGAGTTGGGGAGGAGGGTCTGTGTGTCCATTATTATACATAACTGTGTGATGTGTGAGTTGGGGAGGAGGGTCTGTGTGTCCATTATTATACATAACTGTGTGAAGTGTGAGTTGTGGAGGAGGGTCTGTGTGTCCATTATTATACATAACTGTGTGATGTGTGAGTTGGGGAGGAGGGTCTGTGTGTCCATTATTATACATAACTGTGTGATGTGTGTTTTGGGGAGGAGGGTCTGTGTGTCCATTATTATACATAACTGTGTGATGTGTGAGTTGGGGAGGAGGGTCTGTGTGTCCATTATTATACATAACTGTGTGATGTGTGAGTTGGGGAGGAGGGTCTGTGTGTCCATTATTATCCATAACTGTGTGATGAGTGAGTTGGGGAGGAGGGTCTGTGTGTCCATTATTATACATTACTGTGTGATGTGTGAGTTGGGGTGGAGGGTCTGTGTGTCCATTATTATACATAACTGTGTGAAGTGTGAGTTGGGGAGGAGGGTCTGTGTGTCCTTTATTATACATAACTGTGCGAAGTGTGTTTTGGGGAGGAGGGTCTGTGTGTCCATTATTATACATAACTGTGCGATGTGTGTTTTGGGGAGGAGGGTCTGTGTGTCCATTATTATACATAACTGTGTGAAGTGTGAGTTGGGGAGGAGGGTCTGTGTGTCCATTATTATACATAACTGTGTGATGTGTGAGTTGGGGAGGAGGGTCTGTGTGTCCATTATTATACATAACTGTGTGATGTGTGAGTTGGGGAGGAGGGTCTGTGTGTCCATTATTATACATAACTGTGTGTTGAGTGAGTTGGGGAGGAGGGTCTGTGTGTCCATTATTATACATTACTGTGTGAT
Source organism: Heterodontus francisci (assembly GCF_036365525.1). NCBI lineage: Eukaryota > Metazoa > Chordata > Chondrichthyes > Heterodontiformes > Heterodontidae > Heterodontus > Heterodontus francisci. Next base: position 4,363,103 of record NC_090408.1, read on the forward strand.
GTGTGAGTTGGGGAGGAGGGTCTGTGTGTCCATTATTATACATAACTGTGTGAAGTGTGAGTTGGGGAGGAGGGTCTGTGTGTCCATTATTATACATAACTGTGTGAAGTGTGAGTTGGGGAGGAGGGTCTGTGTGTCCATTATTATACATAATTGTGTGAAGTGTGAGTTGGGGAGGAGGGTCTGTGTGTCCTTTATTATACATAACTGTGTGAAGTGTGAGTTGGGGAGGAGGGTCTGTGTGTCCATTATTATACATAACTGTGTGATGTGTGAGTTGGGGAGGAGGGTCTGTGTGTCCTTTATTATACATAACTGTGTGATGTGTGAGTTGGGGAGGAGGGTCTGTGTGTCCATTATTATACATAACTGTGTGAAGTGTGAGTTGGGGAGGAGGGTCTGTGTGTCCTTTATTATACATAACTGTGTGAAGTGTGAGTTGGGGAGGAGGGTCTGTGTGTCCATTATTATACATAACTGTGTGAAGTGTGAGTTGGGGAGGAGGGTCTGTGTGTCCATTATTATACATAACTGTGTGATGTGTGTTTTGGGGAGGAGGGTCTGTGTGTCCATTTTTATACATAACTGTGTGATGTGTGTTTTGGGGTGGAGGGTCTGTGTGTCCATTATTATACATAACTGTGTGAAGTGTAAGTTGGGGAGGAGGGTCTGTGTGTCCATTATTATACATAACTGTGTGATGTGTGTTTTGGGGAGGAGGGTCTGTGTGTCCATTATTATACATAACTGTGTGAAGTGTGAGTTGGGGAGGAGGGTCTGTGTGTCCATTATTATACATAACTGTGTGAAGTGTGAGTTGGGGAGGAGGGTCTGTGTGTCCATTGTTATACATAACTGTGTGAAGTGTGAGTTGGGGAGGAGGGTCTGTGTGTCCATTATTATACATAACTGTGTGATGTGTGTTTTGGGGAGGAGGGTCTGTGTGTCCATTATTATACATAACTGTGTGAAGTGTGAGTTGGGGAGGAGGGTCTGTGTGTCCATTTTTATACATAACTGTGTGATGTGTGTTTTGGGGAGGAGGGTCTGTGTGTCCATTATTATACATAACTGTGTGATGTGTGTTTTGGGGAGGAGGGTCTGTGTGTCCATTATTATACATAACTGTGTGATGTGTGTTTTGGGGAGGAGGGTCTGTGTGTCCATTATTATACATAACTGTGTGATGTGTGTTTTGGGGAGGAGGGTCTGTGTGTCCATTATTATACATAACTGTGTGATGTGTGTTTTGGGGAGGAGGGTCTGTGTGTCCATTATTATACATAACTGTGTGATGTGTGTTTTGGGGAGGAGGGTCTGTGTGTCCATTATTATACATAACTGTGTAAAGTGTGTTTTGGGGAGGAGGGTCTGTGTGTCCATCATTATACATAACTGTGTGAAGTGTGAGTTGGGGAGGAGGGTCTGTGTGTCCATTATTATACATAACTGTGTGATGTGTGAGTTGGGGAGGAGGGTCTGTGTGTCCATTATTATACATAACTGTGTGAAGTGTGAGTTGGGGAGGAGGGTCTGTGTGTCCATTATTATACATAACTGTGTGATGTGTGAGTTGGGGAGGAGGGTCTGTGTGTCCATTATTATACATAACTGTGTGATGTGTGTTTTGGGGAGGAGGGTCTGTGTGTCCATTATTATACATAACTGTGTGATGTGTGAGTTGGGGAGGAGGGTCTGTGTGTCCATTATTATACATAACTGTTTGATGTGTGAGTTGGGGAGGAGGGTCTGTGTGTCCATTATTATACATAACTGTGTGATGTGTGTTTTGGGGAGGAGGGTCTGTGTGTCCATTATTATACATAACTGTGTGATGTGTGTTTTGGGGAGGAGGGTCTGTGTGTCCATTATTATACATAACTGTGTGATGTGTGTTTTGGGGAGGAGGGTCTGTGTGTCCATTATTATACATAACTGTGTGAAGTGTGAGTTGGGGAGGAGGGTCTGTCTGTCCATTATTATACATAACTGTGTGATGTGTGTTTTGGGGAGGAGGGTCTGTGTGTCCATTATTATACATAACTGTGTAAAGTGTGTTTTGGGGAGGAGGGTCTGTGTGTCCATTATTATACATAACTGTGTGAAGTGTGAGTTGGGGAGGAGGGTCTGTGAGTCCATTATTATACATAACTGTGTGATGTGTGTTTTGGGGAGGAGGGTCTGTGTGTCCATTATTATACATAACTGTGTGATGAGTGTTTTGGGGAGGAGGGTCTGTGTGTCCATTATTATACATAACTGTGTGATGTGTGAGTTGGGGAGGAGGGTCTGTGTGTCCATTATTATACATAACTGTGTGATGTGTGTTTTGGGGAGGAGGGTCTGTGTGTCCATTATTATACATAACTGTGTGAAGTGTGAGTTGGGGAGGAGGGTCTGTCTGTCCATTATTATACATAACTGTGTGATGTGTGTTTTGGGGAGGAGGGTCTGTGTGTCCATTATTATACATAACTGTGTGAAGTGTGAGTTGGGGAGGAGGGTCTGTGTGTCCATTATTATACATAACTGTGTGATGTGTGAGTTGGGGAGGAGGGTCTGTGTGTCCATTATTATACATAACTGTGTGATGTGTGTTTTGGGGAGGAGGGTCTGTGTGTCCATTATTATACATAACTGTGTGATGTGTGAGTTGGGGAGGAGGGTCTGTGTGTCCATTATTATACATAACTGTGTGATGTGTGAGTTGGGGAGGAGGGTCTGTGTGTCCATTATTATACATAACTGTGTGAAGTGTGAGTTGGGGAGGAGGGTCTGTGTGTCCATTATTATACATAACTGTGTAAAGTGTGTTTTGGGGAGGAGGGTCTGTGTGTCCATCATTATACATAACTGTGTGAAGTGTGATTTGGGGAGGAGGGTCTGTGTGTCCATTATTATACATAACTGTGTGATGTGTGAGTTGGGGAGGAGGGTCTGTGTGTCCATTATTATACATAACTGTGTGATGTGTGAGTTGGGGAGGAGGGTCTGTGTGTCCATTATTATACATAACTGTGTGAAGTGTGAGTTGGGGAGGAGGGTCTGTGTGTCCATTATTATACATAACTGTGTAAAGTGTGTTTTGGGGAGGAGGGTCTGTGTGTCCATCATTATACATAACTGTGTGATGTGTGTTTTGGGGAGGAGGGTCTGTGTGTCCATTATTATACATAACTGTGTGATGAGTGTTTTGGGGAGGAGGGTCTGTGTGTCCATTATTATACATAACTGTGTGATGTGTGAGTTGGGGAGGAGGGTCTGTGTGTCCATTATTATACATAACTGTGTGATGTGTGTTTTGGGGAGGAGGGTCTGTGTGTCCATTATTATACATAACTGTGTGATGTGTGAGTTGGGGAGGAGGGTCTGTGTGTCCATTATTATACATAACTGTGTGATGTGTGAGTTGGGGAGGAGGGTCTGTGTGTCCATTATTATACATAACTGTGTGATGAGTGAGTTGGGGAGGAGGGTCTGTGCGTCCATTATTATACATTACTGTGTGATGTGTGAGTTGGGGAGGAGGGTCTGTGTGTCCATTATTATACATAACTGTGTGAAGTGTGAGTTGGGGAGGAGGGTCTGTGTGTCCTTTATTATACATAACTGTGCGAAGTGTGTTTTGGGGAGGAGGGTCTGTGTGTCCATTATTATACATAACTGTGCGATGTGTGTTTTGGGGAGGAGGGTCTGTGTGTCCATTATTATACATAACTGTGTGAAGTGTGAGTTGGGGAGGAGGGTCTGTGTGTCCATTATTATACATAACTGTGTGATGTGTGAGTTGGGGAGGAAGGTCTGTGTGTACATTATTATACATAACTGTGTGATGTGTGAGTTGGGGAGGAGGGTCTGTGTGTCCATTATTATACATAACTGTGTGATGAGTGAGTTGGGGAGGAGGGTCTGTGTGTCCATTATTATACATTACTGTGTGATGTGTGAGTTGGGGAGGAGGGTCTGTGTGTCCATTATTATACATAACTGTGTGAAGTGTGAGTTGGGGAGGAGGGTCTGTGTGTCCATTATTATACATAACTGTGTGATGTGTGTTTTGGGGAGGAGGGTCTGTGTGTCCATTATTATACATAACTGTGTGATGTGTGAGTTGGGGAGGACGGTCTGTGTGTCCATTATTATACATAACTGTGTGATGTGTGAGTTGGGGAGGAGGGTCTGTGTGTCCATTATTATACATAACTGTTTGATGTGTGAGTTGGGGAGGAGGGTCTGTGTGTCCATTATTATACATAACTGTGTGATGTGTGTTTTGGGGAGGAGGGTCTGTGTGTCCATTATTATACATAACTGTGTAATGTGTGAGTTGGGGAGGAGGGTCTGTGTGTCCATTATTATACATAACTGTGTGATGTGTGTTTTGGGGAGGAGGGTCTGTGTGTCCATTGTTATACATAACTGTGTGATGTGTGTTTTGGGGAGGAGGGTCTGTGTGTCCATTATTATACATAACTGTGTGATGTGTGTTTTGGGGAGGAGGGTCTGTGTGTCCATTATTATACATAACTGTGTGATGTGTGTTTTGGGGAGGAGGGTCTGTGTGTCCATTATTATACATAACTGTGTGATGTGTGTTTTGGGGAGGAGGGTCTGTGTGTCCATTATTATACATAACTGTGTGAAGTGTGAGTTGGGGAGGAAGGTCTGTCTGTCCATTATTATACATAACTGTGTGATGTGTGTTTTGCGGAGGAGGGTCTGTGTGTCCATTATTATACATAACTGTGTGAAGTGTGAGTTGGGGAGGAGGGTCTGTGTGTCCATTATTATACATAACTGTGTGATGTGTGAGTTGGGGAGGAGGGTCTGTGTGTCCATTATTATACATAACTGTGTGATGTGTGAGTTGGGGAGGAGGGTCTGTGTGTCCATTATTATACATAACTGTGTAAAGTGTGTTTTGGGGAGGAGGGTCTGTGTGTCCATCATTATACATAACTGTGTGAAGTGTGAGTTGGGGAGGAGGGTCTGTGTGTCCATTATTATACATAACTGTGTGATGTGTGTTTTGGGGAGGAGGGTCTGTGTGTCCATTATTATACATAACTGTGTGATGAGTGTTTTGGGGAGGAGGGTCTGTGTGTCCATTATTATACATAACTGTGTGATGTGTGAGTTGGGGAGGAGGGTCTGTGTGTCCATTATTATACATAACTGTGTGATGTGTGTTTTGGGGAGGAGGGTCTGTGTGTCCATTATTATACATAACTGTGTGATGTGTGAGTTGGGGAGGAGGGTCTGTGTGTCCATTATTATACATAACTGTGTGATGTGTGAGTTGGGGAGGAGGGTCTGTGTGTCCATTATTATACATAACTGTGTGATGAGTGAGTTGGGGAGGAGGGTCTGTGTGTCCATTATTATACATTACTGTGTGATGTGTGAGTTGGGGAGGAGGGTCTGTGTGTCCATTATTATACATAACTGTGTGAAGTGTGAGTTGGGGAGGAGGGTCTGTGTGTCCTTTATTATACATAACTGTGCGAAGTGTGTTTTGGGGAGGAGGGTCTGTGTGTCCATTATTATACATAACTGTGCGATGTGTGTTTTGGGGAGGAGGGTCTGTGTGTCCATTATTATACATAACTGTGTGAAGTGTGAGTTGGGGAGGAGGGTCTGTGTGTCCATTATTATACATAACTGTGTGATGTGTGAGTTGGGGAGGAAGGTCTGTGTGTACATTATTATACATAACTGTGTGATGTGTGAGTTGGGGAGGAGGGTCTGTGTGTCCATTATTATACATAACTGTGTGATGAGTGAGTTGGGGAGGAGGGTCTGTGTGTCCATTATTATACATTACTGTGTGATGTGTGAGTTGGGGAGGAGGGTCTGTGTGTCCATTATTATACATAACTGTGTGAAGTGTGAGTTGGGGAGGAGGGTCTGTGTGTCCATTATTATACATAACTGTGTGAAGTGTGAGTTGGGGAGGAGGGTCTGTGTGTCCATTATTATACATAACTGTGTGAAGTGTGAGTTGGGGAGGAGGGTCTGTGTGTCCATTATTCTACATAACTGTGTGATGTGTGAGTTGGGGAGGAGGGTCTGTGTGTCCATTATTATACATAACTGTGTGAAGTGTGTTTTGGGGAGGAGGGTCTGTGTGTCCATTATTATACATAACTGTGTGAAGTGTGAGTTGGGGAGGAGTGTCTGTGTGTCCATTATTATACATAACTGTGTGAAGTGTGAGTTGGGGAGGAGGGTCTGTGTGTCCTTTATTATACATAACTGTGTGAAGTGTGAGTTGGGGAGGAGGGTCTGTGTGTCCATTATTATACATAACTGTGTGATGTGTGAGTTGGGGAGGAGGGTCTGTGTGTCCTTTATTATACATAACTGTGAGATGTGTGAGTTGGGGAGGAGGGTCTGTGTGTCCATTATTATACATAACTGTGTGAAGTGTGAGTTGGGGAGGAGGGTCTGTGTGTCCTTTATTATACATAACTGTGTGAAGTGTGAGTTGGGGAGGAGGGTCTGTGTGTCCATTATTATACATAACTGTGTGAAGTGTGAGTTGGGGAGGAGGGTCTGTGTGTCCATTATTATACATAACTGTGTGATGTGTGTTTTGGGGAGGAGGGTCTGTGTGTCCATTATTATACATAACTGTGTGATGTGTGTTTTGGGGTGGAGGGTCTGTGTGTCCATTATTATACATAACTGTGTGAAGTGTGAGTTGGGGAGGAGGGTCTGTGTGTCCATTATTATACATAACTGTGTGAAGTGTGAGTTGGGGAGGAGGGTCTGTGTGTCCATTATTATACATAACTGTGTGATGTGTGTTTTGGGGAGGAGGGTCTGTGTGTCCATTAGTATACATAACTGTGTGAAGTGTGAGTTGGGGAGGAGGGTCTGTGTGTCCATTATTATACATAACTGTGTGAAGTGTGAGTTGGGGAGGAGGGTCTGTGTGTCCATTATTATACATAACTGTGTGATGTGTGTTTTGGGGAGGAGGGTCTGTGTGTCCATTATTATACATAACTGCGTAATGTGTGAGTTGGGGAGGAGGGTCTGTGTGTCCATTATTATACATAACTGTGTGATGTGTGTTTTGGGGAGGAGGGTCTGTGTGTCCATTATTATACATAACTGTGTGATGTGTGTGTTGGGGAGGAGGGTCTGTGTGTCCATTATTATACATAACTGTGTGATGTGTGTTTTGGGGAGGAGGGTCTGTGTGTCCATTATTATACATAACTGTGTGAAGTGTGAGTTGGGGAGGAGGGTCTGTCTGTCCATTATTATACATAACTGTGTGATGTGTGTTTTGGGGAGGAGGGTCTGTGTGTCCATTATTATACATAACTGTGTGAAGTGTGAGTTGGGGAGGAGGGTCTGTGTGTCCATTATTATACATAACTGTGTGATGTGTGAGTTGGGGAGGAGGGTCTGTGTGTCCATTATTATACATAACTGTGTGATGTGTGAGTTGGGGAGGAGGGTCTGTGTGTCCATTATTATACATAACTGTGTAAAGTGTGTTTTGGGGAGGAGGGTCTGTGTGTCCATCATTATACATAACTGTGTGAAGTGTGAGTTGGGGAGGAGGGTCTGTGTGTCCATTATTATACATAACTGTGTGATGTGTGTTTTGGGGAGGAGGGTCTGTATGTCCATTATTATACATAACTGTGTGATGAGTGTTTTGGGGAGGAGGGTCTGTGTGTCCATTATTATACATAACTGTGTGATGTGTGAGTTGGGGAGGAGGGTCTGTGTGTCCATTATTATACATAACTGTGTGATGTGTGTTTTGGGGAGGAGGGTCTGTGTGTCCATTATTATACATAACTGTGTGATGTGTGAGTTGGGGAGGAGGGTCTGTGTGTCCATTATTATACATAACTGTGTGATGTGTGAGTTGGGGAGGAGGGTCTGTGTGTCCATTATTATACATAACTGTGTGATGAGTGAGTTGGGGAGGAGGGTCTGTGTGTCCATTATTATACATTACTGTGTGATGTGTGAGTTGGGGAGGAGGGTCTGTGTGTCCATTATTATACATAACTGTGTGAAGTGTGAGTTGGGGAGGAGGGTCTGTGTGTCCTTTATTATACATAACTGTGCGAAGTGTGTTTTGGGGAGGAGGGTCTGTGTGTCCATTATTATACATAACTGTGCGATGTGTGTTTTGGGGAGGAGGGTCTGTGTGTCCATTATTATACATAACTGTGTGAAGTGTGAGTTGGGGAGGAGGGTCTGTGTGTCCATTATTATACATAACTGTGTGATGTGTGAGTTGGGGAGGAAGGTCTGTGTGTACATTATTATACATAACTGTGTGATGTGTGAGTTGGGGAGGAGGGTCTGTGTGTCCATTATTATACATAACTGTGTGATGAGTGAGTTGGGGAGGAGGGTCTGTGTGTCCATTATTATACATTACTGTGTGATGTGTGAGTTGGGGAGGAGGGTCTGTGTGTCCATTATTATACATAACTGTGTGAAGTGTGAGTTGGGGAGGAGGGTCTGTGTGTCCATTATTATACATAACTGTGTGAAGTGTGAGTTGGGGAGGAGGGTCTGTGTGTCCATTATTATACATAACTGTGTGATGTGTGAGTTGGGGAGGAGGGTCTGTGTGTCCATTATTATACATAACTGTGTGAAGTGTGTTTTGGGGAGGAGGGTCTGTGTGTCCATTATTATACATAACTGTGTGAAGTGTGAGTTGGGGAGGAGGGTCTGTGTGTCCATTATTATACATAACTGTGTGAAGTGTGAGTTGGGGAGGAGGGTCTGTGTGTCCTTTATTATACATAACTGTGTGAAGTGTGAGTTGGGGAGGAGGGTCTGTGTGTCCATTATTATACATAACTGTGTGATGTGTGAGTTGGGGAGGAGGGTCTGTGTGTCCTTTATTATACATAACTGTGAGATGTGTGAGTTGGGGAGGAGGGTCTGTGTGTCCATTATTATACATAACTGTGTGAAGTGTGAGTTGGGGAGGAGGGTCTGTGTGTCCTTTATTATACATAACTGTGTGAAGTGTGAGTTGGGGAGGAGGGTCTGTGTGTCCATTATTATACATAACTGTGTGAAGTGTGAGTTGGGGAGGAGGGTCTGTGTGTCCATTATTATACATAACTGTGTGATGTGTGTTTTGGGGAGGAGGGTCTGTGTGTCCATTATTATACATAACTGTGTGATGTGTGTTTTGGGGTGGAGGGTCTGTGTGTCCATTATTATACATAACTGTGTGAAGTGTGAGTTGGGGAGGAGGGTCTGTGTGTCCATTATTATACATAACTGTGTGATGTGTGAGTTGGGGAGGAGGGTCTGTGTGTCCATTATTATACATAACTGTGTGAAGTGTGTTTTGGGGAGGAGGGTCTGTGTGTCCATTATTATACATAACTGTGTGAAGTGTGAGTTGGGGAGGAGGGTCTGTGTGTCCATTATTATACATAACTGTGTGAAGTGTGAGTTGGGGAGGAGGGTCTGTGTGTCCTTTATTATACATAACTGTGTGAAGTGTGAGTTGGGGAGGAGGGTCTGTGTGTCCATTATTATACATAACTGTGTGATGTGTGAGTTGGGGAGGAGGGTCTGTGTGTCCTTTATTATACATAACTGTGAGATGTGTGAGTTGGGGAGGAGGGTCTGTGTGTCCATTATTATACATAACTGTGTGAAGTGTGAGTTGGGGAGGAGGGTCTGTGTGTCCTTTATTATACATAACTGTGTGAAGTGTGAGTTGGGGAGGAGGGTCTGTGTGTCCATTATTATACATAACTGTGTGATGTGTGTTTTGGGGAGGAGGGTCTGTGTGTCCATTATTATACATAACTGTGTGATGTGTGTTTTGGGGTGGAGGGTCTGTGTGTCCATTATTATACATAACTGTGTGAAGTGTGAGTTGGGGAGGAGGGTCTGTGTGTCCATTATTATACATAACTGTGTGAAGTGTGAGTTGGGGAGGAGGGTCTGTGTGTCCATTATTATACATAACTGTGTGATGTGTGTTTTGGGGAGGAGGGTCTGTGTGTCCATTAGTATACATAACTGTGTGAAGTGTGAGTTGGGGAGGAGGGTCTGTGTGTCCATTATTATACATAACTGTGTGAAGTGTGAGTTGGGGAGGAGGGTCTGTGTGTCCATTATTATACATAACTGTGTGATGTGTGTTTTGGGGAGGAGGGTCTGTGTGTCCATTATTATACATAACTGTGTGAAGTGTGAGTTGGGGAGGAGGGTCTGTGTGTCCATTATTATACATAACTGTGTGAAGTGTGAGTTGGGGAGGAGGGTCTGTGTGTCCATTATTATACATAACTGTGTGATGTGTGTTTTGGGGAGGAGGGTCTGTGTGTCCATTAGTATACATAACTGTGTGAAGTGTGAGTTGGGGAGGAGGGTCTGTGTGTCCATTATTATACATAACTGTGTGAAGTGTGAGTTGGGGAGGAGGGTCTGTGTGTCCATTGTTATACATAACTGTGTGAAGTGTGAGTTGGGGAGGAGGGTCTGTGTGTCCATTGTTATACATAACTGTGTGAAGTGTGAGTTGGGGAGGAGGGTCTGTGTGTCCATTATTATACATAACTGTGTGATGTGTGAGTTGGGGAGGAGGGTCTGTGTGTCCATTATTATACATAACTGTGTGAAGTGTGAGTTGGGGAGGAGGGTCTGTGTGTCCATTATTATACATAACTGTGTGATGTGTGTTTTGGGGAGGAGGGTCTGTGTGTCCATTATTATACATAACTGTGTGAAGTGTGAGTTGGGGAGGAGGGTCTGTGTGTCCATTATTATACATAACTGTGTGAAGTGTGAGTTGGGGAGGAGGGTCTGTGTGTCCATTATTATACATAACTGTGTGAAGTGTGAGTTGGGGAGGAGGGTCTGTGTGTCCATTATTATACATAACTGTGTGATGTGTGTTTTGGGGAGGAGGGTCTGTGTGTCCATTATTATACATAACTGTGTGAAGTGTGAGTTGGGGAGGAGGGTCTGTGTGTCCATTATTATACATAACTGTGTGAAGTGTGAGTTGGGGAGGAGGGTCTGTGTGTCCATTATTATACATAACTGTATGAAGTGTGAGTTGGGGAGGAGGGTTGTGTGTCCATTATTATACATAACTGTGTGAAGTGTGAGTTGGGGAGGAGGGTCTGTGTGTCCATTATTATCCATAACTGTGTGATGTGTGTTTTGGGGAGGAGGGTCTGTGTGTCCATTATTATACATAACTGTGTGATGTGTGTTTTGGGGAGGAGGGTCTGTGTGTCCATTATTATACATAACTGTGTGAAGTGTGAGTTGGGGAGGAGGGTCTGTGTGTCCATTATTATACATAACTGTGTGATGTGTGTTTTGGGGAGGAGGGTCTGTGTGTCCATTATTATACATAACTGTGTGAAGTGTGAGTTGGGGAGGAGGGTCTGTGTGTCCATTATTATACATAACTGTGTGATGTGTGTTTTGGGGAGGAGGGTCTGTGTGTCCATTATTATACATAACTGTGTGAAGTGTGAGTTGGGGAGGAGGGTCTGTGTGTCCATTATTATACATAACTGTGTGATGTGTGTTTTGGGGAGGAGGGTCTGTGTGTCCATTATTATACATAACTGTGTGAAGTGTGTTTTGGGGAGGAGGGTCTGTGTGTCCATTATTATACATAACTGTGTGAAGTGTGTTTTGGGGAGGAGGGTCTGTGTGTCCATTATTATACATAACTGTGTGAAGTGTGAGTTGGGGAGGAGGGTCTGTGTGTCCATTATTATACATAACTGTGTGATGTGTGAGTTGGGGAGGAGGGTCTGTGTGTCCATTATTATACATAACTGTGTGATGTGTGTTTTGGGGAGGAGGGTCTGTGTGTCCATTATTATACATAACTGTGTGATGTGTGTTTTGGGGAGGAGGGTCTGTGTGTCCATTATTATACATAACTGTGTGATGTGTGAGTTGGGGAGGACGGTCTGTGTGTCCATTATTATACATAACTGTGTGATGTGTGAGTTGGGGAGGAGGGTCTGTGTGTCCATTATTATACATAACTGTTTGATGTGTGAGTTGGGGAGGAGGGTCTGTGTGTCCATTATTATACATAACTGCGTGATGTGTGTTTTGGGGAGGAGGGTCTGTGTGTCCATTATTATACATAACTGTGTAATGTGTAAGTTGGGGAGGAGGGTCTGTGTGTCCATTATTATACATAACTGTGTGATGTGTGTTTTGGGGAGGAGGGTCTGTGTGTCCATTATTATACATAACTGTGTGATGTGTGAGTTGGGGAGGACGGTCTGTGTGTCCATTATTATACATAACTGTGTGATGTGTGAGTTGGGGAGGAGGGTCTGTGTGTCCATTATTATACATAACTGTGTGATGTGTGAGTTGGGGAGGAGGGTCTGTGTGTCCATTATTATACATAACTGTTTGATGTGTGAGTTGGGGAGGAGGGTCTGTGTGTCCATTATTATACATAACTGTGTGATGTGTGTTTTGGGGAGGAGGGTCTGTGTGTCCATTATTATACATAACTGTGTAATGTGTGAGTTGGGGAGGAGGGTCTGTGTGTCCATTATTATACATAACTGTGTGATGTGTGTTTTGGGGAGGAGGGTCTGTGTGTCCATTATTATACATAACTGTGTGATGTGTGTTTTGGGGAGGAGGGTCTGTGTGTCCATTATTATACATAACTGTGTGATGTGTGTTTTGGGGAGGAGGGTCTGTGTGTCCATTATTATACATAACTGTGTGAAGTGTGAGTTGGGGAGGAGGGTCTGTCTGTCCATTATTATACATAACTGTGTGATGTGTGTTTTGGGGAGGAGGGTCTGTGTGTCCATTATTATACATAACTGTGTGAAGTGTGAGTTGGGGAGGAGGGTCTGTGTGTCCATTATTATACATAACTGTGTGATGTGTGAGTTGGGGAGGAGGGTCTGTGTGTCCATTATTATACATAACTGTGTGATGTGTGAGTTGGGGAGGAGGGTCTGTGTGTCCATTATTATACATAACTGTGTAAAGTGTGTTTTGGGGAGGAGGGTCTGTGTGTCCATCATTATACATAACTGTGTGAAGTGTGAGTTGGGGAGGAGGGTCTGTGTGTCCATTATTATACATAACTGTGTGATGTGTGTTTTGGGGAGGAGGGTCTGTGTGTCCATTATTATACATAACTGTGTGATGAGTGTTTTGGGGAGGAGGGTCTGTGTGTCCATTATTATACATAACTGTGTAAAGTGTGTTTTGGGGAGGAGGGTCTCTGTGTCCATTATTATACATAACTGTGTGATGTGTGTTTTGGGGAGGAGGGTCTGTGTGTCCATTATTATACATAACTGTGTGAAGTGTGAGTTGGGGAGGAGGGTCTGTGTGTCCATTATTATACATAACTGTGTAATGTGTGTTTTGGGGAGGAGGGTCTGTGTGTCCATTATTATACATAACTGTGTGAAGTGTGAGTTGGGGAGGAGGGTGTGTGTGTCCATTATTATACATAACTGTGTGAAGTGTGAGTTGGGGAGGAGGGTCTGTGTGTCCATTATTATACATAACTGTGTGATGTGTGAGTTGGGGAGGAGGGTCTGTGTGTCCATTATTATACATAACTGTGTGAAGTGTGAGTTGGGGAGGAGGGTCTGTGTGTCCATTATTATACATAACTGTGTGAAGTGTGAGTTGGGGAGGAGGGTCTGGGTGTCCTTTATTATACATAACTGTGTGAAGTGTGAGTTGGGGAGGAGGGTCTGTGTGTCCATTATTATACATAACTGTGTGATGTGTGAGTTGGGGAGGAGGGTCTGTGTGTCCTTTATTATACATAACTGTGTGATGTGTGAGTTGGGGAGGAGGGTCTGTGTGTCCATTATTATACATAACTGTGTGAAGTGTGAGTTGGGGAGGAGGGTCTGTGTGTCCTTTATTATACATAACTGTGTGAAGTGTGAGTTGGGGAGGAGGGTCTGTGTGTCCATTATTATACATAACTGTGTGAAGTGTGAGTTGGGGAGGAGGGTCTGTGTGTCCATTATTATACATAACTGTGTGATGTGTGTTTTGGGGAGGAGGGTCTGTGTGTCCATTATTATACATAACTGTGTGAAGTGTGAGTTGGGGAGGAGGGTCTGTGTGTCCATTATTATACATAACTGTGTGATGTGTGTTTTGGGGAGGAGGGTCTGTGTGTCCATTATTATACATAACTGTGTGAAGTGTGAGTTGGGGAGGAGGGTCTGTGTGTCCATTATTATACATAACTGTGTGAAGTGTAGTTGGGGAGGAGGGTCTGTGTGTCCATTATTATACATAACTGTGTGATGTGTGTTTTGGGGAGGAGGGTCTGTGTGTCCATTATTATACATAACTGTGTGAAGTGTGAGTTGGGGAGGAGGGTCTGTGTGTCCATTATTATACATAACTGTGTGAAGTGTGAGTTGGGGAGGAGGGTCTGTGTGTCCATTATTATACATAACTGTGTGATGTGTGTTTTGGGGAGGAGGGTCTGTGTGTCCATTATTATACATAACTGTGTGATGTGTGAGTTGGGGAGGAGGGTCTGTGTGTCCATTATTATACATAACTGTGTGAAGTGTGAGTTGGGGAGGAGGGTCTGTGTGTCCATTATTATACATAACTGTGTGAAGTGTGAGTTGGGGAGGAGGGTCTGTGTGTCCATTATTATACATAACTGTGTGAAGTGTGAGTTGGGGAGGAGGGTCTGTGTGTCCATTATTATACATAACTGTGTGATGTGTGTTTTGGGGAGGAGGGTCTGTGTGTCCATTATTATACATAACTGTGTGAAGTGTGAGTTGGGGAGGAGGGTCTGTGTGTCCATTATTATACATAACTGTGTGATGTGTGTTTTGGGGAGGAGGTTCTGTGTGTCCATTATTATACATAACTGTGTGAAGTGTGAGTTGGGGAGGAGGGTCTGTGTGTCCATTATTATACATAACTGTGTGATGTGTGAGTTGGGGAGGAGGGTCTGTGTGTCCATTATTATACATAACTGTGTGATGTGTGTTTTGGGGAGGAGGGTCTGTGTGTCCATTATTATACATAACTGTGTGATGTGTGTTTTGGGGAGGAGGGTCTGTGTGTCCATTATTATACATAACTGTGCGATGTGTGTTTTGGGGAGGAGGGTCTGTGTGTCCATTATTATACATAACTGTGTGAAGTGTGATTTGGGGAGGAGGGTCTGTGTGTCCATTATTATACATAACTGTGTGATGTGTGTTTTGGGGAGGAGGGTCTGTGTGTCCATTATTATACATAACTGTGTGATGTGTGTTTTGGGGAGGAGGGTCTGTGTGTCCATTATTATACATAACTGTGCGATGTGTGTTTTGGGGAGGAGGGTCTGTGTGTCCATTATTATACATAACTGTGTGAAGTGTGATTTGGGGAGGAGGGTCTGTGTGTCCATTATTATACATAACTGTGTGATGTGTGTTTTGGGGAGGAGGGTCTGTGTGTCCATTATTATACATAACTGTGTGAAGTGTGAGTTGGGGAGGAGGGTCTGTGTGTCCATTATTATACATAACTGTGTGATGTGTGTTTTGGGGAGGACCGTCTGTGTGTCCATTATTATACATAACTGTGTGAAGTGTGTTTTGGGGAGGAGGGTCTGTGTGTTCATTATTATACATAACTGTGTGAAGTGTGAGTTGGGGAGGAGGGTCTGTGTGTCCATTATTATACATAACTGTGTGAAGTGTGTTTTGGGGAGGAGGGTCTGTGTGTCCATTATTATACATAACTGTGTGATGTGTGAGTTGGGGAGGAGGGTCTGTGTGTCCATTATTATACATAACTGTGTGAAGTGTGTTTTGGGGAGGAGGGTCTGTGTGTCCATTATTATACATAACTGTGTGATGTGTGAGTTGGGGAGGAGGGTCTGTGTGTCCATTATTATACATAACTGTGTGATGTGTGAGTTGGGGAGGAGGGTCTGTGTGTCCATTATTATACATAACTGTGTGATGTGTGTTTTGGGGAGGAGGGTCTGTGTGTCCATATTTATACATAACTGTGTGAAGTGTGAGTTGGGGAGGAGGGTCTGTGTGTCCATTATTATACATAACTGTGTGAAGTGTGTTTTGGGGAGGAGGGTCTGTGTGTCCATTATTATACATAACTGTGTGATGTGTGAGTTGGGGAGGAGGGTCTGTGTGTCCATTATTATACATAACTGTGTGATGTGTGAGTTGGGGAGGAGGGTCTGTGTGTCCATTATTATACATAACTGTGTGATGTGTGTTTTGGGGAGGAGGGTCTGTGTGTCCATTATTATACATAACTGTGTGAAGTGTGAGTTGGGGAGGAGGGTCTGTGTGTCCATTATTATACATAACTGTGTGATGTGTGTTTTGGGGAGGAGGGTCTGTGTGTCCATTATTATACATAACTGTGTGATGTGTGTTTTGGGGAGGAGGGTCTGTGTGTCCATTATTATACATAACTGTGTGATGTGTGTTTTGGGGAGGAGGGTCTGTGTGTCCATTATTATACAATACTGTGTGATGTGTGTTTTGGGGAGGAGGGTCTGTGTGGCCATTATTATTCATAACTGTGTGAAGTGTGAGTTGGGGAGGAGGGTCTGTGTGCCCATTATTATACATAACTGTGTGATGTGTGTTTTGGGGAGGAGGGTCTGTGTGTCCATTATTATACATAACTGTGTGAAGTGTGAGTTGGGGAGGAGGGTCTGTCTGTCCATTATTATACATAACTGTGTAATGTGTGTTTTGGGGAGGAGGGTCTGTGTGTCCATTATTATACATAACTGTGTGAAGTGTGAGTTGGGGAGGAGGGTCTGTGTGTCCATTATTATACATAACTGTGTGATGTGTGTTTTGGGGAGGAGGGTCTGTGTGGCCATTATTATACATAACTGTGTGAAGTGTGAGTTGGGGAGGAGGGTCTGTGTGTCCATTATTATACATAACTGTGTGATGTGTGAGTTGGGGAGGAGGGTCTGTGTGTCCATTATTATACATAACTGTGTAAAGTGTGTTTTGGGGAGGAGGGTCTGTGTGTCCATCATTATACATAACTGTGTGAAGTGTGTTTTCGGGAGGAGGGTCTGTGTGTCCATTATTATACATAACTGTGTGATGTGTGTTTTGGGGAGGAGGGTCTGTGTGGCCATTATTATACATAACTGTGTGAAGTGTGAGTTGGGGAGGAGGGTCTGTGTGTCCATTATTATACATAACTGTGTGATGTGTGAGTTGGGGAGGAGGGTCTGTGTGTCCATTATTATACATAACTGTGTAAAGTGTGTTTTGGGGAGGAGGGTCTGTGTGTCCATCATTATACATAACTGTGTGAAGTGTGTTTTGGGGAGGAGGGTCTGTGTGTCCATTATTATACATAACTGTGTGAAGTGTGTTTTGGGGAGGAGGGTCTGTGTGTCCATTATTATACATAACTGTGTGATGTGTGTTTTGGGGAGGAGGGTCTGTGTGGCCATTATTATACATAACTGTGTGAAGTGTGATTTGGGGAGGAGGGTCTGTGTGTCCATTATTATACATAACTGTGTGATGTGTGAGTTGGGGAGGAGGGTCTGTGTGTCCATTATTATACATAACTGTGTAAAGTGTGTTTTGGGGAGGAGGGTCTGTGTGTCCATCATTATACATAACTGTGTGAAGTGTGTTTTGGGGAGGAGGGTCTGTGTGTCCATTATTATACATAACTGTGTGATGTGTGTTTTGGGGAGGAGGGTCTGTGTGGCCATTATTATACATAACTGTGTGAAGTGTGAGTTGGGGAGGAGGGTCTGTGTGTCCATTATTATACATAACTGTGTGATGTGTGAGTTGGGGAGGAGGGTCTGTGTGTCCATTATTATACATAACTGTGTAAAGTGTGTTTTGGGGAGGAGGGTCTGTGTGTCCATCATTATACATAACTGTGTGAAGTGTGAGTTGGGGAGGAGGGTCTGTGTGTCCATTATTATACATAACTGTGTGATGTGTGTTTTGGGGAGGAGGGTCTGTGTGTCCATTATTATACATAACTGTGTGATGAGTGTTTTGGGGAGGAGGGTCTGTGTGTCCATTATTATACATAACTGTGTAAAGTGTGTTTTGGGGAGGAGGGTCTCTGTGTCCATTATTATACATAACTGTGTGATGTGTGTTTTGGGGAGGAGGGTCTGTGTGTCCATTATTATACATAACTGTGTGAAGTGTGAGTTGGGGAGGAGGGTCTGTGTGTCCATTATTATACATAACTGTGTAATGTGTGTTTTGGGGAGGAGGGTCTGTGTGTCCATTATTATACATAACTGTGTGAAGTGTGAGTTGGGGAGGAGGGTCTGTGTGTCCATTATTATACATAACTGTGTGAAGTGTGAGTTGGGGAGGAGGGTCTGTGTGTCCATTATTATACATAACTGTGTGATGTGTGAGTTGGGGAGGAGGGTCTGTGTGTCCATTATTATACATAACTGTGTGAAGTGTGAGTTGGGGAGGAGGGTCTGTGTGTCCATTATTATACATAACTGTGTGAAGTGTGAGTTGGGGAGGAGGGTCTGGGTGTCCTTTATTATACATAACTGTGTGAAGTGTGAGTTGGGGAGGAGGGTCTGTGTGTCCATTATTATACATAACTGTGTGATGTGTGAGTTGGGGAGGAGGGTCTGTGTGTCCTTTATTATACATAACTGTGTGATGTGTGAGTTGGGGAGGAGGGTCTGTGTGTCCATTATTATACATAACTGTGTGAAGTGTGAGTTGGGGAGGAGGGTCTGTGTGTCCTTTATTATACATAACTGTGTGAAGTGTGAGTTGGGGAGGAGGGTCTGTGTGTCCATTATTATACATAACTGTGTGAAGTGTGAGTTGGGGAGGAGGGTCTGTGTGTCCATTATTATACATAACTGTGTGATGTGTGTTTTGGGGAGGAGGGTCTGTGTGTCCATTATTATACATAACTGTGTGAAGTGTGAGTTGGGGAGGAGGGTCTGTGTGTCCATTATTATACATAACTGTGTGATGTGTGTTTTGGGGAGGAGGGTCTGTGTGTCCATTATTATACATAACTGTGTGAAGTGTGAGTTGGGGAGGAGGGTCTGTGTGTCCATTATTATACATAACTGTGTGAAGTGTAGTTGGGGAGGAGGGTCTGTGTGTCCATTATTATACATAACTGTGTGATGTGTGTTTTGGGGAGGAGGGTCTGTGTGTCCATTATTATACATAACTGTGTGAAGTGTGAGTTGGGGAGGAGGGTCTGTGTGTCCATTATTATACATAACTGTGTGAAGTGTGAGTTGGGGAGGAGGGTCTGTGTGTCCATTATTATACATAACTGTGTGATGTGTGTTTTGGGGAGGAGGGTCTGTGTGTCCATTATTATACATAACTGTGTGATGTGTGAGTTGGGGAGGAGGGTCTGTGTGTCCATTATTATACATAACTGTGTGAAGTGTGAGTTGGGGAGGAGGGTCTGTGTGTCCATTATTATACATAACTGTGTGAAGTGTGAGTTGGGGAGGAGGGTCTGTGTGTCCATTATTATACATAACTGTGTGAAGTGTGAGTTGGGGAGGAGGGTCTGTGTGTCCATTATTATACATAACTGTGTGATGTGTGTTTTGGGGAGGAGGGTCTGTGTGTCCATTATTATACATAACTGTGTGAAGTGTGAGTTGGGGAGGAGGGTCTGTGTGTCCATTATTATACATAACTGTGTGATGTGTGTTTTGGGGAGGAGGTTCTGTGTGTCCATTATTATACATAACTGTGTGAAGTGTGAGTTGGGGAGGAGGGTCTGTGTGTCCATTATTATACATAACTGTGTGATGTGTGAGTTGGGGAGGAGGGTCTGTGTGTCCATTATTATACATAACTGTGTGAAGTGTGTTTTGGGGAGGAGGGTCTGTGTGTCCATTATTATACATAACTGTGTGATGTGTGTTTTGGGGAGGAGGGTCTGTGTGTCCATTATTATACATAACTGTGCGATGTGTGTTTTGGGGAGGAGGGTCTGTGTGTCCATTATTATACATAACTGTGTGAAGTGTGATTTGGGGAGGAGGGTCTGTGTGTCCATTATTATACATAACTGTGTGATGTGTGTTTTGGGGAGGAGGGTCTGTGTGTCCATTATTATACATAACTGTGTGATGTGTGTTTTGGGGAGGAGGGTCTGTGTCTCCATTATTATACATAACTGTGCGATGTGTGTTTTGGGGAGGAGGGTCTGTGTGTCCATTATTATACATAACTGTGTGAAGTGTGATTTGGGGAGGAGGGTCTGTGTGTCCATTATTATACATAACTGTGTGATGTGTGTTTTGGGGAGGAGGGTCTGTGTGTCCATTATTATACATAACTGTGTGAAGTGTGAGTTGGGGAGGAGGGTCTGTGTGTCCATTATTATACATAACTGTGTGATGTGTGTTTTGGGGAGGACCGTCTGTGTGTCCATTATTATACATAACTGTGTGAAGTGTGTTTTGGGGAGGAGGGTCTGTGTGTTCATTATTATACATAACTGTGTGAAGTGTGAGTTGGGGAGGAGGGTCTGTGTGTCCATTATTATACATAACTGTGTGAAGTGTGTTTTGGGGAGGAGGGTCTGTGTGTCCATTATTATACATAACTGTGTGATGTGTGAGTTGGGGAGGAGGGTCTGTGTGTCCATTATTATACATAACTGTGTGAAGTGTGTTTTGGGGAGGAGGGTCTGTGTGTCCATTATTATACATAACTGTGTGATGTGTGAGTTGGGGAGGAGGGTCTGTGTGTCCATTATTATACATAACTGTGTGATGTGTGAGTTGGGGAGGAGGGTCTGTGTGTCCATTATTATACATAACTGTGTGATGTGTGTTTTGGGGAGGAGGGTCTGTGTGTCCATATTTATACATAACTGTGTGAAGTGTGAGTTGGGGAGGAGGGTCTGTGTGTCCATTATTATACATAACTGTGTGAAGTGTGTTTTGGGGAGGAGGGTCTGTGTGTCCATTATTATACATAACTGTGTGATGTGTGAGTTGGGGAGGAGGGTCTGTGTGTCCATTATTATACATAACTGTGTGATGTGTGAGTTGGGGAGGAGGGTCTGTGTGTCCATTATTATACATAACTGTGTGATGTGTGTTTTGGGGAGGAGGGTCTGTGTGTCCATTATTATACATAACTGTGTGAAGTGTGAGTTGGGGAGGAGGGTCTGTGTGTCCATTATTATACATAACTGTGTGATGTGTGTTTTGGGGAGGAGGGTCTGTGTGTCCATTATTATACATAACTGTGTGATGTGTGTTTTGGGGAGGAGGGTCTGTGTGTCCATTATTATACATAACTGTGTGATGTGTGTTTTGGGGAGGAGGGTCTGTGTGTCCATTATTATACAATACTGTGTGATG
Organism: Heterodontus francisci; assembly: GCF_036365525.1. Lineage (NCBI taxonomy): Eukaryota > Metazoa > Chordata > Chondrichthyes > Heterodontiformes > Heterodontidae > Heterodontus > Heterodontus francisci. The sequence goes on from NC_090408.1 coordinate 4,384,485, forward strand.
TGTGTTTTGGGGAGGAGGGTCTGTGTGGCCATTATTATTCATAACTGTGTGAAGTGTGAGTTGGGGAGGAGGGTCTGTGTGTCCATTATTATACATAACTGTGTGATGTGTGTTTTGGGGAGGAGGGTCTGTGTGTCCATTATTATACATAACTGTGTGAAGTGTGAGTTGGGGAGGAGGGTCTGTCTGTCCATTATTATACATAACTGTGTAATGTGTGTTTTGGGGAGGAGGGTCTGTGTGTCCATTATTATACATAACTGTGTGAAGTGTGAGTTGGGGAGGAGGGTCTGTGTGTCCATTATTATACATAACTGTGTGATGTGTGTTTTGGGGAGGAGGGTCTGTGTGGCCATTATTATACATAACTGTGTGAAGTGTGAGTTGGGGAGGAGGGTCTGTGTGTCCATTATTATACATAACTGTGTGATGTGTGAGTTGGGGAGGAGGGTCTGTGTGTCCATTATTATACATAACTGTGTAAAGTGTGTTTTGGGGAGGAGGGTCTGTGTGTCCATCATTATACATAACTGTGTGAAGTGTGTTTTCGGGAGGAGGGTCTGTGTGTCCATTATTATACATAACTGTGTGATGTGTGTTTTGGGGAGGAGGGTCTGTGTGGCCATTATTATACATAACTGTGTGAAGTGTGAGTTGGGGAGGAGGGTCTGTGTGTCCATTATTATACATAACTGTGTGATGTGTGAGTTGGGGAGGAGGGTCTGTGTGTCCATTATTATACATAACTGTGTAAAGTGTGTTTTGGGGAGGAGGGTCTGTGTGTCCATCATTATACATAACTGTGTGAAGTGTGTTTTGGGGAGGAGGGTCTGTGTGTCCATTATTATACATAACTGTGTGAAGTGTGTTTTGGGGAGGAGGGTCTGTGTGTCCATTATTATACATAACTGTGTGATGTGTGTTTTGGGGAGGAGGGTCTGTGTGGCCATTATTATACATAACTGTGTGAAGTGTGATTTGGGGAGGAGGGTCTGTGTGTCCATTATTATACATAACTGTGTGATGTGTGAGTTGGGGAGGAGGGTCTGTGTGTCCATTATTATACATAACTGTGTAAAGTGTGTTTTGGGGAGGAGGGTCTGTGTGTCCATCATTATACATAACTGTGTGAAGTGTGTTTTGGGGAGGAGGGTCTGTGTGTCCATTATTATACATAACTGTGTGAAGTGTGTTTTGGGGAGGAGGGTCTGTGTGTCCATTATTATACATAACTGTGTGATGTGTGTTTTGGGGAGGAGGGTCTGTGTGTCCATTATTATACATAACTGTGTGATGAGTGTTTTGGGGAGGAGGGTCTGTGTGTCCATTATTATACATAACTGTGTAAAGTGTGTTTTGGGGAGGAGGGTCTGTGTGTCCATCATTATACATAACTGTGTGAAGTGTATTTTGGGGAGGAGGGTCTGTGTGTCCATTATTATACATAACTGTGTGATGTGTGTTTTGGGGAGGAGGGTCTGTGTGTCCATTATTATACATAACTGTGTGATGTGTGTTTTGGGGAGGAGGGTCTGTGTGTCCATTATTATACATAACTGTGTGATGTGTGAGTTGGGGAGGAGGGTCTGTTTGTCCATTATTATACATAACTGTGTAATGTGTGAGTTGGGGAGGAGGGTCTGTGTGTCCATTATTATACATAACTGTGTGATGTGTGTTTTGGGGAGGAGGGTCTGTGTGTCCATTATTATACATAACTGTGTGATGTGTGTTTTGGGGAGGAGGGTCTGTGTGTCCATTATTATACATAACTGTGTGATGTGTGAGTTGGGGAGGAGGGTCTGTGTGTCCATTATTATACATAACTGTGTGATGTGTGAGTTGGGGAGGAGGGTCTGTGTGTCCATTATTATACATAACTGTGTGATGTGTGTTTTGGGGAGGAGGGTCTGTGTGTCCATTATTATACATAACTGTGTGATGTGTGTTTTGGGGAGGAGGGTCTGTGTGTCCATTATTATACATAACTGTGTGATGTGTGTTTTGGGGAGGAGGGTCTGTGTGTCCATTATTATACATAACTGTGTGATGTGTGAGTTGGGGAGGAGGGTCTGTGTGTCCATTATTATACATAACTGTGTGATGTGTGAGTTGGGGAGGAGGGTCTGTGTGTCCATTATTATACATAACTGTGTGATGTGTGAGTTGGGGAGGAGGGTCTGTGTGTCCATTATTATACATAACTGTGTAATGTGTGAGTTGGGGAGGAGGGTCTGTGTGTCCATTATTATACATAACTGTGTGATGTGTGTTTTGGGGAGGAGGGTCTGTGTGTCCATTATTATACATAACTGTGTGATGTGTGAGTTGGGGAGGAGGGTCTGTTTGTCCATTATTATACATAACTGTGTAATGTGTGAGTTGGGGAGGAGGGTCTGTGTGTCCATTATTATACATAACTGTGTGATGTGTGAGTTGGGGAGGAGGGTCTGTGTGTCCATTATTATACATAACTGTGTGAAGTGTGAGTTGGGGAGGAGGGTCTGTGTGTCCATTATTATACATAACTGTGTGATGTGTGAGTTGGGGAGGAGGGTCTGTGTGTCCATTATTATACATAACTGTGTGAAGTGTGAGTTGGGGAGGAGGGTCTGTGTGTCCATTATTATACATAACTGTGTGATGTGTGTTTTGGGGAGGAGGGTCTGTGTGTCCATTATTATACATAACTGTGTGATGTGTGAGTTGGGGAGGAGGGTCTGTGTGTCCATTATTATACATAACTGTGTGATGTGTGTTTTGGGGAGGAGGGTCTGTGTGTCCATTATTATACATAACTGTGTGATGTGTGTTTTGGGGAGGAGGGTCTGTGTGTCCATTATTATACATAACTGTGTGATGTGTGAGTTGGGGAGGAGGGTCTGTGTGTCCATTATTATACATAACTGTGTGATGTGTGTTTTGGGGAGGAGGGTCTGTGTGTCCATTATTATACATAACTGTGTGATGTGTGTTTTGGGGAGGAGGGTCTGTGTGTCCATTATTATACATAACTGTGTGATGTGTGATTTGGGGAGGAGGGTCTGTGTGTCCATTATTATACATAACTGTGTAATGTGTGTTTTGGGGAGGAGGGTCTATGTGTCCATTATTATACATAACTGTGTGATGTGTGAGTTGGGGAGGAGGGTCTGTGTGTCCATTATTATACATAACTGTGTGATGAGTGAGTTGGGGAGGAGGGTCTGTGTGTCCATTATTATACATAACTGTGTGATGTGTGTTTTGGGGAGGAGGGTCTGTGTGTCCATTATTATACATAACTGTGTGATGTGTGTCTTGGGGAGAAGGGTCTGTGTGTCCATTATTATACATAACTGTGTGATGTATGAGTTGGGGAGGAGGGTCTGTGTGTCCATTATTATACATAACTGTGTGATGTATGAGCTGGGGAGGAGGGTCTGTGTGTCCATTATTATACATAACTGTGTGATGTGTGTGTTGGGGAGGAGGGTCTGTGTGTCCATTATTATACATAACTGTGTGATGTGTGAGTTGGGGAGGAGGGTCTGTGTGTCCATTATTATACATAACTGTGTGATGTATGAGTTGGGGAGGAGGGTCTGTGTGTCCATTATTATACATAACTGTGTAATGTATGAGTTGGGGAGGAGGGTCTGTGTGTCCATTATTATACATAACTGTGTGATGTGTGAGTTGGGGAGGAGGGTCTGTGTGTCCATTATTATACTTAACTGTGTGAATTGTGAGTTGGGGAGGAGGGTCTGTGTGTCCATTATTATACATAACTGTGTGATGTGTGAGTTGGGGAGGAGGGTCTGTGTGTCCATTATTATACATAACTGTGTGAAGTGTGAGTTGGGGAGGAGGGTCTGTGTGTCCATTATTATACATAACTGTGTGAAGTGTGAGTTGGGGAGGAGGGTCTGTGTGTCCATTATTATACATAACTGTGTGAAGTGTGAGTTGGGGAGGAGGGTCTGTGTGTCCATTATTATACATAACTGTGTGAAGTGTGAGTTGGGAAGGAGGGTCTGTGTGTCCATTATTATACATAACTGTGTGAAGTGTGAGTTGGGGAGGAGGGTCTGTGTGTCCATTATTATACATAACTGTGTGAAGTGTGAGTTGGGGAGGAGGGTCTGTGTGTCCATTATTATACATAACTGTGTGATGTGTGAGTTGGGGAGGAGGGTCTGTGTGTCCATTATTATACATAACTGTGTGATGTGTGTGTTGGGTAGGAGGGTCTGTGTGTCCATTATTATACATAACTGTGTGATGTGTGAGTTGAGGAGGAGGGTCTGTGTGTCCATTATTATACATAACTGTGTGAAGTGTGAGTTGGGGAGGAGGGTCTGTGTGTCCATTATTATACATAACTTTGTGAAGTGTGAGTTGGGGAGGAGGGTCTGTGTGTCCATTATTATACATAACTGTGTGAAGTGTGAGTTGGGGAGGAGGGTCTGTGTGTCCATTATTATACATAACTGTGTGATGTGTGAGTTGGGGAGGAGGGTCTGTGTGTCCATTATTATACATAACTGTGTGATGTGTGTGTTGGGGAGGAGGGTCTGTGTGTCCATTATTATACATAACTGTGTGATGTGTGAGTTGGGGAGGAGGGTCTGTGTGTCCATTATTATACATAACTGTGTGATGTATGAGTTGGGGAGGAGGGTCTGTGTGTCCATTATTATACATAACTGTGTGATGTGTGAGTTGGGGAGGAGGGTCTGTGTGTCCATTATTATACATAACTGTGTGATGTGTGAGTTGGGGAGGAGGGTCTGTGTGTCCATTATTATACATAACTGTGTGATGTGTGAGTTGGGGAGGAGGGTCTGTGTGTCCATTATTATACATAACTGTGTGAAGTGTGAGTTGGGGAGGAGGGTCTGTGTGTCCATTATTATACATAACTGTGTGAAGTGTGAGTTGGGGAGGAGGGTCTGTGTGTCCATTATTATACATAACTGTGTGAAGTGTGAGTTGGGGAGGAGGGTCTGTGTGTCCATTATTATACATAACTGTGTGATGTGTGTTTTGGGGAGGAGGGTCTGTGTGCCCATTATTATACATAACTGTGTGAAGTGTGAGTTGGGGAGGAGGGTCTGTGTGTCCATTATTATACATAACTGTGTGATGTGTGTTTTGGGGAGGAGGGTCTGTGTGCCCATTATTATACATAACTGTGTGATGTGTGTTTTGGGGAGGAGGGTCTGTGTGTCCATTATTATACATAACTGTGTGAAGTGTGAGTTGGGAAGGAGGGTCTGTGTGTCCATTATTATACATAACTGTGTGAAGTGTGAGTTGGGGAGGAGGGTCTGTGTGTCCATTATTATACATAACTGTGTGAAGTGTGAGTTGGGGAGGAGGGTCTGTGTGTCCATTATTATACATAACTGTGTGATGTGTGAGTTGGGGAGGAGGGTCTGTGTGTCCATTATTATACATAACTGTGTGATGTGTGTGTTGGGGAGGAGGGTCTGTGTGTCCATTATTATACATAACTGTGTGATGTGTGAGTTGAGGAGGAGGGTCTGTGTGTCCATTATTATACATAACTGTGTGAAGTGTGAGTTGGGGAGGAGGGTCTGTGTGTCCATTATTATACATAACTTTGTGAAGTGTGAGTTGGGGAGGAGGGTCTGTGTGTCCATTATTATACATAACTGTGTGAAGTGTGAGTTGGGGAGGAGGGTCTGTGTGTCCATTATTATACATAACTGTGTGATGTGTGAGTTGGGGAGGAGGGTCTGTGTGTCCATTATTATACATAACTGTGTGATGTGTGTGTTGGGGAGGAGGGTCTGTGTGTCCATTATTATACATAACTGTGTGATGTGTGAGTTGGGGAGGAGGGTCTGTGTGTCCATTATTATACATAACTGTGTGATGTATGAGTTGGGGAGGAGGGTCTGTGTGTCCATTATTATACATAACTGTGTGATGTGTGAGTTGGGGAGGAGGGTCTGTGTGTCCATTATTATACATAACTGTGTGATGAGTGTTTTGTGGAGGAGGGTCTGTGTGTCCATTATTATACATAACTGTGTGATGTGTGTTTTGGGGAGGAGGGTCTGTGTGTCCATTATTATACATAACTGTGTGAAGTGTGAGTTGGGGAGGAGGGTCTGTGTGTCCATTATTATACATAACTGTGTGATGTGTGAGTTGGGGAGGAGGGTCTGTGTGTCCATTATTATACATAACTGTGTGAAGTGTGAGTTGGGGAGGAGGGTCTGTGTGTCCATTATTATACATAACTGTGTGATGTGTGAGTTGGGGAGGAGGGTCTGTGTGTCCATTATTATACATAACTGTGTGATGTATGAGTTGGGGAGGAGGGTCTGTGTGTCCATTATTATACATAACTGTGTGATGTGTGAGTTGGGGAGGAGGGTCTGTGTGTCCATTATTATACATAACTGTGTGATGAGTGTTTTGTGGAGGAGGGTCTGTGTGTCCATTATTATACATAATTGTGTGATGTGTGTTTTGGGGAGGAGGGTCTGTGTGTCCATTATTATACATAACTGTGTGAAGTGTGAGTTGGGGAGGAGGGTCTGTGTGTCCATTATTATACATAACTGTGTGAAGTGTGAGTTGGGGAGGAGGGTCTGTGTGTCCATTATTATACATAACTGTGTGATGTGTGAGTTGGGGAGGAGGGTCTGTGTGTCCATTATTATACATAACTGTGTGATCTGTGAGTTGGGGAGGAGGGTCTGTGTGTCCATTATTATACTTAACTGTGTGAAGTGTGAGTTGGGGAGGAGGGTCTGTGTGTCCATTATTATACATAACTGTGTGATGTGTGAGTTGGGGAGGAGGGTCTGTGTGTCCATTATTATACATAACTGTGTGATGTGTGAGTTGGGGAGGAGGGTCTGTGTGTCCATTATTATACTTAACTGTGTGAAGTGTGAGTTGGGGAGGAGGGTCTGTGTGTCCATTATTATACATAACTGTGTGATGTGTGAGTTGGGGAGGAGGGTCTGTGTGTCCATTATTATACATAACTGTGTGATGTGTGAGTTGGGGAGGAGGGTCTGTGTGTCCATTATTATACATAACTGTGTGATGTGTGAGTTGGGGAGGAGGGTCTGTGTGTCCATTATTATACATAACTGTGTGAAGTGTGAGTTGGGGAGGAGGGTCTGTGTGTCCATTATTATACATAACTGTGTGATGTGTGAGTTGGGGAGGAGGGTCTGTGTGTCCATTATTATACTTAACTGTGTGAAGTGTGAGTTGGGGAGGAGGGTCTGTGTGTCCATTATTATACTTAACTGTGTGAAGTGTGAGTTGGGGAGGAGGGTCTGTGTGTCCATTATTATACTTAACTGTGTGAAGTGTGAGTTGGGGAGGAGGGTCTGTGTGTCCATTATTATACATAACTGTGTGAAGTGTGAGTTGGGGAGGAGGGTCTGTGTGTCCATTATTATACTTAACTGTGTGAAGTGTGAGTTGGGGAGGAGGGTCTGTGTGTCCATTATTATACATAACTGTGTGAAGTGTGAGTTGGGGAGGAGGGTCTGTGTGTCCATTATTATACTTAACTGTGTGAAGTGTGAGTTGGGGAGGAGGGTCTGTGTGTCCATTATTATACATAACTGTGTGAAGTGTGAGTTGGGGAGGAGGGTCTGTGTGTCCATTATTATACATAACTGTGTGAAGTGTGAGTTGGGGAGGAGGGTCTGTGTGTCCATTATTATACTTAACTGTGTGAAGTGTGAGTTGGGGAGGAGGGTCTGTGTGTCCATTATTATACATAACTGTGTGATGTGTGAGTTGGGGAGGAGGGTCTGTGTGTCCATTATTATACATAACTGTGTGATGTGTGAGTTGGGGAGGAGGGTCTGTGTGTCCATTATTATACATAACTGTGTGAAGTGTGAGTTGGGGAGGAGGGTCTGTGTGTCCATTATTATACATAACTGTGTGATGTGTGAGTTGGGGAGGAGGGTCTGTGTGTCCATTATTATACATTACTGTGTGAAGTGTGAGTTGGGGAGGAGGGTCTGTGTGTCCATTATTATACATAACTGTGTGAAGTGCGAGTTGGGGAGGAGGGTCTGTGTGTCCATTATTATACATAACTGTGTGAAGTGCGAGTTGGGGAGGAGGGTCTGTGTGTCCATTATTATACATAACTGTGTGAAGTGTGAGTTGGGGAGGAGGGTCTGTGTGTCCATTATTATACATAACTGTGTGAAGTGCGAGTTGGGGAGGAGGGTCTGTGTGTCCATTATTATACATAACTGTGTGAAGTGCGAGTTGGGGAGGAGGGTCTGTGTGTCCATTATTATACATAACTGTGTGAAGTGCGAGTTGGGGAGGAGGGTCTGTGTGTCCATTATTATACATAACTGTGTGATGTGTGTTTTGGGGAGGAGGGTCTGTGTGTCCATTATTATACATAATTGTGTGAAGTGTGAGTTGGGGAGGAGGGTCTGTGTGTCCATTATTATACATAACTGTGTGATGTGTGAGTTGGGGAGGAGGGTCTGTGTGTCCATTATTATACATAACTGTGTGAAGTGTGAGTTGGGGAGGAGGGTCTGTGTGTCCATTATTATACATAACTGTGTGAAGTGTGAGTTGGGGAGGAGGGTCTGTGTGTCCATTATTATACATAACTGTGTGATGTGTGAGTTGGGGAGGAGGGTCTGTGTGTCCATTATTATACATAACTGTGTGAAGTGTGAGTTGGGGAGGAGGGTCTGTGTGTCCATTATTATACATAACTGTGTGAAGTGTGAGTTGGGGAGGAGGGTCTGTGTGTCCATTATTATACATAACTGTGTGAAGTGTGAGTTGGGGAGGAGGGTCTGTGTGTCCATTATTATACATAACTGTGTGAAGTGTGAGTTGGGGAGGAGGGTCTGTGTGTCCATTATTATACATAACTGTGTGATGTGTGTTTTGGGGAGGAGGGTCGGTGTGTCCATTATTATACATAACTGTGTGAAGTGTGAGTTGGGGAGGAGGGTCTGTGTGTCCATTATTATACATAACTGTGTGATGTGTGTTTTGGGGAGGAGGGTCTGTGTGTCCATTATTATACATAACTGTGTGAAGTGTGAGTTGGGGAGGAGGGTCTGTGTGTCCATTATTATACATAACTGTGTGATGTGTGAGTTGGGGAGGAGGGTCTGTGTGTCCATTATTATACATAACTGTGTGATGTGTGTTTTGGGGAGGAGGGTCTGTGTGTCCATTATTATACATAACTGTGTGATGTGTGTTTTGGGGAGGAGGGTCTGTGTGTCCATTATTATACATAACTGTGTGATGTGTGAGTTGGGGAGGAGGGTCTGTGTGTCCATTATTATACATAACTGTGTGATGTGTGTTTTGGGGAGGAGGGTCTGTGTGTCCATTATTATACATAACTGTGTGATGTGTGTTTTGGGGAGGAGGGTCTGTGTGTCCATTATTATACATAACTGTGTGATGTGTGTTTTGGGGAGGTGGGTCTGTGTGTCCATTATTATACATAACTGTGTGATGTGTGTTTTGGGGAGGAGGGTCTGTGTGTCCATTATTATACATAACTGTGTGATGTTTGTTTTGGGGAGGAGGGTCTGTGTGTCCATTATTATACATAACTGTGTGATGTTTGTTTTGGGGAGGAGGGTCTGTGTGTCCATTATTATACATAACTGTGTGATGTGTGTTTTGGGGAGGAGGGTCTGTGTGTCCATTATTATACATAACTGTGTGAAGTGTGAGTTGGGGAGGAGGGTCTGTGTGTCCATTATTATACGTAACTGTGTGAAGTGTGAGTTGGGGAGGAGGGTCTGTGTGTCCATTATTATACATAACTGTGTGATGTGTGTTTTGGGGAGGAGGGTCTGTGTGTCCATTATTATACATAACTGTGTGAAGTGTGAGTTGGGGAGGAGGGTCTGTGTGTCCATTATTATACATAACTGTGTGATGTGTGAGTTGGGGAGGAGGGTCTGTGTGTCCATTATTATACGTAACTGTGTGAAGTGTGAGTTGGGGAGGAGGGTCTGTGTGTCCATTATTATACATAACTGTGTGATGTGTGTTTTGGGGAGGAGGGTCTGTGTGTCCATTATTATACATAACTGTGTAATGTGTGTTTTGGGGACGTGGTTCTGTGTGTCCATTATTATACATAACTGTGTGAAGTGTGAGTTGGGGAGGAGGGTCTGTGTTTCCATTATTATACATAACTGTGTGAAGTGTGAGTTGGGGAGGAGGGTCTCTCTGTCCATTATTATACATATCTGTGTGAAGTGTGAGTTGGGGAGGAGGGTCTGTGTTTCCATTATTATACATAACTGTGTAATGTGTGTTTTGGGGAGGAGGGTCTGTGTGTCCATTATTATACATAACTGTGTGATGTGTTAGTTGGGGAGGAGGGTCTGTGTGTCCATTATTATACATAACTGTGTGATGTGTGAGTTGGGGAGGAGGGTCTGTGTGTCCATTATTATACATAACTGTGTGATGTGTGTTTTGGGTGGTGGTTCTGTGTGTCCATTATTATACATAACTGTGTGAAGTGTGAGTTGGGGAGGAGGGTCTGTGTGTCCATTATTATACATAACTGTGTGAAGTGTGAGTTGGGGAGGAGGGTCTGTGTGTCCATTATTAGACATAACTGTGTGATGTGTGTTTTGGGGAGGAGGGTCTGTGTGTCCATTATTATACATAACTGTGTGATGTGTGTTTTGGGGAGGAGGGTCTGTGTGTCCATTATTATACATAACTGTGTGAAGTGTGAGTTGGGGAGGAGGGTCTGTGTGTCCATTATTATACATAACTGTGTGATGTGTGAGTTGGGGAGGAGGGTCTGTGTGTCCATTATTATACATAACTGTGTGATGTATGTTTTGGGGAGGTGGTTCTGTGTGTCCATTATTATACATAACTGTGTGATGTGTGAGTTGGGCAGGAGGGTCTGTGTGTCCATTATTATACATAACTGTGTGAAGTGTGAGTTGATGAGGAGGGTCTGTGTGTCCATTATTATACATAACTGTGTGATGTGTGTTTTGGGGAGGTGGGTCTGTGTGTCCATTATTATACATAACTGTGTGAAGTGTGAGTTGGGGAGGAGGGTCTGTGTGTCCATTATTATACATAACTGTGTGAAGTGTGAGTTGGGGAGGAGGGTCTCTCTGTCCATTATTATACATAACTGTGTGAAGTGTGAGTTGGGGAGGAGGGTCTGTGTTTCCATTATTATACATAACTGTGAGCTGTGAGAGGACTGGAGGAGGGTCTGTGTGTCCATTATTATACATAACTGTGTGATGTGTGTTTTGGGGAGGAGGTTCTGTGTGTCCATTATTATACATAACTGTGAGCTGTGAGAGGACGGAAGGAGGGTCTGTGTGTCCATTATTATACATAACTGCGAGCTGTCAGAGTATGGGAGGAGTTCCAACGGAACTGCGAAAAGTTACAAATGTAGTAAGTTTGAGAAAATGAAAGGGGGGAGTGTGGAAAAGAGAACCAGAGGGAAAATATGTGATAAGGTGGAGGGTTTAGGGGTTAGACTTAGGAGTTGAGGTTTCTGTTCAGGTAACGTCCAGAGTTTTGAGTTCTGGTCAGGATGAGCGTTTCAGGGTTAGGGTCGGGGGTTAAGGCTTAGGTTTTATTTTTGTGGTTAGGCTAAGGTGTTGTGATTGGAACTCAGGTTATGGTTCGGATTTATGTTTAGTGTTAGGCGTTTGGTGTTTGGCATTATGTTTAGGAGTTGTAGTTTGCGGTTCGTCGATGTTTGGGGTATGGGGTTTGAGATTGGGGTCAGGGTGTAAAGGTTAAACTCGGGTAAGGGTTAGGTTTTGTGTTCGGGCTAAGGTTGCCCTTAGGTTTAAGGGTTGGGTTACAGTTAGATTACGGATAGGGTATGGTTACAGTTATGTTTAGGTTTATGTTTAAAATTAGGGTTGCATTTCGCTTTAGGCTTAGCGTTACAGTTAGGGTTAGGGTTAGAATTAGTCTTGAGTTTACAATTACGGTTAGGATTTGCGTTACATTTAGTTTTAAGTTAGTGTTATGCTTAGAGTCAGGATTAGGTTTAGAGTTACAGTTGTTAGCTTTAGGGTTATGTTTACCGTTAGTGTTAGGTTCTGGATTACAGTTAAAGTTAAGGCATGTGTTAGTTAGATTTAGAATTATGGTTACTGTCACGGTCAAGTTTAGCATTCGTGTTACATTTGGGGTTAGTTTAGAGTTTAGGTTAGGTACATTGATAGGTAAGGGTAGGTTGATTAGGGTTTGGATTACAGTTAGTTTTAGGGTCAGGTAAGAGAGAGAGAGAGACAGACACAGCGAGAGAGAGAGTCTAGAAGTGAGTGATAACAACTACTGATAGTTACATAGTGCTTTTACCCTAGCAGCGAGGCCATGGAGGGATTTGAAAACAAGGATGGAAATTTTAAAAGCGAGGCTTTGTTTTCCAAGCAGCCAAGGTATACCACCAACCACAGGGAGTGATGGGTGAATGGGGTTTGGTGCGAGTAAGGACCGGGAAGTAGAGTTGTGGATAACTTCAAGTATACATAGGTTAGAATGTGGGAGATCAGCCAGGAATGTATTGGAGTAGCCAAGTCTGGGGAAATAAAAGGTAGGGATGAAGGTTTCAGGAGCAAATAAGTGGAGTCAGTGGTGGAGTCGGGCAGTGTTATGGAAGGGTGAACAGGTCGTCTTAGTGACGGCATAGATATGTGGGCAGAGTTCATCTTGGGGTCAAGTATGACATTCAGATTGTGAACAGTCTAGTTCAGTCTTAGCTTTGTTGCCAGGGTGCGGGATGGAGCCAAGGGAAGATCCATATGGGTCAACAGAGGTAACGGTGCTGCAGCAGGATGACATGCCATTCTAGGTGACAGCATGCTGCAATGAGATAGATAAGAATGGGAGCAGGTGAGAGCAGTCCCACCCAGCTGGACGACAGTGGAGAGATGCTGGTGGAGGATTGTGTGGTCAACCATGTCAAAGGGTGCAGTCAGATCGAGATGGAGGAGGAGGGAAAGTCCACCTTTGTTGTGTGATAAGAGCCATTTCAATGTTTTGACAGTGGTGGAAACCTGGTTGAAGGGATTCAAACATGAAATTCCAGGAAAGATGGGTCCGGATGTGCGAGATGACAGTCCGTTCAAGGACTTTGGAGAGGAAAGAGATATTGGATACTGGGAAGTAATTTGCAAGGTTACAGGGGTCAAGGATTTTTTTAAGGAGAGGGTTTACGGCAGTAGATTTAAGGGAAAAATGCACATTACATGAGGCGAGAGATTTGTTAACAATATCAGCTAACATGGGGCACCAGGAAGGGTGTCGCTACTGTCCACCTGAGTAGCTGCCAAGTGGAGTTCTCTGGGGCTGTCCACTCCTGTGCAGAGCCTGGCCCCGCTCCCTCACCCTGGGTCCTGTATCTCCACCCGCGCCCATCAGCTGGGCAACCTGCAAGTCTTTTTGGCATGTGGGAGAAAACCGGAGCACCCGGAGAAAAACCACGCAGACACAGGGAGAAACTTGCAAATTCTACACAGGCAGTATCCAGAATTGAACCCGGGTCACTGGAGCTGTGAGGGTGTGGTGCTAACCACTGCGCCCAGATACTTCACTGCACTCTTGAGCTGTTCTCTGAACTTGGACTGAGTTGCCCCATAAATAAATGTGTTTGTGCAGCAACGTAAATTCATCAGCAACAATCCGAATCGCCGAAATATAAATTTAGAATTATTGTAATCACCGGCATCTGTTCCTGGAATATTATGGTATATGAAGTCTATAACTTACACCAACCATAGAAGTATGAAGCTGCCGGATATGCTGAAGAGTAAAATCACAGACTTCCTTCTGCACTCCATCTCTGGGTCACTGCGATTAACTCCCTTGCTCTGACCTCTCAGTCCTTTATGGACTAGCCTGGCCACTAAAATGTGTCTGACTGTCAGAGCGTTGAGCATCGGAATTAAAATGAATGGGAGCAATGGGATTTAAACCGTCTCAAACCAGTCAAATCCCACCCATCCTGGCTCAGTGAAATAGCTTGACTTTGGATAACAGAGCCACGGTGCATTGTTGATTATCTCTCCAGGTTCGAGTGCAAAATACATGGGTACATTTTCTAAATAGAGCAGAATGCAGATTGTTGCTAGAACCACAGCCGTGTTTTCTCGGTGCAGTATTTAGTTTTCAGCTTCTGGCAACAAATGGCCACAAATCGATCAAAGGAGGAACCAGACTGAACAGTCCGTGGCTGCACAGAGCAGGACGACATTAACACTACACACAGGGGTGATATCCAGGAAAGAACTTGGGAAATAATAACAAATCGTCCGGTACTGTACAACCTCAGTGATAATGACCATTAGATCTGCTGTTGCCATGGCCACCAGGTAGCGAGTGGTACAGGTGGAGAGTCCCCACTTTCCCCGGGACAGCATCACAATTGCCAGTAAATTAACTGTCAGAGAGAGAAGGGAATAGAGACTGGAAATGACTGATCAAACATTCTTCGTGTCTGACCCAGTGAGTAGGGAATGGGTTTAAGCACCAGAACATCTGGTTTGGGTGTGGGTTAAGCTTAAAATTTTAAAATCTCAATGCCTCCAGCTAGCCCACCTTTGGGATTAACTTTCTGGTCAGGGGATGTGCAGTCAGCCACTGCCAGGAGGTGGGTTGGACATTTAAATGTTTTAATTATGCTGGAAATTTCTTATTAAATCAGTTTTACAGCTTTAACTATGACTGGCTGTGTTTCTCCATAACACATCACATCCCAGACAAACACACCCGGAGTTGGTGATCGGAACTGTCTACCTTCCCCTCCAGAATCAGACCATCCTGGGATCAGACCCCTGCCCCAGGATCAAACACCCCTTGGGATCAGACCTGCTAGAATTTGGCCCCCCTCCCTGGATTGTATGCCTTTGGGATTTGACACTCTCCCAGGATCATACCCCTCCTCCTGCAAGGATCAGATGTGACCCCCAGATGGGATCCATTTCCGGAATCAAACAACTCACAGGACTGGATATTCTCCCGGAATCAGAACCCCTCCCTGCACCGAGCTCCAGTATCAGACTCTCCTGACATTGGGTCTCCACTTTGGGTCATGGATTTGATAATCCCCCTCCCCTTCCCTGAAGTCAGACCTCGCTCCAGCTGATTAGAGCACTCCCCGAGAGTGGGGGTCGACAATGCAGCGATTGGCATTGTCGCCACTCTCTCCCACTCTGGAGTTGGGGATTGGACAACTCACCCAACCCCCGATATCAGGCAGCACCCCACCACCCCATACCCCATCTTCATGGTTTCAACCCTTCTGGACCTGGGGCCTACTCTGAAGACCCCCATGCCCGGCTCAAAGCCAAGCCTGTCAATCAGGCTGTGGTCAAGGCACAGAACCTGTTCAGGATAATAGAAACTCCTCTCCCACTCCTATTCATTACCAGGCCTAAAATAGTTGAGTAATAACAAAATACTGCAACTGCTGTAAATCTGTTAAAAATAGGAGTATGTTGCAACAGTCAGCAATGTGGAATTGGAATTCCTCCCTCAACCCCCCCACAACTGGACATTAAAACTGAACTTTGTGGAGTATGAGGAATGAACCCCAACCCCCAGGGGCAACAATACTGTGAATGAGAGCCAAAACTCACAACAAAGCACATAGCGGCAAGCCGTATTCGATGGGTCAAATTCAAACATTCCAACAGAACTGATACTGTTAAAGGACTGGAATTTGGCACATTGTCATAACAGTGACACAGGATAACTGCCATCATATTAAGTGATTGGAAAGGCCATTGTTACAACTTACCAGCCCCAGACCAGAGTATTCACTCCTGTCAAGACAGCAGAGAAACCTTTTCATGGAAATCAGCTCTGGAGTCTGGAATACCTCACCTTGGTGGAGGTCCTCAGTCATGAAAATAACATCAGCACTAAATTGATCTGGCTGTGCCAGGCAGGTAACAGAGGAAAGAGATTAAAAGGTGCTAATTGCTGACCATCCAGCAGGATGACTTCAGGAGATGTGTTTATGATATTTCAATAAGGATCATCATAGAAAGGACAAGATCAAAGTGTTTGGCACTGCAGTTATGTGAAGAAGGAAGGGGACTGGTCATCTCAGGTCCAGGCCGACAATCAACATTGGTAATGACCAGCCGTGTGGGTGATCTTTACGTTTGTCAGTCAAATCTTGAAGGGGTTTGTACTGGGGTGCTGCAGTCAAGAAGGAGGGTCAGGAACGGTCAACCTGGCTCATGAACCTACAATTCTCACTGGCAGGCCGAGCCACATGGAGGATTGTAAGTGATCAGCCAAATCCAAGGGGTATATGGTGCTGAGAGATTCAAAACATTTTCAAGTGTAGGAACCAAATCCTGGGAGGGTTTGGGTTTTGAGTTGCGTGAACGTGGAGCAGAAACTTAGGGTTTTGCCAGTGGAATTTTTTTTCGATAAGATTTAAATTAGTTTAGAGGTCTTTGTAACAGGGTGTTAGGAGGTTTCTTTTTAAATAAACAAATTAGTGGTTCAGCCAAACCCTGTCTCCTCTGCGATTTTGTTCTTGTAATTCCCAAAGTCCAAGAACTGTAGTAAGGGGGTACGGGAATGGAATCTCTTACAGCAGGTCAGGCAGCATCTGTGGTGCGAGTATCAGGGTTAACATTTCGGGTCAGTAACCATTTATCAGCACTGGACGATATTACAGATTAACAGTTTTAAATCAATGATAGAGTCGATAGAAAGTGAGGTCTAGAGGGATGACAGAATAATGGGATGAGGTCTGTGATCAGGTGGAGAGCAAGAATGATAGAGTGACGAACGGGATGATGTGTAAGGCAAATGGCACAGTTAAAGAAATGAAAGATGGGCCCAGCGGATGTGCAGATGGTTACAGCGAAATCATAGAGGGATAGGGGGGAATGGAAAATCTGACATAAAGGAGAAGATTCCAGTGGCCTGGAAAAGTAACAGAGAATGGTGGGTGGACCCCAGGGTTGTGGACCAGGTTGCCAACTGTGTACCTACAGGCGAACCTCACATCAAGCACAAGCCCACACCCCCACCTCTCCCTGTGACTCTGGTGTAGCTATGCTCCATTAACAGCATAGGCCGCCAGACAATGTGGGAGCAATGGGTATAATCTGATGTTTTTTGCTCTCGGTATTGAATGCAACAGACAATAAAATGCCTAATCAAAAACTCTGGTGTTGTTCCTCATTGAGCTTCAGTTTAAAAGTGTGTAGGGGGTCGAAGATAGAGAGCTCAAACTGGGGTTGAGATGTAAAAGCATAGTGGCGCAGTGGTTAGCACCACAGTCTCACAACTCCAACGACCCGGGTTCGATTCTGGATACTGCCTGAACGGAGTTTGTAAGTTCTCCCTGTGACTGTGTGGGTTTTCGCCAGGTGCTCCGGTTTCCTCTCAGAGCCAGAAGTTGGTAAATTGGATGCAACAAATGGACCCTAGTGTAGGTAGGGGAACTATGGGGATGTGAGAGGGTAATGGGGATAATGTAGGATGAGCATAAAGGGGTGGTTGATGGTCGGCGCAGACTCGGTGGACCAAAGGGCTTGTTTCCGTGCTGTACCTCTAAATAAATAAAATAAAGTGACAAGCATCTGCAAGTGCTGGGTGATGTTTGCAGAGTGAACGGAGGTGTCCAGTAAAGCAATCGCACAATCTGCGTTTGCTCCCCTCCCAATGTACAGGAGATTCAGTTATGTTCAACAAATTCATTGACTAAATTGTAAGAACAAACAGACTGATGCTTCACCTGGAAGTAGTGGCTGGGGCCTTGGATAGAGCGAAGGGAGGAATTGAAAGGGAAGGTGTTACATCTCCTGCATTCGCAAGGATAAGTGCTCATATATAAAGTGCAAGAGGGTGACCAGCGAAAGGGTTGGCCCACTCAAGGACAGAGATGGGAATCTATGTGTTGAACCAGAGGAATTGGGCGAGGTGCTAATTGAGGACTTTGTATCAGTATTCACCAAAGAGAAGGACTTAGTGGATGATGAGCCTAGGGAAGGGAATGCAGATAGTCTCAGTCATCTCATTATCAAAAAGGAGGAGGTGTTGGGTGTCTTGCAAAGCATTAAGGTAGATAAGTCCCCAGGGCCTGATGGGATCTACCCTAGAATACTGAGGGAGGCAAGGGAAGAAATTGTTGGGGCCTTGGCAGAAATCTTTGCATCCTCATTGGCTACAGGTGATTCCCCAGAGGACTGGAGAATAGCCAATGTTGTTCCTTTCTTTAAGAAGGGCGGCAAGGATAATCCAGGGAATTATGGGCCGTTGAGACTTGCGTCAGTGGTAGGGGAACTATTAGAGAGGATTGTTCGGGACAGGATTTACTCCCATGTGGAAACAAATGAACTTATTAGCGAGAGACAGCATGGTTTTGTGAAGGGGTGGTCGTGTCTTACTAATTTGATTGAGTTTTTTGAGGAAGTGCCGAAGATGATTGATGAAGGAAGGGCAGTGGATGTTATCTATATGGACTTTAGTAAAGCCTTTGACAATGTCCCGCATGGCAGACTGGTACAAAAGGTGAAGTCACACGGGATCAGAGGTGAGCTGGCAAGATGGATGCAGAACTGGCTCAGTCACAGAAGACATAGGGTATCAGTGTATGGGTGTTTTTCTGAATGGAGGAATGTGACTAGTGGTTTTCCACAGGAACCTTTGCTGTTTGTAGTATATATAAATGATTTGGAGGAAAATGTAGCTGCTCTGATTGGTAAGTTTGCAGACGACACAAAGGTTGGTGGAGTTGCAGATAATAATGAGGATTGTCAGAGGATACAGCAGGATATAGATCAGTTGGAGACTTGGGCGGAGAAATGACAGATGGAGTTTAATCTGGACAAATGTGAGGTAATGCATAATGGAAGGTTTAATGCAGGTGGGAGGTATACAGTAAATGGCAGAACCCTTAGGGGTATTGATAGGCAGAGAGATCTGGGTGTAGAAGTCCACAGGTCACTGAAAGTGGCAACGCAGGTGGATAAGGTAGTCAAGAAGGCATACGGCATGCTTGCCTTCATCGGTCGGGGCTTAGAGTATAAAAATTGGCAAGTCATGTTGCAGCTGTACAGAACCTTAATTAGGCCACACTTAGAATACTGCATGCAATTCTGGTCGCCACACTACCAGAAGGACGTGGAGGCTTTGGAGAGGGTACAGAGGAGGTTTACCAGGATGTTTCCTGGTCTGGAGGGAAATAGCTACGAGGAGAGGTTGGAAAAACTCGGATTGTTTTCACTGGAACGACGGAGGTGGAGGGGCGACATGATAGAGGTTTACAAAGTTATGAGCGGCATGGACAGAGTGGATAGTCAGAAGCTTTTTCCCAGGTTGGAAGAGTCAGTTACTGGGGGACGTAGGTTTAATGTGCGAGAGGCAAAGTTTAGAGGTGATGTGCAAGGCAAGTTTTTTGCACAAAGGGTGGTGAGTGCCTGGAACTTGCTGCCAGGGGAGCTGGTGGAAGCAGATACGATAGCGACGTTTAAGAGACATCTTGACAAATACATGAATAGGAATTCAATAGAGGGATATGGGCCCTGGAAGTGCAGAAGGTGTTAGCTTAGGCAGGCATCAAGATCGGCTCAGGCTTGGAAGGCCGAATGGCCTTTTCCTGTGCTGTACTGTTCTTTGTTCTTTGTTCTTTGATAGGAGTCGATATTGGAGGTAATTGAGGAGTGGACCACAGTTTCGCAATGAGCAGCGAGACTGAAAATACTGAAACTGCTGTAAATCTTATCAAAATAGGGGGATGTTGCAACAGGCCGCAGCCCACGCTGCCTCTGTGGAGCAAAAATTAGTGTTATAATTTCAGACCAGTAGCCTTTTATCAGAATGGGACGATATTACAAATGGTTTGTGGTAAACAAGTTGGATCTGGCATAAACACTGGAGGATGAAGCGCTAACTGTGAAGGCTGGAGGGGTGGGCGGTGAGGACAAGCGAAACTTTGTCCTTCTCCTGACAGGGAGTGGGAGGAGTGAAGGCAGGAAAGTGAGAAATGGGATGGACACGGTCAAGGGCCCTGCTAACCATAGTGGTGGCGAATCCTTGGTTCAAGAATAATGAAGGCATTTCAAAGCACTGCTGTGGAAGGTAGCATCGTCAGAACAGATGGAACCAAGGTGGGAAAACTGGGAGAATGGAACAGCGCCTTTCCAGGAAGAGAGGTGGGCGGAAGTATAATCAAGGGAGCTGCAGGATAAAAGTAGATATTGGTGGACAGTCAATCCCATGAACTGGAGGTACAGAAGTCCAGCAAGAGAAGGGAATTGTCAGAGATGGACAATGCGAAGGCGCGGGAAGGACAGAAATTAGAAGCAAAGTTGATTAAATGTTCCAGTTGAAGGCAAAATAAGGAAATGACAAGAGTACAGTCATCAAAGTACTGCTAAAACTGTGTGAAGGAGGGGGCCTGAGCAGGATTGAAGCAAAGAAAGGTTCGCATATCCTACACAATGGCAACATAGCTAGGACCCGTACAACTCACATAGTGACTCCATGTAAGTGTGGAATATCCCCCTGTTTACAAACAAGTTCCACACACCTACACTTTATAACAGGGCATGGGTCAGGATCATGAACCAATGAGGATCTTCATTCCCATGACAGAGACAGCGAGCAAGAGAGGAGCTCCAGCAAAAATGGCGGGTGAATTAAACAAAACTAAGCAATTTCTCATGGGGCCCTCGGAATGAACCAGAAGATAGTGGAGGGAAACTGTACAGGAAACGGCCCTATGTTGTCTGTCACGCAAGATCCTATCCACTGTGAGTTTAGCAACAGCTTGGGTTTACTGGACTTTGGACAACAGAAGGGAAAAATGCATGGCCAGAAATGTAAATCGACTTCTAGAGCAGAGCCCCGAGCTCAGAAGGAAAGGAGTCTCCGGTGTTGTGAGACAAGTAGGAGGAAAAAGAAACTGTGGGTGAGGATTCAAAGCCTGAAGAAGGTAGAGAGGTCTTTGAGAGGAGAAACTAAACTGACAAATAATTGTGAATACATTTACCAAAATAACCTTCAAGATGTTTAATTTAGAAAGGGGAGTGATATTCGATAAAGTAATCAAAGAGACGGTAAATTCTCTGGTCCGGATGAATTGCACCCACACATACTAAAAAAGGCTAGTGAAGAGATAACAGAGACACAATTGTCTGTTCCTTCATTATCACCAGAATAGCCAATAGTGTCAGAGGACTGACGGACAGCAAATGTGATTCTTGTACTTGCCACAGAAACAGCACAAGTGCAAAGAACTATACACGAGTTAGCAAAATGGCAATGTGGGAAAGATAATGGAATTGGTACTTAAAGATGTAACAGGAAGACATCTGGAACCAAATAATATAATATTTAGCACTTTTTTTTATTATTATTCATTCATGGGATGTGGGTGTCACTGGGAAGGCCAACATTTATTACCCATCCCTAATTGCCCTTGAGAAGGTGGTGGTGAGCTGCCTTCTTTAACCGCTGCAGTCCATATGAGGTAGGTACACCCACAGTGCTGTTAGGAAGGGAGTTCCAGGATTTTGACCCAGCGACAATGAAGGAACGGTGATATAATTCCAAATCTGGATGGTGTGTGACTTGGACGGGAACTTGCAGGTGATGGTGTTCCCATGCATTTGCTGCTCTTGTCCTTCTAGTTGGTAGAGGTCACGGGTTTGGAAGGTGCTGTCTAAGGAGTCTTGCTGCGTTGCTGCAGTGCATCTTGGTTCAGGAATGATCCCAGGAAATAATAATAACCAATACGCATCAGTATAACCTCAGTGATAATGACCATTAGATCTGCTGTTGCCATGGCCACCAGGTAGCGAGTGGTGCAGGTGGAGAGTCCGCACTTTCCCCGCGACAGGATCACAATCGCCAGAAAATTAACTGTAAGAGGGAGAAGGGAAAAGAGACTGGAAATTACTGATCAAATATTCTCCCTGTCTGACCCTCACAGTAATACAGGATTTTAGCTGCAAAAACAGCTGGAATGGGATTGGGTCACAGGTTAAAATGTAAAAATCTCAACTCAGACCCCAACCCACCTCCGACCCGTCCACCTCCGGGATTAACTGAGTCGAGACAGGGGGAGGGGCGGAAAACCGCTCCCAGGGGGGAGGTTGGTCATTTAAATATTTTAATCTGTTTGGAAGTCTCTGATTGAATCTGTTTTCCAGCTTTAACTGTGTCCGGCTGGGTTTCTCCATTACATCCCACAGCCTGCACAAAGACCCCGGGATTGGCAATTAGAAACCCCCTCTCTCCCTGGAATCCAACAGGCCCTTGGGATCAGACACACCCACCCACGCCCCTGGATTACAAACCCCCCGCACCCACCCACCCCCTCCACTACCCCATACCCTGGGTGCAGACCGCCATCCCAGAATCCAACACTCACTGCCCCCGGGATCAGATGCAAACACACGGGACTGACCGGCCTTAGAAACAGGACCCTCTGAATTACCCCCCACAGAATCAGATATCCCCCATGATCAGACCCAGCTGAGATCGGACCTCTACCCCGGATTGATCAACCCCTTGGATTGGACAACGCTCCAGCATAGGAAACCCCCCTGAGTTTGCGAATCAGACACCATCCCTCCACTTCCCCCTCTCCTTCCCACTTCCCCTCCCCTACCCCTCCACTTCCCCCTCTCCTTCCCACTTCCCCTCCCCTGCCCCTGCACTTGACCCTCTCCTTCCTACTTCCCCTCCCCTCCCCCGCCCCCTCCACTTCTCCCTCTCCTTCCCACTGCCCTTCCCCTCCCCCATCCCCTCACCCTCCATATGCACCCTCGTGCTCCGGTTTCCTCCCAAAGCCAAATACTTGAAGGTGATAGGTAAATTGGCTGTTGTAAATTGCCCCTAGTGTAGGTAGGCGGTAGGGAATATGGGATTACTGTAGGGGTAGTGTAAATGTGTGGTTGTCGGTCGCCACAGACTCGATGGGCCGTGGGGCCTATTCAGTGCTGTATCTCTAAAAAATAAATAAATAATTTCTCCTCTCCTAACTTTCCCTTCCCCTCCCCCTCCAATTTTTCCTCTCCCTTCTACTTCTCCTCCCCTCCCCCTCACTTTCCCCTCTCCTTCCAACTTCCTCTCATCTCCTCCTCCACCTTTCTGTCTCCCTTCCACATCCCCTTCCCTCTCCCTTCACTTTTCCCCCTCCCTTACACTTCCCCTCCTCTCCCCCTCCACTTACCCCTCTCGTTTCCATTTCCCCTTCCCTCCCCCTCCACTTTTCCTTCTCCCATCCACATCCCCTCCCCTCCCCCTCCACTTTCTCCTCTCCCTTCCACTTCCCCACCTCTCCCCCTCCACTTTCCCCTCTCCCTTCCACTTCCCCTCCCCTTCCCCTCCACTTTCCCCTCTCCCTTCCACTTCACCTCCACCTCCACTTCTCGCTCCCCCTCACTGTCCCCATCTCCCTGGACTCAGACCGCACTCCAGGATAGGAGACCCCTGGCGGAATTGGGAATTGACTGCCCAGTGATTGGAGATGTGATCACACTCTTCCCCCTCCAGATTTGGGGATTGGACAGCCCCGGTATCAGACAGGTCCCCATATACCGGGCTCATGGTTCAGACCTCCCTGGTCCTGAGACCTATTGCAGAGACCCTGTTGCCTGACAGGAAGCCAGGCCTGTCAATCATCCTGATGTCAGGGTGGGGAACATGTCAATGAGAAAAGAGGCAGATTGTGAAGTTAAAATTCTGAAACTCCACTCCGCCAATGTCACTCACACCTGGTAATATCCAGGCCTAAACA
This sequence comes from Heterodontus francisci, assembly GCF_036365525.1. Lineage (NCBI taxonomy): Eukaryota > Metazoa > Chordata > Chondrichthyes > Heterodontiformes > Heterodontidae > Heterodontus > Heterodontus francisci. The sequence goes on from NC_090408.1 coordinate 4,408,267, forward strand.
TTGGAGCAAAAAAACCAAATCCTGAGACTGCTGTAAACCTGAGCAAAATAGGAGAATATTGAAAACACTCAGCAGGTCAGGCAGCATCTGTGGAGAGAGAAACTGAGATAATGGGCTGGGCTTTACTAGCACACCACAACTCGTGGCCGTGTGCATTGAAGTTGACGGACCGCCCGCGTGCAGTGTCACCGCTGAGTCCCTGTGATATTTCACACGGGGGCTCATTCACCTCACAGCGATGGGCCGCCCTCACCCCCATGTTATGTGGGGAGAGACGGAACATCCGGTGCCATAATGGACGTTAGCTCAGATGTGTAGCAGGTACTGGGACCCTATTTAAAGCAGCTCAGCACCTGTTTCCTGACAGCTGCCAAATAAAGTCACTCACAGCCAAAAGACAATGTGATCAGTAGTTTCCTGCAGTCAGGCTGCTCGTGCGGAAGTAGCACCGTGAAGGAGTACCCGCAAACGTTTACAAAATTCACCATAACACCAATGGTCTGCACGGGTGACACAACACTGTGAAAAGTTCAATCTCTAAATCTTCTTCATGGTGTGTCCTATGGAGTAGAGACCCTTTGGTTGATGAGGCACTGCCATGTATCCCTAGCTCGTGTAGCCTGGGTGCCCTCCTGCCCTCCCATGCAACTTTTCTGCTGTAAGTCCTCAGCGTCCTCATAGCCCGAGGAGGATTCCTGCTGACGTCTCTCCTCATCACACCAGGCCTGCCCCCTATTGTGTGGGTAGTTGTGCAGAGCACAGCAAACAGCAAAGAAAGGAGCTGCCCTTTGTGGCTCATAGTATAGGGCACTCACCCGATCTATCCAGGCAGTGAGAGAGCATTTTCAGCATGCCGATCACCTGCTTAATGGTGGCTCCTGTAGCTCAGTGGCTGGTGTTGTATCTCTCCTCTGCAACAGTGGTGGAGTCTCTCACTGTTCTCAGGAGTCATATCTGCAAGGGGTATCCCTTGTCCCCAAGAAGCCGTCGCTCTATCTGAGGCAGTTCCGTGAGCAGCGGTGGCAGCTGGGACTGGCACAGGATCCGGGTGCGATGGCAGCTGCCTGAGAAGCGGGCTCAGATTTGCATGAAACATCTCCGGTGATCACATACCAGCTGTACCTAGATTGAGAGGAATCCCTAAATGGTAGTGTCTACAGATGGTAGCCTGGCAGGAGCCCTGATGGCCACATGGGTACAGTCTATGATCCCTTTCACCTTTGGTTATCCGACAATACGGCCGAAACCTATGGCCCTCTGGGTTTGGCTGTGAGAGCCCGTCCTGAAGTCGGCATATTCACTGAGCCGCTGGTACAGGGCATCGGTGACCTCCCTGATGCAGTGCTGCATTGCTGAATGTGTAACCCCCACAAAGGACTCCTGTTGGCCCCTGAAACGATGCAAAAGCGTCAAGGTTCAGAGCAGCTACCACTATGAGGGTACAGGCATAGGATGTCCCATGGGCTGTCGGTCATCCTTGAGCAGGGCACGAAGACGTGTCGCCACCTCTCTCTACATGCACAGTCAACTCTGACACTAGTGCTCGGACATCCACTGATATGTCATGTGAGGCCTGTCAATGCACGGTGTTCTAAAGTGGTGAGCTCTCCTTGGCGGTTGCTGCTCAGGACTGGGGGCCTCTGCATGGGCTGCACCTGCCTCTTGGTTTTCCCTGCGGTGCATATGGATCCTCAGGAGAAGCTGATCACACAATCTAGGATAAGCCAGACTCATTTCCATTTGATAAATAAAGTTGTAACCTTCTCTTATTCGAAGGTTCCTAACAGGGCAGGCATTGTTATTGACAGGTGCATCAGGTAATTTCATGGATCAACTATGTGGCATGACCTGGCATTGCCCATCTTAGTTCGCACTCAGAGTGACACAGTGTGATCACATAAAGATTCTACCAGCTGCATCGAATGCCCCCACCAGCCAGATAACCTTTGCACACCTACCATTTCTGGCACCATCCCCACATATAGGATGACTGGAGCGCCATTGTTCCTTCACACACACAAACAAACACTAGCACAGAGCGGATACTGTTTACGGAGGGAGGGTACTCAGTACTTCCCTTCATGCCTGCACAGCTTTACCCCCTGGTAACCCCATTCTCCCCACTTCAACTCTGCAAAGCCATTCCCCCAGTAATGCCTCTCCCCTCCTACATCCCTTCCAGTATGCAGAGTTGAGACCCTGGTTACAGAGATTTACCTGCATTGTCTGCCATTGCTCTTCTTCTGTTCCACTGGCTTCTCTCATTCATGAAAAATCATGACTGAGGAGTGATGAGCAGTGTGATGCAGAATCTGGAAAGGTAAGTAGCGCTTAACATATTTAAATGAGGGTTCAGCTGCCGAGTGGCGGAGGGCAGGGGTGCACATCGAGATCCCGCCGTCGTCGGTAAAATGGCACAGGACATATACGTCGTCGGGGGCGTGGCGGCCCTCTCCAGTTAGAATGTTCCGGGCCTCCCGCCAAGACCCCCGACGTCGGATGGCTGGCAAAATTCAACCCTACGTTTCAGGTCAATGACCGTTCATCTGAACTGGAAGATATGAGAGATTAACAGTTTTAAAATAATGGTAGAGCCAGGGAAAAGTGGGCGATAGGTGGAGAAAAGAATTAAGGAGAAGGTTTCACAAGTAGTCAATGTCTGCTTGCACACTTGATGTAGAAATGCAGAGAATTTGGATAGATGTCCATCTGTCAAGAATGAGCATGATCTCTCTCTACCCCTTTGTATCCACACATTGTCTCCATCACTCTGGCCCACTCGCTGTGTTCACCCCTCTCTGTCTCCTTCCCCCCTCTCTCCCCCTTTGTGCCCATTTCCCTTTCCCCACTCTGTATCCACCCCCCTCTCCCCACTCTGTGTCCATCCCCCTCTCCCCACTCTGTGTCCATCCCCCTCTCCCCACTCTGTGTCCATCCCCGTCTCCCCACTCTGTGTCCATCCCCCTCTCCCCACTCTGTGTCCATCCCCCTCTCCCCACTCTGTGTCCATCCCCCTCTCCCCACTCTGTGTCCATCCCCCTCTCCCCACTCTGTGTCCATCCCCCTCTCCCCACTCTGTGTCCATCCCCCTCTGTGTCCATCCCCCTCTCCCCACTCTGTGTCCATCCCCCTCTCCCCACTCTGTGTCCATCCCCCTCTCCCCACTCTGTGTCCATCCCCCTCTGTGTCCATCCCCCTCTCCCCACTCTGTGTCCATCCCCCTCTCCCCACTCTGTGTCCATCCCCCTCTCCCCACTCTGTGTCCATCCCCCTCTGTGTCCATCCCCCTCTCCCCACTCTGTGTCCATCCCCCTCTCCCCACTCTGTGTCCATCCCCCTCTCCCCACTCTGTGTCCATCCCCCTCTGTGTCCATCCCAGTCTCCCCACTCTGTGTCCATCACCCACTCCCCCATGTCCATCCCCCTCTCCCCTCTGTCTCCATTCCCCGCTCTCTCTGTGTCCACCCACTTCTTGCCCGTTTGTGTCCACCTCACCTCTCTCCCACATCTGTCTCCATCCCTCTCTCCCATCCCTCTATCCCCATTTGTGTCCACCCCCCTTTCCCGTTTGTGTCCATCCGCCTCTGTCCCACCTCTGTGTCCATCCCTTTCTCCAATTCCCCTCTCCCCAGTCTGTGTCCATCCCTTTCCAGTCCCCTGTGTCCTTCCCATCTCCCCCCCAAAGTCCGCCCCCTATCTCCCCTCTGTTTCCATCACCCCTCTACCCCCATTGAGTTCATTACCCCTCTCCCGTCCCGCTGTTTCCATCCCCCCTCTCCCCCTCTGGTCCATCCCTCTCTCTCCCTTTGTGTCCATCCCCCCTTTCCCGTTTCTGTCCATCCACCTCTCTCCCACCTCTGTCTCCATCCCTTTCTCCTATTCCCCTCTCCCCAGGCTGCGTATATCCCCCACCCTCCCCGTGTCCCTCCTGCTCCCTTACCCTGTGTCCCTCCCCCTCCCTCCCCGTGTCCCACCCCTCGCCCCCTTCTGTGTCCATCATCCCTTTTCCCTCCGACTGTGTTCATCCCCTCTCTCCCACTCTGTGTCCATCCGTCTCTCTCCTCCTCTGTGTCCATGCCTCGATCCCACCTCTGTGTCCATCCCCTTCTCCTATCCCCCTCTCCCTTGTCTGCGTCCATCCCCTCCACCCCCCCCGTGTCCACCACCGTCTCCCCTCGATGTTCATCCGCCTCTCCCATCCCTCTGTGTCCATCCGATTCTCCCCTCCATCTGTGTCCATCACCCTCACCCCTCCCTCTGTGTCCATCACCCTCTCTCCCCCTCTGTGTCCATCACCCTCTCTCCCCTTCTCCCCTCCCTCTGTGTCCATCCCCCTCTCTCCACCTCTCCCCTCCCTCTGTGTCCATCCACCTCTCTCCCTCTCTGTGTCCATCCACCTCTCTCCCCATCTGTGTCCATCCCCCTCTCCCTTCCCTCTGTGTCCATCCCCCTCTCTCCACCTCTCCCTTCCCTCTTTGTCCATCCCCCTCTCTCCCCCTCTGTGTCCATCATCGTCTCTCCTCCTTTGTGTCCATTCCCCTCTCCCCTCCCCGTGTCCATCCCCCTCTCTCGCCCTCTGTGTCCATTCACCTCTCTCTCCTCCATGTCCATCTCACTCTACTCTCCACCTCTGCTCCCTGAGCTGATGCTTGTTGAAAGGGTTGCCTGACTCTCAGCATTTCCCCTTGTTGCCACTCTGCCCCTCTGATTGTGTACGGACCCGCTTCCCACTCTCCCCTCAGCCTGTCTCTCCCTCATCCTCGCAGCAGCCATTCCCACTCACTCCCTCAGCCTTCTGAAAGCAGCAGGATCGGCCAATCCCGGCACGCCTGCGCCGTGAACCGCCAATTAGCGACCATTCCGCCCAGACAGCCCACCGTCAGTCACAGAGCGAGAGTGCGTGAGGCTGCCTGTGGCTGCGTGAGAGTGCGTGAGAGTGAAAGAGAAAAGAACAAAGAACAAGGTAAATTACAGCACAGGAACAGGCCCTTCGGCCCTCCAAGCCTACGCCGATCCAGATCCTCTATCTAAACCTGTCGCCTATTTTCTAAGGGACTGTATCTCTTTACTTCCTGCCCATTCATGTATCTGTCTAGATACATCTTAAAAGACGCTATCATGCCCGAGTCTACCACCTCCGCTGGCAACGCGTTCCAGGCACCCACCACCCTCTGCGTAAAGAACTTTCCACGCATATCCCCCTAAACTTTTCCCCTCTCACTTTGAACTCGTGACCCCTAGTAATTGAATCCACTCTGGGAAAAAGCTTCTTGCTATCCACCCTGTCTATACATCTCATGAGAGTGAGATTGACAGAGTGACAGAGAGTGTGAGATGTTGACTGAGAGTGACAGAGTGTGTGTGAGAGTTGCAGAGTGTGAGAGTGTGTGAGAGTGTGACAGAGAGTGATAAAGAGCCAGAGAATGTGTGAGTGTGTGTGAGAATGAATGTGTGTGATACGGAGTGTGAGAGAGTGACTGAGTGTGAAAGAAATTATGTGAGAGTGTGAGAGCGTGAGTGTGTGACGGGGAGTGTGTGGGTGTGATGGGGAGTGACAGAGTGCCAGCGAATGTGTGAGTGTGTGTGAGAGTGTGTGAGAGTGACAGGGAGTGTGTGAGTGAGACAGAATTTGTGTGAGAGTGTATGAATGTCTGTGAGAGTCTGAGTGTGTGAGAGAGTGTGTGGTAGTGTGTGAGAGTGTCAGAGATTGTGCAAGAGTAACAGTGTGAGAGAGTGACGGAGAGTGTGTATGAGTGACGGGTAGTGACAACGAATGTGTGAGTGTGTGTGAGAGTGACAGGGAGTGTGTGAGTGTGACAGAAATTGTGAGTGTGTGTGAGAGTGTGAGAGTGTGTGAGAGTGGCAGAGTGTGTGCGAGAGTGAGCGAGAGTGAGCGAGAGCGACGGAGAGTGAGCGAGAGCGACGGAGAGTGAGCGAGAGCGACGGAGAGTGAGCGAGAGCGACGGAGAGTGAGCGAGAGCGACGGAGAGCGACGGAGAGATCGTGAGAGCGACGGAGAGATCGTGAGAGCGCGTGAGAGCGCGTGAGAGCGCGTGAGAGCGCGTGAGAGCGCGTGAGAGTGCGTGAGAGACAGGGAGTGTGACTGGGAGTGTGACTGGGAGTGACACAGTGTGACACAGAGTGACGGAGAGTGACGGAGAGTGACGGAGAGTGACGGAGAATGACGGAGAATGACGGAGAATGACGGAGAATGACGGAGAATGACGGCGAGTGACAGAAAATGTGTGAAAGTGTATGAGATTGACACAGAGAGTGTGAGAGTTGCAGTGTGTGTGAGAGAGTGAGAGAAAGACAGAGAGTGGCAGTGAGTGACAGAGAGAGGAGAAAGGAGACAGAGGGTGACAGAGGGTGACAGAGCATGTGTGAGAGTGAGAGAGAGTGACAGAGCATGTGTGAGAGTGTGTGGGCGTGTGTGGGCGTGTGTGGGCGTGTGTGGGCGTGTGTGGGCGTGTGTGGGCGTGTGAGGGCGTGTGAGGGCGTGTGAGGGCGTGTGAGGGCGTGTGAGGGCGTGTGAGGGCGTGTGAGGGCGTGTGTGAGAGTGTGTGAGAGTGTGTGAGAGTGGCAGATTGAGTGTGAGAGAATGAGAGAGGGTGTGAGAGAATAAGAGAGAGTGTGAGAGAGAGTGTGAGAGAGAGTGTGAGAGAGAGTGTGAGAGAGAGTGTGAGAGAGTTTGTGTGTGAGAGTTTGTGTGTGAGAGTTTGTGTGAGAGTTTGTGTGAGAGACGGGGAGAGACGGGGAGTGACGGGGAGTTTGTGAGAGTGTGTGAGAGTTTGTGAGAGTTTGAGAGTGTGTGAGAGTTTGTGAGAGTTTGTGAGAGTTTGTGAGTGTGTGTGAGTTTGTGTGTGTGTGGGAGTGTGTGTGACAGTTTGAGAGTGTGGGTGAGAGCGTGTGAGAGCGTGTGTGAGTGACAGAGAGTGACAGAGAGTGACAGAGATTGTGTGAGTTGTAGACTGTGTGAGAGTGTGTGAGTGTGTGTGAGATGTGAGAGAGTATGAAGAGTGCGAGAGAGTGCGTGAGTGCGTGAGAGTGCGTGAGAGTGCGAGAGAGTGCGAGAGAGTGTGAGAGGGTGAGTGAGAGGGTGAGTGAGAGGGTGAGTGAGAGGGTGAGTGAGAGTGAGTGAGAGTGAGTGAGAGTGAGTGAGAGTGAGTGAGAGTGAGTGAGAGTGTGTGTGAGTGTGTGTGAGTGTGTGTGAGTGTGTGTGAGTGTCTGTGAGTGTCTGTGAGTGTCTGTGAGAGTGTGTGAGTGATTGTGTGAGTGTGTGTGAGTGTGTGAGTGAGTGAGAGTGAGAGAGTGAGTGAGAGAGTGTGAGAGAGTGTGAGAGAGTGTGAGAGAGTGTGAGAGAGTGAGAGAGTGTGAGAGAGAGTGTGAGAGAGAGTGTGAGAGAGAGTGTGAGAGAGAGTGTGAGAGAGAGTGTGAGAGAGAGTGACAGAGAGTGACAGAGAGTGACAGAGAGTGACAGAGAGTGACAGAGAGTGACAGAGAGTGTGTGAGTGACAGAGATTGTGAGAGTGACAGAGATTGTGAGAGTGACAGCGAGTGAGAGAGTGTGAGATAGTGACAGAGTGTGTGTGTGAATGTGAGAGTATCAGAGTGACATTGACAGAGAGTGACAGAGTGAGAGATGTTGACTGAGAGTGACAGGGAGTGACTGTGAGAGGCTGGGATTGACAGAGTGTGACAGAGTGTGACAGAAAATGTGTGAGAGTGAAAGAGAAAGTGAGAGTTGCAGTGTGTGTGAGACAGTGTGTGAGAGTGTGTGAGTGTGTGTGTGAGAGAGTGTGAGAGAGAGTGAAAGAGTGTGCAAGAGTGTGCGAGAGAGTGACAGAGAGAGGCAGAAAGATAGAGAGAGAGCATTGGAGAGCGTGTGAGAGATATAGAGAGAGTGTGAGAGTGACAGAGAGTGACAGAGAGTGACAGAGAGCGTGTGAGAGTGACAGAGAGCGTGTGAGAGTGACAGAGTGCGTGTGAGAGTGACAGAGTGCGTGTGATAGTGACAGAGTGCGTGTGAGAGTGACAGAGTGCGTGTGAGAGTGACAGAGTGCGTGTGAGTGTGACAGAGTGCGTGTGAGTGTGACAGAGTGCGTGTGAGTGTGACAGAGTGCGTGTGAGTGTGACAGAGTGCGTGTGAGTGTGACAGAGTGAGTGAGAGTGAGTGAGAGTGAGAGAGAGTGAGAGAGAGTGAGAGAGAGTGAGAGAGAGTGTGTGTGAGTGTCTGTGAGAGTGTGTGAGTGATTGTGTGAGTGAGTGTGTGTGAGTGAGTGAGTGAGTGAGTGAGTGAGTGAGTGAGTGAGTGTGAGTGAGTGAGTGAGTGTGTGTGTGAGTGAGTGAGGTGAGAGTGAGAGAGTGAGAGTGAGTGAGAGTGAGTGTGAGAGTGTGAGTGTGAGAGAGAGTGTGAGAGAGAGTGTGAGAGAGAGTGTGAGAGAGAGTGTGAGAGAGAGTGTGAGAGAGTGTGAGAGAGTGAAAGAGAGTGTGTGAGTGACAGAGATTGTGAGAGTGACAGAGATTGTGAGAGTGACAGAGATTGTGAGAGTGACAGCGAGTGAGAGAGTGTGAGATAGTGACAGAGTGTGTGTGTGAATGTGAGAGTATCAGAGTGACATTGACAGAGAGTGACATTGACAGAGAGTGACAGAGTGAGAGATGTTGACTGAGAGTGACAGGGAGTGACTGTGAGAGGCTGGGAGTGACAGAGTGTGACAGAGTGTGACAGAAACTGTGTGAGAGTGACAGAGAAAGTGTGAGAGTTGCAGTGTGTGTGTGAGAGTGTGTGAGAGTGTGTGTGAGTGTGTGACTGTGTGTGAGTGTGTGTGTGTGTGTGTGTGTGTGAGAGAGTGTGAGAGAGTGTGAGAGTGTGTGAGAGAGAGTGCGAGAGAGTGACAGAGAGAGGCAGAAAGATACAGAGAGAGCATTGGAGAGCGTGTGAGAGATATAGAGAGCGTGTGAGAGATATAGAGAGAGTGTGAGAGTGACAGAGTGCGTGTGAGAGTGACAGAGTGCGTGAGAGTGACAGAGTGCGTGTGAGTGACAGAGTGCGTGTGAGTGACAGAGTGCGTGTGAGTGACAGAGTGCGTGTGAGTGACAGAGTGCGTGTGAGAGTGACAGAGAGCGTGTGAGAGTGACAGAGAGCGTGTGAGAGTGACAGAGAGCGTGTGAGAGTGACAGAGTGCGTGTGAGAGTGACAGAGTGCGTGTGAGAGTGACAGAGTGCGTGTGAGAGTGACAGAGTGCGTGTGAGAGTGACAGAGTGCGTGAGAGTGACAGAGTGCGTGAGAGTGACAGAGTGCGTGTGAGTGACAGAGTGCGTGTGAGTGACAGAGTGCGTGTGAGTGACAGAGTGCGTGTGAGTGACAGAGTGCGTGTGAGTGACAGAGTGCGTGAGAGTGTGAGAGTGTGAGAGAGTGACAGAGTGACAGAGTGAGAGAGTGACAGAGTGACAGAGTGACAGAGTGAGAGAGTGACAGAGTGACAGAGTGACAGAGTGACAGAGTGACAGAGTGACAGAGTGACAGAGTGACAGAGTGACAGAGTGTGTGTGTGAATGTGAGAGAATGACAGTCTGTGTGTTCGAGTGTCAGAATGACATTGACAGAGAGTGAGAGAGAGTGAGAGAAGTTGACTGAGAGTGTGAGAGAGTGACAGGGAGTGTCAGGGAGTGACAGGGAGGCTGGGAGAGGCTGGGAGTGACAGAGAGTGACAGAGAGTGACAGAGAGTGACAGAGAGTGACAGAGAGTGACACAGAATGTGAGAGTGCAAGTGAGTGCGTGAGTGTGCAAGAGAGTGGGTAAGAGCGTGTGAGAGTGACAGAGAGTGACAGAGAGAGAGTGACAGAGAGTGACAGAGAGAGTGTGGCAGAGAGAGAGTGGCAGAGAGAGAGTGGCAGAGAGAGAGTGGCAGAGAGAGAGTGGCAGAGAGAGAGTGGCAGAGAGAGAGTGGCAGAGAGTAGCAGAAAGTGAGAGAGTGCGAGAGCGTGCGTGAGAGAGCGTGAGAGCACGTGAGAGTGTGTGAGTGTGACAGAGTGTGTGAGATATGGACAGAGTGACAGAGAGTGTGAGATGTTGACTGATAGTGACAGAGAGTGTGTGCGAATGACGGCGCGTGCGAGAGAGCGCGAGCGAGTGACAGAAAATGTGTGTGTGTGTGAGAGAGTGACAGAGAGTGTGTGAGAGTTGCAGACTGTGTGAGAGTGTGTGAGTGTGTGTGAGAGTGTGAGAGAGTATGAAGAGTGTGAGAGAGTGTGTGAGAGTGACAGAGTGTGTGAGAGTGACAGTGTGTGAGAGTGACAGTGTGTGTGAGAGTGACAGAGAGTGTGTGAGAGTGACAGAGTGTGTGAGAGTGTGTGAGAGAGTATGAAGAGTGTGAGAGTGTGTGAGAGTGTGTGAGAGAGTGTGTGTGTGAGTGTGAGAGAGTGTGTGTGAGAGTGTGAGAGAGTGACTGAGAGTGAGAGAGTGACTGAGAGTGTGAGAGAGTGACTGAGAGTGTGAGAGAGTGTGAGAGAGTGACAGAGAGTGACAGAGAGTGACAGAGAGTGACAGAGAGTGACAGAGAGTGACAGAGAGTGACAGAGAGTGTGTGAGAGTGTGTGAGAGTGTGTGAGAGTGTGTGAGAGTGTGTGAGAGTGTGTGAGAGTGTGTGAGAGTGTGTGAGAGTGACAGAGAGTGTGTGAGAGTGACAGAGAGTGTGTGAGAGTGACAGAGAGTGTGTGAGAGTGACAGAGAGTGAGAGAGTGACAGGGAGTGTGAGAGTGACATGGAGTGAGTGTGAGAGAGTGACAGGGAGTGAGAGTGTGACAGGGAGTGAGAGTGTGACAGCGAGTGAGAGAGTGACAGCGAGAGAGAGAGTGACAGCGAGTGAGAGAGTGACAGCGAGTGAGAGAGTGACAGCGAGAGAGAGAGTGACAGCGAGTGACAGCTTGTGTGAGAGATTGTGAGATAGTGACAGAGTGTGTGTGTGAATGTGAGAGAAAGACAGTCAGTGTGTGAGAGTATCAGAGTGACATTGACAGAGCGTGACAGAGAGTGACAGAGAGTGAGAGATGTTGACTGAGAGTGTGAGAGAGTGACAAGGAGTGTCAGGGAGTGACAGGGAGGCTGAGAGAGGCTGAGAGAAGCTGGGAGAGGCTGGGAGAGGCTGGGAGTGACAGAGAGTGACAGAGAGTGACAGAGAGTGACAGAGAGTGACAGAGAGTGACAGAGAGTGACAGAGAGTGACAGAGAGTGACAGAGAGTGACACAGAATGAGAGAGTGCAAGTGAGTGCGTGAGTGTGCAACAGAGTGGTTGAGAGTGACAGAGAGTGACAGAGAGAGAGTGGCAGAGAGTGGCAGAAAGTGAGAGAGTGCGAGAGCGTGCGTGAGAGAGTGAGAGAACATGAGAGCGCGTGAGAGTGTGTGAGTGTGACAGAGTGTGTGAGATATGGACAGAGTGACAGAGAGTGTGAGATGTTGACTGATAGTGACAGAGTGTGTGTGCAAATAACGGAGAGTGCGAGAGAGCGCGAGCGAGTGACAGAAAATGTGTGTGTGTGTGAGAGAGTGACAGAGAGTGTGTGAGTTGCAGAGTGTGTGAGTGTGTGAGAGAGTGACAGAGAGTGTGTGAGAGTGACAGAGAGTGTGTGAGAGTGACAGAGAGTGAGAGAGAGTGACAGAGAGTGAGAGAGAGTGACAGAGAGTGAGAGAGAGTGAGAGAGAGTGAGAGAGAGTGAGAGAGAGTGAGAGAGTGAGAGAGTGAGAGAGTGAGAGAGTGAGAGAGTGAGAGAGTGAGAGAGTGAGAGGGAGTGTGAGAGTGAGAGGGAGTGTGAGAGTGACAGGGAGTGTGAGAGTGACAGGGAGTGTGAGAGTGACAGGGAGTGTGAGAGTGACAGGGAGTGTGAGAGTGTGTGAGATAGTGACAGAGTGTGTGTGAATGTGAGAGAATGACAGTCAGTGTGGGAGAGTATCAGAGTGACATTGACAGAGAGTGACAGATGTTGACTGAGAGTGACAGGGAGGCTGTGAGAGACTGGGAATGACTGGGTGTGACAGAAAATGTGAGAGAGTGACAGAGAGAGTGTGAGAGTGTGTGAGTGTGTGTGGGAGAGTGTGAGAGTGTGAGTGTGTGTGAGAGTGTGACAGAGAGTGAGAGAGTGACAGAGCATGTGTGAGAGTGTGTGAGACTGTGTGGGTGTGTGTGTGTGTGAGATTGTCTGTGAGTGTGTGTGAGTGTGTGTGAGTGTGTGAGTATGTGTGAGAATGTGTGAGAATGTGTGAGAATGTGTGGGAGAGTGAGGGAGAGTGAGGGAGAATGAGGGAGAATGAGGGAGTGTGTCGCAGAGTGGCAGAGAGTGGCAGAGAGTGGCAGAGTGTTTGTGAGAGTGACAGAGAGTGTGTGAGAGTGACAGAGAGTTGCAGACTGAGTGTGAGAGAGTGTGAGAGTGTGTGAGAGTGTGAGAGAGTGTGAGAGTGTGAGAGAGTGAGAGTGTGTGAGAGTGTGTGAGTGTGTGTGAGAGAGTGAGAGAGTGTGAGAGAGTGTGAGAGAGTGTGAGAGAGTGTGAGAGAGTGTGAGAGTGTGTGAGAGTGTGTGAGAGAGTGTGAGAGAGTGTGAGAGTGTGTGAGAGTGTGTGAGAGTGTGTGAGAGTCGTTGACAGTGTGTGAGAGTGACAGAGAGTTGCAGACTGAGTGTGAGAGAGTGTGAGAGTGTGTGAGAGAGTGTGAGAGAGTGTGAGAGAGTGTGAGAGTGTGAGAGTGTGAGAGAGTGTGAGAGAGTGAGAGTGTGTGAGAGTGTGTGAGAGTGTGTGAGAGTGAGTGAGAGTGTGTGAGAGTGTGAGAGAGTGTGAGAGTGTGTGAGAGAGTGAGAGAGTGTGAGAGAGTGTGAGAGAGTGTGAGAGAGTGTGAGAGAGTGTGAGAGAGTGTGAGAGAGTGTGAGAGTCGTTGACAGTGTGTGAGAGTGAGGGAGAGAGACAGTGTGTTTGTGAGAGTGACAGAGAATGTGTGAGAGTGACAGAGAATGTGAGAGTTACAGAGAGTGTGTGAGATTTACAGAGAGTGGCAGACTGAGTGTGAGAGAGTGTGTGAGAGAATTTGAGAGAGAGTTTGAGAGAGAGTTTGAGAGAGAGTTTGAGAGAGAGTTTGAGAGAGAGCGTGAGAGTGAGAGAGAGTGAGAGAGAGTGAGAGAGAGTGAGAGAGAGTGAGAGAGAGAGTGAGAGAGAGTGAGAGAGAGTGAGAGAGAGTGAGAGAGAGAGAGTGTGAGAGAGTGTGTGAGACACACGGGGAGTGACAGGGAGTGACTGAGAGTGTTTCGAGAGTGACAGAGAGTGACAGAGAATGTGAGTGTGTGTGAGTGATAGAAATTGTGTGAGAGTGTGTGAGAGTCTGAGAGAGTGAGAGAGTATGCAAGAGATACAGAGAGTGAGAGATAGAGACTTTGAGAGTGACAGAGTGTGTGAGAGAGTGACAGAGTGTGTGAGAGAGTATGTGAGAGTGTGAGATTGACAGAGAGTGTGTGCGAGTGACTGAGAGTATGATAGTGTGAGAGTGAGTGAGAGTGTTCGTGGTAGTGAGTGAGAGTGACAGAGTGAGTGAGAGTGAGTGAGAGTGTGTGAGAGTGTGTGTGTGTGAGTGTGAGAGAGTGAGAGTGAGAGTGTGTGAGAATGTGAGAGAATGTGAGAGAACGTAAGAGTGTGAGTGTGTGAGTGTGTGTGAGAGTGACAGAGAGTGTGTGAGAGTGACAGAGAGTGTGTGCGAGAGTGTGTGTGTGTGCGCGAGAGTGTGCAAGAGCGACAGGGAGCGACAGAGAGCAACAGAGAGCGAGAGATGTTGACCGAGTGACAGAGAATGTATGAGAGTGACAGTGTGTGAGAGCAACAGTGAGCGACAGAGAGACAGCACTGGCGTGCTGACTTGGGTTGCATTAGAGTGCTACAGTGGAAGTTAGGTAACTGAGGATAATTAAGGGTTAATTTTATCTTAAATCTAATCTGTCTTTCATTTAACAGAGTAACTTAACAGTTGCTGTTAGGGTTGGAGGTGGTGAGTTTTCGATCAGCTTCGAACAGGGTTCACTCAAGCTCTGCTTGCAGCTGCACCTTGTTAATTAGCGAATTGGCTTAAACCAGTTTTCAGGGGGCTGGAGTCAGTCAGTATAAAAGTGAGCCATCTGACAGTGCTGACTTTGTTTCCATTGGAGTGCAACAGTGGAAGTTTGGTAACTGAGGAAGTTCGGTAAGGAGCAAGTGAGGAGCTCCTTTCATTTCCTACCTGTCCTCAGAGTGAGTGGAGCGGAGAGCTTCCAAAGAGCACAGCTGACTGGGAGAAGACTCGGAGGGCGGCGTTCCGGACCGGTAAGTATAACAAACTTACCTCTGGTTTAAAAAAAAAACAAAGTAACCTCACAGGAAACCTGTGACCTGATTGGCTGGTAGGGAATTCTTTTTACTGAATTTGAAAATAAATCATTGATAAAAATTGATTCAAACCCTAATTAACTAATAAATAGAGTCACTAAACCAGAGAGTGGAGATTACTGTATTTAGTTAGCATTTAAAATTTATAGTAGGAATCTAGCACTGGAAACCATATAGTTAATTATAACAATTTAGTAAGGATTTAATAAGCATTTATTTATTTTTAATTAACATTAATTAGTGCTAGAAATGTCAGTTAGAGGGGTGAAGTGCTTCACCTGTGAGATGTGGGAGGTCCGTGATGCTTCCAAAGTTCCAGACGATGACATCTGCAGGAAGTGTACCCAGTTGCAGCTCCTCACATGGATCGGTTGGAGTGGCAACTGGATGCACTTAGGAGCATGCAGATGGCATAAAACGTCATATACAGGAGTTTTAGAGAAGTGGTTACACCCAAGGTGCAGGCAGATAGATGGATGACTGCTAGAAGGGGCAGGCAGTCAGTGCAGGAATCCCCTGTGGCTATCCCCCTCTTCAACAAGTATACCATTTTGGATACTGTTGGGGGGGATGGCCTATCATGGGAAAACAGCAGCAGCCAGAGCAGTAGCACCACAGCTGGCACTGTTGTTCAGGGAGGGACAAAGCGCAGAAGAGCAATAGTTATAGGGGACTCTATAGTCAGGGGCACAGATAGGTGCTTCTGTGGACGTGAAAGAGACTCCAGGATGGTATGTTGCCTCCCTGGTGCCAGGGTCAAGGATGTCTCTGAATGCACAGGGGGCATTCTGAAGGTGAACAGCCAGAGGTTATGGTACACATCGGTACCAACGACAAAGGTAGGTTGAGTGATGAGGTCCTGCAGGGGGAGTTCAGGGAGTTAGGTAGTAAGTTAAAAGACAGGACCTCTCGGGTTGTAATCTCGGGATTACTCCCTGAGCCACGTGCCAGACAGGCTGGAAATAGGAAGATAGTGCAGCTAAACACGTGGCTGAACAGTTGGTATAGAAGGGAGGGTTTCAGATATCTGGACCATTGGGATCTCTTCAGGGACCTGTAGAAGAAGGACGGGTTGCATCTAAACTGGAGAGGCACAAATATCCTGGCTGCAAGGTTTGCTAGTGTCACTCGGGAGGGTTTAAACTAGTGTGGCAGGGGGGTGGGAACCAGAGCAGTAAGACAGCAAGTGAAATAAATGAGGGGGAATGAGTAAATAAGGCCAGCAAGACTAAGAGGAAGAGCAGGCAGTGAGATGTTGCTGAGCACAGCGGGACTGGTGGTCTGAAGTGCATTTGTTTCAATGCGAGAAGTATAACAGATGAACTTAGAGCTTGGATTAGTACTTGGAAATGGTGTTGTTGCGATTGGTTGAGACTTGGTTGAGGGAAGGACATGATTGGCAGCTAAATGTTCCAGGATTTAGAAGCTTGAGGCAGGATAGAGGGGGATGGAAAAGGGGTGGGGGCGTTGCATTACTTGTTAAGGAGAATATCACAGCTGTACTGCAGGAGGACAGCTCGGAGGGGTCATACAGCAAGGCAATATGGGTGGAGCTCAGGAATAGGAAAGGTGCAGTCACGATGTTGGGGGTTTTCTATAGGCCTCCCAACAGCCAGTGGGAGGTAGAGGAGCAGATATGTAGGCAGATTTTGGAAAGATGTAAAGGTAACAGGGTTGTAGTGGTGGGTGATTTTAACTTCCCCTATATTGACTGGGACTCACTTATTGCGAGGGGCTTGGATGGGGCAGAATTTGTAAGGAGCGTCCAGGAGGGATTCTTGAAACAATATGTAGAGAGTCCAACTAGGGATGGGGATGTACTGGACCTGGTATGGGGGAATGAGCCCAGCCAGGTGGTCGAAGTTTCAGTAGGGGAGCATTTCAGGAACAGTGACCATAATTCCATAGGTTTTAAGGTACTTGTGGATAAGGATAAGAGTAGTCCTCGGGTGAAGGTGCTAAATTGGGGGAAGGCTAATTAGAACAATATTAGGCAGGAACTGAAGAATTTTGATTGGGGCAGCTGCTTGAGGGGAAATCAACATCTGACATGTGGGAGTCTTTCAAACGTCAGTTGATTAGAATCCAGGACCAGCATGTTCCTGTGAGGAAGAAGGATAAGTTTGGCCAGTTTCGGGAACCTTGGATAACGCGGGATATTGTGAGCCTCGTCAAAAAGTAATAGGAAGCATTTGTAAGGGATGGTAGGCTAGGAACAGACGAATCCCTTGAGGAATATAAAGACAGTAGGATGGAACTTAAGCAAGGAGTCAGGAGGGCTAAAAGGGGTCATGAAAAGTTATTGGCAAACAGGATTAAGGAAAATCCCAAGGCTTTTTATACATATATAAAGAGCAAGAGGGTAACCAGGGAAAGGGTTGGCCCACTCAAGGACAGGGAAGGGAATCTATGTGTGGAGCCAGAGGAAATAGGCGAGGTACTAAATGAGTACTTTGCATCAGTATTCACCAAAGAGAATGACTTGGTGGATGATGAGCCTAGGGAAGGGAGTGTAGATAGTCTGTCATCTCATTATCAAAAAGGAGGTGGTGTTGGGTGTCTTGCAAAGCATTGAAGTAGATAAGTCCCCAGGGCCTGATGGGATCTACCCTAGAATACTGAGGGAGGCAAGGGAAGAAATGTCTGGGGCCTTGACAGAAATCTTTGCATCCTCATTGGCAGCAGGTGAGGTTCCAAAGGACTGGAGAATAGCCAATGTTGTTCCTTTGTTTAAGAAGGGTAGCAAGGATAATCCAGGAAATTATAGGTCGGTGAGCCTTACGTCAGTGGTAGGGAAATTATTGGAGAGGATTCTTCGGGACAGGATTTACTCCCATTTGGAAACAAACAAACCTATTAGCGAGAGGCAGCATGGTTTTGTGAAGGGGAGGTCGTGTCTCACGACTTGATTGAGTTTTTTGAGGAAGTGACAAAGATGATTGGAGGAAGGGCAGTAGACGTTATCTCTATGGACCTTTGACAAGGTCCCTCTTGGCAGACTGGTACAAAAGGTGAAGTCACACGGGATCAGAGGTGAGCTGGCAAGATGGATACAGAACTGGCTCTGTCATAGACAGAGGTTAGCAGTGGAAGGGTGCTCTTCTGAATGGAGGGATGTGACTAGTGGTGTTCCACAGGGATTGGTGCTGGGACCTTTACTCTTTGTAGTATATATAAATGATTTGGAGGAAAATGTAGCTGGTCTGATTAGTAAGTTTGCGGACGACACTCCCTTCCCTAGGCTCATCATCCACCAAGTCCTTCTCCTTGGTGAATACTGATGCAAAGTACTCATTTAGCACCTCTCCCATTTCCTCTGGCTCCACCCATAGATTCCCATCTCTGTCCTTGAGTGGGCCAACCCTTTCCCTGGTTACCCTCTTGCTCTTTATATATGTATAAAAAGCCTTGGTATTTTCCTTAATCCTGTTTGCCAATGACTTTTCATGACCCCTTTTAGCCCTCCTAAATCCTTGCTTAAGTTCCTTCCGACTGTCTTTACATTCCTCAAGTGCTTCATCTGTTCCTAGCCTTCCAGCCCTTACAAATACTAATATGTTGAAGTATATCACAATCCCCGTCCCGTAGTAAACACAGATGAAAAGTAATCATTTAAAACCTCACCGATATCCTCCTACTCCACACACAGATTGCCACTTTGGTCCCTACTCTTTCCCTGCTTATCCTCTTCCCCTTAATATGCTTATAAAATGCCTTTGCATTTTCCTTTATCTTGCCCACCAGTGGTTTTTCATGTCCCCTCTTCCCTCTCCTAATTACTTTTTTAAGTACCCCCCCTACACTTTCTATACTCCTCTATTGCCTCCGCTGTTTTCAGTGCTCCATATCTGCCATAAGCCTCCTTTGTTTTCCTGATTCAATCCTCTATATCCCTGGACATCCAGGGTTCCCTGGACCTGTTGGTCCTACCCTTCACCATAAAGGGTACATACTGACTCTGAACTCTCCCTATTTCCTCTTTGAATGACTCCCACTGGTCTAATGTAGACTTTCCTGCATTAGCTACTCCCAGTCCACTTTGGCCAGATCCTGTTTTATCATACTGAAATATGCCGACATATCTGCTCCTCTATCTCTTCCTGGCTGTTTGGAGGCCTGTCGTACACTCCCAGCCAGGTGATTGCCCCCTTTTTGTTTTTAAGCTCTACCCATATGCCCTCATTTGAGGAACCTTCGAAGATATCATAGAACATAGAACATAGAACATACAGCACAGAACAGGCCCTTCGGCCCACAATGTTGTGCCGATCCTTTGTCCTCTGTCAAGGACAATTTAATCTATACCCCATCCTTTATCCATATACCTATCCAAAAGCCTTTTGAAAGTCCCTAAAGTTTCTGACTCAACAACTTCCCCGGGCAAGGCATTCCATGCCTCGACCACTCTCTGGGTAAAGAACCTTCCCCTGACATCCCCCTTATATCTCCCACCCTTCACCTTAAATTTATGACCCCTTGTAACACTTTGCTCCACCCGGGGAAAAAGTTTCTGACTGTCTACCCTATCTATTCCCCTGATCATCTTATAAACCTCTATCATGTCACCCCTCATCCTTCTCCTTTCTAATGAGAAGAGGCCTAGAATGTTCAGCCTTTCCTCGTAAGACTTATTCTCCATTCCAGGCAACATCCTGGTAAATCTCCTCTGCACCCTCTCCAAGGCTTCCACATCCTTCCTAAAATGAGGCGACCAGAACTGCACACAGTACTCCAAATGAGGCCTTACCAAGGTCCTGTACAGCTGCATCATCACCTCACGGCTCTTAAATTCAATCCCTCTGCTAATGAACGCTAACACCCCATATGCCTTCTTCACAGCCCTATCCACTTGAGTTGCAACTTTCAATGATCTATGCACATAGACCCCAAGGTCTCTCTGCTCCTCCACATGCCCAAGAACCCTACCGTTAACCCAGTATTTTGCATTCATGTTTGTCCTTCCAAAATGGACGACCTCACACTTTTCAGGGTTAAACTCCATCTGCCACTTTTCAGCCCAGCACTGCAACCTATCCAAGTCCCTTTGCAGACGACAATAGCCCTCCTCGGTATCCACAACTCCACCAACCTTTGTATCATCTGCAAATTTACTGACCCACCCTTCGACTTCCTCATCCAAGTCGTTAATAAAAATCACAAACAGGAGAGGACCCAGAACTGATCCCTGCGGCACGCCACTGGTAACTGGGCTCCAGGCTGAGTATTTACCATCTAAGACCACTCTCTGCCTTCTATCAGTTAGCCAATTCTTAATCCAACTGGCCACATTCCCCACTATCCCATGCCTCCTGACTTTCTCCATAAGTCTACCATGGGGGACCTTATCAAATGCCTTACTAAAATCCATGTACACCACATCCACTGGTTTACCCTCATCCACTTGCTTGGTCACCTGCTCAAAGAATTCAATCAGGCTTGTGAGGCAAGACCTACCCCTCACAAAACCGTGCTGACTGTCCCGAATCAAGCAGTGTCTTTCCAGATGCTCAGAAATCCTATCCCTCAGCACCTTTTCCATCAACTTGCCTACCACCGAAGTAAGACTAACTGGCCTGTAATTCCCAGGGTTGTTCCTATTCCCTTTCTTGAACAGGGGCACAACATTTGCCACCCTCCAATCACCTGGTACCACCCCCGTCAGCAGAGAAGATGAAAAGATCATTGCCAGCGGCTCTGCAATTTCATCCCTTGCTTCCCATAACATCCTTGGATATACCCCGTCAGGCCCGGGAGACTTGTCTATCTTCAAGTTATTCAAAAACCCCAACACATCTTCCCTCCTAACGAGCACTTCCTCGAGCTTACCAGTCTGCTTCCCACCGTCCTCTTCAGTAATACACCCCTTCTCATTCGTAAATACCGAAGAGAAGTACTCATTCAAAACCTCACTTATCTCTTCCGGCTCAACACACAGTCTCCCGCTATTGTCCTTGACCGGACCTACGGTCCCCCTAGTCATCCTCATATTTCTGACATACGCGTAAAAGGCCTTGGGGTTTTCTTTTATCCTACCCGCCAAGCATTTTTCATGCCCTCTCTTAGCTCTCCTAATCCCTTTCTTCAGATCCTTCCTGGCCATCTTGTATCCCTCCAGAGCTATGCCTGTGCCCTTTTTCCTCAACTTTATATACGCATCCTTCTTCTTCCTAACAAGACTCTCAACCTCTCTTGTCAACCACGGTTCCCTCACATGACCATCCCTTCCCTGTCTGACAGGGACATGCTTATCAATGGCCCCTACTATCTGCTCCTTGAAAAAGTTCCACATTTCGACCGTGCCCTTCCCTGCCAGCATATGCTCCCAACTTATGCTCCTCAGTTCCTGCCTGACAGCATCATATCTACCCTTCCCCCAATTGTAAACCTTGCCCTGTTGCACATACCTATCCCTCTCCATTACCACAGTGAATGCTACAGAATTGTGATCACTATCTCCAAAGTGCTCGCCCACCAACAGCTCTATCACTTGCCCTGGTTCATTACCTAGTACCAAATCCAATATTGCCTCCCCTCTGGTCGGGCAGTCTACATACTGAGTCAGAAAAGCTTCCTGGACATACTGCACAAACACTACCCCATCCAAACTATTCGATCTAAAGAGTTGCCAATCAATATTTGGGAAGTTGAAATCCCCCATAATTACTACCCTGTGACTTCTGCTCCTTTCCAAAATCTGTTTCCCAATCTGCTCTTCCACCTCCCTGCTGCTATTGGGGGGCCTATAGAAAACTCCCATATCATCCCTCCTTACTGCAATAATTGACTCCTTGATCAACAGTGCAATGCCACCTCCTTTTTTATCGCCCTGCCCCCCTCCACCTGTCATACCTGAAGATTCTTTACCCTGGAATACTGAGCTGCCAGTCCTGCCCCTCCCTCAACCATAGAGATACAGCGCTGAAACAGGCCCTTCGGCCCACCGAGTCTGTGCCGACCAACAAACAACCCATTTATACTAATCCTACATTGATCCCATATTCCCTACCACATGCCCACCATTCTCCAAACACCTACCTACACACAGGTAAATTCGCCATTGTAAATTGCCCCATCAATCTGCAAATCTTCGGCTGTGGGAGGAAACAGGAGCACCCGGCAGAAACCCACGCGGTCACATGGAGAACGTGCAAACTCCGCACAGGCAGTACCCAGAACTGAACCCAGGTCGCTGGAGCTGTGAGGCTGCAGTGCTAACCACTGCGCCGCCCTCAAAAAAAATAAATAAATTTAAAAAAAAAAAGCGAAATTGCTGAAACCCGGGATTGAACCAGGGACCTTTATATCTTCAGTCTAATGCTCTACCAACTGAGCTATTTCAGCCCCACAAACCATGTCTCTGTAATAGCAATTAAATTATAATCCCATGTGCTAATCAATGCCCTCAATTCTTCTGCATTACAAGTAAGACTCCTTGCATTGAAGTAGATGCAATCCAGCCTTGCATTTTTCACTTGTGCCTTAACAGGTCTACACTTGCTCTGCCTTCCAGACTGACTGTTTCTCTTCTATATTTGATTGTGCATCACCCCTTACTGTACCTCCACTCTGTATCCCATCCCCCTGTCAAATTAGTCTAACCCCCCAACTGCACTAGCAAACCTCCCAGCAAGGATGTTGTTCATGTTCTGGTTCAGGTGCGGCACAGTGGCGCAGTGGTTAGCACCGCAGCCTCACAGCTCCAGCGACCCGGGTTCAATTCTGGGTACTGCCTGTGCGGAGTTTGCAAGTTCTCCCTGTGTCTGTGGGTTTTCGCCGGGTGCTCCGGTTTCCTCCCACAGCCAAAGACTTGCAGGTTGATAGGTAAATTGGCCATTATAAATTGCCCCCAGTGTAGGCAGGTGGTAGGGAAATATAGGGACAGGTGGGGATGTGGTAGGAATATGGGATTAGTGTAGGATTAGTATAAATGGGTGGTTGATGGTCGGCATAGACTCGGTGGGCCGAAGGGCCTGTTTCAGTGCTGTATCTCTAAATAAATTTTAAAAAAATAAAGGTACAACCCGTCCAACTTGTACAGGTCTCACCTTTGCCAGAAACAGTCCCAGTGATCCAGGAAACTAAAGCCCTCCTTCCTGCACCATCTCCTCAGCCACGCATTCATCTGCTCTATCCTCCTATCTCAATACTCACTAGCACGTGGCACCGGGAGCAATCCAGAGATAACAGCCTTTGAGGTTCTGCTTTTTAATCTGCTACCTAGCTCCCTAAATTCTTGTTGCAGGACCTCATCCCTCTTTCTACCTATGTCGTTGGTACCAATCTGTACCACGACCTCTGACCGTTCACCCTCCCCCTTCAGAATGTCCACAGCCACTTGCCAACTTTTTCATGCCCTCTCTCTGCTTTCCTAATTTCCTTTTTAATTTCACACCTGCATTTTCTATATCCCTTTCGGCTTTCTGCAGTAGTGAGCTCTTGGCCACTGACACAAGCTTTTTCTTTGCCTTTACCTACTCCCTACACTCCATATCCCTTGATACCCTTACCCAACAAAAGTCTATCAATCTCAAACTTGAAAATTTTAATTGACTCAATGCATTTCAAAGCATTCACAGCTTTTGGGGAGAAAATTCCAAATTTCCACTTCCTGATTTCACTCCTAAATAGCCTAGCTCTAATTTTAAGATTATGATCTTTGCTTTCCCATCAGAGGAAATCGTTTCTACCCTATCAAATGCTTTTATCTTAAAGACCTTGATTAGGTCACTCCTCAACCATCCAAACTTCAGTGTACAGGTTCGTGTCATTTTATTTAATCCCTTTAGCCCAGGTATCATTCTGGTAAATCTGCACTGCACCCCCTACATGGCCAATATATCCTTTCTGAACCCAGCACCCAGAACCAATCTTGGTTCATCAATCATCCTTCTCCTGCTCAAACCTAAAATCAAATTCAAACATATTACGGCTGCCATTTACCAGATGTTCCCTTACTTTCATATTGTTAAATAATTCTGGTTCATTGGTCAACACCAAATCCAGGCTAAAGGGCCCTGAGGGCGCAGGATTCATGAAGGATGGAAA
The DNA here is from genome assembly GCF_036365525.1 of Heterodontus francisci. Lineage (NCBI taxonomy): Eukaryota > Metazoa > Chordata > Chondrichthyes > Heterodontiformes > Heterodontidae > Heterodontus > Heterodontus francisci. The sequence goes on from NC_090408.1 coordinate 4,431,708, forward strand.
ATGTTCCCAAATCGTCAAACAGCCCATTTAAATTAAAGCAGAAAATGCTGGAAACACTCAGCAGGTCAGGCAGCATCTCTGGATAATGAGTCAGGTGCAATCAAATGATGCTGTCTTACCATGAATATTTACAACATTCCACATTTAAACAATCAAGTTAATTTATTAGCCAGCATAATACACTATTGCAAAAACCTCCCATGAGGGGGCTCAGCCCCCAAGATATTGTTAAAAGTAGCTTTGGATTCTATTTATTGCCTGTTAGATATGCACTTCATTCACAGAATGCAGTAAACATAGCAATGGAATTGGCACACCAGAGTATCATTTAGACAACTGTTTCCTGCTTTCAACAAGTTATTTTCTCCCAAAACAAATATTCGGCACAGCCTGCCACTTTCAGCTAAATACATTCAACAATACATTTAAACAGCAGAGTCTTCTTTGGCCTCCTTGTGTTAAGACAATGGGTAAATCCTGGAGGTGGTCAGTGGTTTGTGAAGCAGTGCCTGGAGTGGCTATAAAGGCCAATTCTAGAGTGACAGGCTCTTCCACAGGTGCTGCAGATAAAATTGTTTGTCGGGGCTGTTACACAGTTGGCTCTCCCCTTGCGCTTCTGTCTTTTTTCCTGCCAACTGCTAAGTCTCTTCGACTCGCCACACTTTAGCCCTGCCTTTGTGGCTGCCCGCCAGCTCTGGCGATCACTAGCAACTGACTCCCAAAACTTGTAATCAATGTCACAGGACTTCATGTCGCATTTGCAGATGTCTTTAAAACGGAGACATGGATGGCCGGTGGGTCTGTGATGAGCTCACTGTACAATGTGTCCTTGGGAATCCAGCCATCTTCCATGCGGCTGACATGGCCAAGCCATCTCAAGCGCCGCTGGCTCAGTAGGGTGTATATGCTGAGGATGTTGGCCGCCTTGAGGACTTCTGTGTTGGAGATACGGTCCTGCCACCTGATGCCAAGGATTCTCCAGAGACAGCGAAGATGGAATGAACTGTGACGTCGCTCTTGGCTGACATACATTGTCCAGGCCTTGCTGCCGTAGAGCAAGGTACTGAGGACACAGGCTTGATACACTCGGACTTTTGTGTTCCGAATCAGTGCGCCAATTTCCCACACTCTCTTGGCCAGTCTGGACATAGCAGTGGAAGCCTTTCCCATGTGCTTGTTGATTTTCTGCATTGAGAGACAGGTTACTGGTGATAGTTGAGCCTAGGTAGGTGAAGTCCTGAACCACTTCCAGAGCGTGGTTGCCGATATTGATGGATGGAGCATTTCTGACATCCTGTCCCATGATGTTTGTTTTCTTGAGGCTGATGGTTCGGCCAAATTCGTTGGTCAGCCACAATCCTGTCTGAGTCTCTGCAGACACTCTTCAGTGTGAGATGTCAATGCAGCATCGTCAGCAAAGATGAGTTCCCTGATGAGGACATTCCACACTTTGGTCTTCGCTCTTAGACGGGCAAGGTTGAACAACCTGCCCCCTGATCTTGTGTGGAGGAAAATTCCTTCTTCTGAAGACTTGAACGCATGTGAGAGCAGCAGGGAGAAGATGATCCCAAACAGTGTAGGTACGAGAACACAGCCCTGTTCCATGCCACTCCGGATAGGAAAGGGGTCTGATGAGGCGCCGCTATGATGAATTGTGCCTTTCATATGGCCATGAGGTGATGATACTTCATAGCTTCGGTGGACATCCGATCTTTTCCAGTAGTCTGAAGAGACCCCATCTACTGACTAGGTCAACGGCTTTGGTGAGATCAATGAAAGCAACGTAGAGGGACATCCATTGTTCGCAGCATTTCTCCTGTAGCTGGCGAAGGGAGAACAGCATGTCAATGGTGGATCTCTCTGCTCGAAAGCCACACTGTGCCTCAGGGTAGACATGCTCAGCCAGCTGGACATGTTTAAAGTGACGCGAGTGAAGACTTTCCCCACTATGCTGAGCAGGGAGATTCCACTGTAGTTGTTGCAGTCACCGTGGTCACCCTTGTTCTTACAGAGGGTGATGATATTGCCATCGCGCATGTCCTGTGGTACTGCTCCCTCGTCACAGCACAGGTAAAGCAGTTCGTAGAGTGCTGAAAGTATAGCAGGCTTGGCACTCTTGATTATTTCAGGGGTAATGCCATCCTTCCCAGGAGCTTTTCCGCTGGCTAGAGAATCAATGGCATCACTGAGTTCCGATTTTGTTGGCTCTATGTCCAGCTCATCCACGACCGGCAGAGACTGGGCTGCATTGAGGGCGGTCTCAGTGACAACATTTTCCCTGGAGTACAGTTCTAGGCAATGCTCCACCCAGCAGTCCATTTGCTTGCGTTGGTCAGTGATTGTGTCCCCTGATTTAGATTTGAGGGGGGCAATCTTCTTGATTGGCCCAAAAGCTCTCTTCATGCCATCATACATTCCTCTGATGTTTCCGGTGTCGTGGGCCAGCTGAATACGACTGCATCGGTGTTGCCAGTAGTCATTTTCACAGCGCCTGGCTGTTCTTTGTGCAGCGCTTCTGGCTGCTTGAAGTGCTGCGGATGTTAACTCGCTTTCTTGTAGTTCAACAGTGCAATACACTTAGCGGCTATGACAGGTTCCAGCTCTTCAGTGAGATTGAAACCAGTCTGCATTCTGCTTCACACGTTTGCCACTAGCGGTCATAGCTGAGTCATAGATGGCGTCTCTTATGTGGGCCCACTTGGTCTCGGCATCCCCTACAGGAGTGTTTTGAAGGGCTTTTAAAAGTGAATTTAGAAACTTATCTAACAGCTGTGGATGTGAAATTCTGCGAGTGTTGATGCGCAGGCGGCCCTTCTGCTTGGAATGATGCAGCTTCTTTGTTTTGAGTCTAACCTTGCTGCACACCAGGGAGTGGTCGGTGTCACAGTCCGCACTGTGGAAGCTGCGTGTGATTTGAACGCTGTTTAAACAGGCTCGCCTTGTGACTGAGGTCCAGCTGGTGCCAACGACGTGATCTTGGGTGCCTCCAAGAAATCTGGTGACAGGGTTTAGTATGAAAGAACGAGTTGGTGATGCAGAGGTTGTGGGAGGTACACAACTCAAGCAGTCTCTGTCCATTCTCATTCATCCTTCCAATGCCATAGCGCCCTAGGCAGGAGGGCCATGAGTCATGGTCGGCCCCAACCCTGGCATTAAAGTCCCCCAGCAGGAATAGGTGTTCGGTATTGGGGATGCTACTAATGATATTATGGAGTTCCTCATACAACTGGTCTTTAGCTTCAGGTGGGGAGCAGTGTGTTGGAGCATAGATGCTGAGTAGGTGTACTGGACTAGAGGCGGTGAGCAATCGGATGGACGGTATGCGTTCTGAGCCATTTAAAGGTGGCTCTATCATGCTGAGCAAAGAGTTTCTGATGGCAAAGCCCACTCCATGTTGTCTTGGTTTCTCAGGATCCCTACCCTGCCAGAAGGTGTAGTCTTGCTCTCTTACAGATCCGCTCGCAGGGAGGCGTGTCTCCTGAAGTGCTGCAATGTCCACATTGAGTCTACTGAGCTCGTTGTTAATGTTGGCGGTCTTCCGAGAATCGTTGATTCTCATTTCATTGCCCGAAAAGTGGACTGCAACACCACACCAAACAGCATGACAGCAGAGTATTTACACTTTAAACCATAATCTTGACAGTAATCAATGTTGAACACACAGCAAGTTTTCGAAATCTGGGCTTTATACCTGCAGGAACTGCAAACAGATTCATTAACAAATGAAAATCACAGGTTAACGATCTTACAATGTATGTGTGAATTTAGATCATTCATAGGAAGTTCAAAACAAATTATTGCAACTTTTTATTAAATATTTGTTGGTGGTCAAATCAGGCAAAAGTACAAAAACAAAAAGCCCAACATTATTATTTCAGGTAACCAACTAAAATATATTTCAGCATCAAGGAACCATAAGCTGATTGGACCACAGGCAGTCACATCTGCAACATTTAATTGGTCTTCTGTCATATCAAAGAGTGAATTAAAATAAAATGGGCTTGAACAAAATGAAACTGATATAAAGGGTCGATGCAAGGAGACTTTGTACTTGCAGAGTTGGTTATTTACCTATGGCTTGGATTGCATAGCTCTAATTAGATAGCAGATTGTCTAAAACTGCCCACAAAGCAGGGCTGGTAAATACTTTCTGGGGACTAAATTCATTAGAATTAAAGAACAAAAATAATCAAACCGACATCTCATCTTCTGTGCCACAAAGAAACCTTTAAAAAAGGCACTGCTGACACTTTCTTAAAAAAACCCCCGCAAAGTTCATGGTTCAGTGCCTTCATGTGGAAAATTACTCCTTTCTTCAAGGGAGAAAGTCACAGCTCTTCTTCATTCCCATTTTCAACCCTTGCTTTGTGCACCTCAAGCTCTTCAGCACTCACCATTGCTGGGTCAATTGCAGCATATCGAGTGCCATGGAACTGACGCAGGTGGATCTGAAAATAAAGGCTAAACATTATACAAGCTGAAGTTAAACATCCTGATGCGTTGTCTTTACTGAGCTAAGTTCCTGCAGCTTACAACAAACCAACAAGCAAAAACTTAGTGTATAACGAAATTAAACCTAAATATGATTAGAAAGACGACTACCGGTCACGCATTTAAACAGTTGTGAATTCCCATAGGAACATAGAAAATATGAGCAGGCCATTCAGCCCACAAGCCAGCTCCACCATTCAACTAGATCATAGCTGATGATCTACCACAATGACATTTGAACATAATGACCAAGCTTCAACAGCCCTCTGGGTAAAGAATTCCACAGATTTACCACTGAGTGAAGAATTTCCTCTTCATCTTAGTCTTAAATGGCCGACCTCTTAATTTTGAGACTGTGTGCCCTGATTCTGTCAGAGCACAGGGGCAACATTCTTCCTGCATCAATCTTGTCGAGCCCTGGAAGAATTCTGTATGCTTCAATGAGATCACCTCTCATTTTTCTGAACTCTGGAGAATACAGGCCCAGCTTCCTTAATCTCTCCTCAAAGGACAATCCCGCCATCCCAGGAATCAGTCTGGTGAATCTTCATCGCACTACCTCTATGGCAAGTAAACCCTTCCTTAGGTAAAGAAACCAAAACTGTACACAATACTCCAGGTGCAGAGTCGTGGACCTGTAATGATTTTTCTCTTCAGATTAAAAACAGTATGTGTGCCTTTAAGACTTTGTTAAAAACAGTGCAACTTTAAGGGAGAGAATGTTCTGGAGACAGTGTGCATTTTTTTATTACCCTGGGCAACAGCAGGGTAGAGAGGTCACATGGTGATGTTTCCACTTGGCTGTGTGGCGAACCAGTTACTTCTGAGAGACTTTCCTGTGAGGTGATCTGAAGAGAAAGAAAGCTGTCTATTTCCTCTCAGCAAAAGATCTACAAGGAGCTACAAGCCAAGTTAATTCCCCAAGTAAAGAAGAAAAGCCTTCTTTTTCAAGGAACCATTTGTATTGCTCATTCACCGAGAAGACTCGGAGGGCGGAGTTCCGAACCGGTAAGTATAAAAAACTGACATCTTGTAAAAAAAAAACTGAAAAGTGATGTCACAGGAAGCTGTGACCTGATTGGCTGGTAGGGAATTTGTACTGAATTTGAAAATAAAACATTGATAAAAATTGATTAAAACCCTAATTAACAAATTAATAAGTAGAGTCACTAAACCAGAGGGAGGAGATTACTGTATTTAATCAGCATTTAATATTTATAGTAGGGATCTAGCACGAGGGACCATATCGTTAATTATAACAATTTAGTCAGCATTTAATAAGTATTTTTATTCATTAAACAGTGCTGGAAATGTCAGTTACAGCAGTGAAGTGCTTCACCTGTGAGATGTGGGAGGTCCGTGACATTTCCAGCGTTCCGGATGACTACATCTGCAGGAAGTGTACCCAGTTGCAGCTCCTCACAGACCACATGGATCGGTTGGAGCAGCAACTGGATGAACTTAGGAGCATGCAGGTGGCAGAACACGTCATAGACAGGAGTTTTAGAGAAGTGGTTACACCCAAGGTGCAGGCAGTCAGTGCAGGAATCCCCTGTGGCTATCCCCCTCTCGAACAAGTATACCATTTTGGATACTGTTGGGGGGATGGCCTATCAGGGGAAAACAGCAGCAGCCAGAGCAGTGGCACCAAGGCTGGCACTGTTCAGCAGGGAGGGACAAGGCGCAGAAGAGCAATAGTTATAGGGGACTCTGGAGTCAGGGGCACAGATAGGCGCTTCTGTGGACGTGAAAGAGACTCCAGGATGGTATGCTGCCTCCCTGGTGCCAGGGTCGAGGATGTCTCTGAACGCACAGGGGACATTCTGAAGGGGGAGGGTGAGCAGCCAGAGGTTGTGGTACACATCAGTACCAACCACATAGGCAGGAAAAGTGACGAGGTCCTGCAGGGGGAGTTTCGGGAGTTAGGTAGAAAGTTAAAGGACAGGACCTCTAGGGTTGTAATCTCGGGATTACTCCCTGTGCCACATGCGAGTGAGGCTAGAAATAGGAAGATAGTGCAGCTAAACACGTGGCTGAACAGCTGGTGCAGAAGGGAGGGTTTCAGATATCTGGACCGTTGGGATCTCTTCAGGGACAGATGGGACCTGTACAAGAAGGACGGGTTGCATCTAAACTGGAGGGGCACAAGTATCCTGGCTGCGAGGTTTGCTAGCGTCACTCGGGAGGGTTTAAACTAGTGTGACGGGGGTGGGAACCAGAGCAGTAGGACAGCAAGTGAAATAAATGAGGGGAAACTAGTAAATAAGGCCAGTAAGACTAAGAGGAAGAGCAGGCAGGGAGATGTTGCGGAGCACAGCGGGACTGGTGGCGTTAAGTGCATTTGTTTCAATGCGAGAAGTATAACAGGTAAGGCAGATGAACTTAGAGCTTGGGTTAGTACTTGGAACTATGATGTTGCTATTACAGAGACTTGGTTGAGGGAAGGACAGGATTGGCAGCTAAATATTCCAGGATTTAGAAGCTTCAGGCGGGATAGAAGGGGATGTAAAAGGGGTGGGAGAGTTGCATTACTGGTTAAGGAGAATATCACAGCTGTACTGCAGGACGACAGCTCAGAGGGGTCATACAGCAAGGCAATATGGGTGGAGCTCAGGAATAGGAAAGGTGCAGTCACAATGTTGGGGGTTTACTACAGGCCTCCCAACAGCCAGCGGGAGGTAGAGGAGAAGATATGTAGACAGATTTTGGAAAGATGTAAAGGTAACAGGGTTGTAGTGGTAGGTGAATTTAACTTCCCCTATATTGACTGGGACTCACTTAGTGCTAGGGGCTTCGATGGGGCAGAATTTGTAAGGAGCATCCAGGAGGGCTTCTTTAAACAATACGTAGATAGTCCAACTAGGGATGGGGCAGTACTGGACCTGGTATTGGGGAATGAGCCCAGCCAGGTGGTTGAAGTTTCAGTAGGGGAGCATTTCGGGAACAGTGACCATAATTCCATAAGTTTTAAGGTGCTTGTGAATAAGGATAAGAGTAGTCCTCGGGTGAAGGTGCTAAATTGGGGGAAGGCTAATTATAACAATATTAGGCAGTAACTGAAGAATTTAGATTAGGGGCGGCTATTTGAGGATAAATCAACATCTGACATGTGGGAGTCTTTCAAATGTCAGTTGATTAGAATCCAGGACCATCATGTTCCTGTGAAGAAGGATAAGTTTGACAAGTTTCGGGAACCTTGGATAACGAGGGACATTGTGAGCCTCGTCAAAAAGAAAAAGAAAGCATTCGTAAGGGCTGGAAGGCTAGGAACAGATGAAGCCCTTGAGGAATATGAAGAAAATAGGGAGGAACTTAAGCAAGGAGTCAGGAGGGCTAAAAGGGGTCATGAAAAGTCATTGGCAAACAGGATTAAGGAAAATCCCAAGCTTTTTATACGTATATAAAGAGCAAGAGGGTAACCAGGGAAAGGGCTGGCCCACTCAAGGACAGGGAAGGGAATCTATGTGGAGCCAGAGAAAATGGGCGAGGTACTAAATGAGTACTTTGCATCAGAATTCACCAAGGAGAATGACTTGGTGGATGATGAGCCTAGGGAATGGAGTGTAGATAGTCTCAGTCATCAAAAAGGAGGAGGTGTTGAGTGTTTTGCAAAGCATTAAGGTAGATAAGTCCCCAGGGCCTGATGGGATCTACCCCAGAATACTGAGGGAGGCAAGGGAAGAAATTGCTGGGGCCTTGACAGAAATCTTTGCATCCTCATTGGCTGCAGGTGAGGTCCCAAAGGACTGGAGAATAGCCAATGTTGTTCCTTTGTTTAAGAAGGGTAGCAAGGATAATCCAGGAAATTATAGGCCGGTGAGCCTTACGTCAGTGGTAGGGAAATTATTAGAGAGGATTCTTCAGGACAGGATTTACTCCCATTTGGAAACAAATAGACTTATTAGCGAGAGGAAGCATGGTTTTGTGAAGGGGAGGTCGTGTCTCACGACTTGATTGAGTTTTTTGAGGAAGTGACAAAGATGATTGATGAAGGAAGGGCAGTGGATATTATCTATATGGACTTCAGTAAAGCCTTTGACAAAGTCCCTCATGGCAGACTGGTGCAAAAGGAGAAGTCACAAGGGATCAGGGGTGCTGGAAAGATGGATACAGAACTGGCTCAGTCATGGAAGACAGAAGGTAGCAGTGGAAGGGTGCTTTTCTGAATGGAGGGATGTGACAAGTGGTGTTCCGCAGGAATCAGTGGGACCTTTGCTGTTTGTAGTATATATAAATGATTTGGAGGAAAATGTAGCTGGTCTGATTAGTAAGTTTGCGGACGACACAAAGGTTGGATGAGGATTGTCAGAGGATACAGCAGGATATAGATCGGTTGGAGACTTGGGCGGAGAAATGGCAGATGGAGTTTAATCCAGACAAATGTGAGGTAATGCATAATGGAAGGTCTAATGCAGGTGGAAGGTATACAGTAAATGGCAGAACCCTTAGGAGTTTTGACAGGCAGAGAGATCTGGGTGTACAGGTCCACAGGTCACAAAGTGGCAACGCAGGTGGATAAGGTGGTCAAGAGGGCATACGGCATGCTTGCCTTCATCGGTCGGGGCAGAGAGTATAAAAATTGGCAAGTCATGCTGCAGCTGTACAGAACTTTAGTTCGGCCACACTTAGAATATTGCGTGCAATTTTGGTCGCCACATTACCAGAAGGACGTGGAGGCTTTGGAGAGGGTACAGAAGAGGTTTGCCAGGATGTTGCCTGGTCTGGAGGGCATTAGCTATGAAGAGAGGTTGGATAGACTCGGATTGTTTTCACTGGAGCGACGGAGGTGGAGGGGCGACATGATAGAGGTTTACAAAGTTATGAGCGGCATGGACAGAGTGGATAGTCAGAAGCTTTTTCCCAGGGTGGAAGAGTCAGTTACTAGGGGACATAGGTTCAAGGTGAGAGGGGCAAAGTTTAGAGGGGATGTGCGAGGCAAGTTCTTTACACAGAGGGTGGTGAGTGCCTGGAACTTATTGCCGGGGGAGCTGGTGGAAGCAGGTACGATAGCAACGTTTAAGAGGCATCTTGACAAATACATGAATTGGATGGGAATAGAGGGATATGGGCCCCGGAAGTGCATAAAGTTTTAGTTTAGGCAGGCCTCAAGATCGGCGCCGGCTTGGAGGACCAAATGGCCTGTTCCTGTGCTGTACTGTTCTTTGTTCATCGTTCAAAGAACTGTTTAATGTATGTAGACTGCCCGACCAGAGGGGAGGCAATATTGGATTTGGTACTAGGTAATGAACCAGGGCAAGTGATAGAGCTGTTGGTGGGCGAGCACTTTGGAGATAGTGATCACAATTCTGTAGCATTCACTGTGGTAATGGAGAGGGATAGGTATGTGCAACAGGGCAAGGTTTACAATTGGGGGAAGGGTAGATATGATGCTGTCAGGCAGGAACTGAGGAGCATAAGTTGGGAGCATATGCTGGCAGGGAAGGGCACGGTCGAAATGTGGAACTTTTTCAAGGAGCAGATAGTAGGGGCCATTGATAAGCATGTCCCTGTCAGACAGGGAAGGGATGGTCATGTGAGGGAACCGTGGTTGACAAGAGAGGTTGAGAGTCTTGTTAGGAAGAAGAAGGATGCGTATATAAAGTTGAGGAAAAAGGGCACAGGCATAGCTCTGGAGGGATACAAGATGGCCAGGAAGGATCTGAAGAAAGGGATTAGGAGAGCTAAGAGAGGGCATGAAAAATGCTTGGCGGGTAGGATAAAAGAAAACCCCAAGGCCTTTTACGCGTATGTCAGAAATATGAGGATGACTAGGGGGACCGTAGGTCCGGTCAAGGACAATAGCGGGAGACTGTGTGTTGAGCCGGAAGAGATAAGTGAGGTTTTGAATGAGTACTTCTCTTCGGTATTTACGAATGAGAAGGGGTGTATTACTGAAGAGGACGGTGGGAAGCAGACTGGTAAGCTCGAGGAAGTGCTCGTTAGGAGGGAAGATGTGTTGGGGTTTTTGAATAACTTGAAGATAGACAAGTCTCCCGGGCCTGACGGGGTATATCCAAGGATGTTATGGGAAGCAAGGGATGAAATTGCAGAGCCGCTGGCAATGATCTTTTCATCTTCTCTGCTGACGGGGGTGGTACCAGGTGATTGGAGGGTGGCAAATGTTGTGCCCCTGTTCAAGAAAGGGAATAGGAACAACCCTGGGAATTACAGGCCAGTTAGTCTTACTTCGGTGGTAGGCAAGTTGATGGAAAAGGTGCTGAGGGATAGGATTTCTGAGCATCTGGAAAGACACTGCTTGATTCGGGACAGTCAGCACGGTTTTGTGAGGGGTAGGTCTTGCCTCACAAGCCTGATTGAATTCTTTGAGCAGGTGACCAAGCAAGTGGATGAGGGTAAACCAGTGGATGTGGTGTACATGGATTTTAGTAAGGCATTTGATAAGGTCCCCCATGGTAGACTTATGGAGAAAGTCAGGAGGCATGGGATAGTGGGGAATGTGGCCAGTTGGATTAAGAATTGGCTAACTGATAGAAGGCAGAGAGTGGTCTTAGATGGTAAATACTCAGCCTGGAGCCCAGTTACCAGTGGCGTGCCGCAGGGATCAGTTCTGGGTCCTCTCCTGTTTGTGATTTTTATTAACGACTTGGATGAGGAAGTCGAAGGGTGGGTCAGTAAATTTGCAGATGATACAAAGGTTGGTGGAGTTGTGGATACCGAGGAGGGCTATTGTCGTCTGCAAAGGGACTTGGATAGGTTGCAGTGCTGGGCTGAAAAGTGGCAGATGGAGTTTAACCCTGAAAAGTGTGAGGTCGTCCATTTTGGAAGGACAAACATGAATGCAAAATACTGGGTTAACGGTAGGGTTCTTGGGCATGTGGAGGAGCAGAGAGACCTTGGGGTCTATGTGCATAGATCATTGAAAGTTGCAACTCAAGTGGATAGGGCTGTGAAGAAGGCATATGGGGTGTTAGCGTTCATTAGCAGAGGGATTGAATTTAAGAGCCGTGAGGTGATGATGCAGCTGTACAGGACCTTGGTAAGGCCTCATTTGGAGTACTGTGTGCAGTTCTGGTCGCCTCATTTTAGGAAGGATGTGGAAGCCTTGGAGAGGGTGCAGAGGAGATTTACCAGGATGTTGCCTGGAATGGAGAATAAGTCTTACGAGGAAAGGCTGAACATTCTAGGCCTCTTCTCATTAGAAAGGAGAAGGATGAGGGGTGACATGATAGAGGTTTATAAGATGATCAGGGGAATAGATAGGGTAGACAGTCAGAAACTTTTTCCCCGGGTGGAGCAAAGCGTTACAAGGGGTCATAAATTTAAGGTGAAGGGTGGGAGATATAAGGGGGATGTCAGGGGAAGGTTCTTTACCCAGAGAGTGGTCGAGGCATGGAATGCCTTGCCCGGGGAAGTTGTTGAGTCAAACTTTAGGGACTTTCAAAAGGCTTTTGGATAGGTATATGGATAAAGGAGAATGATGGGGTATAGATTAAATTGTCCTTGACAGAGGACAAAGGATCGGCACAACATTGTGGGCCGAAGGGCCTGTTCTGTGCTGTATGTTCTATGTTCTATGTTAATGCTTGCTGCAGCCGAAGAGTTGAATGCCTATCTACTGAAGGACTACTTTCATCAAATCCACGTGAAGACTTCAAGGTGACCTTTGATTATTTTTCACGTTTGAAGACCTCATCCGTCAGGAACATAATCTACAAAAACTTAGTTTTTCTTTTCGTTAGTTTTTTTGAGTTTGTATGTGAATGTGGGAGTTAGGTTAAAATTATTAGTTTTAAGGTCTTTCGACATAGGTTGATCTTAATAGTGCTTATGATTTAGTTTTTTTAATAAATAGTTAATTAGTTGTCTGAAGATACATGCTTTGGTCTGCTTTATTCAGGGGGGTTACTGGAGTGTTTAATTTGGCTGTTTTCTGATTGGGTGTGAAAGCTTATTATGCTGCAACCTGTGAAGTGATGGGACTGAATTGACAGTGCGTTGCTCCCGCCGTGGTGGGAACAGCATTCTCACCAAGGCTATATACAATTGCAGCAAGACTTCTTCACTCCCGTACTTAAATCCTCTTGCAATAAAGGCCAACATACCATTTGCCTTCCTAATTGCTTGCTGAATCTGCATGTTAGTTTTCAGTGACTTATGAACAAAGACACGCAGGTCCCTTTGGACAATAACACTTCACAATTTCTCACCATTTGAGAAATACTCTGCATTTCTGTTTGCCTACCAAACTGGATAACTTTACATCTTTCTACATTATATTCCATCTGCCATGTTCTTGCACACTTAGCCTGCCTAAATCCCCTCGAAGCCTCTCTGCATTCTCCTCACAACTCACATTTCCACCTAGTTTTGTCTCCTCAGCAAACCTGGAAACATTTGGTCCCCACATGCAAATCATTGATATAGACTGTGACTAGCTGGGCCCCAAGCACTGATCCTTGCAGTCAGCCTGCCAACTTGAGATTGACCTGTTTATTCTTACTCTGTTTTCTGTTTGTTAACCAATTCTCAATCCATGCCAGTATATTACCCCCAATCCCACATGCTCTAATTTTGCTTACTAACCTCCTGTACAGGACCTTATCGAAAGCCTTCTGAAAATCTAAATACACTACATCCATTGGTTATCACTTATCTATTCTGCTAGTTACATCCCCAAAAAACCCTAACAGGTTTGTGAAACATCATTTCCCTTTCATAAATCCATGTTGACTCTGCCCAATCCTACCATTATTTTCTAAGTATCCAGTTGCAACATCCTTTCTGATAGATTCCAGCATTTGCCTGACTATTAATGTCAGGCCAACAGGTCTGTAGTTCCCCATTTTCTCTCTCCTTCCTTTCTTAAATAGCGGAGTTACTTTTGCTACCTTCCAATCTCCAGGAACTGTTGCAGAATCTATAGAATTTTGGAAGATGATCAACAACGCATCCACTATCTCTACGGTCACCTCTCAACACTTTGGGGAAAAAGGCCATCTGGTCCAGGTGATTTACCAACTTTCAGCCCCATTAATTTCTCCAGTACCACATTTTTACGAATACTAATTTCTTTCAGTTCATTTGTACTAGTCCCTTGGTTCTTCAGTATTTGAGAGCTTTTTTGTATCTTCCTCCATGAAGACAAAGTATTTTCTTAATTTCTCTAATATTTCCTTATTTCCCATTATAAATTCCCCTATGTCTGCCTGTCATGTGCCCACATTTGTCTTTGCTAATCTTTTGCTTTTTTACATATCTAAAGAAGTTATTACAGTCTATTTTTATGTTTCTCACTAGTTTACTTTCATATTCAATCTCTCTTTCTTTATTAGTTTCTTGGTCCTCCTTTGCTGAATTCTATAAGGCTCCAGATCCTCAGGCTTACTACTTTTTTGGCAACTTTATAAGCCTTTAATCTGATACAATCTTTACCTTCTCTTGTTAGCCATGGTTGGATCATCTTTCCTACTGGGTTTGTGCCTCAAAGGAAGGTAAATTTGTTGTAAACCATAGTGTCGTACAGTATAGAAACAGGCCCTTCGGCCCACCGCGTCCATGCCGACCATAATACCCATCTATACTAATCCCACCTGCCTACATTAATTCCATATCCCTCTATGCCTTGCTCATTCAAGCACCTGTCCAGATGCCTCTTAAATGTCGCTATTGTTCCTGCCTCTACCACCTCCTCGGACAGCTCATTCCAGATACCCACTATTCTTTGTGTGAAATATTTACCCCTTTGATCCCCCTCCCTCTCACCTTAAATCTATGCCCTCTAGTTTTACTCAACCCTACCATGGGAAACAGACTCTGGCTGTCTACCCGATCCATGCCTCTCATAATTTTATATACCTCTATCAAGTCCCCTCTCAGCCTCCTTCACTCCAGGGAAAACAGACCCAGCCTATCCAATCTCTCTTTATAACTCAAGCCCTCTAAACCAGACAACATCCTTGTGAATCTTTTCTGCACCCTCTCTAGCTTAATCACATCTTTCCTGTAGTGCGACGACCAGAACTGCACACAGTACTCCAAATGCAGCCTAACCAACGTTATGTACAACCGTAACATGACATCCCAACTCTTGTACTCAATGCCTCAGCCGATGAAGGCAAGCACGCCATATGCCTTCACCACCCTGTCTACCTGTGTTGCCACTTGCAGGGAAGTGTATTATTTCTTTAAACATTAGCCATTGCCTGTCTACTATTATATCTTTAAATGTAGTTTCCCAATCTACCACAGCTAACTTGCCCCTCACACCTGAGTACTTTCCTTTGTTTAGACACTAGTTTTGGATTGAACGACATCACTTTCAAACTTAAAGCAAAATTCTATTATATTGTGGTCACTCTTCCCTAGAGGCCCCTTCACAATAAGGTTATTAATTAGCCCTATCTCATTGCACAATACCAAATCTAAAATAGCCTGTTTTCTATTTGGTTCCTCAACAAATTGTTCTAGAAAACCATCTCGTATGCATTCCAGGAATTCGTCCTCCACAGCTTAGGAATTAATTAATTAATTTAATTCGGTTTACCCAGTTTATATGTAGAATGAAGTCCCCCAGGATTACTGTATGACCGTTGTTATATGCATCTCTAATTTCCTTAGTTATACAGTGCCCTACATTGCCAATACTGTTTGGTGGCCTATAAACAACTCCTAACAATGTTTGTTGCCCTTGCTGTTTCTTAACGCTACCCAAACTGTTTCTACACCTTGATCCTTCAATCTAAGGTCCTCTCACACTAATGTACTGGTCTCATCCTTTATTAACAGCACTACCATACCTCCTTTTCCTTTTTGCCTATCCTTCCTAAATAATGAATATCCTTGAACATTTAGTTCCCAGCCTTGGTCACCCTGCAGCCAGGTCTCCATAATGGCAATTAGGTCATCCCTGTTTACTTCTATTTGTGCTGTTAACTCATCCACTTTATTGCAAGTGCATTCAGATACAGCACCTTTAAGTCTATCTTTTTATTATTTTCACAAGCTCTAGCCTTACCTGCTGGCACACTTTTAGGTCTGTACACTGTCCCTTCCTGCCACACCCAGATTATCAATTCCCTTATTGCTACTTTGCTCTCTCTTTAAATTATCACATCTTCCCTCACTTGATCCCTCACCACCACTATTTAGTTTAAAGCCCTCTCTACTGCCCTAGTTATACGACTCACCAGAACATTGATCCCAGCATGGTTCAGGTGAAGACTGTCTCAACAGTACAGCTGTCACTTTTCCCAGTACTGGTGCCAGTGCCCCATGAATCAAAACCCTTTTCTCCCACACCAATTTTTGAGCCACATATTTAACTCTCTAATCTCATTTACCCTATTCCAATTTTCTCGTGGCTCAGGTAATAATAGAGATTTTTACCTTTCAGGTTCTGCTTTTTAATTTAGCCCCAAGCTGTTCATACTCCCTATGCAGAACCTCTTCCCTCGTTCTACCTATGTCATTGGTACCACCTGGACCACGACAACTGGATCCCCCCTCTCTCAGCAGGGTCCTCTCCAGCCCCAAGATGTCCCGAACCCTGGCACTGGGCAGGCAACAGAAGCCTTCTGGATTCTCACTCTTCGCCGCAGAGAACTGTGTCTATCTCCTACTACCACTATATTCCTATTTACTTCCCCCTGCTTGAATAGCTGCCTGTACCATGGTGCCATGGTCAGTTTGCTCATCCACCCTGCAGCCCTTGCTCTCATCCAAACAAGCTGAAAGAACCACAATCTGTTGGACAATTGCAAGGGCTGAGCCTCTTCCACTTCTGCCTTCTCGATCTCCTTACCTGCCTCACTTGCAGTTCCACCCTGAGCACTGACCAAATCCAAAGACTTTATCCTAAGGGATGTGACTGCCTTCTGGCACAAAGCGTCCAGGTAACTTTCCCCCTCCTTGATGCATTGCAGTGTCTGTAGCTCGGCCTCCAGCTCATTGAGTCTGAGCCGAAGCTCCTCGAGCTGCGTACACTTACTGCAGATGTGTTTGCCTTGGGTCACATTGGCGTCCGCCAGCTCCCACATACTTCAGCAGCCCTGCCATCTTTATTGTGTGTTAATTTATTTTTCTTAGTTAATTTGTAATTAATAAAACCCACTACTTTCAAGCCCCACTAATAAGCTTTACTACTGCTAGAAAGCCATTATACCAATAAAACTTTGTGAATAAATTTCCTGAGTCTCAGAAGACTCAGTATTATTTCAATTAATGTTATACTAACCCCAATTAAAATTTCTCAGTTTAGAGAAAGAGAAAATGTTCACCAACCAATCACTTACCTTCTTTGCTGTAATGTCACATAGAAATTTTCTTTGGAATGCTCTGAACCCAACCTGGCTCTTAAAACTCTTGCCGCTGTCTCAAGGTGTCCCTCTATTTCTGGGAAACTTGCATCTTCTACAGCTACTGGAGGCTGAAAAAGGAGCACCTCTTTCCCCCTCTGCACTGAATTCCCACATGAATCAAATTGCCACCTTCACACTCTGACTATGTTTCACTCAAGCCAAGTCTCCTCTCTGTGCGCCCCTTACTCCCCATATGACCCATTATATATTCATTTGAACAAGAAATGAAAATGGGAAATGTAGGCAACCTTTATTCTCGGGCATGGAATGGAGGGACAGATTGCCAGTTGGTGAAATAGAAAATCTCAGCAGCATTTAAATAAAAGACTGTTAAATGCTGTTGGAGTTGCACTCATCCAGACAAGTGGAGAGTATTCCATATCACTCCTGACTTATGCTTTATAGATGGAGGAAAGGCTTTGGAGAGTCAGGAGATGATTAATTTTTGAGGGAGCAGGGATATTGATTCCAGAACCACAATGGTGTAGAACCTCCAATGCTTGGTGAAGCATTTCCTATCTAAAGAATATTGCATGCCAGAGATTCTCAGAAATGGTAAGCATGAAGACAATCGCACAATTGAACAACAATGTCCTACACTTCTGTTTCTGGATCAAAGGTGCAAAACACAAGTGCATTTTGTTGAAACTGCGTTCTAAAACCAATTTCACAAATCGTAACAGTCCAAGATACACTTGGGGGAGTAATATGATATATGGGGGAGTTGATGGCGTAGTGGTATTGTCACTAAGCTAGTAATCTAGGGACCCAGGCTAATGCCCTGGGAACGCAGGTTCAAATCCCACCATAGCAGCTGGTGGAATTTAAATTAAATTAATAAAAATCGGAGATGCCAAGCAAATGGAGAATATTCCATCACACACCTGACTTATACCTTGTGGGTGGACACGTTTTGACAAAGAGCAAAGAAAATTACAGCACAGGAACAGGCCCTTTGGCCCTCCAAGCCTACACCGATCCAGATCCTCTATCTAAACCTGTCGCCTATTTTCTAAGGGTCTGTCCAGATACATCTTAAAAGACGCTATCGTGCCCGTGTCTACCACGTGTTCCAGGCACCCACCACCCTCTGCGTAAAGAACTTTCCACGTATATCCCCCCTAATCTTTTCCCCTCTCACTTTGAACTCGTGACCCCAAGTAATTGAATCCCCCACTCTGGGGAAAAAGCTTCTTGCTATCCACCCTGTCTATACCTCTCATGATTTTGTACACCTCAATCAGGTCCCCCCTCAACCTCCGTCTTTCTAATGAAAATAATCCTAATCTACACAACCTCTCTTCATAGCTAGCGCCCTCCATACCAGGCAACATCCTGGTGAACCTCTTTTGCACCCTCTCCAAAGCATCCACATCATTTTGGTAATGTGGCGACCAGAACTGCACGCAGTATTCCAAATGTGGCCGAACCAAAGTCTTATACAACTGTAACATGACCTGCCAACTCTTGTACTCAATACCCCGTCCGATGAAGGAAAGCATGCCGTATGCCATCTTGACCACTCTATTGACCTGCGTTACCACCTTCAGGGAACAATGGACCTGAACACCCAAATCTCTCTGTACATCAGTTTTCCCCAGGACTTTTCCATTTATTGTATAGTTCACTCTTGAATTGGATCTTCCAAAATGCATCACCTCACATTTGCCCAGATTGAACTCCATCTGCCATTTCTCTGCCCAAATCTCCAATCTATCTATATTCTGCTGTATTCTCTGACAGTCCCCTTCACTATCTGCTACTCCACCAATCTTAGTGTCGTCTGCAAACTTGCTAATCAGACCACCTATACTTTCCTCCAAATCATTTATGTATATCACAAACAACAGTGGTCCCAGCACAGATCCCTGTGGAACATCACTGGTCACACGTCTCCATTTTGAGAAACTCCCTTCCACTGCTACTCTCTGTCTCCTGTTGCCCAGCCAGTTCTTTATCCATCTAGCTAGTACACCCTGGATCCCATGCGACTTCACTTTCTCCATCAACCTACCATGGGGAACCTCATCAAACGCCTTACTGAAGTCCATGTATATGACATCTACAGCCCTTCCCTCATCAGTCAACTTTGTCACTTCCTCAAAGAATTCTATTAAGTTGGTAAGACATGACCTTCCCTGCACAAAACCATGTTGCCCATCACTGATAAGCCCATTTTCTTCAAAATGGGAATAGATCCTATCCCTCAGTATCTTCTCCAGCAGCTTCCCTACCACTGACATCAGGCTCACCGGTCTATAATTACCTGGATTATCCCTGCTACCCTTCTTAAACAAGGGGACAACATTAGCAATTCTCCAGTCCTCCGGGACCTCACCCGTGTTTAAGGATGCTGCAAAGATATCTGTTAAGGCCCCAGCTATTTCCTCTCTCGCTTCCCTCAGTAACCTGGGATAGATCCCATCCGGACCTGGGGACTTGTCCACCTTAATGTCTTTTAGAATACCCAACATTTCCTCCCTCCTTATGCCGACTTGACCTAGAGTAATCAAACATCTGTCCCTAACCTCAACATCCGTCATGTCCCTCTCCTCAGTGAATACCGATGCAAAGTACTCGTTTAGAATCTCACCCATTTTCTCTGACTCCACGCATAATTTTCCTCCTTTGTCCTTGAGTGGGCCAATCCTTTCTCTAGTTACCCTCTTGCTCCTTATATATGAATAAAAGGCTTTGGGACAAGTCAGGTGGTGATTCATTCACTGCAGATAAAGACCTGTTCTTGTAGCCACTCTTTATGTGGCTGGTCCAGTTAAGTTTCTGGTCAATGCTGTTGTTGTTGGAGCATTCTACGACAGTAATGCCACTTGTCACAAGCATGAGGTTAGACACTCTCTTGTTGGAGATGGTCATTGCCTGGCACTTGTGTGCTTGCCATTTATCAGCAAAAGACAAGGATGATGCATTTGCAACCATGTTCAGCCAGAAGTGCTCGCTGGATGATCCATCTTGGCCTCCTCCTGAGCTCCCCACTCACATTGAAGCCAGTCTTCAGCCAATTCAATTTACTCCATGTAATATCAAGAGACTGCTCAGCTCACTGGATACAGCAAAGGCTATCACCTTGACAACATCCTGACTGTTGTACTGAAGAGTTGTGCTCCAGAACTAGCTGCGCCCCTAGCCAAGCTATTCCAGCATAGCTACAACGCTGGCAACTGGAAAATTGCCCAGGTATGTCCAGTCCACAAAAAGGGCAAAATTAATCTGGCCAATTACCATCTACTCTCAATCATCAGCAAAGTGATGGACACTGCTCTCAAGCAGCATTTGCTCATCAATAACCTTCTCATTGATGCTCAGTTTGGATTCCACCAGGGCTACTTGGCTTAGAACTCATTACAGCCCTGGCTTAAACATGCACAAAGGAGCTAAATTCCAACTGCCCTCGACATCAAGCCAGCATTTGATCAAGGGTGACATCAAGGAGCCCCAGTAAAATTGAAGTCAATGGGAATTAAGGAAAACTCTCTACTGGATGGAGCGATACCTAACACAAAAAGATGGTTGTTTTGTTAGAGGTCAATCATTCAGCCCCAGGACATCACTGATGGAGTTCTCAGGGTAGTGGGCCAGGCCCAACCATCTTCAACTGCTTCATCAATGACCTTCCATCCAGAAGGTGGGAATGCTCACTGATGATTGCAGATTCTTCAGTTCCATTTGCAACTCCTCAGATACTGAAACAGTCCTTGCCTGCATGCAGCAAAACTGAATAACATTCAGGTTTGGACTGATTAGTGGCAAGTAACATTCGTACACTAGTGCCAGGCAATGACCAGCTCCAACAAGAATGCATGCAACCATCTCCCCATGACATTCAATGGCATTAGCATCGCCAAATCCCTGATGAACATCCTGGGGGTAATCAATGACCAGAAATTTAACTGGCCCAGCCACATAAGTTCTGTGAATACAAGAGCAAGTCAGAGCCTGTGAATTCTGTGACATGACTCACCTCCTGACTCCCTGAAGTCTGTCCATCATCTACAAAGTACAAGACAGGAATGTGATGCAATACTCTCCACTTGCCCAGATGAGTGCAGCTCCAACAACATTCAAGAAGCGTGACACCATCCAGAGCAAAAAGCAGCCCATTTGATTGGCATCGTATCCACCACCTTAAACAGTTACTCCCTCCACCACCAGTGCACAGTGGCAGCATTGTGTACCATTTGCAAGATCCATAGCAGCAACTCAACAAGGCTCCTTCGACATCACCTTCCAAACTCATGACCTTCACTGCCTGGAAGGACGAGGCCAGCAGGCACATAGGGATATCACCAGCTGCAGCTTCAAGCCACACACCATCCTGACTTGAAACTATATCGCCGTCACTTCATCAATGCTGGGTCAAAATCCCATCACAGTCTGCAGCGGCTTACCACCACCTTCTCAAGGGCAACTGGGGTTGGGCAAAAAAATGTTGGCCTTTCCAGTGACACCCATATCTCATGAACAAAGCTCACACTGTCTATGACACTATGCTCTTAAATCATGTACATAAGAAAAACTTTCGGCATTTCACCTGTATGTAAAGATTAACCTCAGCACTTCGACACAAATAGGGAAAGTTGCCACCGGTTTTAAGATGCGCCCGCCTTGCATTTGGGTACAATTTATACATTTCTTCTTTGGCTTCTTGAGATAGTGCACTGTGGTCAAAAACCTGAAAGAGATACCATTGGAACATGTAACTAGAACACACAGCTTGAAATATCAAAAAGAACTTGCATTTATGTCGTGCCTTTCATGATTACAGGGTGTCCCAAAGCACTTTACTGCCAATGAAGTACTTTTTGAAGTGTAGCTGCAATGTTGCAAATATTTGTGGTAGCTTGCTGTGCACAAATTGACTGCTGTGTTTCCTACATTACAATAGTTCAAAAGTACTTCGTTGGCTGTAAAGCACTTTGGGACATCTGGAGTCATGAAAGGGTTTTTCTATTTTTAACAAGGCAGTCAATTTGCACACAGCAAGTTCCCTCAAATAGCAATATGATAATGACCAGATAATCTGTTTAAGTGATACTGATTGAGGGACAAATAGTGACTAGGACACTGGGAATAACTCCCTGCTCTTCTTCGAATAGTTTGATGTGATCTTTTACATCTACCTGAGAGCAGATGGGGCCTTGCTCTTCATATCTGAAAGGCAACACCTCTGACTGTGCCGTATTCCCTCAGTATTGCACTCGAGGGTCAGTATTGGATTTTGGGCTCAAGTGCCTGGACTGGGACTTGATTCCACAGCCTTCTGATTCAGAAGCGTGAGTGCTACCAACTGAGCCACAGTTTGACACACAATATCAACATAAGACATGCATTGTACAGTATTTATAAACACAAGGAGTAGAAGGATAATCAAAGGAAGGGTGGGCTGATTAGGGATGAAAAGGATGAAAAAGTCTTGTGGAGGCAGGGGTACATAAATAAGTACTTTGTATCTGTCTTCACTAAAGAGGGTGCTGCCAATGTAGCAGTAGAGGAGGAGGCAGTACAGAAATTGGATAGGATAAAGTTAGCATTACTCAAAATATTACAGTCACCCAGCCTTCTCAGAAGAGCGTCAATGATTTCACAGCACTATTCAATTTACTGATACAACTCACGTCCTTCAGGCTGACATGCGTGCCTATCATATGACACATGACAGAGAGCACGTGCAACCTCCTCCACCACCCCAGCAGAGGACGCAGATTTAAATCTTAAGGTAATGGTAAAAGAACCAGAGGTGACATGAAGAAACGTTATTTTACATAGCGAGCTGTTGTGTTCTGGAATGTGTGTGGTAGCACATTCAATAATTACTTTCTAAAGGGAATTGGATGAATATGTGAAAGGAGAAATTTGTAGGGCTGTGGGGAAAGAGCAGGGGAGTGGGATATATTGGATAGCTCTACCAAAGAACCGGCACAGACATGATGAGCCAAATGGCTTCCTTCTGTGTGGTCTCATTCTCCGATTGGGTAGTTCTCTTTCCCTAGTGTCTTGATCAATAGAACAGATTATCTGGTCATCATCAGATTGCTACTTTGGGAGTTTGCTGTGTGCAAATAGCTGCATTTTCTACATTACAACAAGAATTACACTTCAAAACGACTTCATTGGCTGTAATGTCCTTTGGCTGTCTTTATATTGTGAAAGAAGCTGTATAATTTTTTATTCAATGAAATAATGCAAAGATTTGAAAAAGGTAGTGCAGTTGATGTTGAGTATTATAGATTTTAAAAGGCATTTGATCAAGAGCCACCTAAATAGACCTGCTAGCAAAATTAAAGGAATTAGAAAGTGCTGGTTGGGCAGAATTTGAGGCGTGAGTTGCGTGTGTGGAACTTCAGTGACAAGGGGAAGGAGGTGCTCTTTGGTCTCTTTTTCTTTTCTGCCTTCTCAGCCTCCATGGTACAGGGAAAGAAGCTGATTGGCAAGTAACTTAAGTTATTCTACTTATTGCACTTGCAATAACTATTTTGTAAAGCTAAGTAATGGCAGGACAGCTCAGCCAAGTGGAATGTGCCTCCTGTGGGATGTGGGAAGTCATGGACACACCATGTGTCCTTGACAAACACATCTGCAGGAAGAGTCACCAGCTGCTTGAGCTCTGGATTTCGGAACTCGAGTGGCAGCTGGAGTCACTGTGGTGCATCCGTGAGGCAGAGAACTACGTGGATAGCACATTTCAGGAAGTAGTCACCCCGGAGCTTAAGAGAGCAAAAGCAGAGAGAGACTGGGTGGCTGCCAGACAGACAAGGGCATCCCACTTTCTAACTGGCATTCTGTTCTGACTACCGATGGGAGAGGGGATTCCTCTGGAATGCAGCGGGGGTCATGACCAGAGCACCATGGGAGGCTCAGCTACACAGGGAGGGAGCAGAAAAGACGAGAGCAAATGTGGTAGGGGATTCTATAATTAGGGGAACAGACAGGCGTTTCTGTGGTCACAGACGCGATTCCAGGATGGTATGTTGCCTCCCTGGTGCAAGGGTGGCTACAGAGCATTCTGGAGGGCGAAGATGCACAACCAGAGGTCGTGGTCCACATTGGTACCAATGATATAGGAAGGAAAGAAGGATGAGGACTTGCAGGCTGAGTTTAGGGAGTTAGGAAAGATATTAGCAAGCAGGACCTCAAAGGTAGTAATCTCCAAATTACTCCCAAGGTCACATGCTAGTGAGTATAGAAATAGGAGAATACACCAGATGACTGCGTGGCTGGGAGATGGTGCAGGAGGGAGGGCTTCAGGCATCTGGGGCATTGGGACTGGTTCTGGGAAAGGTGGGACCTGTACAAGCCGGTCTACACCTAACAGGACTGGGACGAATATCCTTGCAGGAAGGTTTGCTAATGCTGTTGAGGATGGTTTAAACTAGTTTGGCAGGGGGATGGGAACCTGAAGGCAGTTTCAGATAGGACAATTTCAGGGCAGGGAACGGGAGGCAGAAAATTAGCAAGTGACTCTACAAGACAGAAGCAGAAAAGGTTAAAAAGTGTGCAGCACGAGAATTAGGCAGTTAAAAGCTATTTATTTAAATGCAAGGAGTATAGAAAATAAAGCCGATGAGCTGAAGGCACAGATAGATATGGCAACATGATATCATTGCTATAATGGAAACTTGGCTTAAGTAGGGGCAAGAATGGCAGCTCAACATCCCTGGATATAGAGTTTTCAGGGGGAATAGAGAGGGGGACAAAAAAAAGGAGCAGATGTAACATTATTGGTTAAGGCATCAATAACAGCCATTTGGGAGAGTTCAGAAATAAAAAAGAGGCAGCCACACTATTAGGAGTGTATTATAGACCCCCAAATAGTGAGAGGGAGATAGAAGAACAAATGTGTAGACAAATTTCTGAGTGCAAAAACTATAGGGCAATAATAATTGGGGATTTCAAGGAAAAGGGTTCAGTATTGACCTCCATTTTTGTCTGATCCCTTGACTGTTGAACAACTTGGCTTTGACTGAATAAAATTTTGTTGCAAGTCCTCAGGATTCTTCTGCTCGTTTTTGTTGTCTACAAGCAATAAACTCCAACAGTGAATACACATCTACTGGTTCCCCCATCTTATGGCTAAAGGGGAAACTTTGAGACTTGGAAGGACACCCGCTGGAGTCACTACCTGGAGATTGAAACAGGGAACAGAATCTCAGTGCTCTGTAGCGGGAAACCGCCCCATTTCGTTGGGTAAATTCCAGCAACGTACTTGGACACTGCGGCTCTGGCTCAGACATGATCCCGCAACGGCTCCAGCCGCTGGTGATGCTGATCCTGGAGACACCAAGTCAGCTTCAGGCCACGGGAGCTGGGCTCCTAGTTCCAGAGGAAAGGTGCAGGACATGGCCAGGTGATGGCCCCTTTGGTTCAATAGCCTGGACTCTCCCCTCCCCTCTGTGACCATCCCTCCCCCCCTCACATCGCATCCCCTCCCCCCTTCCCTCTCCCTCCATGAAATTGCACAGTTTACTTGTTAGGGCCCCTGCTCAGGGATACAAGCTATCAACCCCACTACCTTGTCGGTGTCTCGGGAGTGACTAAGGCTAAAGGAGTAAACCCCAGCAGAAAATCCGGAGCGAAGCCCCTAAGGCCGTCATGTGTCACCTTTGGCATGTTTCCGGCAGTTCCTGCAGCCAAACTGGTGCCAAACGTCGTGCTCTGCACTCCTTTGGACTCCACTAGGAAGGCCGATAGTGGGGTTTTGACACTTGGGCAACTCACAACCTCCATACATTCCTCCCAGGCATGCGCCATGGAGAGGTCACTCCATAGTCACCTCACAGCGACCAAAACAACACAGAAGGCAGCAGTTATGGGTTTTAAGTTCAGCTCAATTGGCGCAGAGATTGGGCGCCACGGGTTGACTTTGTCTTTGGGAGAGATCATCGCATCTCATTGGACAGCTACCACCCGTCTCAAACCGGGCAGCCCCCGGTTAGAAAGGTTCTGTCCTGCTTCAATGGGTGCTTGGAGCTCAGGGTTATTGCCTGACAAGTGGACTGTACAAGTGGACCAAACAGCATGACAAAAAAAGGAAACAAGGTACCAGCCCTTCGTTTTGCAAGCTGGAACATCAGAACTGTGTCCTGGCCTGTCGGAAGATCTTACACAAATTGACGACTCTTGGAAGACTGCCATCATTAACAACGAGCTCAGTAGACTCAACGTGGACATTGCAGCACTTCAGGAGACACGCCTCCCTGGGAGCGGATCTCTAAGAGAGCAAGACTACACCTTCTACTGGCAGGGTAGGGATCCTGAAGAACCAAGACAGCATGGAGTGGGTTTTACCATCAGAAACTCTTTGTTCAGCATGATAGAGCCACCTACAAACGGCTCAGAACACATACTGTCCATCCGACCGCTCACCGCTTCTGGTCCAGCAGATATACTCAGCATCTACCACAACCTCTGCATCACCAATTCGTTCTTTCAAACTAAACCCTGTCACCAGGTTTCATGGAGACACACAAGATCACGTCGTTGGCACCAGCTGGACCTCATAGTCACAAGGCGAGCCTCCATAAACAGTGTCCAAATCACACGCAGCTTTCACAGTGCGGAGTGTGACATCAACCACTCCCTGGATTGCAGCAAAGTTAGACTCAAACCAAAGTCGTTACCATCACTGCAAGCAGAAAGGCCGCCTGCGCATTAACACTTCCCCACAGCTGTCACAAAAGTTTCTCAATTCGCTTGAAAAAGCCCTTCAAAACACTCCTGCAGGAGATGCAGAGACCAAGTGGGCTCACATCAGAGATGATGATCCATCTCGGCCTCCTCCTGAAGTCCCCAGCATCACAGATGCCAGACTTCAGCCAATTCAATTCACTCCGTGTGATATCAAGAAACGACTGAAAGCACTGAATACTGCAAAAGCTATGGGCCCTGACAATATTCCAGCAATAGGACTGAAGACCTGTGCTCCAGAAATTGGCCACGCCCCTAGCCAAGCTGTTCCAGTACAGCTACAACACTGGCATCTACCCTGCAATGTGGAAAATTGCCCAGATACGTCCAGTACACAAAAAGCAGGACAATTCCAACCCGGCCAATTACCGCCCCATCAGCCCACTCTCAACCATCAGTAAAGTGATGGAAGGTGTCAACAGTGCCATCAAGCGGCATTTGCTTAGCAATAACCTGCTCAGTGACGCTCAGTTTGGGTTCCGCCAGGGCCACTCAGCTCCTGACCTCATTCCAGCCTTGGTTCAAACATGGACAAAAGAGCTGAACTCAAGAGGTGAGGTGAGAGTGACTGCCCTTGACATCAAGGCAGCATTTGACCGAATATGGCATCAAGGAGCCCTAGCAAAACTGAGGTCAATGAGAATCAGGGGGAAAACCCTCCGCTGGCTGGAATCAAACCTAGCGCAAAGGAAGATGGTTGTGGTTGTTGGAGGTCAATCATCTGAGCTCCAGGACATCACTGCAGGAGTTCCTCGGGGTAGTGTCCTAGACCCAAACATCTTCAGCTGCTTCATCAATGACCTACCATCAATCATAAGGTCAGAAGTGGGGATGTGCGCTGATGATTGCACAATGTACCACACCATTCATGACTCCTCAGATACTGAAGCATCGGTGTAGAAATGCAGCAAGACCTGGACAATATCCAGGCTTGGGCTGATAAATGGCAAGTAACATTCGCGCCACACAAGTGCCAGGCAATGACCATCTCCAACAAGAGAGAATCTAACCATCTCCCCTTGACATTCAACAGCATTACCATTGCTGAATCCCCCACTATCAACATCCTAGGGGCTACCATTGACCAGAACCTCAACTGGAGTAGCCATATAAATACCGTGGCTACAAGAGCAGGTCAGAGGCTAGGAATCCTGAGGCGAGTAACTCACCTCCTGACTCCCCAAAGCCTGTCCACCATCTACAAGGCATAAGTCAGGAGTGTGATGGAATATTCTCCACTTGCCTGGATGGGTGCAGCTCCAACAACACTCAAGAAGCTCGACACCATCCAGGACAAAACAGCCCGCTTGATTGGCACCCCATCTACAAACGTTCACTCCCTCCACCACTGACGCACAGTGGCAGCAGTTTGTACCATCTACAAGATGCACTGCAGCAATGCACCAAGGCTCCTTAGACAGCACCTTCCAAACCCGCGACCTCTACCAACTAGAATGACAAGGGCAGCAGATGCATGGGAACACCACCACCTGCAAGTTCCCCTCCAAGTCACACACCATTCTGACTTGGAACTATATCGCTGTTCCTTCACTGGTGCTGGTTCAAAATCCTGGAACTTCCTTCCTAACAGCACTGTGGGTATACCTATCCCAAATGGACTGCAGCGGTTCAAGAAGGCAGCTCACCACCACCTTCTCAAGGGCAATTAGGGATGGGCAATAAATGCTGGCCTAGCCAGCGACGCCCACATCCCTGAATGAATAAAAAAAAAATGCCATTTATGATTCAGCTATGACCAATTTTGGCAAACGTGAGAAGCAGAATGCAGACAGGTTTCAATCTCACTTTGAAGAGATGGAACCAGTCATAGCCACTAAGCGCACTGCACTGCTGAACTGCAAGAAAGCCATCAGCGAGTTAACATCCTTCGCACTTAAAGCCTCCAGAAGCACCGTGCAAAGAACAGCCAGGCGCTCTCGACATATATGTTGAAGGTGTGCGGAATGCAAAAATTAGAACTTTGGCTATCACCTCATGCTTTTGACTAGTTTGGGCCCAGATTCTAGTTCAGACTAGTTACCCTCCCATCCTGTAACCTCTACAATAGCCACCATATTTAAACAAGTCATGGGAAAATCTATTAAAGAGATACTAAGTCTGCCTTTAAGATGATACTGAGAATTCCAAAAATTCTCAGTGCAAACAATACTGGCAACACATATGCAGTCGTATTCAGCTGGCCCACGACACTGGAAACATCAGAGGAATGGATGATGGCATTGAGAATGCTTTTGGACCAACCATCAAGAAGATCGCCCCTCCTCAAGTCTAAATTAGGAGAAACGATCACTGACCAACGCAAGCAAATGGACCACTGGGTGGAGCACTACCTAGAACTGAACTCCAAGGAAAATGATGTCACTGATGCCGCCCTCAACGCAGCCCAGTCTCTGCCAGTCATAGATGAGCTGGACATACAGCCAACAAAATGAGAACTCAGTAATGCCATCGATTCTCTAGCCAGCAAAAAAAGTCCCTGGAAAGGACACCATTACCCCTGAAATAATCAAGTGTGCCAAGCCGGCTATACTCTCAGCACTCCATGAACTGCTTTGCGTGTACTGGGATGAGGGAACAGTACCACAGGACATGCGCAATGCCAATATCAACACCCTCTATAAGAACAAGGGTGACCGCAGTGACTGCAACAACAACTGTGGAATCTCCCTGCTCAGCATAGTGGGGAAAGCCTTTGCTCGAATAGTTTTAAACAGACTCCAGAAGCTGAGCGTGTCTACCCTGAGGCACAGTGCGGCTTTCCAGCAGAGAGATCCACCATTGACATGCTGTTCTCCCTTCGCCAGCTACTGGTGAAATGCCACGAACAACGGATGCCCCTCTACGCTGCCTTCATAGATAGAACATAGAACATTAGAACATTACAGCGCAGTACAGGCCCTTCAGCCCTCGATGTTGCGCCGACCTGTGAAACCAT
Organism: Heterodontus francisci; assembly: GCF_036365525.1. Taxonomy (NCBI): domain Eukaryota; kingdom Metazoa; phylum Chordata; class Chondrichthyes; order Heterodontiformes; family Heterodontidae; genus Heterodontus; species Heterodontus francisci. Next base: position 4,461,174 of record NC_090408.1, read on the forward strand.
CTGACCTACACTATTCCATTTTCATCCATATGTCTATCCAATGACCACTTAAATGCCCTTAAAGTTGGCGAGTCTACTACTGTTGCAGGCAGGGCGTTCCACGCCCCTACTACTCTCTGTGTAAAGAAACTACCTCTGACATCTGTCCTATATCTATCACCCCTCAACTTAAAGCTATGTCCCCTCGTGTTTGCCATAACCATCCGAGGAAAAAGGCTCTCACTATCCACCCTATCTAACCCTCTGATTATCTTATATGTCTCTATTAAGTCACCTCTCCTCCTCCTTCTCTCTAACGAAAACAACCTTAAGTCCCTCAGCCTTTCCTCGTAAGACCTTCCCTCCAAACCAGGCAACATCCTAGTAAATCTCCTCTGCACCTTTTCCAAAGCTTCCACATCCTTCCGATAATGCGGTGACCAGAACTGCACGCAATACTCCAGGTGCGGCCGCACCAGAGTTCTGTACAGCTGCAGCATGACCTCATGTCTCCTAAACTCGATCCCCCTACTAATAAAAGCTAACACACCATATGCCTTCTTAACAGCTCTATTAACCTGGGTGGCAACTTTTAGGGATTTATGTACCTGGACACCAAGATCTCTCTGCTCATCTACACTACCAAGAATCTTCCCATTAGCCCAGTATTCTGCAATCCTGTTACTCCTTCCGAAGTGAATCACCTCACACTTTTCCGCATTAAACTCCATTTGCCATCTCTCAGCCCAGCTCTGCAGCCTATCTATGTCCCTCTGTACCCTACAACATCCTTCGGCACTATCCACAACTCCACCGACCTTCCTGTCATCCGCAAATTTACTAACCCACCCTTCTACACCCTCATCCAGGTCATTGATAAAAATGACAAACAGCAGTGGCCCCAAAACAGATCCTTGCGGTACACCACTAGAAACTATACTCCAGGATGAACATTTACCATCAACCACCACCCTCTGTCTTCTTTCAGCTAGCCAATTTCTGATCCAAAGCACTAATTCACCTTCAATCCCATACTTCTGTATTTTCTGCAATAGCCTACCGTGGGGAACTTTATCAAACGCCTTACTGAAATCCATATAGACCACATCCACGGCTTTACCCTCATCCACCTGTTTGGTCACCTTGTCAAAAAGCTCAATAAGGTTTGTGAGGCATGACCTACCCTTCACAAAACCGTGCTGACTATCTCTAATGAACTTATTCTTTTCAAGATGATTATAAATCCTATCTCTTATAACCTTTTCCAACATTTTACCCACAACCGAAGTAAGGCTCACAGGTCTATAATTACCAGGGCTGTCTCTACTCCCCTTCTTGAACAAGGGGACAACATTTGCTATCCTCCAGTCTTCCGGCACTATTCCTGTCGACAATGACGACATAAAAATCAAGGACAAAGGCTCTGCAATCTCCTCCCTGGCTTCCCAGAGAATCCTAGGATAAATCCCATCTGGCTCAGGGGACTTATCTATTTTCACACTTTCCAAAATTGCTAACACCTCCTCCTTGTGAACCTCAATCCCATCTAGCCTAGTAGTCTGTATCTCAGTATTCTCCTCGACAACATTTTCTTTCTCCACTGTAAATACTGACGAAAAATATTCATTTAACACTTCCCCTATCTCCTCCGATTCCACACACAACTTCCCATTACTATCCTTGATTGGCCCTAACCTATCTCTAGTCATTCTTTTATTCCTGATATACCTATAGAAAGCCTTAGGGTTTTCCCTGATCCTCTCCTTGCTCTTCTTATCTCTCCCTTTAGATCCTTCCTGGCTAGCTTGTAACTCTCAAGCGCCCTAACTGAGCCTTCACGTCTCATCCTAACATAAGCCTTCTTCTTCCTCTTGACAAGCTCTTCAACTTCTTTAGTAAACCACGGCTCCCTCGCTCGACAACTTCCTCCCTGCCTGACAGGTACAGACTTATCAAGGACACGCAGTAGCTGCTCCTTGAATAAGCTCCACATTTCGATTGTGCCCATCCCCTGCAGTTTCCTTCCCCATCCTACGCATCCTAAATCTTGCCTAATCGCATCATAATTTCCTTTCCCCCAGCTATAATTCTTGCCCTGCTGTATATGCCTGTCCCTGCCCATCGCTAAGGTAAACCTAACCGAATTGTGATCACTATCACCAAAGTGCTCACCAACTTCTAAATCTAACACCTGGCCGGGTTCATTACCCAGTACCAAATCCAATGTGGCATCGCCCCTGGTTGGCCTGTCTACATACTGTGTCAGAAAACCCTCCTGCACACACTGGACAAAAACAGACCCATCTAAAGTACTCGAACTATAGTATTTCCAGTCAATATTTGGAAAGTTAAAGTCCCCCATAACCACTACCCTGTTACTCTCGCTCCTGTCAAGAATCATCTTTGCTATCCTTTCCTCTACATCTCTGGAACTATTTGGAGGTCTATAGAAAACTCCCAACAGGGTGACCTCTCCTCTCCTGTTTCTAACCTTGGCCCAAAGCCTTTGACCTCGTCAGCAGACGTGGTCTCTTCAGAGTACCAGCAAAGATTGGATGTCCACCAAACCTACTAAGTATCATCACCTCATTCCATGACAATATGAAAGGCACAATTCAGCATAACGGTGCCTCATCAGACCCCTTGCCCATCCTCAGTGCTGTGAAACATGGCTGTGTTTTTGCAGCTACACTGTTTGGGATCTTCTTCTCACTGTTGTTCTCTCACGCGTTTAGGTCTTCAGGAGAAGGGATTTTCCTCCACACAAAATCAGATGACAGATTGTTCAACCTTGCCCGTCTAAGAGCGAAGACCAAAGTACGGAAAGTCCTCATCAGGGAATTCCTCTTTGCTGACGATGCTGCATCAACAGCCCACACGGAAGAGTGTCTGCAGAGACTATTCGACAGCTTTGCGGCTGCCTGCAACAAATTTGGACTAACCATCAGTTTCAAGAAATCAAACATCATGGGACAGGACCTCAGAAATGCTCCATTCATGGATATTGGCGACCACGCTCTGGAAGTAGTTCAAGAGTTCACCTACCTAGGCTGAACCATCACCAGTAACCTGTCTCTCAATGCAGAAATCAACAAGCGCATGGGAAAGGCGTCTGCTGCTGTGTCCAGACTGGCCAATAGGGTGTAGGAAAATGGCACACTGACACGGAACACAAAACTCCGAGTGTTTCAAGCCTGTGTCCTCAGTACTTTGTTCTACGGCAGCAAGGCCTGGACAACGTATGTCAGCCAAGAGCGACGTCTCAACACATTCCATCTTCGCTGTCTCCAGAGAATCCTTGGCATCAAGTGGCAGGACCGTATCTCCAACGCAGAAGTCCTCGAGGCAGCCAACATCCCAGCATGTATGCCCTACTGAGCCAGCAGCACTTGAGATGGCTTGGCCATGAGCGCCACATGGAGATGGCAGGATCCCCAAGGACGTATTGTACAGCGAGCTCGTCACTGGTATCAGACCAACCAGCTGTCCACGTCTCCGCTTTAAAGCCGTTTGCAAACGCGACATGAAGTCCTGCGACAATGACCACAAGTCGTGGGAGCCAGTTGCCAGCGATCGCCAGAGCTCGCAGACAGCTATCAAGGCGGGGCTGAAGACAGGCGAGTCGAAGAATCTCAGCAGTTCGCACGAAAAGAGACAGAAGTGTAAGGAGAGCCAACTGTGTAACAGCCCGACAACCAACTTCACCTGCAGCACCTCTGGAAGAGTCTGTCAGTCTAGAATTGGTCTTTATAGCCACTCCAGGCGCTGCTCCACAAACCACTGACCACCTCTAGGCGCTTACCCATTGTCTCTTGAGACAAGGAGGCCAAAAAGGAAAGGAATATCAACTGGGATACATACAGTGTGACGGGCACAGAGGGCACAAAATTCTTGAACTGCATTCAAGAGAACGTTTTTAGCCAGCACGTAACAAGCCCAATGAGAGGGGGCGCAATTCTAGATTTAGTCTTCGGTAATGAAGCTGGGCAAGTGGATGAAGTAACAGTGGGTGACCGTTTTGGAATAGTGACCATAATGCAGCTATTTTTAGCATAATCATGGAAAAAGACAAAGATAAAACAGGAGTAAAAGTTCTAAATTGAGGGAAGGCAAATTTTATGAAGCCGAGAGGTGACCTGGCGAAAGTGGACTGGATGCAGCTACTTGAAGGAAAATCAGTGGCAAACCAGCAGGAGGCATCCAAATGCGAGATTCTACAGGCAGAGTGCAGGCATGTCCCCACAAAGATAAAGGGTGGTATTGCCAAATCTAGAGCCCCCTGGTTATCTTGAAGCTTACAGGGTAAGTTAAAGCAGAAAAAGAAAGCTTATGACAATCACAAAAATCTTAATACTTTGGAACGTCTAGAGGAGTGCAGAAAGTGCAGGGGTGAAGTAAATAAGGAAATTAGAAAAGCAGAGAGAGGACATGAAAAATTATTGGCAGGTAAAATCAAGGAAAACCCAAAGATGTTTCATCAGTACATTAAGAGCAAGAGGATAACTAAGGAAACGGTAGGGCCTATCAGAGATGTAAAAGGGAATTTGTGCGTGGATGCAGAAGATGTGGGCAGGTCTCTTCATGAGTTTTTGTCTCTGTCTTCACAAAGGAAAGGATGATTCAGATATTGTAGTAAAAGAGAAGGACTGTGAAATATTAGATATGATAAGCATAATGAGAGAGGAAGTACTAGAGGGTCTGACATCCTTGAAAGTGGATAAATCGCATCCCAGGTTGTTAAAAGAACCAGGGAGGAAATCGCAGATGCGCTGAGGATCATCTTCAAATCCTCACTGGATACGAGCGAGAAGATTGGAGGTCTGTGAACATTGTACCATTGTTTAAAAAAGGTGCGAGGGATAGGCCAAATAATTATAGATCAGTCAGTCTGACCTCGGTGGTGGGTAAATTATTAGAATCAGTTCTGAGAGACAGGATAAACTGCCACTTAGAAAGGTATGGATTAATCAGGGATAGTCAGCATGGATTTGTCAAGGGAAGGTCATGTCTTCCTAACTTGATTGAGTTTTTTGAGGATGTAACAAGGAGGCTTGATGAGGGTAGTGCAGTGGATGTGATCTACATGGACTTTAGTAAGGCATTTGACAAGGTGCCGCATGGCAGAAAAATGAAAGCACATGGGATACAGGGGAATATGCCAGGTTGGATCCAAAATTGGCGCAGTGACAGGAAACAAAGGGTAGTAGTCAACAGATGTTTTTGCGAATGGAAAGCTGTTTCCCTTGGTGTTCCACAGGGCTCAGTGTTGGATCCCTTGATGTTTGTGGTATATGTTAATGATCTGGACATAAATGTGGGAGGCATACAAACAGACAAATTAGGAGCAGGAGTAGGTCACTCGGCCCTTCGAGCCTGCTCCGCCTTTCAATAAGTTCATGGCTGAACAGATTACTCCACATTTCCATCTACCCCCGATAACCTTTCACCCCCTTGCTCATCAGGAATATATCTATCTCTGCCTTAAAAATATTCAAAGACTCTGCATCCACCACCTTTTGAGGAAGAGAATTCCAAAGACTGACGACTCTCTGAGAGAAAAAATTTCTCATCGGTGTCTTAAATGGGCAACCCCTTATTTTTAAACGGTGACCCCTAGTTCTAGATTCTCCCACAAGTGGAAACATCCTTTCCACATCCACCCTGTCAATACCCCTCAGGATCTTATATGTTTCAATCAAGTCGTCTCTTACTCTTCTAAATTCCAGCAGATACAAGCCGAGCCTGTCCCATCTCTCCTCATAAGACAGCCACCCATTCCAGGTATCAGTCTAGTAAACCTTCTCTGTACTGCCTCCAATGCATTTACATTCTTCCTCAAATAAGCAGACCAGTACTGTACACAGTACTCCAGATGTGGCCTCACCAATGCCCTGTACAGCTCCCTACTTTTGTATTCAATTCCCCTCATTATAAACGGTAACCTTCTACTGGCTTTCCTAAATACATGCTGTACCTGCATACTAATCTGCGATTCATGCACGAGGACACCCAGATCCCTCTGCATCTCAGAGCTCTGCAATCTCTCAACATTTAGATAATATGCTTATTTTTTATTCTTCCTGTCAAAGTGGACAATTTCCCACTTGCCCACATTATACTCCATTTGCCAGGTCCTTGCCCACTCACTTAAACTATCTATATCTCTTTGTAGCCTCCTTATATCCTCTTCACAACTTGCAAGTTTGTAATCAGCAAATTTAGCAACCATTCATCTAAGTCATGTATATAAATTGTAAAAAGTTGAGGCCCCAGCACACAACTCGTTACATCTTGCCAACCAGAGAATGACCCATTTATGCCTACTCTCTGTTTCCTGTTAGCTAACCATTCTTCTATCCATGCCAATATGTAATCCCCCACACCATGAGCTTTTATTTTCCACAATAATCTTTGATGTGGCACCTTATCAAATGCCTTCTGGAAATCTAAGTACAATGCAGCCACCGGTTCCCTTTATCCACAACACATGTAGCTCCCTCAAAGCACTTCAATAAATTGGTTAAACATGATTTCCCTTTCACAAAACCATATTGACTCTGCCTGATTACCATGAATTTTACTAAATGCCCTGCTACAATGTCTTTAATAATAGCTTCTAACATTTTCCCTAAGACAGATGTTAAGTTAACTGGCCTGCAGTTTCCTGCTTTCTGTCTCCCTTCCTTTTTCAATAAAGGAGTTGCACTTGCTATTTTCCAATCTAACGGAACCTTCCCCGAATCGAGGGAATTTTGGATAATTTAAACTAACGCATCAACTATCTCACTCACCACTTCTTTTAACACCTGAGGATGAAGTCCATCAGGACCAGGGGACTTCTCAGCCCACAGCTCCAACAATTTGTTCAATACCATTTCCCTGGTGATTGTAATTTTCTTGAGTTCCTCCCTCCCTTCCATTTCCTGACTTACAACTAATAGAGTCATAGAGTCATACAGCATAGAAACAGGCCCTTCAGCCCACCGCGTCCATGCCGACCATTATGCCCATCTATACTAATCCCACCTGCCTGCATTAATTCCATATCCCTCAATGCCTTGTTCATTCAAGTACCTGTCCAGGTGCCTCTTAAATGTCGCTACTGTTCCTGTTTCCACCACCTCCTCAGGCAGCTCATTCCAGATACACATTATTCTTTTTGTGAAAAATTTACCCCGTTGATCCCCTTTAACCCTCCTCCCTCTCACTGTAAATCTATGCCCTCTAGTTTTACTCACCCCTACCATGGGAAATAGACTCTGGCTATCTATCCTATCTATGCCTCTCATAATTTTATATACCTCTATCATGTCCCCTCTCAGCCTCCTTCGCTCCAGGGAAAACAGACCCAGCCTATCCAATCTCTCTTTATAACTCAAGACCTCCAAACCAGGCAACATCCTTGTGAATCTTTTCTGCACCCTCTCTAACTTAATCACATCTTTCCTGTAGTGCGGCAACCAGAATTGCACACAGTACTCCAAATGCGGCCTAACCAACGTTACGTACAACTGTAACATGACGTCCCAACTCTTGTACACAATGCCTCAATACTGGGACGTTACTTGCATCCTCAATAGTGAAGACCGATGCAAAATATCTGTTCAATTCATCTGCCATCTCCTTATTATCCATTATTAATTCTCCATATTCACTTACTGTAGAACCAACGCTCACTTTGTTAACATTTATTTTTTTTATTTAGAGATACAGCACTGAAACATGCCCTTCGGCCCACCGAGTCTGTGCCGACCATCAACCACCCATTTATACTAATCCTACACTAATCCCATATTCCTACCGCATCCCCACCTGTCCCTACCACCTACCTATACTAGGGGCAATTTATAATGGCCAATTTACCTACCAAACTGCAAGTCTTTTGGCTGTGGGAGGATACCGGAGCACCTGGAGAAAACCCACGCAGACACAGGGAGAACTTGCAAACTCCACACAGGAAGTACCCTGAATTGAACCCGGGTCGCTGGAGCTGTGAGGCTGCAGTGCGAACCACTGCGCCACTTTTTAAAATATTTATAACATCTGTCTGTATATTTCTAGCTAGCTTTCTCTCGTACTCTAATTTTACCTTGATCGGGAAATTTGCAGATGACACATAGTGAAGACTCCAGAAAGATATCAATGGTTTGGTTGAGTGGACGGAAAAATGGCAAATGGAATTCAATCCAGAGAAGTGAGAGGGAATGCATTTGGGGAGGGCAAACAAAGCAATGGAATACATAATAAATGGGAGGATATTGAGAAGGATAGAAGAAGTGAGAGACCTTTGAGTGCATGCCCACAGGTTCCTGAAGGTGGCAGGACAGGTAGATAGAGTGAAGGCATATGGAATGCTTTCCTTTATTGGCTGAGGTATAGAATACAAAAGTAGGGATGCAATGCTGGAAATGTATAAAATGCTGGGTAGGCCATAGCTGGAGTACTGCATACAGTTCTGGTCACCACATTACAGGCAGGACATAATTGCTCTGGAAAGAGTACAGAGGAGATTTACAAGAATGTCACCAGGGCTTGAAAGTTGCAGCTATGAAGAAAGATTGGATCAGCTAAGGATGCTTTCCTTAGAACAGAGGAGGCCAAGGGGTGACTTAATCGAGGTGAACAAAATTATGAGGGGCCTAGATAGAGTAGACAGGAAGGATAATAAAAACAAAATACTGCAGGTGCTGGAAATCTGAAATAAAAACAAAAAATGCTGGAAATACTCAGCAGGTCTGGCAGCATCTGTTGAGAGAGAAGCAGAGTAAATGTTTCAGGTCAGTGACCTTGCATCAGAAGTGGCAAAGGTTAGAAATGTAATAGGTTTTAAGCAAATAAAGCATGGGTGGGGCAAAAGATAACAAAAGGAAAGGTGTTGATAGGACAGAGGGTCACAGAGAATAACAGACAAGGTGGTCATGGAGCAAAGGCAAAGGGTGTGTAATGCTGTTGGTGAAAGACAAAGCGTTAGTGCAGAGAGGGAGTTAAATGACAGAACAATGTACGACCCTGGCCAAAAGATCAAACATGAAAAAAAAAAGTGGGCAGGCACATGGTAAAACAATGAATGATGAAACAAACTAAAATAAAATAAAAAGAAAAAAGAAAACTAAAAATAAAGGGGTGGCCAATCATGCTCTTAAATTATTGAACTCAATTATTGAACTTAAGTAAAACAGGTAAGGCAGATGAACTTAGAGCTTGGATTAGTACTTGGAAATATGATGTTGTTGCTATTACAGAGACTTGGTTGAGGGAAGGACAGGATTGGCAGCTAAATGTTCCAGGCTTTAGAAGCTTCAGGCAGGATAGAGAGGGATGTAAAAGGGGTGGGGGAGTTGGCATTACTGGTTAAGGAGAATATCACAGCTGTACTGCGGGAGGACACCTCAGAGGGGTCATGCAGCGAGGCAATATGGGTGGAGCTCAGGAATAGGAAGGGTGCAGTCACGATGTTGGGGGTTTACTACAGGCCTCCCAACAGCCAGTGGGAGGTAGAGGAGCAGATATGTAGACAGATTTTGGAAAGATGTAAAGGTAACAGGGTTGTAGTGGTGGGTGATTTTAATTTCCCCTATATTGACTGGGACTCACTTAGTGCTAGGGGCTTGGATGGGGCAGAATTTGTGAGGAGCATCCAGGAAGGCTTCTTGAAACAGTATGTAGATAGTCCAACTAGGGATGGGGCCATTCTGGACCTGGTATTGGGGAATGAGCCCAGCCAGGTAAGTAAAAACTATATATTTGGGTGGTTTAAAATCTCTTTCTTTTCGTTTTGGTGACTGCAGCTTTGACAGTAGCGAAGGTGCGAGAGTGAGCTTACAGCTGGGAAGTCAATTTCAGTGGAAGTTTAAAAGTTAATTCCCTTTTGTTTTCGGAGGACCAGGGACTGCTGGGTAAGTAAAAACGATATATTTGGGTGGTTTAAAATCTCTTTCTTTTCGTTTTGGTGACTGCAGCTTTGACAGTAGCGAAGGTGCGAGAGTGAGCTTACAGCTGGGAAGTCAATTTCAGTGGAAGTTTAAAAGTTAATTCCCTTTTGTTTTCGGAGGACCAGGGACTGCTGGGTAAGTAAAAACTATATACTTGGGTGGTTTAAAATCTCTTTCTTTTAGTTTTGGTGACTGCAGCTTTGACAGTAGCGAAGGTGCGAGAGTGAGCTTACAGCTGGGAAGTCAATTTCAGTGGAAGTTTAAAAGTTAATTCCCTTTTGTTTTCGGAGGACCAGGGACTGCTGGGTAAATAAAAACTATATATCTGGGTGGTTTATAATCTCTTTCTTTTAGTTTTGGTGACTGCAGCTTTGACAGTAGCGAAGGTGCGAGAGTGAGCTGACAGCTGGGAAGTCAATTTCAGTGGAAGTTTAAAAGTTAATTCCCTTTTGTTTTCGGAGGACCAGGGACTGCTGGGTAAGTAAAAACTATATATTTGGGAGGTGGCTGTACCCGAGACACTACACATGTAGTGTCTCCCACCCACCCTCCTCCTCGAACCAAAAAAAGGGGTCTGTTGTGTTGATAAGGTAAGCTTTTTATTTAAGAAGTTCTGTCTGTTGGATTGCTAACCTAACAAGTTTTGACATTTTTTTTGGTTTTTCAGTAGATGTGTTGGGAATTTAGACTAGTGGGAATGGAGGTTAAGGCAGTTGCATGTTCCTCCTGCAGAATGTGGGAGGTAAGGGTTGCCAAGAGTGTCCCTGCTGACTGCATCTGCGTGAAGTGCACCCAACTCCAGCTCCTCGAGAACAGCGTTAGGGAACTGGAGCTGGAGCTGGATGAACTTCGGATCATTCGGGAGGCGGAGGGGGTTATTGAGAGGAGTTATGGGGAGGTAGTCACACCTCAAGTAAAAGAAGTAGGTAAATGGGTTACCGTCAGGGGAAGGAGAGGGAACCAGCAGGCAGTGCAGGGATCCCCTGTGGCAGTTTCCCTCAACAACAGGTATACCGTTTTGGATACTGTTGTGGGGGACGACTTACCAGGTGTAAGCAATGGGGTACAGGTCTCTGGCACAGAGTCTGTCCCTGTTGCTCAGAAGGTAAGGGGGAAGAGGAGCAGAGCATTAGTCATTGGGGACTCCATAGTTAGGGGAACAGATAGGAGGTTCTGTGGGAACAGAGAGACTCACGGTTGGTGTGTTGCCTCCCAGGTGCCAGGGTACGTGATGTCTCGGATCGTGTTTTTGGGATCCTCAAGGGGGAGGGGGAGCAGCCCCAAGTCGTGGTCCACATAGGCACCAACGACATAGGTAGGAAGAGAGATGGGGATTTAAGACAGAAATTCAGGGAGCTAGGGTGGAAGCTTAGAGCGAGAACAAACAGAGTTGTTATCTCTGGGTTGTTGCCCGTGCCACGTGATAGCGAAGCGAGGAATAGGGAGAGAGAGGAGTTGAACACGTGGCTGCAGGGATGGTGCAGGAGGGAGGGTTTTGGTTTCCTGGATAATTGGGGCTCTTTCTGGGGTAGGTGGGACCTCTACAAACAGGATGGTCTTCACCTGAACCAGAGGGGTACCAATATCCTGGGTGGGGAGATTTGCTAGTGCTCTACGGGGGGGTTTAAACTAATTCAGCAGGGGAATGGGAACCTAAAATGTAGTGCCAGTGTACAGGATGTTGAGAGCAGTGAGGTCAGGGATAAGGTTACAAGGACGCAAGAGGGCACTGGCAAGCAAGAACCTGGTTTAAAGTGTGTCTACTTCAACGCCAGGAGCATCCGGAATAAGGTGGGTGAGCTTGCAGCATGGGTTGGTACCTGGGATCTCGATGTAGTGGCCATTTCGGAGACATGGGTAGAGCAGGGGCAGGAATGGATGTTGCAGGTTCCGGGATTTAGATGTTTCAGTAAGAACAGAGAAGATGGTAAAAGAGGGGGGGGGGCGGGTGTGGCATTGTTAATCAAGGAGAGTATTACAGCGACAGAAAGGACGTTTGAGGACTCGTCTACGGAGGTAGTGTGGGCCGAGGTTAGAAACAGGAGAGGTGAGGTCACCCTGTTGGGAGTCTTTTATAGACCTCCAAATAGTTCCAGAGATGTAGAGGAAAGGATAGCGAAGATGATTCTCGACAGGGGCGAGAGTAACAGGGTAGTTGTTATGGGGGACTTTAACTTTCCAAATATTGACTGGAAATACTATAGTTCGAGTACTTTAGATGGGTCAGTTTTTGTCCAGTGTGTGCAGGAGGGTTTTCTGACACAGTATGTAGACAGGCCAACCAGGGGCGATGCCACATTGGATTTGGTACTGGGAAATGAACCCGGCCAGGTGTTAGATTTAGATGTAGGTGAGCACTTTGGTGATAGTGACCACAATTCGGTTAGGTTTACCTTAGCAATGGGCAGGGACAGGTATATACCGCAGGGCAAAAATTATAGCTGGGGGAAAGGAAATTATGATGCGATTAGGCAAGATTTAGGATGCGTAGGATGGCGAAGGAAACTGCAGGGGATGGGAACAATCGAAATGAGGAGCTTATTCAAGGAGCAGCTACTGCTTGTCCTCGACAAGTATGTACCTGTCAGGCAGGGAGGAAGTTGTCGAGCGAGGGAGCCATGGTTTACTAAAGAAGTTGAAGAGCTTGTCAAGAGGAAGAAGGCGGCTTATGTTAGGATGAGACGTGAAGGCTCAGTTAGGGCGCTTGAGAGTTACAAGCTAGCCAGGAAGGATCTAAAGGGAGAGCTAAGAAGAGCAAGGAGAGGACACGAGAAGTCATTGGCGGATAGGATCAGGGAAAACCCTAAGGCTTTCTATAGGTATATCTGGAATAAAAGAATGACTAGAGTTAGATTAGTGGGAAGTTGTGTGTGGAATCAGAGGAGATAGGGGAAGTGTTAAATGAATATTTTGCGTCAGTATTTACAGTAGAGAAAGAAAATGTTGTCGAGGGGAATACTGAGATTCAGGCTACTCGGCTAGATGGGATTGAGGTTCACAAGGAGGAGGTGTTATCAATTTTGGAAAGTGTGAAAATAGATAAGTCCCCTGGGCCAGATGGGATTTATCCTTGGATTCTCTGGGAAGCTAGGGAGGAGATTGCAGAGCCTTTGTCCTTGGTCTTTATGTCGTCATTGTCGACAGGAATAGTGCCGGAAGACTGGAGGATAGCAAATGTTGTCCCCTTGTTCAAGAAGGGGAGTAGAGACAGCCCTGGTAATTATAGACCTGTGAGCCTTACTTCGGTTGTGGGTAAAATGTTGGAAAAGGTTATAAGAGACAGGATTTATAATCATCTTGAAAAGAATAAGTTCATTAGCGATAGTCAGCACGGTTTTGTGAAGGGTAGGTCGTGCCTCACAAACCTTATTGAGTTTTTCGAGAAGGTGACCAAACAGGTGGATGAGGGTAAAGCAGTGGATGTGGTGTATATGGATTTCAGTAAGGCATTTGATAAGGTTCCCCATGGTCGGCTATTGCAGAAAATACGGAAGTATGGGGTTGAAGGTGATTTAGAGCTTTGGATCAGAAATTGGCTAGCTGAAAGAAGACAGAGGGTGGTGGTTGATGGCAAATGTTCATCCTGGAGTTTAGTTACTAGTGGTGTACCGCAAGGATCTGTTTTGGGGCCACTGCTGTTTGTCATTTTTATAAATGACCTGGAAGAGGGTGTAGAAGGGTGGGTTAGTAAATTTGCGGATGACACTAAGGTCGGTGGAGTTGTGGATAGTGCCGAAGGATGTTGTAGGGTACAGAGGGACATAGATAGGCTGCAGAGCTGGGCTGAGAGATGGCAAATGGAGTTTAATGTGGAAAAGTGTGAGGTGATTCACTTTGGAAGGAGTAACAGGAATGCAGAGTACTGGGCTAATGGGAAGATTCTTGGTAGTGTAGATGAACAGAGAGATCTTGGTGTCCAGGTGCATAAATCCCTGAAGGTTGCTACCCAGGTTAATAGGGCTGTTAAGAAGGCATATGGTGTGTTAGCTTTTATTAGTAGGGGGATCGAGTTTAGGAGCCACGAGGTCATGCTGCAGCTGTACAAAACTCTGGTGAGACCGCACCTGGAGTATTGCGTGCAGTTCTGGTCACCGCATTATAGGAAGGATGTGGAAGCTATGGAAAGGGTGCAGAGGAGATTTACTAGGATGTTGCCTGGTATGGAGGGAAGGTCTTACGAGGAAAGGCTGAGGGACTTAAGGTTGTTTTCGTTGGAGAGGAGGAGGAGGAGAGGTGACTTAATAGAGACATATAAGATAATCAGAGGGTTAGATAGGGTGGATAGTGAGAGTCTTTTTCCTCGGATGGTGATGGCAAACACGAGGGGACATAGCTTTAAGTTGAGGGGTGATAGATATAGAACAGATGTCAGAGGTAGTTTCTTTACTCAGAGAGTAGTAGGGGCGTGGAACGCCCTGCCTGCAACAGTAGTAGACTCGCCAACTTTAAGGGCATTTAAGTGGTCATTGGATAGACATATGGATGAAAATGGAATAGTGTAGGTCAGATGGTTTCACAGGTCGGCGCAACATCGAGGGCCGAAGGGCCTGTACTGCGCTGTAATGTTCTAATCTAATCAGGTGGTCGAAGTTTCAGTGGGGGAGCATTTCGGGAGCAGTGACCATAATTCCATAAGTTTTAAGGTACTTGTGGATAAGGATAAGAGTAGTCCTCGGGTGAAGGTGCTAAATTGGGGGAAGGCTAATTATAACAATATTAGGCAGGAACTGAAGAATTTAGATTGGGGGCGGCTGTTTGAGAGTAAATCAACATCTGGGAGTCTTTCAAACATCAGCTGATTAGAATCCAGGACCAGCATGTTCCTGTGAGGAAGAAAGACAAGTTTGGCAAGTTTCGGGAAGCTTGGATAATACGGGATATTGTTAGCCGAGTCAAAAAGAAAAAGGAAGCATTTGTAAGGGCTGGAAGGCTGGGAACAGACAAATCCCTTGAGGAATATAAAGAGAGTAGGAAGGAATTTAAGCAAGGAGTTAGGAGGGCTAAAAGGGGTCATGAAAAGTCATTGGCAAGCAGGATTAAGGAAAATCCCAAGGCTTTCTATCCATACATAATGAGCAAGAGGGAAGGGTTGGCCCGCTCAAGGACAGAGATGGGAATCTATGTGTGGAGCCAGAGGAAATGGGCGAGGTGCTAAATAATTACTTTGCATCAGTATTCACCAAAGAGAAGGACTTGGTGGATGATGAGCCTAGGGAAGGGAGTGCAGATAGTCTCAGTTATCTCATCATCAAAAAGGAGGCGGTGTTGGGTGTCTTGCAAAGCATTAAGGTAGATAAGTCCCCAGGGCTCGATGGGATCTACCCTAGAATACTGAGGGAGGCAAGGGAAGAAATTGCTGGGGCCTTGACAGAAATCTTTGCATCCTCATTGGCTACAGGTGAGGTCTCAGAGGACTGGAGAATAGCAAATGTTGTTCCTTTGTTTAAGAAGGGTGGCAAGGATAATCCAGGAAATTACAGGCCGGTGAGCCTTACGTCAGGAGTAGGGAAACTATTAGAGAGGATTACTCGGGACAGGATTTACTCCCATTTGGAAACAAACGAACTTCTTAGCGAGAGGAAGCATGGTTTTGTGATGGGGAGGTCGTGTCTTACTAATTTGATTGAGTTTTTTGAGTAAGTGACGAAGATGTTGATGAAGGAAGGGCAGTGGATGTTATCTATATGGACTTTAGTAAAGCTTTTGACAAGGTCCGCATGGCAGACTGGTGCAAAAGTGAAGTCACACGGGATCAGAGGTGAGCTGGCAGGATGGATACAGAACTGGCTCAGTCATAGAAGACAGAGGGTATCAGTGGATGGGTGTTTTTCTGAATGGAGGGATGTGACTAGTGGTGTTCCGCAGGGATCAGTGCTGGGACCTTTGCTGTTTGTAGTATATATAAATGATTTGGAGGAAAATGTAGCTCGTCTGATTATTAAGTTTGCGGACGACACAAAGGTTGGTGGAATTGCGGATAATGATGAGGATTGTCAGAGGATACAGCAGGATATAGATCGGTTGGAGACTTGGGCGGAGAAATGGCAGATGGAGTTTAATCCGGACAAATGTGAGGTAATGCATTTTGGAAGGTTTAATGCAAGTGGGAGGTATACAGTAAATGGCAGAACCCTTGGGAGTATTGACAGGCAGAGAGATCTGGGCGTACAGGTCGACAGGTCACTGAAAGTGGCAACGCAGGTGGATAAGGTAGTCAAGAAGGCATACGGCATGCTTGCCTTCATCGGTCGGGGCATAGAGTATAAAAATTGGCAAGTCATGTTGCAGCTGTCCAGAACCTTAGTTAGGCCACACCAAGAATATTGCGTGCAATTCTGGTCGCCACACTACCAGAAGGGCATGGAGGCTTTGGAGAGGGTACAGAGGAGGTTTACCAGGATGTTGCCTGGTCTGGAGGGCATTAGCTATGAGGAGAGGTTGGAAAAACTCGGATTGTTTTCACTGGAACGACAGGGGTGGAGGGGCGACATGTTAGAGGTTTACAAAGTTATGAGTGGCATGGACAGAGTGGATAGTCAGAAGCTTTTTCCCAGGGTGGAGGAGTCAGTTACGAGGGGACATAGGTTTAAGGTGCGAGGGGCAAAGTTTAGAGGGGATGTGCGAGGCAAGTTCTTTACACAGAGGGTGGTGAGTGCCTGAAACTTGCTGCCAGGGGAGGTGATGGAAGCAGATACGATAGCGACGTTTAAGAGACATCTTGACAAATACATGAATAGGAAGGGAATAGAGGGATATGGGCCCCGGAAGTGCAGAAGTTGTTAGTTTAGGCAGGCATCACGATCGGCGCAGGCTTGGAGGGCCGAATGACCTGTTCCTGTGCTGTACTGTTCTTTGTTAAATGTTCAGTCCAGTCGGCTGCAGCTCGCTGAATCAGTAAATGAGATACTGTTCCTCGAGCTTGCATTGATGTTCACTGGAACACTGCAGCAAGCCCAGGGCAGAGATGTGAGCATGAGAGCAGGGAGGGGTGTGGTGAAATGGCAAGCAACTGGAAGTCAGGGTCATGTTTTTGGACTGAGAAAAGGTGTTCCGTAAAGCGGTCACCCAATGTAGAGGAGACCGCATTATGAGCAACGAATACAGTATACTAAATTGGAGGTACAACAAGTAAATCATTGCTTCACCTGAAAGGAGTGTTTGGGCCCTTAGATAGTGAGGAGAGAGAAGGTAAATGAGCAGGTATTACACCTCCTGCGATTGCATGGGGAAGGTGTCGTGGGAAGGGGACGAGGTGTTGAGGGTAATGGAGGAGTGGATCAGGGTGTCGCAGAGGGAACGATCCCTTCGGAATGCTGTCAGGTGAGGGGAGGGGAAGATGCGTTTGGTAGTGGCATCACGCTGGACGTGGCAGAAATGGCAGAGGATGATCCTTTGGATGTGCAGGCTGGTGGGGTGGAAACTGAGGACAAGGAGAACCCTATCGCATTTCTGGGAGGGAGGGGAAGGGGTGAGGGTAGAGATGCGGGAAATGGGCCGGACACAATTGAGGGCCCTGTCAACCACAGTAGGGGGAAACCTCGCTTGAGGAAAAAGAAAGACATATCAGAAGCACTGTTCTGGAAGGTTGCATCATCAGAGCAGGTGCGTCGGAGATGGAGAAACTGGGAGAATGGAATGGAGTCCCTACAAGAGGCAGGGTGTGAAGAAGTGCAGATGAGGTAGCTGTGGGAGTCAGTGGGCTTATACTGAATATTAGTAGACAGCCTATCCCCACAGATGGAGACAGAGAAGTTGAGGAAGGGAAGGGAAATGGCAGAGATGGGCCATGTAAAGGTGAGAGGAGGGTGGAAATTGGAAGCAAAATTGATAAAGCTTTCCAGTTCGGGGCGGGAGCAGGAAACGGCACCGATACAGTCATCAATGTACTGGAAATAGTTGGCAGAGGGGGCCTGAGTAGGACTAGAACAAGGAATGTTCAACATATCCCACAAAAAGTCAGGCATAACTAGGACCCATGCGGGTACCCATAGTAACACCTCTTACTTGAAGGAATTGAGTGGATTTGAAGGAGAAGTTGTTCAATGTGAGAACAAGTTCAGCCAAGCGGAGGAGGGTGGTGGTGGATGGGGACTGGTTGTGCCTCTGTTCAAGGAAGAAGTGGAGAGCCCTCAAATCATCCTGTCCGAGACAGGAAGGACAGGTTTCCCCGAGCGGAGAGGTCAATTACCAGGGGGCACAGATTTAAGGTGATTGGAGAAGGATTAGAGAGGACATGAGGAAAACCTTTTTCACCCAGAGGGTGGCGGGTGTCTGGAATTCACCGCCAGGAACGGTGGTGGAGGCAGAAACTCTCAACTCTTTTAAAAGGTACCTGGACACGCACCTTAAGTGCTGTAACCTGCAGGGCTACGGACCTGGTGCTGGAAGGGAGTAGATTGAGCGGCTTGTTTTTACGGCCGGCGCAGACACGATGGGCTGAATGGCCTCCTTCTGTTCCATAATTTTTCCATGGTTCTAACAGTGGCAGCCTGAATATAACAGTGGCTAAAGGACAAAAGGTGGAGAGCAATGGTGAATGGTAGTTTTTCAGACTGGACAAAAGTGGACAGTGATTTCTCCCAGTGGTCACTACTTTTGAACTTGGGCATACCGCATGGAAATGTAGTAAACAGCAATGAAGACAGTAACCTCTTCCACCTAGAAGGACAAGAACAGCTGACGCATGGGAACACTATCATCTGTAAGTTCTCCTCCAAGTTACACATTATCCTGACTTAGAAATATATCACCGTTCCTTTACTGTCACTGGATCAAATTCCTGAAACTCCCTCTCTAACAGCACTGTGGGTGTACCTACACCAGGTGGGATTGCAGTGGTTCAAGAAGGCAGCTCACCACTACCTTCTCAAGGGCAATTAAGGATGCACAACAAATGCTGACCTAGCCAGCGACGCCCACATTCCATGAATAAAAAAAAACTTCAGGAGGATATACTGGTGAAATAGGAAGACACATGACAGGTAATATTTAATGCACAGAACTGATGAATTTTGGTAGGATGAATGAGGTGAGGCAATATAAATTAAATGGTACAATTTTAGAGGGAGTGCAGGAACAGAGAGACCTCAGTTCACATATATAAATCTGTGAAAACGGCAGGACAACTTTAGAAAGCTGTAAAAAAAAAAGGATCCTTAGCTTTATAAATAGAGGCATAGAATACAAAAGCAAAGAAGTTATGCTAAACCTATATAAAACACTAATAGGGCACAAGCTGGAGTACTGCATCCAATTTTAGACATCACACTTTCAGAAGGACGTCAAAGCATTGAAGAGGGTGCAGAGAAGATTTATTAGAATGGTACCAGACATGAAGGACTTCAGTTATGTGGAGAGCCGGGAAAGCTGGGGTTGTTCTCCTTGGAGCACAGAAGGGAGGAGATTTAATTTAGGTGTTCGATGTCAAGGGTTTTGATAGAGCAGATGGGGACAAAATGCTTCCAGTGGCAGGAGGGTGGGTAACCAGAAGAGACAGATTTAAGGTAATTGACAAAAATGCCAAGAGGGGAGATTAGAATTGTTTCTATGTAGTGAATTGTTGTGATTTGGAATGCACAACCTGAAGGGGTGGTGGAAACAGATTCAAGAGTTACTTTCAAATGGGAATTGGATAAATAGATTAGATTAGAGATACAGCACTGAAACAGGCCCTTCGGCCCACCGAGTCTGTGCCGAACATCAACCACCCACTTCTACTAATCCTACACTAATCCCATATTCCTACCAAACATCCCCACCTATCCCTATATTTCCCTACCACCTACCTATACTAGTGACAATTTATAATGGCCAATTTACCTATCAACCTGCAAGTCTTTTGGCTTGTGGGAGGAAACCGGAGCACCCGGAGAAAACCCACGCAGACACAGGGAGAACTTACAAACTCCACACAGGCAGCACCCGGAATCGAACCCGGGTCCCTGGAGCTGTGAGGCTGCAGTGCTAACCACTGCGCCACTGTGCCGCCATACTTGAAAAGGAGAAATTTTCAGGGCTATGTGAAAGGACAACGGAGTGGGATTAAGTAAACAGCTCTTTCAAAGAGCCAGTACATGCACAATCAGCTGAATGGCCTCCTTCTGTGCTGTGACTGCATGAATAAACTTAGATAATTATAAAGCATTCCAGGAAATTTGAACATGTTGCAGATTTTATGTGGAGGATACAAACAGATTCAGGCCTGATAAGATCAGAAAAGTATAAGAGCTTCTTTATTTGGGACTGGGGGAAAAAGAAAACCATGAAAGAAATAAAGAGAAGTAACACTTATCAAAGCTTCACCAGATGAGCAAGTTAACACATCAACAAATGTGCAACTTCCAGCAGTTGAGAGGAGCTCAGACTCTTGGATATAAGAAATCAAAGATACTTACATCCATTATGGTTACAGGAACATCTTTGATCTTGTGAGGCTCCACATAGGAATTCTGGCAGTTAAGAGTGAGACGAGAGGCCAATTCACCCTGTCCTAAACTCTCCAACTGTTTTTTTCACAGGAGAGAAATTAGAGAAGTTCATGAGAGAACACCACAAATTAAGGCTACAGTAGCTAGAATTCAGACTTTGGATTTATTAAATATGCACCTTATGCACAATAACTAGTGGCTGTCGACTGATACTCTGTTACATAACACCAGGGCAGTTAGGTCATGTAATGCACAAAGTATTACCAGAGTCCCTGATTTAGTGGCTGCATAAGTCAAATTTTCTCTGTCAAATCAACAAAGTGGGACAGGAAGTACAGCACGTTCAGGACGTGTGCGCAATGCACCAGACTTTGAATCAAGTTCTTACATTACAAACTGAGGCTTTGCAAAGCAAACATGTCTCTGATGGCACAATTTGGCTACAGGGTCCCAATTCTCTTAACATGCTGTCTGAAATTAATTTCCATTTGCCACTGACATCATACTTATGATTTCAAACATCTAAAGTAAAAGTTCAAACAAAACAAAAAAAGTTGAAGAAATAATGGCAAAATAACAAATAGATTTAGCAACTGAGTGGGGAAGGGACCAAAGCACACACAAGGGGTACCCCACAAACCACACAATGACTCCGTTTTTACTAAGACCAAAACTGGGGGGAACCCTCTGATGAGTGAGTCAATAATTAGAAGTCATGGATTCAAAAATCATTAGAAAAAGATATAGAGGGGAGATGAGCAGAGACTATTTCACTCAGTTGTCAGGATTGGAAATACTCTACTCAAGGACAAAGACGAGAGTGGTCCTAAAGGAAGAGTGCTAAATTGGGGGAAGGCCAACTATACCAAAATTCGGCAGGAGCTGGGAAATGTAGATTGGGAGCAGCTGTTTGAAGGTAAATCCACATTTGATATGTGGGAGGCTTTTAAAGAGAGGTTGATTAGCGTGCAGGAGAGACATGTTCCTGTGAAAATGAGGGGTAGAAATGGCAAGATTGGGGAACCATGGATGACAGGTGAAATTGTGAGACTAGCTCAGAGGAAAAAGGAAGCATACATAAGGTCTAGGCGGCTGAAGAAAGACGAAGCTTTGAAAGAATATCGGGATTGGAGGCACAATCTGAAACGAGGAATTAAGAGGGCTAAAAGGGGTCATGAAATATCTTCAGCAAACAGGGTTAAGGAAAATCCCAAAGCCTTTTATTCATATATAAGGAGCAAGAGGGTAACTAGAGAAAGGATTGGCCCACTCAAGGACAAAGGAGGAAAGTTATGCGTGGAGTCAGAGAAAATGGGTGAGATTCTAAATGAGTACTTTGCATCGGTATTCACCGAGGAGAGGGACATGACGGATGTTGAGATTAGGGACAGATGTTTCATTACTCTCGGTCAAGTCGGCATAAGGAGGGAGGAAGTGTTGGGTATTCTAAAAGACATTACGGTGGACAAGTCCCCAGGTCCGGATGGAATCTATCCCAGGTTACTGAGGGAAGCGAGAGAGGAATTAGTTGGGGCCTTAACAGATATCTTTGCAACATCCTTAAACACGGGTGAGGTCCCGGAGGACTGGAGAATTGCTAATGTTGTCCCCTTGTTTAAGAAGGGTAGCAGGGATAATCCAGGTAATTATAGACCGGTGAGCCTGACGTCAGTGGTAGGGAAGCTGCTGGAGAAGATACTGAGGGATAGGATCTATTCCCATCTGGAAGAAAATGGGCTTATCAGTGATAGGCAACATGGTTTTGTGCAGGGAAGGTCATGTCTTACCAACTTAATAGAATTCTTTGAGGAAGTGACAAAGTTGATTGAAGAGGGAAGGGCTGTAGATGTCATATACATGGACTTCAGTAAGGCGTTTGATAAGGTTCCCCATGGTAGGCTGATGGAGAAAGTGAAGGCACATGGGGTCCAAGGTGTACTAGCTAGATGGATAAAGAACTGGCTGGGCAACAGGAGACGGAGAGTAGCAGTGGAAGGGAGTTTCTCAAAATGGAGAGGTGTGACCAGTGGTGTTGCACAGGAATCCGTGCTGGGACCACTGTTGTTTGTGATATACATAAATGATTTGGAGGAAAGTATAGGTGGTCTGATTAGCAAGTTTGCAGACGACACTAAGATTGGTGGAGTAGCAGATACTGAAGGGGACTGTCAGAGAATACAGCAGAATATATATAGACTGGAGAGTTGGGCAGAGAAATGGCAGATGGAGTTCAATCAGGGCAAATGCGAGGTGATGCATTTTGGAAGATCCAATTCAAGAGTGAACTATACAGTGAATGGAAAAGTCCTGGGGAAAATTGATGTCCAGAGAGATTTGGGTGTTCAGGTCCATTGTTCCCTGAAGGTGGCAACGCAGGTCAATAGAGTGGTCAAGAAGACATACGGCATGCTTTCCTTCATCGGACGGGGTATTGAGTACAAGAGTTGGCAGGTCATGTTACAGTTGTATAAGACTTTGGTTCGGCCACATTTGGAATACTGCGTGCAGTTCGCAGTTCTGGTCGCCACATTACCAAAAGGATGTGGATGCTTTGGAGAGGGTGCAGAGGAGATTCACCAGGATGTTGCCTGGTATGGAGGGCGCTAGCTATGAAGAGAGGTTGAGTAGATTAGGATTATTTTCATTAGAAAGACGGAGGTTATGGGGGGACCTGATTGAGGTGTACAAAATCATGAGAGGTATAGACAGAGTGGATAGCAAGAAGCTTTTTCCCCCAGAGTGGGGGATTCAATTACAAGGGGACACGAGTTCAAAGTGAAAGGGGAAAAGTTTAGGGGGGATATGCGTGGAAATTTCTTTACGCAGAGGGTGGTGGGTGCATGGAACGCATTGCCAGCGGAGGTGGTAGATGCGGGCACGATAGCGTCTTTTAAGATGTATCTAGACAGATACATGAATGGGCAGGAAGTAAACAGATACAGACCCTTAGAAAATAGGCGACAGGTTTAGATAGAGGATTTGGATCGGCGTAGGCTTGGAGGGCCGAAGGGCCTGTTCCTGTGCTGTAATTTTCTTTGTTCTTTGAAAAAGGTATGGAAGCTAGTATTATAAATAATTTAAAAGTGAGTTGTTGGGAACAGCTATTTGAGGATGAGGAACTTATGCAGACAAAAAGCGGGGATATGGGACTAGCACAACTACTGTTTCAAAGAGGCACGATGGGATGAACGGCCTCCTTCTATGCTGTAAGTTTCTACTATTCTATGAATTGGATAGTTCTATCAAAGAGCAATCACAGGCTCGATGGACCAAATTCTATGATTCTATGAAACTAGGCTTGTATTCTCTGGAATACAGAAGGCTAAGGTGATTTGATTAAGGATTTTAGAATTTTGAAAGGAATTGATAGGAAAAGAGAGGGAGATACTTTTTCTACTGGTGGGGGAGTCCACGACAAGGGGATATAACTTTAAAATCAGAGCCAGGATATTGAGGAGACAAGTTAGGAAACACTTCAAGAAATCACTTCAAGGGCGGCACAATGGTTAGCACCGCAGCCTCACAGCTCCAGCGACCCGGGTTCAATTCTGGGTACTGCCTGCGTGGAGTTTGCAAGTTCTCCCTGTGTCTGCGTGGGTTTCCTCCGGGTGCTCCGGTTTCCTCCCACAGCCAAAAGACTTGCAGGTTGATAGGTAAATTGGCCATTATAAATTGCCCCTAGTATAGGTAGGTGGTAGGGGAGTATAGGGACAGGTGAGGTTGTGGTAGGAATATGGGACTAGTGTAGGATTAGTATAAATGGGTGGTTAATGGTCGGCACAGACTCGGTGGGCCGTAGGGCCTGTTTCAGTGCTGTATCTCTAAATCAAAATCAAAAAAGAGACTGTTAGAAGTGTTGAACACTCCCCCACTAAGATGTTAGCTCAATTAATAACTTTAAATCTGAGATTGATAGCTGTTTGGCAGCCAAGAGCATAAAAACATGTGAAGTGAAGGCAGGTGGATGGAGTTAAGATACAGTTTAGTCATGGCCTCACTGAATGCCACAACAGGATCAAAGGGCTGAATGGCCTACTCCTGTTCTGACAGCGCAGGCACTATAGCACAGGGACGAGACTCCATGCAGTAACTGTGAGTCGGGACCCAGGGTCTTCTAGTGTGGGGACTTGCTTGGCCATTGAGCTGGATCTGCCATCTAATCAAGTGATGCAGTACAGTGGTATGAGAAGGAGTGATGATGACAGCATGCTCCCTATCACTGGTGTCAGTCTTATGGTTCTTGATCTTCTCTCCATGTTTGTGGGTCACTAGCTGCTGGGTTAATGCCTAACTGGTTCAGGTACTATAACTCAGGTATTTCAGAACTTTAGAAAGCAAGCTTGGCTCAATTATTTGGCTTACCCGATCAACCATGAAATCGATCGCGTCTGCCATTTTTGGATCCACCAGACCAGTTGTAAAGTTTCCAAGAACAATCTTCTTCAACATAAATCCAGGCATCAGCCAGAAGCTACAAGAGAAGTTTCAGTAAACATGACGGAGTCACATTGATATGAGAACGCTGAAGAAAATTAACACAATGAACACAAAAATCTTAATGGGGAAACAGATTGTGAATTTGTTTTCAGATAGTGTGCAGATGGGAATGCCATTATGAAGAATCAAACTGAATAAATGGACCATCAGTTGTTTCTGAAATTTATCATATAGACACAAATTTCTTGTTTCGTCAGACAAGGTAAAATAAGGAACGCATATTAAATGCAAAAGTGCTATTAAATCATGTGGGCTGCGAGGAGAATGGGGTTAGATTAGATGGCTCATGTGGAATGGCCCATTTCAGTACTGGAACATTCTATGATTTTATAAATAACACAGGACTTGGGGCAAAAGAAGCTGGGCCAAATGTGATAAGGAAGCAGATTTATCTATTTATTGGCCTATTAATTGCTGGTCACACACAGGACTGAAGTTAGACATTGTTAGATCATTCATTAATAGAGAATATGCATTATATACCAGTATGCTGAAGCCACTAACGTGTATTTATTGATTGTTCCTACAGGTTTCAAATGTTATAGAATTGTAGAAACTTACAACATGGAAGGAGGCGATTCAGCCCTTTGTGCCTTTGTTGCCTCTTTGAAGTCAAGCTTCGTCCCACATCCCCATTTTTCGTCCATAACCCTGTAAACTCCTTATCCTAAAAAGCCTGTGTAACGCCCTTTCAAAATTATTTATGGAATGAGCTTCCACCACCTTTTCAGGGACAGAGCTCCAGATCCTGGCAACTCGGTAACAAAACATCTCCCCTTTCAATCCTTGTCAAATTATTTTAAATTTATGGCCTCTGGTTATTGACCACTTGCCAGAGGGAATAGTTTTTCCTCTATCAATACCTATAAACATCTACGAAACCTCTATTCAGTCACCTCTTAACCTTTCCTGTTCCAGGGAAAACAGTTCTATCTTTTCCAACCTCTAGCCATTCAAGTCTGTCATCCCAGGTAACATCCTGGTAAACCTCCTCTGTTCTCTTTCCTGAAGTGCGGTGCCCAGAATTGTCCACAATACTCCAGCTGATTTGTAAAGGTTAGCATAATTTTTTTGCCTTTATATTCTATGCTCCCCTTATAAACCCAAGGAACCCATTTGCTTTTTAACCACCTTATCAACTTGTCCTGCTACCTGTAAGGATTTGTCTATATGGACAATGTCTCTCTACTCATCTACACTTCTCAAAACGATGCCATTTATAGTATACTGTCTTTTCCTTCACTTCACACATCTCTGCGTGGAGCTCCATCTGCCATGCTTCTGCCCACTTCACCATCCTATATCATTCTATATCTATCCTCATCACTAACTACATTTAAATCAAGATCTTCAATCCTGGTAATTGTTTTGTGCGCACACTGTTAAGTATGAAAATAACTCCACTCCAGGGACGACAATTCAATTCCAGCCTTCTATTGTAGTTTTTGCTGGTCTTAGCAACGCACCAAGACTCCTTGGATAGCACCTTCCAAACCTGAAACCTCTACCCCCCAGAAGGACAAGGGCAGCAGATGCATGGGAACACCACTACCTGCAAGTTCCCCTCCAAGCCATACACCATCCTGACTTGGAACTATATTGCCGTTCCTTCACTGTTGCTGGGTCAAAATCCTGGAACGCCCTTCCTAAAAGCACTGTGGGTGTACCTACCCAACATGGACTGCAGCAGTTCAAGAAGGCGGCTCACCACCACCTACTCGAGGGCAAATAGGGATGGGCAATAAATGCTGTCCTAAACAGCAACGCCCACATCCCATCAGTGAATTAAAAAATGCAAAGCCAAATTTTATCCAAACTTCATAATATTGCTTCCCACACCCGATTCTTGGTTGTTCATAAAAATGGCAAAGAGCAATGGACCCAAAACTGACCCTTGGGTAAACCACCTACCAGTCTGAAAAATATCATCCACCACCACCCTCTGCTTCCTGTCACTGAGCTAATTCTGTATCCATATCACCACTTTCCCCTGAATTCCACAGGTTTCCATCTCAGCAAGCCTCATGTGTAGCACTTTACTGAATGTCTTCCAAAATTCCATAAATTGAATGGGAGAGGCTGTTTACAGGTAAAGGGACATCTGGCAAGTGGGAGGCTTTTAAAAGTGAGAGAGGAAGAGTTCAGGGCCAGAATGGTCCTGTTAGATGGAAGGGCAGGGCTGGCAAGATTAGGGAACCTTGGTTGACGAGGGATATCGAGGGTCTGGTCAGGACAAAGAAGGACGCATATGTCAAGTATAGGCAGCTGGGATCAAGCGAGTCCCTCGAGGACAA